>NC_081851.1:29129313-29809113 GCF_963259705.1 Myotis daubentonii
TACCCTGATCAGGAATCAAACACAGCAACATTTAGGTGCACTGGGTGATGCCCAACCAACTGAGCCACACTGGCCAGGGCCACTTCTCAGTTAGTATATAAATGTCAAACTGTTCTAAAAACAAATGTTTATTTTAAAAACTGAAGGAAAGACACCTGGAACATAGTATGTAAAAGAGAAAGGTAATTATTTGATAAAGCTGAAAAACTAGTTAGGGGGGTGATCACACAAGGCGTTGTAGTCAATCAAAAGATGATTGGAATTTTTCAGTGCAATGGGAAGCAAGTAGATAGTTTAAACCTGGTGTGTGACATGATCACAATTTTGCTTTAAAATAATAATAAAACTCTAGCAGCTGTGCAGAAAAATTGATATGAATTGGGGATGAGATAAGGGTGTGAGAATTAAAATGGAGGGGGGTGCTGCTAAAAAGTGTTTATGATAGTACAAGAGAGATGTGATAGTACCTGTGAAAATTTAGATGGAAGTGCATTAAGAATATTTTGGATATAAAATGTGAAAACTTGGTTATAAGTTGAATGTTGGGTTGAGGTAGAATGAATCAACAATAATGACAGTTTTCTCATATTCTGTTAGGAGAATATTTACAGAAATGAACATAAATACAAGAAAACATCTAGAATTTTGTTTTGGGCATGGTAAGTTTGTGAAGCATTGAGGTATCTAAGTGCAGATATCAAACAGTCAATTGACCTCAGAAGAAAGGTCAAAATAAGAAAGAAAAATTTTGTATTTAAGGTATTATACATCATATTCACAGACACAAAAATGAATAAAGTCATCTGGGAAGACAGAATACAAAGCAAAAAGGTGCAACCAGGAAGAATTCAAGCACTTGGATAGAATAGTAGGAGTTAGTGGGGGAAATACAGAGGTATTGACTATTTGGGAGCATGGAAATATGTTTCAAGAGGGGAAAGTATTCAACCCTATTGTTTGCGGTTGAGTTCTAAAAACAAGAGAAGAGAAAATCTCCTAATGGATTCCAATATACAGTGCTTAATTTTATGTCTCAAGAGCAGTTTTTCTGTAATAGTGTGAACAGGAATTATGCACTGAAGAGTGAGTCATTGGTGAGGAAGTCCATACAGCAGATGTTAAAATATTTCTTTCAGAAAGATTGAGTGTGATGTAGAACAAGAAATAGGACTATAACTGAGAGGATACATGAAACAAATGTGGGATATTTTCTGATAGGTTAACTATTAGAGATCTGAGGAGGGTACTGGGTTCATTGAGAAGATTAGAGGTAGAAATCTGGAACACATGTGAAGGTATTAGTATTTCATGCAAAGAGGAGCACATCCTTCATGGTAAGGAGGTAGAAGAAAGTTAATGGAAGAAGACAATGATTGATGAAGAGAACAATACTTAATTTTTTAAGAAGTTCCTTTTTTAATTGTGTTTTCAATAAAACATGGAAATATTAGCTGAATTTTAGTTTTGTGATTCAAATATGCCATAGCTTACTTTTTTTCAAGTGCACACACTAGAGAAATCAAGTGTACTGTGATGTTAAGTACTCCTTTTAAGGAAGTGACCATGATGTCATAAAGCCAACGACATTCAGGCGGCTTTGTGCAGGAATAGGGAGTGCAATTGGTTTGTTGCATTTTGGGTTGAGGTTATGACAGATAGAGAGGTGGGTGAATCAATAAAATTCTGAATATGAATATGTGTTTTAAAATTGTTAGCTGGATGGAAAGAGACGTAGTTTTAAATACTGAATAAAAATAAAGTAGTTTGACAATCTGTTCAATGCTTCTTTGTCTCTGTATCTATATTTGTTCATCAGTTTATGATGTTCATTGTAAAAGGACTTGTATGCATGCATATAAGGATAACCAATGGACACAGACACTAGGGGTGGGTGGGTGGGAGCATGTGCCGGGGGCTAGGGAAGTCTGGGGGGAGGCCAATGGGGGGAAAAGGAGACATATGTACTACTCTTTGTAATACCTTAAACAATAAAAAAAGAAAAGACAAGAAAAAGAAAGGAGTAAAGAGATAGTAAGTGAGAGCATATTGGATTAGTAGGGTTAATTACTTCGGGTTGTCACAACAAACAAACCCTCAAATTCCCATTAACTAGGACAAAAAAAAAGATAATTTCTAAGAAAAGTTTGAAATGTATTAGTGAGGATATCATTTCACCTAGTGACTGGTTGGTTTAGATTGCCTCCATTTTCTTATACTGTGATCTCAAAGCATGACTTCCAGAGTTATTTAAGCAGAAGCAAGAAACAGAAGATGCACATTCAGTCTTTACTGCCTACACTTTAAACAGAGTTAACCACATTACCTGAATTAGCTCCAAAGGCGTTTGGGGGAATGTTTGACAAATACTTTGCCACAAAGGCCAAATGTTGCTTTCAATGTCAACCTAAATTAGATGTGCTGGGAATATAGAAAGCTATAGACAATTCATTGTGTTGGCAATTTGCTGTGTTTATAATTAATAAAAAAAAAAAATCCATGGGGTTGTGTAGCTGAGATAGACAGGATGAAAAGGACTTTGGAGATGAGGTTGTCAATAACTGAGCATGGACAATTTCAGTGAATAATGCCTATAGATTTAAGCAACCTGATGTGGAAGGAAAGGTTATAGGTACATGGTATAAACTTGGAAAGAGCTGAAAATTTTAGAAAATGAACAGGATGTTTATGACCTAGAAGAGATACTGAGGAATGAGAATTAAGACATCCCCAGCTTCTGAACATGAGATACCGTGGATGTGGGAGGATGTGAAGGCTCATCTGGAGAGGGGATTTGATGACATATTGGAGGAGAGTCAGATTTTAGGTAAGGTAAGATGCTTGGGGAAACATTCCAGGAAAATTTGAGAACATCACATCAGGGAGCTTGTATATGCACAAACTAGCAGCATAGAAATATAATTTGGGAGGAAAGGGTGTGATGGAATCAATTGAAGAGATTGGTTATATATAGGACATTATGAGATTTGGGGAATAATGAATAATCAAAAAGGTCTAAACTCTAACTAAAATTGCAGTTTTAAATATTATAAAAACAAATAAAAGTAAGAAAATTATGTTGACAATAAAATGTGCAGAAAAAATATATAAATTTACTTTGTGATTAGTTTTACTTTTGATTTTTTTAATTTTATATTTCTTTTTTATATCACTTTTTTTCTTTATTGATTAAGGTATTACATATGTGTCCTTATCCCCCCATTTCCCCCCACCTCCCTCCCTACTCATGCCTTCACCCTCCTGGTGTCTCTGTCCATTGGTTAGGCTTATATGCATGCATACATACCAGTCCTTTGGTTGATCTTTCCCCCCACCCTCCTCTACCTTCCCTCTAAGGTTTGACAGTGTGATCGATGCTTCCCTATACACCAATAGTGAACTTACAGAAAGATAGACTAAAAAACAATCCCATTTATCATCGCACCAAAAAAATTAAGATACCTAGGAATAAACTTAACTAAGGAAGTAAAAGACCTGTACTCAGAAAACTACGGAACACTGAAAAAAGAGATAGAGGAAGACATAAACAGATGGAAGAACATACCATGTTCATGGATTGATAGGATCAACATCATTAAAATGTCCATACTACCCAAAGCAATCTATAGATTCAATGCAATCCCCATTAAAATACCAATGGCATACCTCACAGACCTAGAACAAACTCTCCAAAAATTCATCTGGAATAAGAAAAGACCCCAAATAGCAGCAGCAATCATGAGATAGAAGAACAAAGTAGGAGGGATCTAAATGCCAGATATCACTGCTGTATTACAAAGCCACTGTTCTTAAAAGAGCTTGGTACTGGCACAAGAACAGACATATAGATCAATGGAATAGAATAGAGAACTCAGAAATTGACCCAAATTGCTATGCTCAATTAATATTTTGACAAAGGAGGCAAGAACATACAATGGAGTCAAGACAGTGTCTTCAATAAATGGTGTTGGGAAAATTGGACAGATACATGAAAAAAAAATGAAACTAGACCACTGATTTACACCATACACAAAAATAAACTCAAAATGGATAAAGGACTTAAACATAAGATGGGAAACCATAAAAATATTAGAGGAATCCACAGGCAGCAAAATCTCAGACATATGCCAAAGCAATTTCTTCATTGATACAGCTCCTAGGGCAATGGAAACTAAAGAGAAAATAAACAAATGGGACTACATCAAAATAAAAAGCTTTTGTACAGCAAAAGAAACCATCAATAAAACAACAAGAAAGCCCACTGCTTGGGAGAACATATTTGCCAATGTTGTCACTTTATATTTCTTTTTGCCTTTCTATCTAGTCTGCAAATTTTATCAACCAAGTGATCATATTGTGAATTTTTCTATATTTTTCATAACAACTATTGAATATTTCTGGACATATTATCTAATTCCTTCTTGTCATCATAGTTTATATTTACCAGGTCACTCTTGAATTAAAAGGCCTTTCAATGACTAAAGTAACGACATAAAGAAAATGTCAATATGATTATTTCAATTCTATCATTTTCCTGACTAACTAACGCTATTTGTTCTGTTCTTTCTCTCTTATCCCTCCCCATCCCCATTTTCTATACACAGACTTAGAGAAACAAGCCTTAAAATTTGAGTGTATTTGGCATAGGAATTGAGGTATTGATACAGTTGATTGAGATATCTTATTCCAAAATGAAATTACTCAAATAAGTTTCTCAAACTCTTTACTCACTTGATTCATACCTATACACACACAAAAAAATATATGTTTCTTCATTATATCTCTCTTCTTAGACTGTTAAATAAATGAATTGTATTAAACTGAAGCATAACTATGAGATGCAGAAAAGTCTAAATATTTCTGAAAATGAAAACCCCAAAAACTTTTATGGTGAAAACTAACAACCAAAAAAATTTATGAGCAACATCTTCTTCCAAGATTAACAGGCTCCCTATCCCACACTTGCACCTGCCTCATAATCCAACATTGTCAAGGATATTATTTTCACTGTTATTTTCTGCCTGGAAAATAAAAGAAAGTGAGTTTCAATGAAATTGGAAAATATAGGGAAAGCTGTCCAAGAGTGGGAAGAACTGTTTTTACCAATAGGAAGCTCCCCAATCCTGGACATGCTCAAGTCTACAGGACCATCTGTTAGTTACCATGTAGGATGAGGCGACTCTTCCATAGGTTGATAGACCTAGATGTCTTCCACAATCTCTTTACTCCAAGAAATTTACATCGGTAACATGACTACAGATGCATGGCATTTCTACTGGGTTTACTAGCCTGAAGTATCAGTTTAACTTAATAAGGGGTGATTGACACTTTCTCTGATTTAGTGTCAGCACATATGTCCAAAGCTCCGCTCTTTCTGCCTGCACTTTGAAGGCTGTATGTTGAAGGTACGCTTTGAGCTTGGTTCTTCTGGAATTCATGCAGCTTCAAATAAATGTCTGTCCACTTATAGGCTCAACCAAACCAAGGATTGCTGATTGCTAAGGGGAAGAAAAAGGCTCCATAAAGAGATTTTTGGGTACCCCTGCCTTAGCAGTCATTCTTCTGTGCTGGGGTCCAACCCCAGCTGGTCCAGGTGTTCCCAAAGGCATAGACGGAGTCGGCGAAGAAGGAAGGACACGGAGACAGTGTTCAGTTGATCAGCAGCCTAGCCAAGATCTCCAGCCAGGATCTCCAGCCAAGTTCTGGTCTGGATCTCCAGAGAGGTTCTTCTGCTCTGGATCTCCAGCGAAGTTCTGGTTAGGATCTCCAGCCAGGCTCTGTGTCCATGTTCTCTTGCTAGGTTCTCCAGGTTCTCCAGCCAGGTTCTGTAGCCATGTTCCCTCGCTAGGTTCTCCAGCCAGGTTCTGTCCAGGTTCTCCAGCCAGGTTCAGTCACCAGGTTCTAGTCAGGTTCTCTTGGCAATTTCTGTAGTCAGGTTCAGTCCAGGATCTTTTGCCATGTTCTCTCCAGCGAAGTCCTTCTGTCTCTAGAGAACGTTCTGTGTAGGTTCTGTGCCTAGGTTCTGTCTCTCTTGGTCCTGTCTTCTAAGTTCTGTGTCTTGCTGTCTTGTTACAACTGTATTTATACCAGTTGATTCAATCCTATCAATCTCTATTACAAAGGTTAGGGCATTTCTTATCTCCATTCCAGGGAATAAAGATTATGTAGCATAAGCATGATTGTTCGTAGTTAAAGTGATTAATTACCCGCCTGGCACTTAGTTGAGGGGTTTTATTCCCTCCCTAACTTCAGGGGAAAATCCCTACCTGGGGAAACAACCTTTCTCAGAGAGGAGACCTTGGTTAAAACACATAGCGCCAAGAAGGTGAGGAAACATTTTAAGAACAGTATGCCATATATGCCAGGTCCTTTGAAACAGCAAGGATGGACCGGCTCCCGGCACTTCTGTTTCTATAGAAACATTCACCAGACAGACACATGTTGTGCTGTGCAAGTGAATGAGCAGGCATGTCCTTCTCATCACCACGTCTCCTAGAATGCAACCAGTTCTTAGAATGAACATTGGTGAACACAATTCTTTATTCTGACAGGTAAATTGTTCAGGAGAATGTGAGTTCTATTCAGAAATTACATGGTGTGGCTCATTTCTGTTTTCCTCTTTCAGGATTAAAATATTTTCTTCGGAATGACTTATGGAAGATTGGGGAAATGTGGAAGGATAAGGACTCACATTTATAATGTGCCTACTACAAACTGGACACTTTGCAAACATATTGTAAACATCTTCCCCGGAGGAAACAGAGAATCAGAATTTACATGATTTGCTTGAAGTGGCACAGCATTCAAATTGGAAAACCTAGACTAAAATCAGTCCATGCCTGATTATAAAGTCCAGTGTGTCCTTTGTGTCCCTAGTAGAAATGAAGGCCTCTGGTAAGTAAGCCGACAGACCTTGAGGAACAGGCACGAGTCCAGGACCCAAAATGCTGAAACAATGAAAAAGAATCCGAAATGCGGCAGAGAAGTTGGTGCAGTGGATAGAGAATGGGCTTGGAAGGGATCTAGGAACTTGTCCAATCTAGAGGGTATTAGTACTGAAGCTCAAAAGTTGGTAGCTGGTGTACAATCCAGATGGTTTGGTAATAAGAATCAATATGAGATTTTGTCAAGAATGCTTCAGTCTTTTGCTGCCAATCATCACTCAGTCTAGGTTTATAGAGAAATATCAATTATAACATACCATTTTATTAGTAGCAACTACTGTTCATCTTAGGCAAATGAGCTTAGGAAAAAGACTGAGTGGCACCAGGCCTCAGCATGAAGCCTGTGTAAGGCTTATTTCCTTTCTTTTCTTTTGTAAATGCTTTATTTATTTATTTATTTACTTATTTATATATTTATTTCAGAAAGGAAGGGAGAGGGAGATGGAAATAGAAATATCAATGATGATTGAGAATCATTGATCAGTCACCTCCTGCACACTCCCTACTAGGCATCAAGCCCAAAACCTGGTCATGTGTTCTGACCAGGAATTGAATCGTGAACTACTGGTCCATGGGTCAATGCTTAACCACTGAGCCACACTGGCAGGGCTAGGTAAGGCTTCTTATACAAAATCTATACGGTATTGGCACCATGCTCAAATTATCTGAGAGGAAAATGTGGTGATTGGGTAAGTCAGAACAACCATTCCTTGTTTTAGCTGCCTCTTTGAATAATGTACAGAAGTGACTTACCACATTGCATTCTTGCAATTTCTGAGGTTTCATAGGTGGTCAACAGACCCCATCTGGTTGTCCTGGATTTCTGATGCCCCCTGGAAGAACGAGATCTCTGGACCTCTTCTTCTTCCCTCAACTGACTTCACAGTGACTTCTCCAAGAGAATGCCCAGAACACTGGGACAATGGTTAGGTCATAATTACTTCTATTGCCTCGTGTTTCTATGTCTAAACAGCAGAAAATCTGCTTCTAATATCTGTGTATATTCTTTCTCTGTATGTGTGGGTTTGTCCTTACCTCTACCCCTGTCCTCTCTTCTCAGGAAATTTCCGAATGCCTATCCTCATTTATCACATATTCAAGAGCCATTTAGCTGTCATTCTAGGTAGATTATAAATACTTTGAAGCCAAATACTTCATCTCATTCACATTTATATCCCAAGTGTCTATCAATGCATATGATATGTCATAGATTTTTTTAATTATTTGGGAATTAAGTTGCACCATCCATGTCATTGGATTCTCTATTGCCCACTGGATCCAAGTGAGCAACTCTAATCCTTTATCCACCTGACAGCTTTGGATTTATATATATACTAATCTTATTGTTTGGTCCTTAGATCTCCCGTTATTTCACCCATTTTTTTCTTATGGCAAAAGTTTAAGTTCATCATGCTGATGGTCTTATTTTCAGTATTCCTCTAAAAGTTTGTCACCCTCATGAGGAATGATATAGCTGCTGGGGATGTACCACCAGTCACTTTCTCTTTCCCATAAATGTGTTCGACTCTAGTTCTAGTTTATGGGCAACCATTTCTCACAGGCTGGTGGAAAAGTTGAAAACCTTGATGAGGAGTGTCCTATTTCTTTCACTTCGTCTCTATTGAAGCATTGCTTATGGATTTCAAATTTCTTCTTCCTTAAGATATCTTTATGTTTTGGTACCTGTATCCCCCCTTTATGCCAGTTTTCAGTGTGATAGTTTTAACAAGAACCTTTCGCTTTTAAATACTGACATGCATGGATTTTGTCAAGTCTAGATAATGGCTAGTATTTGCTCATCCCTCTTCTCCTGCTCAGATTACACATGGCAAGCAAGACAGAAAGCAATTTTCACTTAAGAAGTAGAGCTCAGACTAATCAGTTTTGCACTTAAGATTTTCTATCATCCTTCCCTAAAACATTTCTCTAGCCTATATCCAAATAGCTCACCCCCGATGTGTTCCATACTGTAGCCAAAAGTGCTTTCCCTGTTCTTCCAAGCATGTTTGCTTACATCTGTTTTATATGCTCATCATCATTCTCTCCATATAGTAAATCTAAATAGTAAATCTAAATATGCTTGATAAAACCCTAAGCATTAAATTATTTTTTTTTTGCTTTTGCCTATTTACACTTTTTGGTGCCTCAAAAAGACACCAAATACATTATATATATTTACATTATATATATATATATATATATATATATATATTTACCATAGCCTGGTGTCTCTCTCTCTCTCTCTCTCTCTCTCTCTCTCTCTCTCTCTCTCTCTCTTTCTCCTCTCTCCCTCTCTATCTCCCTCCCTCCCTCCATATTCTCAGGAATGTTCCTATCTATACAGAAAATTTCTGGTAACAAAATCTCTTTTATATTCCTGCAAATCTGTGATAGTTATTTAATATTGCATCACAAAATGCCCTAATCATAGCAACTTAAAACAAAAACATTTATAGTGCACAGTTTCTGTGGGTCAGGCCTCTGGGTTGTTGCTTAGTTGGGTCCTTTTCTCAGAGTTTCTCACAAGAGTTCATTCCAAGTGCCTGTGGGAGATACGTCATCTTAAAATTCAATTACGCAAGTACCTGCTTCCAAGAACATAGATTGTTAACAGAATTTAGTTTATCAAGAGCTGTTGGACTAGAAAGGCTTCCCTCAGTTCTACGTGGGCCTCTGAAACATAGGAGCTGGCTTATCAAAGAGTATAGGCCCAGAAAACTAGAGAAAAGTGCTAGTAAGAGCCACTATCTTTTGTAACCTAATCGTGGAAGTGATCATTCTTCATCTTTGCCACACAAAGAAACAGAATTAAATACCGGGAGATGGTGATCTTCACGAGGACACCTTAGAAGTCAGCCCAACACCAATACTATTAGGTGGGATCCTGGACCTAGTTAACTTAATGGTATTAAATATATGCTTTCTATAAACTGAATTGATCTACTTTTCACACAAATCCATTACTGGATGATAATGTAAATGTGAAACTTTCAAGGTTATTTTTATTTTTAAAAAAGATCCTAACAGATAGCAAAGCCTTAAATTATAAAGAAGGGATGTTACAAACTTGCTTCATACTAATTTTATCTCATATTTATTTCTTTCAGTCTCTTTCTAACCAAAGCTCAATCTCTGCATCATTTTATCCTTGTTGACTCCCCATCATGTCTATCCTTGAGCTAAAACAAGAGGATAGTAAGAGTTTGTGGTGTATCCTTTCTTGACCTTTATTTGTTGCAGCTATCAATTCAGATTACTCCTTAACCAGTTCAATTTCTACTGCTTCATTTGCCTTAATGAATATTGTTAAAATGGTATTAAAAATCAAATTAAATTGGAATTCAGTGATAATAACAATACAGTATAGCACTTTCCCATTAAGGTTTCTCACACTAATATGAACTCCTGCATCTTTCAATTTACATACAATTGCTTCCTTGTACTAACTTAAAATAGAACTTGTTATAAGGATTATAAGATGTTAAAGTCATAAAATGGTGCCCACGTTGGGACCTACTTGGATTTTGCATGCCCAATTGCTCACATTCATATTACTAAAGCCACTTAACCTCTATTCTAAGGGTTACTTCTTTTTCATCCCAAATTCTTGAGCTCAAGAGAGTACTCAAGAAGTATTCTAAGAAGCTGAATGGAGTAAACATAAGAATTTAGTATTAAATATTATAGCCTAGTATCTCAGTCCATACTGACTGGGTTCTGTTATAATTCCTGAGTTTGCAGTACACTTGTTTTAGGGGTCTCTTCTATAGAGAGAATTCCTGCATTGTACTTATTCATCTGAGCTTCTACCCAATGAATCTCTACTTTGGACTCAGTCATTTGAGCTTCTAATCTCTAAAACAGTGATGGCGAACCTATGACATGTGTGTCAGAGGTGACACGTGAACTCATATCTTTGGTTGATTTTTCTTTGTTAAATGGCATTTAAATATATAAAATAAATATCAAAAATATAAATCTTTGTTTTACTAGGGTTGCAAATATCAAAAAAATTCTATATGTGACACGGCACCAGAGTTAAGTTAGAGTTTTTCAAAATGCTGACACGCCAAGCTCAAAAGGTTCGCCATCACTGCTCTAAAACAAACTCATTCACTGGATGGATTTCTTTCATTGAATCCCAGTGTCCCAATGCTTAAGTTTCCAACATAAATTTCCCTCTCACTTTTTTTAAATTTAAATTTAAATATTTAAAGTATTACATGAGTCTCCTTTTCCCCTCATTGACCTCTCCCCAGCTGCTCCCACCCCCCAGCACATGACCTCACCCCCCTACTGTCTGTGTCAATTGGTTATGCTCACGTGCATGCATACAACTGCTTTGGTTAATCTCTTAAAACCCCACCCCCTGCCTTCCCTCATAGGTTGGACAGTCTGTTCAATGCTTCTATGACTCTGATTCTATTTTTGTGCATCAGTTTATATTGTTCATTATATTTCACAAATGAGTGAGATCATATGATATTTATCTTTCTCTGACTGGCTTATTTTGCTTAGCATAATGCTCTCTAGGTCCATCCATGCTGTTGCAAACGATAAGAGTTCCTTCTTTTTTATCACAGCGTAGCATTCCATTGTGTAGATGTACCACAGTTTTCTAATCCACTCATCTGCTGATGGGCACTTAGGCTGTTTCCAAATCTTAGCTATTGTAAATTGTGCTGCTATGAACATAGTGGTGCATGTATCCTTTCTGATTGCTGTTTCTTACTTATTGGGATATTTTTCTAGAGGTGGGATTACTGGGTCAAATGGGAGTTCTATTTTTTACTTTTTGAGGAAACTATACTGTTTTCCACAGTGGATGCACCAGTCTGCATTCCCACCAGCAGGGCAAGAGGGTTGTTTTTGTTTTTGTTTTTTTTTCTCTGCATCCTCGCCAACACTTGTCTGTGTTGATTTGTTGATGATAGCCATTCTGACAGGGGTGAGATGATACCTCATTGTCATTTTGATTTGCATCTCTCAGATGAGTAGTGACTTTGAGCATGTTTTTATATGTCTCTTGGCCTTCTGTATGCCCTCTTTTGAAAAGTGTCTATTTAGGTCCATTGCCCCTTTTTTGATTGGATTGTTTATCTTCCTTTTGTTAAGTTCCATACTATCCAAAGCAATCTATAGATTCAGTGCAATCCCCATTAAAATACCAACGGCATATTTCAAAGACTTAGAACAAACTCTCCAAAAATTCATATGGAATAAAAAATGACCCTGAGTAGCTGCAGCAATCTTGAGAAAGAAGAACAAAGTTGGAGGGATCACAATACCAGAGATCAAACTATACTACAAAGCCACTGTTCTTAAAACTGCCTGGTACTGGCACAAGAACAGACATATAAACCAATGAATAGAACAGAGAACCCAGAAATCGACCCAAGCCATTATGCTCAAGTAATATTTGACAAAGGAAGCAAGACCATACAATGGCGTCAAGACAGTTTCTGTAATAAATGGTGTTGGGAAAATTGAACAGGTACATGCAAAAAACTGCAACTAGACCACCAACTTACACCATACACAAAAATAAACTCAAAATGGGTAAAGGACTTAAATGTAAGACGGAAAACTATAAAAATCTTAGAAGAATTTATAGGTAGCAAAATAGCAGACATGTATTGTAGCAATATCTGTACAGATACAGCTCCTAGGACAATGGAAACTAAGGAGAAAATAAACAAATGGGATTACATCAAAATAAAAAGCTTCTGCACAGCAAAAGAAACCATCTCTCACTTTTAAGTGTCCTTTTTACAAGATAACTATCTTTTTTTTTTTTTTTTGCTAGACTGATACTCCAAATACAGCAATATGTTTGTATCTTTGATGATATATTGATTTATAACTTGGGAAGTTTATAGTTCAACGAGGGACCCAGTGCACAAATTTGTGCACCTTGAAAGAAACTGTGGGCCGCAAGGCTGCAGTGGGCACAGAAACGTGTCTCGGCCCATCCTCCCGCCATGGACCCTGGTCCCCTGTCTGCCAGTAGCCGCACTCCCACCGCTGCCACTCCCATGCACTGACAGCCCAGGCCCCACTCGCATCTGCTGATGACATGGAGCAATTGGGGCCCGCGATAGCAGCGGGGGTGGCGGGTTGGAGGAGGGGCAGGTTTGGCACTCTCAGAGGGTGCAAGCAGCGGCTGCTGTCCTGATCACCCCTCAAGAGCAGGGAGAGGTGGAGAAGGCCTCAGGGGCAATCTGGGCTGGCAGCTGCCACTTGCACCTGCTGATGTGAGTTATCGGGACTGGTGTCAGGTGCCAGCAGTGGGTAAGAGCAGTGGCTCCAGCACCAGCAGCAGGTGCAAGTGGGGCCATTGCTGGCAGCAGGTGCAAGAGGCTGCTGGCAGCCCAGATTGCCCCTCAGGAGCAGGGGGAGGTGGAGAAGCCCTGAGGGGCGATGGGGGCCAGCAGCTCCCACTCGCGCCTGCTGATGGCACCCGGCAATTGGAGCTGGCACCGGGCACCAGCAGCAGGTGCAAGCAGCAGCTCTGGCACTGGCAGCAAGTGTGAGTGCCAGGTGGGACTGCGGTGCGCAGGAGCAAAGCATTTTCAGTAACCACCAGAGGCTCACCCTGATGACAGCGGCCGGTGCCGTGCCTTGGTCTGGAAACCCCACTCATCTTCTTCACCATCCCGCCACTGCCAACACCTGCCATGTTCCGCACATGCCCCCTGGTGGTCAGCGCACGACATAGCTACTGGTTGTTAGGTTGTTCGGTTGTTCCGCCGTTTGGTCTATTTGCAAATTAGTGTTTTATATATATAGATTATCTTAACATATAATATTTTCCCTCAATGCAATAGAACATTTTTGCTGTCAATTTCAGGTCTCTGATTTTAAGATATGCCTTCATTTCAAGTTCTACACTTTCTTTTCAGCCTTTGTGATCAAGCTTTACCTTAGCAGCCAACAATGAAAACCTGCTCTCTAAGGCTCAGCCCTTCGTCCTAAGACAATGAGAACCCAGCCTAGTATTATATTGAGAAATTTCCAGTCTTTAGTGGGTGGAGTCAGGTCTTATTTTGCATACTGAAGCCTAGTTTTCAGACTGTCTGAATTTGTTTAATTTTTATATTAGTCTAAGTCCACATATATAGTGGTTGCTGACATCGGTTCAGTGACTTAAGAAAAACAGGGCTGAAGTCTGAGGGAGTTACTTGGGTTGTTTTTTGTGTTTTTTTTTGTCATTATGTCAAGATGGTTGTTTCTGCTTTAGTCATCACAGGAAGGAGAAAATGCTAGATTGCAGAAGCGTTTGCCCAATGTCTTATTTCTGTTTCTTCTTTATTAAAAGAACTCTGATTTTGGGGGGACAGGACTGTGCCTGACTTAAAAATAAATAGAAAAACAAACAAATAAGTTAGGAATTACAAATAAAAACCCCATGTTTATATTTCCTAGACTCTCTTGTAGCTGTATTTTGGGATGTAACATAATTTGATGTATGAGATATGAGTCACAGAGTATTGTTTTGGAAACATTTTAGAACAAGCATTGATTTAATTAACCCATGTTATTTTTTTTTCTCTTCTTCCTTTCTTCCAGAGTCATTGATAAAAATTTGAAATTGCAGCCAGAGATGACATTCAGCTGCTATATCCTGATGATCAGATGTACTGGTTGTTTATGTCCAGAAACCATTTTGATTGACCAGGTATCCATGCTGATTTTTTCCCAAGTTCATGCCATCCTGGTAGTTGTGAATATTGAGTACCTCTGCTGGTTTCTGCCACATCTCTTGTATATAGTGATCAAAAGGAGTTTCATTGGAATTGCAGCCGTCTCAGCTCTTCTACTGTTGAGCCATTAAACCAATCCTGTGTTGTTTACTATCCATATTCTGTTTTCTGATTAAGATGAACCTCTTATCCTGTTTAAGTCTATGTTTGCAGTTTCCATTACATAAAGCTGAAAGCAAATGCTGGCTAATAGAGATAATGAGTTGAACATTGACTTATAGTTTCTTTACAGACTCTTTTGGATGTACATAATCCATTTAAAATGCCTGTTACGTGGAGTGCTTACATTCAAAATATTATCTGGGTTTAAAGTCTGACCCTGAATCCTAGCCTAGCCAGCCATGTAACCCTAATCCCACTGTCAAATTCTTTTTTTTTTTTTAAATATATTTTATTGATTTTTCACAGAGAGGAAGGAAGAGGGATAGAGAGTTAGAAACATCGATGAGAGAGAAACATCGATCAGCTGCCTCTTGCACACCTCCTACTGGGGATGTGCCCGCAACCTAGGTACGTGCCCTTGGCCGGAATCGAACCTGGGACCTTTCAGTCCGCAGGCTGACGCTCTATCCACTGAGCCAAACTGGTCAGGGCGCACTGTCAAATTCTTGAGAAATGTTCCCATTGATTTCTACATTTCACTTAAATCCCTTGCAGTCACAAGCAAGTTCCTTCATCAATATAACTATTTGACTTTGCTGCTTTTCTGATGTAAATTTTTATTCCTGTTCTGGGATTCCTTCCATTACATGTCTACCACCTCCTGGTTTAGCTACTTTGGACACTGAAAGTAAATTATATCTTCCTAGTTTGCTAACTGAACACCTGGCTATGTAATTTTCAGGTGTGACCCATAGTTAGCACACCTAGAGACAGAAAGCATAGCTTTCCATGAATAAAGCAACCATTCAACAAACTAGCATCTATTTACATTGAAACATTTTGTATAATACAAAGAATAGTAACTAAGCCTATAAAATAGGATATGCTTACTTAATAGGGGCCATAAGTAGTGTATAATATCTCTCCATTTTAATTTCCTAATTTTCTAACATAAGTGGATGAAATAAGGCAGAATTTTTATATCTTGACTAGTGACCCAGTGCACAAAATCGCGCAAGAACCAAACCCTCAGGAAATCGCGTGAGGCCTGGGACCCCAGACCCTGTGCAGCCACGCATGCAGCCCCGCCCACCTGCGTTCACCTTGCTGCGGATCCAGCCCCGTGGTGACCAGTTTTTGGTCGTTTCGGCATTAGGGCCACTGGGTTTTTATACTATAGATTCAAATAAGATATATTTTCAATTGACATGGCAGATATTTAGCAAATTATTAATGATAATCTCTTGCACATGAAAATAATTTTCACATATTTGAATAAATAGTTATTTTGTGCCAGAAGCCCATTTAAAAATATGGTGTTGCCATGAAGCTAACTGTGGAGTACATAACAACACGTCCTCTTCGAAGTGGAAGGTTTCATCATTAGCCACTGATTCTCCAGAGCCCCAAATCTGAGAGTTACCTTCCATTAAAAGTATCTTCCTATTAACTGTAGTCACCAAATCCAGTGGTTTTTAGTAAATATTGCTCCAAATATCTTTGTCATTATGTCCCTCCTGCTTCCACCTTTATTTTGATCCTTATCAACATGAGCCACTAGAAAATGCCCCGTAACTAGTTCTCTTTCCTCAAGTCTCTTCTTCCTTCAGGCTATTCTTTACTGAATTGTATGAGTTATTTTACTTAAACACATATTCAATCCTTTCTTCCATCATTTAAAGTACTTAAATGGGACATTCCACTACCAAATGTTGCCTGTGCACACTTTACATTGTCTAAATAAATTCTACCTTCACTTCATCTCTTTATCTGCTTCTCCAATGCTTCCTTCCAACTTTGGATTTAAACCTTGAGCCATTTCTTAATATGTGTGACTTTCCAAAGACAACATGCTGCCTTTTGTTCCTCTGCCTTCTTGGGCTCCTCTTCCTCCTTCTAACTATGTGCTCTTTAATGTGGCTTCCTCCCCTGGGAAAGTCTATCTATGTCTTTTTCTTTTGTTAGAAAATGTCTCTTTCCAAAACTAAGCTCAAAGTTTGCTTTTTTTTTCTCTCTCTCTCCAACATTTCTCTGACTTATTTAGGAGAAATAAATCGTCTTCCCTTAGAGTGGCAAATGTGTTTTACACATATGTTATAACATATGTCACTGTGGATTGTATGTTGATGTTGATTTCTAATCTAGTCCCCTTTTTCCTTCTGCTGCTTGAACAACCTCTACAAAAATGGCACGTAAGTAAATGCCTGGTACAGGGCTGGACTGTTTCAACAGTATTGAATAAATGTATGGGATGATAGCAAGAAGAAAGGAAAGACCAAAGTGGAGAAAAAAGTTGCAAAGTCCTCTTTTATCAGTGAAATCTTTCAACAGAGTAGCTCACCAAACCTGCAAACCAAGTTTATGTAAATAGAACTACAAACTTTTTTCTACCGAAGAAATGATTCTATTTATAACAAACTGTTTTTTTTTAATTTTTATTTTGGGTTATAAATATAGCTAAAATCTAAAAGAGGCTCTAGAATGGTTTTAATACATCTCTGGGTGGCATAACAGCATTTTAAATCTTCTTTCATTTTGTAATCCAAGATATATTAAGTTAAAAAAAAAAAGCACGCCAGCCTGCATGTCTCAGTGGTTGACATTGACTTATGAACCAGGAGGTTAGGGTTTGATACCTGGTCAGGGCACTTGCCTGGGTTGCAGGCTCAAGCACCAGAGTGGGGTGTGCAGGAGGCACCCAATCAATGATTCTCTCTCATCATTTGTTTCTATCTCACTCTCCCTCTCTCTTCCTCTCTGAAATCAATAAAAATATATATATTTTAAAAAACAAGGTGCAGAGTAGAAAGCACAATGTGCTATTATTTATGTAAAGAAAACAATATATGTGTCAATGTGTAAATGCGAATGTCTTCATTTGTATATGCACAGAATAGGTTTGAACAGTGGTTACCTTTGATGGGAATACTGCATGCCCCAGGCTAGGAATAGGAAGCTGATTTATTTTTCACAATTTGCAAAATATACTCTTCTCTAATTTATTAATTTTATTCCATATAAATATGTACATAGTGAAATATTTACTATGGAAATGTTTGTGACATAGTCAGCAAAATTATGTTGAAAAGAGAAAACATTAAATGATTTTAGATTTTTACTGAGCAGAATCATCCAGGGTTTACATTGCATACTAATAACTTTAGTCTCATTTAGGTCTAATTTTTACAGGATCATTGGACCTCTCTAACAGACCAGTAGATCTGTTTTGCTAATTTTTCCTTCTTCAAATTAATTAAATTCACTCACTTGACAAATTATTCTATTACCATGTACATATAGTTCAAGCTTTCATCTCTGAGAAAAGTAAAGCAGAGTTTGCTGGTTCATTTAATCTGTACAGACAGCTTTCATGGATTAGAAATGGTGGAAATGTCAAAGAAAAGCAAGATAATCCTGACAGAAGATGAAAAAAGAAAAAGAAAAAAAAAACCCTCTGTGTTAACGCTTACATCAGTGGCAGATTATTCCCAACAGACACGTATCTTAACATGAACTCCAAAGTTAACTTTTGAGATGATTTATAAAGCAGAGGTAGGTCATAGCTATCCAAAGTAAATCCATTGAGAAATATTGCCAAAACAACCATTTCCTACCCTTCCCTTGCATCCTTGTGCTTAAATGGGAATTGGTTCTTCTCAGGAGCACACTATCAGACTGAACTGCTGGTCCTTCGAATGGAGTTATCACTTAGCTGGTGTGAACTCATTCTTGACAGAAATCTGCTGTCAGCTATGAATCTTCATTTACTTCAGGAAAGCTGTAGTTCTTGACATACTAGACACTATAGCTGAATGGGTCACTATTGACAATAAATCTTTAGCAATAAGAATAAAAGAAAGAAAACTCCCCTAGTTATAATAACCACAGCTTAAATTAAGTATAATACTGGAATCATTAGAGGAGGTTGATTGGTTGGACTTCTTACCACTCCCTTCAAAAACTGACACTTCTTTGGTGAAACTTTTCTGTGTCCCTGACCCTTTTCCTTGGAGAATGGATTCCCCCATACATCAAGCTATAAACGTACCCCCTATTGTGTCTCTGGCAAGCCCTGAATCCCAGCTATGGCATGATTTCTCTTAGCAAAGACTGACCTATAAATAAAGCCACAGACTGAACATATACTGTGGCCATGGGTTAGTATAATGCCCTCTTACATAAGATAACTGTGGTCAAAGACTGAAAATACAGCAATGCCTCCAAAACTACATTCACACACTCCTGAAAACACTACTAAAAGACCCACGCTTGTCACAAAGTAGATATTGTGCAATAACTTCAGAAAATGTTTCATTAAATGAACTATTTTAAGATATTTAGAACATTACATCTTGCTTCTCTATGAAATTGGAACTGTAAATAAACTATGAGCTATAGTGTCTATGAGCACCTACTTAGGTTGAAACAATGACTTAGGTCATTGCAATCTCATTCACAAGTGGGTTCCCCAGAAGCGATTCTGAGGCTATGTATGATGATAGGCGTTTTATGGGAAGGTACCTTATAATCAACACATCTGGAAGAGAGAAGACATCACAATTGGACCACAGAGCAGTCCAGCTGCATAGCAGGCCCAAACAACAATGGGAACCCCAACATAGCTCTGAAGCTAAAATGTCCCATCCGAGTTGTCTATATTGGCCTGAAATGACCAAGCCTTCAAGCCCCTGTTTCCAAAAGTCATTGCATATGGACTGCCCCCAGAAGGACTTTGCTCTGGGTGAGGTAGCAATGGAGGCAATCATTGAAGGGGCTGATAGCTGAAGGCTGCCTGCAGATACCACTACCATCAGCCAGGGCAACGATCCTTCTTTGCAGAGGAATCCGGGTATCATGTCTCTATGGCCATTATAACCTCTTTGTAAAAGACAACATAAAAATTTTGTTAACCAGTGTCACCCCAACAAATTCAATTAAAAAACAAGCAAAATACAACAGAACAGGAAGAATCAGAGCAATAAAAGGTATTAATATGTGTAATACCTCATAGTAAGTGGTAAATCTGAAAATCACAAATGGATTTTTTTTATTCTAAGTCCATAGCTCTTCCCAGTACTCATAAACTGCCTCTTTAGAACTTTTAAAAAGTCTGAAACTCTTTAGTATCATCCTGTTTAAAAACACTTTTAACATCCTATGTACAAAACATCTTCCTTTCTTTCTATGCCAACATTTCACAAAATGTTCATCATATGGACTTCCTTTGTGTCAGAATAATATTCTCTGTTCTTTTTCAAAAAATCTGCTACCTAAACATTTCATTTTATTTAATCTGTTTTTCAATATCTCTGAAACTTGCCCCTCTTAATTATTTCCTCTTTCTCACCTTCAATCCTCCCTTAAGCCAATAACTCATAACCCAGGGGTAATTGTTTGCTTTTTCATAGAAGGGGGTATAAGAAAAGGCCCCTGAGGCAATGACGTGGGAGCTTGCTTTACTGAAAATACATCAGATGCTACCCCATGCATGTGATCATCCGAAGAAGTCCCAGTTTCTGCAAGTTGAGATCTTATAAGAAAGCTGAAAACTGCAGGAATTTACCCTAACTCCCTCTTGCATCGCCTTTTCTCAGTTTAAAAACCTTTACTCTGGTACAGTGTCAAAGTCAAAACTCTAAATGTCAGAGTCTGGAGTAAAGAAAAGTTTATTGCTCAAGAAGGCGTCAAGAAGTTGGAAGATTTAGTGGTGCCTAAAATTCATTTCCCTTGCTGGGCCAGGCCAAGGGTTTTTAAGGGGCTAGGGACAACAGATATGCTACATGAGTGCTGGCAGGGCGAGCACTTTTTAGCTGGAGGAGCTTGGAACATGGCCATTTATAGTAACGGGGTGTTTACACCAATCTTCCTGGTCAATGGTCCTTTCACTTCTAAAAGGGTTCTAGTGTTTGGATTAAACTGACATTTTGGTTTCATGCTGGGGGCTGGGGCACAAGACTTTGGTTCCAGGTGCAGCTGGAGGGCCAAGTTCTCTCCTTTGTGCGTGCCCAGGCTGCGTGACTTGTGGGCTTGATCTGTTGTCCCTGAGAAGCAATTCAGTACATATTTTGTTAAACAGGACAGGATTATTTTGAGCTGGTTCTGCGATTACAAACCTAGTCCAGCAAGTTAGATGGATTTGAGGCATTGCCAGATTAGAATGTGCTTTCTCTAATCAGAACAGAATAATCAAGGTTAACAGGGCAAGATTAGTATTTCTTATAATTATAGCTAGGTCCCAATATTCTATTTCTGCCCCTAACATATTTACATATAAATAAATCTGATAGGAAAACAAGAGTAAGACAGTAAACAAACAGCACTCAGCTATATTCAATGTTTTTTAGTGGGTTTTGCTTTTTGTTTTTGTTTTTTTGAGTGTTCACTGCATTGCTGCTCAAATATTTTTACAAATTACCAGTGATAGAAGAGTGGTACATATGAGGCAGAGAGAGCGAGAGGGCAGGGGGAGTATGAGAGAGAGAAAAGAGAAAAGGGCTTTGGTGGAGGGTAGGTGTGTGAGCTCTTGTTAGCCTAGGTAGCTTGATAGTTAGGTGTTAAGAAAGGAGAAGGAAGCAAAACTGGCAAAGTCTGATTAAGCCCGGAAGCCACAGCTTCACAGACACCAGAGAGGACAACCAAATCTTCCACCAAAGGGATGTTAATCCCCAGCAGGCAGGAAAGACCCTCTTCCCAATCATCCTGCGAACAATCAGTCCTTTGGCCGAGATTACTGGCGGTAAGATATACAGTAAAGTAGAAATTCCTGTGCTGAGCTCCTATGCAGAGGAAGCCCAGATGGCGCAGGCGCAAGCAGAGGCCCTACTACTAAGGGCTTGCACAGTAGAAGCCAGATGACAAAGCAGAACTATGAGACATGCGCAGTGGGCGCCATACAGGGCAGGAGTCCAGCCTGGGAAAATCTGAGTGAAGATTCCTTTAGGATAAGGGCACAAAACCTGAAAGATCCAGGAAGGGGATTAATAGGGGGAGGACCCAACACAG
Source organism: Myotis daubentonii (assembly GCF_963259705.1). Lineage (NCBI taxonomy): Eukaryota > Metazoa > Chordata > Mammalia > Chiroptera > Vespertilionidae > Myotis > Myotis daubentonii. Next base: position 29,151,122 of record NC_081851.1, read on the forward strand.
CCCCTGGAAAACCCAGGAAACAGGTTGGACAGTTTGAAAAACAGCCTTCTCCCGTCCCAAACCGAGAAAATATTAGCAAGGTCCTCCGGCAGCTGATGCTAGAGACTGCCTACATCCCGTGGGCGGTATTATTTTTTTCACCCCAATAAATCTTGCCACTCAGTTAAACTTCCCCCATGCATGCGTCCTTGAAATTCTTTGCTCAAGACATTGGAAGAGGCCATTTTCTCCAGCAATACTTTGATGAAGGCGAGAGATAAGGTTTTATCAGTGATTTCCTTATTTTTCTGTTTGATGCTTCAGGCTATAAGTTCACCTCTGGGTATCCTCTGCAGGGCCAGCATTTCCTCAATCCCTGCATATGAGAAGAGTCTTTCTTACATTCGAATGGTTATTGCAGACTATTTTTTAATCATCTAGATTTTAATTTTGTCATAGATTTGACTGTGGAGTCTATTGCAAATAAAATATTAAGAGAGTCTACTTACTGACATACCAATGAAAGCCAGCTGTATACAGAGAGATGGCATTGTTAAAAAATAAAATCCTAATGAATAAATTTTGGGATCTAATTGGCTTTATTTAATGATTCATGAATCAGGCAGCATCCCATCTGGCAAATGGAAAGGAGCTCCACGGAGCTGTACGAAATTAAAGGCATCTAGAGACATAAAGAGGGTGGGAAAGGGAAGTTAAAAGAATAGATTGTTTTAGGAAAGGTCACCTTTCCTTATGGGAAGGCAGGGATTTAGCAGGCAGATTACTTCACTAGTGCTGACCAAGAAATTCCAGATTGATTTCCTAAAATTACATTCCCGGGGGAGGCTGAAACTGCAATTAGGTTCAGTATTACGTCTTGTTTTGGTTTCATGAGCTTAGCACACGTGACTTCATTTGTGGCCTATTGTCTCTCCTTTTAAGAGTATTAAATAAGCTTGATATTCAAAGCTCCTTGTAATCCCAGTGACAAGCATAATAAACTACTACTATTCATTCGTTTCCTTTGGAAAGTGTTCAGGACTTTTGGTGACAACCTGTACTTGACTTAGACTCTCTCTAATTGCAACCAGATTTCCAATTTCAAATGTTTCTCTCCATCACCTCAGTTTGAATGACTGGTTCATACTTGTAGACAGATGCACTGGGCATAAGACTTTGGGACATTTACTGTCATAGAATCCTGAGTCACACTCATAGTTTATTTTATTTTATTATTTTATTTATTTATTTCTGCTTACCAACACAGACAGGCCTAGCCTTTTCTACCTTAGAACCTTTATTTGGTTCCTGAGAGAACACAGTGTTCAGTCCTTTGTTATGGGTCTCACAGGTTCAGAATGTATACCACTAAAAATATTTCCCTTAAAAACACACCTACCTACTTATCTAAACCATTTCAAAATCTAGTTGAGTACTAGATGCACAATTTCTTGATATTTATAAACCTGCTTGGCATTTTTTCAATTGCCCCAAATTACATCCTTCTTAGACCTTGAGATACTTTCTAAATCTAACATCATCGATAAAGTATGATAGTACATACTCTGATATTACAAACCATAGACTATTTAAGCCTCGAACTCAAGAACTGGATCATAAACTTTGTTATCTTAAGGTCTCAATTGTATTGATTTTATTAATCTTTTAAGACCACAGTGCCTAGACCAAAAGGTTGGTTTGACAGTGACATTTGCAGAAACTAGTCTATTTGTACAAATAACAGAGTTTGAAGTCTGGTTAACCTGTGCATTCTAGCTAGCACACAATGCATTGACACAGAAAGATCCCAGGGATAGGACTGAGACATGATTCTATCGCTGTGCTTGTCATAATGATCTATAATTTCTGGGCAAGGTGATTAGCTCCAACTTCATCCGTCTCAATGTTCTGTTCAGCAAAACGAAACATTTTTTTAGCAATAAAGAAGATACATCACAACCATAGCCTTTTTAATACTTATAATAATTTCAAATTTCACTTGGGGTGGCCTCATTTACTTTTAGAATTCTCTTTTAACAAAACTTTGAATGTGATTATTTTTCATTGGAACAAACCTATGCTTATTCTATTACATAAACGCAGTATGACTGCTAGTCAATCAAGAATACATTGTTTTAAGCAAAACCATACTGCTATATGGCAATTGGTTCAAAGTGGTCCCTTCATAATGGTAGGCAAGGCCAGTGATGAATCACTTTCAAATAAATACTGTCTCTGTATGGAGAATATATAACTGTCTTTCAGAGAGCTGTGCACTTAAAGATACTGCCTTGCATGTTCCATGACAGTTGGGTTTGGATTCATTGTCACATTTCACCAGATTTGCCTTGGAAATAGCTGCAGAAGTTTCTGAAACATTTTTGTACATCTAAGACCAGTACAGAAGGTAAGCTATCTTCCGGGCACTCTACAAATAGCAGTTTGGCGCCCTGGATTAGACGACAGAGAAACACTGTCACTCAACCCCGGGCTGGCTGTTATCTTTGGGGTGACCTTTCCCTTAAGACAAGTGCCTTGATGGTTCCTGACATTTGAAACAAAAATTTCAAAAAATAAAATCTAAAAAGGTTAAAAGTTTTCTAAAATCATGTCGTGTCAAATGTTTAGATCTTGCTAAGTGACAGCTGAAAGAACGCTGTGAAAAGCAAACATTCTCTTTCCCTTGCATTAACGCAACATTAAGATAGTTCCAGTTTAAAAGGAAAGTCAGAAATGCAAAGAGATATTGTTCCCATAGCAGCAATCTTTTTTTTTTTTCATTCTCTGTAGATGGTTTGTGAGATTAGTAACCTGTCAGCTAAAAATAAACTCGGGTATCCAAAGGATTGTGGAAGAAGAACTGGCATTGGTATGCAAATCTAAGCCTTAAGCATCACCTCTGTGAGGCAAGCAATAATTTTAGTTCAATTAAACTAAAGAAGAATTTCTGTTTGTGCATCTGTTGCTAGACACTTACCAATCCCAAGAACACCATGAGGAAATACTTCTTCTCCTGAGTTAGCAGTGGGGATCGTTCTCCATAAAATCTATATAATTCCTATTTTCAGTGTAAAAATTTGACTAAAAAGGGATTGACTTATTTATCAGCTAGTCTATAAAATAAACAGTAAGTTTGATTTATGTTCTCATCTGGGCAGCCAATTCATTCAGCAAAATCAAATGGATTTTCTAGAAGACATGCATTCATTTAGACATTCATTTGCTGGCTGCTTAAAGGATAAACTGATAAATGAAAGAATGAATGCCCCAAAGGGAAAGATAGGAAGAACAGTGACTGTGTACCATATGCTACCCCTGTAATACCCTTGGCAAAGCACAAGGTGTACCCTCAGAGTGCTTAGGCCAATTGGCTCCTACCCTACTCCACAAATCCAGAGCATTATGGGTGTAAGGAAACCATCTGAACCTGCAGATGTGTGATGAGGAAACTGAGGCACAGAGACATACGTCAGCTGATACAATGGCCAAATTGGCAGTAGAAACCAGATCTTTTAAGGCTCAGGTTATAGATGAGACAGAAAAAAGGAAGTGGATTGAGGGGAAGTAGAATTAAAAAAAAAAGTTAGATTTGGGTGATAGGCCAAAAAATTGAGCTGGGTTGAAAAGTGTGGTCAGTGACTATTGGTTTGTTTATTTTCAAGGCCTTTTTTTTTTTTTTTTCATGAAGATGACTAATATATAGTGTAATAAAAGAGACATATAAGTGAAAAGAGAGGATTAAAATGGGAGAAGATACCATTAGGCATAATGGAAATCAAGAAATAAGAAAGTAGATGGGACAGATCTTCAAGAGATGATTCAAGATAAAAATATTTCATTCAGCCCTAACCGGTTCGGCTCAGTGGATAGAGCATTGGCCTGTGGACTTGGGTCCCAGGTTCGATTCCGGTCAAGGGCATGTACCTTGATTGTGGTCACATACCCAGTGGGGAGTGTGCAGGAGGCAGCTGATCGATGTTTCTCTCTCATCGATGTTTCTAACTCTCTATCCCTCTCCCTTCCTCTCTGTAAAAGAATCAATAAAATATATTTAAAATATATATATACAATAGCATTTGTTTGTTTTTTAAGTTTATTCAATTTCTTTGTTTCCGAATTAAAAGAAACAAAGAAATCATCAAGGAGTAGTAAGGAGAAAGAAGGGAAGATATTTACTTTCATTGTGATTCTTGATGCCACTTTTGAGGCTAACTTAATTCTTCATTCATCAAAGCTTTTAGTACTATGACTTTTTATTAGCCATTCCCTGTATGCATTCATTCATTAAACAATCAGAAGGGATTCCCAAACTTTTTAAGACAAGTTTAGAGAGATTCAAAATAAATAACTCTCTATGGAGCAATATTGTGTCTTGGAAGAACAGCTTCTTAGAATCACCTACTGAGATTGTTTTTAAATGTATATGGCATCTCTCCTCTGGCACATCAGTGCCTCCTGCTGTCAGCGGCTGTAGCTGCCACTTCCCTGATGATCTAAGTTCACCTATGCAATTAGATGAAGCTTTGAAGTATATGCAGAAAATATATTTAAAACTGAGCTGAATTATACAGATAAAAGTAGAAATTTATTTTCTTTTGTCCTGAATTCAATATCAAAACAAACAAAAAAATAAAACAATTGACTTATTTTTTTTCTTGAATTAAATATTTTTCACAATTTATATACTTGTAAGACTAACTTAATTTTGAAAAGAATGAAATGGAGGTATTATATATTAAGTAATTTATTTTATTTTTATTTATTTTTTTTTTTTTTTGCCAAGCCACCCCATTTCAGTTGGTCTGAAGACAGAGAATAGCACAATATCAATTGTTGTTCTTAACAATTTGTTCTAAGAGTAATACAAATGGACCTAACTGGTTTGGCTCAGTGGATAGAGCGTCAGCCTGTGGACTGAAAGGTCCCAGGTTAGAAACTGGTCCAGGGCATGTGCCTTGGTTGCGGGCAAAGCCCCAGTAGGAGATGTGCAGGAGGCAGCTGATCAATGTTTCTCTCTCATCAATGTTTCTAACTCTCTATCCCTCTCCCTTCCTCTCTGTAAACAATCAATAAAATATATTTTAAAACAGAATAATACAATGAATCAAGCAGGACAAATGTAAGAGATGATAGAAAATGGAGAGAAATGGGTCCAATGGTGAATGCATACTGAATTGGAAGGAAATGAGTTTTTAAGGTACAGCTGCCTTTGCCATGTCAGAATGTGGGCCTAGCATTATTGAAAAGAAGCCAGCTAGGCAAGTTAATGTAAAACCTCACACTTAAAATATAATTTAATGTAAAATATTATAAAGATATAGGCAATTAAATCACAGCTTTCGAAGAACTTTGCTCTTACACAAAGTATACCTGTGGGCCATGGAGGGATTGTAGGCTACCAGTTTTCATCTCTGTGTTAAGAAAATAAAAGTTTTTCTTTACTCTTGTCTCCTCTTGGCTCTTGCAAGTGGCTACCTAAGTTGAATTAGTTCTGGGCAACAGGTATGTATGGACCCCAGAGTGATACCATTCAAAGTTCACTGAAGGAGAAAAGACTATACCTGCTCTGCACTAAAGCAGCAAGTCTTGATTTTCAGGCATTTTTACCCAGCAGAACATTTTCAGAATACATTGTGAGGGCCTGTCAATGTCAAAAACATTAAAACAAAACAAAAACTAAGTAAAATGCAAAAAATTACCATAATTAAATAAAAGAGTTTAAACACTCTTTATTTAAAAATGAGCAATCCTTTGAATTTAAAAAAGGATCATGAACAATGATCACACTAAAAACTTCTATTTTCTTGTGTGTGTGTGTGTGTGTGTGTGTGTGTGTGTGTGTGTGTGTGTGTTATGGATGATTTTTTTGATTTTTTTTTTTTTTTTTTTTTTGCCACAGACTAGTGACAATTTAAACATCATGAGTTCAGCAACCTCTGTTTTAAAACTTCCAAAATTCGTTTGAGATTGGTAGCTCTTAATCAGGGGCCAATCTGCCTCCCCCACCTCCAGTGAAATGTAACCAGTGAGGGAAGGAGTGGCTTCTGCTTACATCTAGTCCCACTTGGCTGAGACCAGAAATTCTGTCAGATACCCTACACTGCACAGAACAGTCCTCCTGAACAAGGAATTAGGACAACCCTCAATGATGATATCGCTGAGGTTGAAACTCTGCTTATTCAGAGTTGGTCCCCCATTGACAGTCAAGATAAACTCAGTGGAATTGTAAGCTTAGGGAAAAAAACTGATACATACATTTCTGAAATATCAAAGGTGCTTGTAAATTACCTTTTTAAATTATAAACTTGAACTTAATGAATATACTTGTACAGTATACTTGCTGAGACTTTTCTCATTATTGAGATGAAATTCACATAGCAAAATTAGCCATTTTTAAAAGTGAACAATTTAATAGCATATAGTATGTTCACAATATTGCACAACCATTACCTTGGTCTAGTTCCAAGACATTTATGATCCCCAGAGGAGAAAGCCATTGATGTTGGCTTGCCCTAACCCTGAGCATATCTGAGGTAAGTATGTTTCTAAAGGTGATTCTGGGCTCATAGAACACAAAGAAAGTTTTGAGCTAGCTTAGACAGGGTCTCTCACTCTCAAAAAACAAAACAAAATAAAGAATAAAATTCAAATACAAAGAAGAATTAGCAAATGGATTTATGACTGCCCATTCTTTTTTTAAAAAAATATATTTCATTGATTTTTTTACAGAGAGGAAGGGAGAGGGATAGAGAGTTAGAAACATCCATGAGAGAGAAACATCGATCAGCTGCTTCCTGCACACCTCCCACTGGGGTTGTGCCCGCAACCAAGGTACATGCCCTTGACCAGAATCGAACCTGGGACCTTTCAGTACACAGGCTGACGCTCTATCCACTGAGCCAAACTCATTAGGCAGACTGCCCATTCTTTGACATACAGTTGAAAAATCAGTCCCCTAACTTGATGAGTTTTTTTTTTAATTTCTAAATATTTTTCTATTGATGAAAATTACTCATCTATTTTTTATCTTAAGGGAGAAATATGTGTGTGTGTGTGTGTGTGTGTGCGCGCGCACGCACACACGTGTGCGTATATGCACGTGTGTGTAGTATACCTATTAAATTAACTGTCTTAAGGTGAGGTTTGCTTTAAAAAATTACTGAAGAGTCTAACTTAAAAAAGGTGGGCTCCAAAAGAAATAGTTTTTGCCCAAGACTCAGATAATTGAAGAGAGACTTTTCTCAAGGAGTATATTTTAAAAACTCCATTCTGGCACTTCCTTGAATTTCTATAATAATAATTATGAAACGGAGTTAGTCTTCGCAGACTTGATGGATAGCCTCATGAATATCCAAAGACATTCTCATAACCACGAGCTGTGTAAGAGGGTGTACGTTTGGAGTGAAATATAAACATCCTCGCTTGCTTCAGTCCTTCGAGGTTGTGGAGGGCTCATGGCACAGAGAGGGAGCACTGATTTATTGGAATGCTAAAGAGTGCACCGGAGTGTCTGCCACCAGCTCTGAAAATACAGAGCTAAAATAGGGCAGAGACTCCAAGGATTGTACTCCAGCAGCAAACATAGACAGAATTTCTGAGGCCATCTTGTTTTCTATAATTCCTACATTTACAAATAATTGAATAGCATGGGGTTGTGGAGACACAAATACCTCCATACCTGTAGCAGGCGGTGATGCTGCAACTGTGTAGGCATTTGGCAAACTTTCTGTGCCTAACTCCTCTGGTGGCACAGGGTGCCTAGTTCTTGGATAGCTTCTCTTCGTTGCAACATACTTATTTTTTTCTTTTTCTTTTTTTCTCTCCTCTTTTTTTGTTATTCCTCACCCAAGGATATGTTTTTATTGATCTTTTAGAGAGAGTGGAAGAGAGAGGGAAAGACAGAGAGAAACATGGATGTGAGAGAAACACTGATTGGTTGCCTCCTGCAAGGGCCCTGACCAAGGCTCAGGCCAGGGAAGAGCCTGCAACCAAGGTACTTGCCCTTGACCAGAATCGAACCTGAGACCCATTATTCTGCAGGCTGACGCTCTATCCACTGAGCTAAACTGGCTAGGGTGCAATATGCTTCTGAGTTGATCTATCTGTATGGGTGTACAAAGCTGCCAAACCGCTCTGAATCCATTTGCTTACTGTGCAGTGGCACACTTCAACCTGATGCTCTTTAAAGCCTATACACATGCAAAACCCTGTTCTATAATAAGGAAAATGAGACAAAACTTGTGTTTCAAATGATTTAATTACAATTTAGTTCACAACCTACGACTGAGAATTAATAGCAAGGTCCTTAGGGATAATCTTTATAATGGAGCTGACTGCCTCCAGAAGAATTTCAAGCTGAATCCTGTTGCATAGATCATTCTATAATATGGATTGATAGATATTTTGTATCGGTGCTGTCCAGTACAGTTGTCACTACCCACATGTAGCTATTAAGCTTTTGCAATGTGTGTGGTTAGTGGGAATGAGGAACTCATTCTTTAAAATATATATTTTTATTGATTTTTTAGAGAGAGAATAAGGGAGAGAGAGAGGAACATCCATTTGAGAGCACAACATCAATCTGTTACCTCCTGCATGTCCCCTCCTGAGGATCAAGCTCACAACTTGTGCATGTGCCTGACCCAAAATCAAACTCACAACCTCTTGGTACACAGGACAATGCCCAACCAAATGAGCCACACTGGCCAGACAGAAACGACTTTTAAAAAATGTTGAGTAATTAAATTGAAATAGTCACATGTGGTCTGTTAGTACTGTGTTAGCACAGATTCTAGCCACTATTTCTTTCTTTTCTAAAAATATGTTTTTATTGATTTTTTTAGAGAGAGAGAAACATCAGTGAGAGAGAACCACCAATCGGCTGCCTCCTGCATGCCCCCTACTGAAGATAAAGTCCAAAACCCAGACATGTGCCCTGACTGGGAATCATACCTGATACCTCTGGGTGCATGGGACAATGCTCAACTAACTGAGCCACAACGGCCCGGGCTAGCCTCTATTTCATAAAAACATTGATACTATATGCAATTATGAAGCAACTATTTGTTTAGTATCTTCTCAGACACAGTTTAAAGAAACAATTAGCATCTAGTTCACTCAGTTTTTATTCTTACTATTGTTTTTAGTATCTCTTTGTGACAAGGACTGTGGTAATGACTCCATATGGTATGTAATTTAAGACAGGACCCATGGCCCTCCGGTAGTGCCCTGCCTACTAGGAATGGGTATTAGAGATCCTGTGACAGTCATATGTGGCTTGATACAGGTAAGCACAGGGTGCTACTGGGATCCAGAGAAAGGCATTTACAGGGGTGACAAATGGTCATCAAAGGAGACTTGACTTGGGGTGATGAACACCAAAGTACAATATACAGACGATGTATTATAGAATTGTACCCCTGAAACTTATATGGTTTTATTTACCAATATCATCCAATAAATTCAATTTAAAGAAAAAAGGAAGTCATTTACACCTGATTAAAAGGATATGGTTTCAAAAAGAGGTGACATTTGAATTGAGTTTGAAAAATGAAAAGTAATGGGAGGCAGTAACTAGAAAAATTTCCAGCAAGAAACACTTGGAGTTTCTGGATGAACTAAAACAAGATAGTTTTAATACAATAACTATGTTTACAAGAAAAACAAACATTTCAGCTTTTTGAAAAGGAATGGAAACTGACAACTTAGATTGATAGATACATGTCTCTGACACGGGACCACATGGAACCTGGAGGTGTTTGCTCTTTGTAGTCTCAATTCTTGGGATTTGGAATCTCCCCAGGATACTAGACAAGGTCATGGGACTAGAATGGGAGACCTCCATCATGCCAGGGCCCTGGAGGAAAGGGCTGTAGCGCTAGTGAAAGGTTGGACTAGTCACCAGGGAAGAGAGTCAACCGAGCTCTATCTCTAGATAGAGTGCTTCTCAAACATTAGCATTTCCTGGGGTGCTGGCAAACAAATACATGCACAACAAAGGAACAAACACAAGGACCCCACGGCCACATCCCAAGGAATAATTAAATCAGAATCTCTGTTGGCATCCATCTTTATTTAAAGCTCCGCAGGTAATTCCAATGTGCTGCCAACTTTGAAAACCACTGTTGGAGGTGATCCTTCCTCTCTGAGTACTTGGAACCTAAATATCACGCAAAATAAGGAACTCTTCCAAAGTTGGACTAAAAAACAAAAGCAACAAACAGGTGAAAAACCTTAATAAAAAAATTCATGATGAATAACAGTCAGTGATATAGGACAAAATTTAAAATACAAGATATCAAGAAAGTTGAATGTAATTTAAAGGAATATAAAGTTATCTTTGATAATAATTAAAACCATAAAAAGTAAGGAGAACTATAGGGATAGTCAAAGATCATTGAAGGTTTACTTTGTGCCAGGCTGTGCCTGCATTCTGTTGGCTTGGTGATACATATAGTGTGAAAGTACAAACAATAAATAAAACTAGAGGAGAATGTGTGTATGAAGGAACTTTTTTTTTTATTGACTTTTATTTTAGGTTTTGAGGCAGAACATGGCTTATCATTGCATTGTTGCTAGGATAACTTTCCTAATGCATATTTAACAGATACTTTTCATGGTATTTCAGAGAGAAGAGGAAACTTAGAAGATATTTTTATATCCTTTCGGCTTTGGTTCTGTTTCTCTGGAGAACCCTAATACATATGGAAATTGCACATTGGCTCTAATTCTTTGCTGTTTTCTATATGCACATTAACTTATATTTGACTTCACGCTCTGTCCTGTTGAATGTGGAATGATTTTCTCACTCCATAAATTTGAACTTGGTCTTGTGACTTACTTTGATTGACCACAAGCACTTAACATATTAACTCTCGAACAGAGGCATAAAAATGTGCTTGTGCCCTAGCTGGTTTGGCTCAATAGATAGAGCATTGGCCTGTGGACTAAAGGGTTCCAGGTTCAATTCTAGTCAAGAGCACATGCCCTGGTTGCAGGCTCGATCCACAGTAGGGGGCTTGCAGGAGGCAGCCAATCAATGATTCTCTCTCATCATTGATGTTTGTATCTCTTGCTCCCTCTCCCTTCCTCTCTGAAATCAATAAAAAAATATATTTATAAAAACAAAACACACACACACATAAAAATAAAAAATAAAAATAAAAAAACAACAACACATGCTTTCACAGGGCTGGTATGGCTCAGTTGATTGAGTATCATCTCATGAACCAAGAGGTCTCTGGTTAGATTCCCAGTCAGGGCACATGCTTGGGTTTTGGGCTTGATCCCCAGTAGGGGGAGTGCAGGAGTCAGTTGATGGATGTTTCTATTTCTCCCTCTCCCTTCCTCTCTCTCTCTAAAATCAATAAAAACATTAAACAATAAATAAATCTGATGCCTTCATTCTTAAAAACAAAATCAAAAAAAAAATAAACAAACAAAAAAACCCACACAAAATAAAACAACAATAGTGCTGGCTTCACTGGCTCTGCTGTCCAGTGTCTCTACCATCTTCACCAGAAGGATATATTCTGACCAGCTCAAGGAACATTGTAGAGATGGGAGAGAGTTGAGCCAGATCATTTAAGCCATAGTGTGGATGACCGAAGTGAAGTATAGATGAAGAAATGATGAAAAAAGGATCAGGACCTATTATATATGTCATCCACATGAATATTAAACTCCTACTGATTCCATCTAGGGCTTGGGGAAATGATCAAACTCTCTTGCAAAGAGATGCAAATCTTAGATAGGACAAAAGTGAAAAGCATACTGTGTCAAGGCTCAGAAAATAAATTTTTGCTTTAATATTTTCAAATGTTAAGTTTCAATAAAAAAGCACATAGTTTATAGAATGATTAAATTAATCTTGAATTAGTAAATTATACTAGCAATATAGTAAATAAAATTTAAAGAAACTAAACTTGGATCTTCATCTTTGAGATAACCCAGGGAACTTGATTAATGTTGAATTAACATTAATCTTAACATATTTTTAAAAATTTATATAATCAAGCAAGATTCAATGCTGAGTGTAATTCTGTCCCTAGAATACTTCAGAAAACAGAATAGTAAATTCATGGTTTGTTATAGTAGAGAATAAGTCAACTAAGAAATGTTAAGGAGATCTTGCATTCGACTCTGAATGTTCCTTATAAGAACAATGGGGCTAACATTCTTGTAATTTTTCACAACTGTTTATCCCCATTGCTGTGCATGACTTTTGTAGTAAATGTCAAGTTTCCTTGCCTTGACAGTAGGGTAAGAAGCCCAGTAAATTACTTTCTTTTGTTTGTTTGTTTGTTTGTACTGGGGTTTTCTGGCTAAATGTGATAGAATAAATTTTACTCACTTCATGTTCTCCTTAGACAGAAAAAAAATAGAAACATTAATGTTTATGCATACTTCTAGAATATTTGTCACATCAGGAAAAAAAAGAAGAAAAATGGCAAACTACTTGCTCTTTCCTGATAAAATGGATCCATATCAATGAACCAAATGCATAGTACCTTACAGCTTTTTCTTCCCTTGGCTGTCTTAGAAAGCTTGTTAGCCAATCAAAAAATTTTCAATAAGTTCTTTTTTGTTTCTTTGTTTTAATCCTCACACGAGGATATGTTTTTATTGATTTTTAGAGAGAGAAAACATCGATGTAAGAGAGAAACACAGATTGTCTGCCTCCCATGCACACCCTGACCAGAATGGAACCCATAATCTTTTGGTGTAATGGACAATGCTCCAACCAACTGAGCCACCTGGCCAGGGCTCAATAAGTGCTGTTGGAAGATGCAAATTTAATGAACATGTGGGCATGTGTTACATATCAGACCCTAACTTCTATCCTGCCCCACAAATATCTGCTCCACGTCGAAGCCATAATTCCAGCATTCAGGAGTTCACTGTCAGGTGGCCTGCAATCCAACAACAGCAACAAAAATGCCTCATATGATTAATAATATAACAAAATCTGAGCAAAATGTACAAGACACAGGGAGGGGGTGGCAAACCTCATCTGTCAGCAGATCTCAGAAGGTCTTCAAGGGGATGGATTCATTAGCTTGAAAAAAGACAAAAGGAACTGCTTGAACAATAGTGTGAGGATGAATAGACAAAGGAGTTACAAAGCCAGGAAGCAGGGGGTTTAGGCTTTCAAAGAGGGAGAATGTGGCCTGCAATAGAAATAGCTAAATGCAAAAGCCTCTTGCTGACCATTTCCGATTTCAGGAGAGTTCCTCTAATTGCAAAGTCCCATAGAGCATTTACATATTGTACTCTTTACCTGGATTTTTTTTAAAAAAAATTACAACAGCATTACATATTCTATGAAGGTTAGAATTTATATGTGAGAAAAGAAGTTACATATGCACATTGAACACATATATAATAATCTTCAGTTGCAATGATTTAAGATAATTATTTTAGACATGTAAGGGCATATTTTTTTATGTACTCTGTGTAGATATGTAGGTATATTTATGAACAATAATAAAAATGGATCATATTTTCCCCAAATTCTTAGTGTTTTTTAAAAAAAATCACAATATATTTTGAACATAGCTCTCCATCTATATTATTTTAAAGAGCATGTTTATATGAAATATTCTTATGCAATCCTTATTGTTGAACTACTTTTTTTTTGGCTTGTTATACCTTAAAAAATCATTTCTCTCCCATAAATTCTTAGCTGTCTAGTTGTTGGGTCAGAGAATACTTTTTAAAATATGTTTATGCATTCTAGTAATTTTCCCATTGTATTGTTTTATAAATACAAATGTGATGCATAATGTTCATTGAAGTTGTGTGTGTGTTTTTTAAACTCCAATCCAGAAATATATGAAATGAGACATGGAAGAACTGTCATCCCACAACACATTCTCTCACTGTCTTTCTTTTCACCCCAACTCCATTACTATTCTGTTGTTTAAATATTTGGTGTGTACCTTTGCAATCCTTTGTGGTTGATTCCATGTACATGTAGTATTTATTATATATATACATATATATATATATATATATATATATATATATATATATATATACACACACACACACACATACTAATAGCCCAGTGCACGAAATTCATGCACATTAAAAGGGAATTAATTTCCCTAATCATTTTGGCTATGTGAATAGAGCATCGGCATGCGGACTCAAGGGTTCCAGGTTCGATTCCGGTCAAGGGCATGTACCTTGGTTGCGGGCACATCCCCAGTGGGGAGTGTTCAGGAGGCAGCTGATTGATGTTTCTCTCTCATCGATGTTTCTAACTCTCTATCCCTCTCCCTTCCTCTCTGTAAAAAATCAATAAAATATATTTTTTTAAAAAAGGGAATTAATTAGCACAGATATTTTAATATTGCTATTTGCCCTTTCTCTATAATAGAAGTGTGGGAGATGAAAGGATATTAGTAAAATATATATGAAAATAATATATAAATTTATTAATAAATAAGCAATAACAAAAGAATATAACAACAACAGAAGCATGATATAAAAATGACAAAAACATGATATGAAAACAACAAAAACATGACATAAAAACAACAGTGATGCAAACGATGACTGATAAAGTGATTAAACTTATTCTAATATCTCCCTGTACACCACATTAAGAGTGAAAACACTTTCAGAGTGCTTGACTAATTTCCCTTGGGATAAAGTATTTACAACTTTAACTTTAACATCACATGCTCTTCAAACTCGAGAGAAAGCAACATATAACTGATCATGTGCAAAAATGGGTTCAGGTAGGAACATGCCTACTCTGTCTAGAGTTTGTCCTTGTGATTTATTAATAGTCATCACAAATGCTGGCATCATGGGGAAACCTTCGTCGAATCAATTTAAATGGGAGGCCAGTGTCAGATGGGGACAAATTAATTCTTGGAATCAGAACAGCCTCTCCCTCTGCAGATCCTGTTAATACTTCAGCTTCGATAATGTTAGGTCGTAATCTTTTGATAATAAATCTGGTACCTTTACAAAGACCCCATTTACTATTGAGATTTCTCAATAGCCTGATGACTGCACCCACTTTCAATTTTAATTTATGACACGGCATTCCCGAAGGAGTAATACTATTAAGAAATTCTATGGGAAAAATTTTCCTTTTCAGCATCATCTGTGGAATCAATGGAATCATCACTCAAATATGTGTGAAAATCTCCATCAAGTATATCCAAATTTTCTTCATTTAATTTTTGAACATGCTCATTTTTTGGACAAAGAATTGCACGTTTATATATATTTTTAATATTATCTATAGCAGTGGTTCTCAACCTTGGCTGCACATTAGAATCACCTGGGAATCTTTTTAAAATCCTGATTCCTGGGCCTCATCTCCAGAAATTGTTTCTTTGTTATGGGGTGGGGCCACAACATTAGTAACAAAGAAACAGAATTAAAACTTTATTGTGGGAAGCCGCTACAGTGTTTTGGACAGGTTCAAGCCTTGGACTGATGAGAGGGCACAGTCTTCTCATTGCCACATGCAAGTCCCAGCTTGGAGGGCAGGGTCCTCCCAGCACAATTACAGCCAGCAGCTGTAGTTGTAAGATTGAACCTATGGTCCGAACATGTGGCCCCACATGCCTGAGTGATGTAGGCTTGATAGAGTTCAGGTGCATGTAATTGAGTAGGATTGAAACCCAGGAGAATGTTGTAGACATCTTGGTCACGCCCTTACTTTGCCTCGTAGCATCTGCTATAAAATAAAGGCATGGCTGTGGGATGGTCGCTGTCTCTCAGAGAAGCAGCGTCCCACTGAGACCCGGCGTTCATTCTCTTGTCTGTCTTTTCTAAGCCTTTCAGCCGCCCCCACTCAGGTTCACCCTTGGCTGTGCTGGCGTGGCACACTTTATAAAGATCTGCCTCCACGCTCTGAGGGTGGGTTGTTGCCTCAAATCCCGCCCTTACAGGAAACAGCTCCAGGAAACAGCTTGGGGGAGGGCGCACCCGTTGCCAAGACAACCCCTGTAGGACTGACTTCCTTCCGCTTTGTCAGGGCAGTTCTGGTCGTGATGAATACCACCCAGGGTTTTTATATAAGTAGATATTATTGCATGCACACAATTTGTTATTTATAAAAATACTAATAATTGGCCCTAACCAGTTTGACTCAATGGTTAGAGTGATGGATCATGAACTGAAGGATCTCAGGTTTGATTCCCAAATGAAGGCTCCATCCCTGGCCCTGTTCAGGGCATCCATGGGAGGCAACCAATCAATGTCTCTCTCTCTCTCTTTCTCTTTCTTTCTCTCTCTCTCTTTCTTTCCCTCTCTCTCTTTCTGTCTCTCTCTCCCCCCATATACTCATTCCCTTACATTCTCTCTAAAATCAATGGAAAAATATAATCAGGTGAGAATTAAAAATACATCTATATTAATAGTTGTAAATATTGTCTTTCAAATAATTTAGATCATAGGCATCTTTAATACCAGGATATAAAAGTTTGATTCTTTTTAACTGAGTGTCAATATTGCATGTTACAGATTGGCACAGTTTTACTAACTCCAACCCTGGTTCAAGTAATTACAAAGAAATTTACTTTAGGAGGAGCTACTGAAACTATTTTCCAAAGTTTTTAGATTTATATCTGAATTTAATTCAGATATTACATAATGGATACATTTTCACTGTTTTAGTTAAGTACAGAAATGATTAAAAGTTATTAAAAATATAAAAAATAGTACCAGAGTAGCTGGCTATATTGATTTATTATATGTTTCAAAATAGTAATAATGTGAAAAATTAAATATACTTAAGGTGAAAAAATAACATGACAAGATGACAAGGCATTTTAATCATGGTCTCTCTGAGGAAGTGCCCCTAACACACCCACACATGGTCTATGATTCCTGTAGGTGCAGTGAGATTTGAAGAGCCATTAACAATAAGAAATAAAAGACTGAGCCACAGTATTAAAGGCACTTTCACATACAAGGATTTGAAAGACTATACTGCTGTAGAACGGCCTTCTTGTTAGCAAATAATCTTTTCTCATCTAATTCTCATTTTCTTTATCAATAAAATTGTAATAATAATGGTAATATTTGTTCTGTCTTGCAGAACTATTGTGGAGTTAGACTGGTAAGAAGCTGCATCATAATTCATATGTAAGCCAAAGGATCATCCAAGTATAAAATCTTGCATTGAAAACTGCTATATGTGTGCATGTGTAATAATTACACATATATAATTATTAAATGATATAGATTGTAGCAATACCTGCACTACATTAAGAGATGGTCACCTAAGACTTTTTAAGGGCAGGTTTCTTATGAAACATTCTGTCTCAATGTTACGTGAAATACAATGTTATGTGAAATCTATGTATCATTTTTTGTTGTAGTTTTTGGTTTCTATATCATAGTCACTTCAGTTATTGAAAAATCTTCTAAGTATTCAGAGGGTATTATGTAATAGTATTATCAAGTTTTCATATGACCTGTTGAGAAATATTAGTAGCCTGGCCAGTGTTGCTCAATGGTTGAGCATTGACCTATGAACCAGGAGGTCATGGTCCAATTCCTGGTCAAGGCACAGGCCAGATTCAGCTTGATCCCCAGTAGGGGGCGTGCACGAGGCAGCCAATGGATGATTCCCTCTCATCATGGATGTTTCTATCCCTCTCATCCCTCCCCCTTCCTCTCTGAAATCAATAAAAATATATTTTTTTGAAAAAAGAAATATTAGTAACACATTAAATTTCTCAACTCCAAAACTTTGTGTTCCCAGATAGGCAAAGACATCTATGGGCCATTTATAAGCTTTTAGTAGGTGGAGATATGATTTTTAAATCATGGCCTTTTCTTTTTTTTTTTTTTTTTTATTGCTTAAAGTATTACAAAGGGTATTACATATGTATCCATTTTATCCCCCCGCCCTAGACAGTCCCCTAGCCTCCCCTATCACCCAGTGTCTTATGTCCATTGGTTATGCTTATATGCATGCATACAAGTCCTTTAGTTGATCTCTTACCCCCCTACCTCCTGCCCCCCAACCCTCCCCGGCCATCCTGCTGCAGTTTGACAATCTGTTTGAGGCAGCTCTGCCTCTGTATCTATTATTGTTCAAAAGTTTATAATGGTCTCTATTGTCCATGAATGAGTGAGATCATGTGGTATTTTTCCTTTATTGACTGGCTTATTTCACTTAGCATAATGCTCTCCAGTTCCATCCATGACGTTGCAAATGGTAAGAGCTCCTTCCTTTTTACAGCAGCATAGTATTCCATCGTGTAGATGTACCACAGTTTTCTAATCCATTCATCTACTGATGGGCACTTAGGCTGTTTCCAGATCTTAGCTATGGTGAATTGTGCTGCTATGAACACAGGGGTGCATATATCCTTTCTGATTGGTGTTTCTGGTTTCTTGGGATATATTCCTAGAAGTGGGATCACAGGGTCAAATGGGAGTTCCATTTTCAGTTTTTTAAGGAAACTCCATACTGTCTTCCATAGTGGCTGCACCAGTCTGCATTCCCAGCAGCAGTGCACAAGTGTTCCTTTTTCTCCACATCCTCTCCAGCACTTGTCGTTTGTTGATTTGTTGATGATAGCCAGTCTGACAGGTGTGAGATGGTACCTCATTGCTGTTTTGATTTGCATCTCTCGGATGATTAGTGACTTTGAGCATGTTTTCATATGTCTCTTGGCTTTCTGAATGTCCTCTTTTGAAAGGTGTCTATTTAGGTCCTTTGCCCATTTTTTGATTGGATTGTTTATCTTCCTTTTGTTAAGTTGTATGAGTTCCCTATAAATTTTGGAGATTAGGCCCTTATCAGATATGTCATTGGCAAATATGTTTTCCCACACAGTGGGTTTTCTCGTTGTTTTGTTGATGGTTTCTTTTGCTGTGCAGAAGCTTTTTATTTTGATGTAGTCACATTTGTTCATTTTTTCTTTAGTTTCAAGTGCCCTAGGAGCTGTATCAGGGAAGAAATTGCTTCGGCATATGTCTGAGATTTTCTTGCCTTTGGATTCTTCTAGAATTTTTATGGTATCCTGTCGTACATTTAAGTCCTTTATCCATTTTGAGTTTATTTTTGTGTATGGTGTAAGTTGGTGGTCTAGTTTCATTTTCTTGCATATATCTGTCCAATTTTCCCAACACCATTTATTGAAGAGACTATCTTGGCTCCATTGTATGTTCTTGCCTCCTTTGTCAAATATTAATTGAGCATATTGGTTCGGGCCGATTTCTGGGCTCTCTATTCTATTCCATTGATCTATATGCCTATTCTTGTGCCAGTACCAGGCAGTTTTGAGAACAGTGGCTTTGTAATACAACTTGATATCTGGTATTGAGATCCCACTTACTTTGTTCTTTTTCAGGATTGCTGCAGCTATTCGGGGTCTTTTTTTATTCCAGATGAACTTTTGGAAAGTTCGTTCTAGATCTCTGAAGTATGCTGTTGGTACTTTAATGGGAAGTGCATTGAATTTATAGATTGCTTTGGGTAGTATGGACATTTTAATGATGTTGATTCTACCAATCCAAATCATGGCCTTTTCTTTTTTGAGTTTTTGCTTCTGTTTTATTTTCTTTTTAAAATCTCCAGAAAGTGCAACTTGCTAATTTACCCATTAAAAGCCAAATGTAAAATTTGTATATTTGGCCCTAGCCAGTTTAGCTCAGTGACTAGAATGTTGGCCTGGGGACTGAAGCGTCTTGGGTTTGATTCCAGTCGAGGGCATGTACCTTGGAAGGCAGCTATGCTCACCACTATACCACCAACGCCAACAAGGGCATGTACCTTGGTTACAGGCTTGATACCTAGCATTAATTGGAGGCAACCAATCAATGTGTCTCTCTCACATCGTGTTTTTTGTCTTTCCACTTCCCTTCCACTATTTCTAAAATATCAATAGAAAAGTATCAATCAGTGAGGATTAACACAGAAAATATATTTGATGTTTTCCACTCCCCTAGAATATAAAGAGAATTTCGAAAATATTTCTTGTTTATACTAAGAAACAGAAGGTTTTGTAAATCATATTTGGTTCTTCTTGCTAAATCACATTTGCAACAAAGCCAAGTTTTATTCTCACCATCATCATTTTTACTTTTAGATTAAATGTGTATATTCTCTGTAATAAACAGTCCTTACATACCTGGAAGTATTTGGCATAAATTCCAATAAACATGACGTCAAAATGCAGAATAGACTATCACAGAAAAACTATGACTAACAGTACAGAGGTAGCATTTAGCAGATACATATTTATTGTTCAAAGAAATCAGAATAATAAATAAAAACAGTGACTGAGTGAGAACAACAAAAGGAACAACGTTTCTATAAAGAATGAGAATAAGTCTTAAGAAGAAAACTTGTAGTACATTAATTATAGAAGCAAACGTGTCAGGTCTAGTCTACAAAAACAGGTAAGTTAACATATTCAGCCCCAACCTGCCAAGATAGGCTAGTCTTTCAATAGGCATCATCCACAAATTTTTGCTAAAGCAATAATAAAAAAAAAACATAGTTAGTTGGACCCTGCGGGATCCAATATTTAGAAGGAGAAGGAGCTAAAACAGTGTTCAAGTCTGGAGAGCTAGTGAGCACTCAGAGAAGCGGATTTCCATGGGGAAGTTGGCCAGATTAATTCACTTATTGTGTATCAGTTAGAAAATTTACACTAGAAGATTAATTACATGTTTCTCCTTTTGAAGACCCAACATAGGAGGGTATTAATGCTCCTGAGAATTAATGTTTCCTGAACTATTCATGTAAAAGAATTCTATCAATGAACATGGCAGAGAAAAACAACTTAGAGATGTACAAGACAACTTGCAGAATGAACATTAGACCCCACATTAAAAACAAGAGCCATCTGGAGAGTGTACAGAATTTAAGTTCAGAAAAATAGCTTAAATAAGCCACTGCCCAGGTCTACCTCTGTCCCCAATCATGTCACCTGATGTGCACTCTCTGCACAGTGGTGCTCTCAGTCATGTTAATAGGATGATATGTTAAATGGTTTGGGGTGAAATTAAAGTATCTACTACCACTGTGATAGCTATGTATGTTGTCAGGTGGGTACTGAAAATGTCAAGAGGAACATTTTGTAAAGTATATGATTGTCTAACCATTATGCTGTATACCCGAAACTGATACAAAATAATATGTAATGTAAACTGTAATTGAAAAATGAAACGTACAGTTCTTTTAAATTATGTATATAACAATAAAAATATTATTACAAATAATAGTTCAAGCATTCATTTCTTGAAAGCACATTACTGATTTTAAATAACTCAGGGTAGATTTACATTACACACTTGCCTTGGGATACTCCAATTTGGATGAAAAACCAAATATGGAGTTTTAACTCATCAGGAATTGGACCCAACTTTGAATAGGATCGTTGAAAACATAAAATACACTGGAACAGCAATGTTGACGTTCGCAGTGGCACTGCCATAAGTATTTCTCTCTCAACCAGGCGGAATCCCTCACCATTCTTTGAAGTACTTTCATTCTCTAAACCTTTCCTTTGGACTGAATATCTTTCTTTGTAATCTGTGCTACCTCCCGCCAAAATTTAATCATCTTTCCCCATATTTTCATGATTATAGACAATATTTCCACCACTCCTTACAGAGAATAAGTTTTTTTCCCAAACATGTTGAAATTGCCTTATTATTGGCCTTACTATACTGGTATCATTACCATTTATTTTACTTATCTCTTATGGAGACTACAAGCCCATTGATTTTTTAATCTTGCCTATTCATATCCAGATTCACAAAGTTTAACACAGGGCCTCTGTATGTTACCAGTAAGTAGAATAATATGTATTAAGTGAAATACAATTAGTTTTCTTGATTTAATATAATACCAAGAATCAGCAAAATCAATATCTTAAAATAATTTTATATTGGATGCCATTAGTTGAGTGACTTTGCCAGTCATACCTGTAGAAAGTAGCAGATTAATTTTTTTTTTTTTTTTTTTTTTACTTTTGAGTCTTCTATTTTTTGGAATGAATTTGTGAAGTGATAGTATGTTTAGCTTGTGCAAAAATAAGAAACTTGGCTATCTGACAGGGCCAGTTTCTGTCTCTAGGTAACACTAGAGCAGAGGTCCCAGTCTACTGACAGCAATTAACCAGCCGATCCTGAAAGCTAACCTTGGCCAACAATGAGTCACCCTATCTACACCTGTGCTTCAACATGTCAAAGCAAGGAATCTCAGGTTCTGTTTTGATGACAACAATTGTCTGACTTACAGAATTCAGCAGAATCTCTTCCCAACCTCAATCATTTGCAGGGTAGGACTTCTGCCATTCCTGCTCTTCACAGAATAATGAGAAACTACAATAAGCAATGTAATAAAATAAAATGTCATTTAACTAATATCAACATTAGTTTTGTGACATTTAATTTAGGCAGAAATGATCACTAATGTAAATTTAGCATGGGAATAGAAATTATACGTTTCCAAATGGGCACTGATAAAAACTAGCAATTTATGTATATACTATTATTTTATTGTCCATGAATGAATGATAGAGATGTGCAGAGTTGTTAAGAATATTCTTGGAGGCATGAGTTCAGAAACCAGCCCTGCTATGTACGGAGCCTTTAGTAGATGGCTTTGCCTCCATAATAGTAAATATTTTGTGGTTTAGTTGTAAAAGATTAAAAAAGATAATGTCCACAATAAATACTGTTATTAAGTTTGATCCTACATATGCTTTTTTTAAAGCACTAATCTTTTTATCTTTTTTTTATTGAATTTATTGAGGTGACATCCTATATAATAAAAGGCCAGCAACCATAATGGCGTAACGACCAGAATGACCAGTCGACCAGTTGCTATGAGGTGCAGTGACCACCTCTCAGTCCCTCCCTCCAGCCTGCAGGCTCCAATTACTGGCTGGCCAATGGGGAACCACGGGGGAACTAGGGTGGGTGGCTGTGGGGCGGGACTAGGGACTGGCGAGCGGGCAGAAGGCAAACCTCTTGGTCTCTCCCCCCAGCCCACAGGCTCCGATAGATGGCCAGATGGTGAACGGGGAACCAGGGTGGGTGTTGGTGGCAGGACAGGACTGAGGACTGGCGAGCGAGCGGGCGGAAGATGGCCCTGATCGCAGGCTAGGCCTAGGGACCCTACCCACGCATGATTTCATGCACTGGGCCTCTAGTTGGTTAATAAAATTATATAGGTTTTAGGTGTACAATTCTATAATATATCATCTGTATATTGTATTGTGTGTTCATCATCCTAAGTCAAGTCTCCTTGCAGCACCATTTATTCCCCCTATAATCTCTTCTGCCTCCCTCCACCCCCATTTCCCTCTGGTAATCACCACACAGTTGTCTGTGTCTATGACTTTTGGGTTTTGTTTTTATTTTTATTTATTTATTTAATTATTTATTTTTTTGCTTAATCCCTACACCTTTTTCACCCAGCCCTGAAACCCACCTTCCATCTCACAGATGTCAGTCTGTTCTCTATCTATGAGTCTGTTTCTATTTTGTTAGTCTATTTTGTTCATGGGATTCAACATGTGAGTGAAATCACATAGTACTTGTCTTTCTCTGACTGGTAAGCATCAATCTTTATTGAGTTTCTATTATACTGCAGGTAAGTAAGGTAAGTTGCTTGCATTTACCATCTCATTTATTCTCACAATATACTATTATTATTTCCTCTTCAGATATGTCACTGAAGGCTACAGATGCTTAGTGATTAGCTCAATTCCTGAGCTAGGGAGTAATCAATATACTTTCTACTTTGAACATGAATTATCAGACTTTAAAACCCAGGTCCTTAACAACTCTACTCTAAGTATATAAGTACATTATACCTTGTTAAAGATAATCAATTTATTGTGTCCCCTTCATTTAATGAATAGGAAACTTATAGGCAGATTTTCTTTTATCCATTAATAACTCATCAATTGCTTTTCTATTCCTGTCATCCCATTATTTTCTGTTTCTTTTTTTTTAATATAGTTTATTGATTTTTTACAGAGAAGAAGGGAGAGGGATAGAGAGTTAGAAACAACGATGAGAGAGATCGATCAGCTGCCTCCTGCATGCCCCCCACTGGGGATGTGCCCACAACCAAGGTACATGCCCTTGACCAGAATCGAACCCGGGACCCTTGAGTCCACAGGCTGACGCTCTATCCACTGAACCAAACCAGTTCGGCTATTTTCTGTTTCTTTAAGCCATCTCAAATTATATATAAATAAATAACATAAGAATTTGAAATATTTAACCTATCAATATTTACTAATAGATTGCCCAAGGCACTGAGAAAATCTCATAAGAAATCGACAGCAGTTTATTTTGTCAATACTCCTACAATAGAGTTAAATAGGTATGTATATCAATACAAGTAATCTTAGTGCAAGAAATAAATAGAGGGGACTGTCTTAATGAAGGAGAAAAGACCCCCAAACAGTAGAAGTTTACACTGCAAAGAGAGAAAATTGGGAAGAGGTATCCCACAGGGAAAAAGAGGTCTTAAAAGATACCTATGCCTCTATATAAGATCTTCACTTTATTTCCCCTTTTGACAAATATATGAGAGCTAACTAAATTACACAGCCTGCATTTCCTGGCATTTATTAGAATCATTTCAAATATCACATCTAGCTATATCTACTAATTCATATATGTAGGTGGGAGGATGTTGAGTGGTAGGAAAAGGGATATGCATATGCATAGATATGTATAGAAAACTCATATTAGATAAGAAACTAAACAAAGGTATTATTCTCCTTTAAATAGTTCCCATAATTGTGAGGAGTTAATTATTTGTGTGCTCATTCAATGCCTGTACACTCCATGAAAGCAGAGAAGATATCTATTTTTTCATTTGTGTATTATGTCTAACAGTGTTTGTGACACATAGAAGTTACTTAATAAATGGATTTTCATTAGGAGAGTAGTGGAGTGTATAATCGAACTAATGAACGAATGGAGTCTGGGAATGGAAAAGTGGACAAACCAAGCTTACTCACAGAAAAGAGTCCTAATTGAAGGGTAGTTTGTTTATTTTTGTGTGTGTGTGTGTGTGTTTAAATATATTTTTATTGATTTCAGAGAGGAAGGGAGAGGGAGAGAGATAGAAACATCAATGATGGGAAAGAATCATTGATTGGCTGCTTCCTGCAAGTTCTTTACTGGGGATCAAGCCCAGAACCCAGGCATGTGCCCTTGACCAGAATAGAACCTGGGACCCTTCATTCCACAGGCCCTAGCTCTATCCACTGAGCCAAACCAGCTAGGGCAGGGATTAGTTTTTAAAAAGTCAGGTTGGGTGATGGAAACTTAGATTTTTGTGATCTTGAGATCACAAAAGAAATTTTAATTTGATTTGGTAGAAATAAAAAGCAAGTAGACAGGATAATGAGAATAAATTGAAAAATAAAATTGAAGATTATTAGCAATAATCAATGTGGTTTATCCCATTGATTACACTCTTTTTTTTCCCCAAAAAATGTTTTGATAGTCTTAATTCATTTCTCCCTCCTCTTGAGCAGGATAATATAATGGAAAAGTAAGGGGCTGGACCTGGCAGGGTAGCTCAATTGGTTAGAGCATTGACCCAATATACCAAGGTTATGGTTTTGATCACTGGTCAGGGCACATACAAGAATCAACTAGTGAATGCATCAATAAGTGGAACAACAAATTGACAAGTGTTTTTGCGTCTCTCTCTCTTTCTCTTCGTCTCTCCCTCTCTCTCTCATCTCTCTCTCTTCCTCTCCCACCCTTCTCTCCTTTCCTCGCTCTCTCTAAAATCAATAAATAAATTAAAAAAATTTAAGGGGCTGAGAAAAGGTTTACCCAATTTAAGATAATAAGACAAGGAGAACAGGTGGTATAAAACAAGATTAGAAATCAGAAACTGACAGTCAACATTCCCACATTGTATTCACAAAGCTACAGCTTAAACTGTGGAGTAGCCCACTGTATCAGTGGTCACCAAGGCCACCCTCAGGTCAGATGATCCACTAGAACATCTCTAAAGTCATTATGCTCATGTTTATTCTTTATGAGAGCAAAAGAATGTAGATTTTGATGAGCAAAGAGAGAGGTGCATGAGGCAAAGTCTGAAGGAAACCAGCTCAAACTTTCAAGTGTCCCCTTCCAGTGAAGTCACATGGAGTGAATGTCATTTCCCCCAGTAATGACGTATGACAACATACAGAAAAAGCGTTGCCAATCAGGAAACCTCATCCTAATCTGTGTCCAGAGTCTTTATTGGAGGTCAGTTATATACTCCTTCACCGCCTTTGTGACTGACTTCAGTTACTTAAGCTCCAGACCCTCAGATAACAAAGTTGTGTTCACCACAAATCACGTTAATATAAACTATTTGGAGAACTAGTGCAGTGTGGCTCAAGGCTTCAGGCATGCAGACACATCAAATGGAAAATTTCAGGAGCTCAGTTCCCAGGAGACAGCCAAGGGCTAGCCCTGAAAACAGGCCTTTCCTGGGGCTCTACAGGGTTTCAGCAGAATTAACCCTTTCCTGTGCACCCACATTTAAAAAACTGCCAAAATTTTTATTAAACAGGGTTGTCAGTGCAAACCAAAAGGTAGAAGAAGGTTTAAAGAGAAGACAGAAAAGGACCAGTCTACTGGGGATAAGAACCCAATGCTACAAACAACAAAATGCATAGAGTTTCAAAAAACTGCCTCTACTTTACAAATGAAAGGGGAAATTATTTAGCAGAATTCGGTTGACATTTATTAAAATGACAATGCGAAGCACTTGATGAATACCTGGGAAGGCCTGCCCTTTACATGTCTATTCTTGAATCATGAAAATGAATTATTAGTTATAAGGTATTAGTTCAGCTTCTATGGATGCTATATTTATGACAGCCCAGGCCAATAGCAAAAGATGCATTGAGAAAACAAGCTGGCAAATATACCATTATCTTTAAATATTCTCTTGTCATTCCAACCCACTAAGGGCCCCATGCATTTTCATATCAGCTTAGACTCCCTTCGGCTACTTCAGTTAATATTGAAATTCATGGTCCAGTAGAAAACATCCAACTTTATTTTTATTTTTTTTTTAAACATATGATTATGGAAACATAGATGCATATGCAGTTTTGCTCAGTGAAGGTCTAAAAGGGACCCTTAAATTATGAGTTGATACTGATATAGAAGTAAATGAAGTGAATTCTTCTTTAAGAAGTCTAAAGAATGTTGAAATTTAGAACATATTGGGGAATACACACACACACACACACACATACACACTGAGTGGCCAGATTATTATGACTACCCCATCAGTACTCCATTGGGCCACCTTTTGCCTTCAGTACTGTGGCGATTCTTCTTGACATTGACTCCACGAGATGTTGAAAGATGATGTGAGGAATCTGACACCATGCCTGATGAATAGCACTGTCCAGTTCTGTGAGATTTGATGGTTGTGGAACCAGCTGCCTGATGGCTCTTTTAACTTCGTCCTACAATTGCTCAATTGGATTGAGATCTGGTGATTGTGGGGGCCACCTAAGCAAGGTAAAGTCTCCCCCATGTTCTTTGAAACCACTCCTGCACAATACAAGCACCGTGGCATGGAGCATTGTCTTGTTGGAAGAAGCCATCTCCATTGGGATACACCATCAACATGATAGGATGAACTTGATCAGCAACGATACTTAGGTTTGTTGTGGTATACAGACGTTGTTCCACACAAATTAAAGGGCCCAAATCATGCCAGGAAAACATGCCCCAAACCATAACACTGCCCCCACCAGCTTGAAGGGTTGTACTCATGCATACGGGACGCATGCTTTCATGCTGTTTCTACCAAATTCTCACTCTGCCATCTGCATGATGCAACTGGAAATGTGATTCATCGGACCACATGACGTTTTTCTAATGCTCGACTGTCCAATCCTTGTGTTCCAGTGCAAATTGGAGACGTTTTATCTTGGTAACTACAGACAGCAAAGGTGTTCGAACAGGCCTTCGGCTTCCATAGCACATATGATGCAGTGTATGGCTAATTTGCCTACAAACATCAGGTGGTCATAATAATCTGGCCATATATATATATATATATATATATATATATATATATATATAGATAGATAGAGAGAGAGAGAGAGAGAGAGAGAGAGAGAGAGGCAATATGCAAATTAGGTCAGAACTCCATAATGGGTCACGACCAGATAAGAGGAGGTTGCGTGTGCAGGTGAGGCCCAAAGCAGAGACAGAGACAGAGATAGGGATAAGGGACCGGCAAGCCGAGGCGCCCTGGCTCTGGCCAGCCCCCCGGAGCCAGAGCAGGCATGGACAGGGACAAGGGCCTGGCCCGCAGCCTCTGTGACTGAGTGCAGACCCAGAGAGGAGACAGGCCCGCCTCCTGCAGAATCAGCGAGGGTCCCTCCTGCCTCCTGCGGAAGTAGCGCAGCTCCCTCCAGGCTCCCTTGGGCGCCTGCGGCTCAATTCCACCTCCCTCAGAAGCCCCATGGCTCCCATGGAAGCAGCCTGACTCCTGGCAGCATGCCTCGGTTCCCACTGGCTCCTGCAGAAGCAGCAGACAGCCTACTGCATGCGATATCGCGTGATGGGCTACTAGTAAAATTTAAAAGCAAATCCACATGGTCATCTAAACATATCAAGAGACAGCAATAATATTCTGCCACTTACAAAATTCAATGATTATCCCCACAATCAATGCTCATACCTTACTGACCCTCTCTTTTGGAAGTGGACATGCCTTAAAATCATACACAGGCTGAGTTAGAAACTGGTGAGCTGCACGTGGGTAAGGCTGTCTTTATCTTCAATTCATGTCCATTTATATTAAAATTGGTCTGACTAGACAAAATATAGTGTGTTTATCACACTCTTGCTCATGATAACATTTTATAGAAATGCTAATTTTATGTAATGCTAATTACATACATTTTTTAATTACATTACAAAAATAAATTTTGGCGCATATCATTTCCACTCGGTTGGTATTATGCCTTCAGTTGCCTTGTTTCAATCCACTGGCTCTCCAGCTTTTACTTTTAGTTTTTATATTATTTCATAATCTGAATGTGAATCCAGAAGAAGATATTCCTTAGTGTTAGTGGCTTTATTTCCAGTTTTACCTCTCTGGTTGTGAACATGGCTGACAAGTAATAAAATACTGTAGCTATCAACATCTGTTCCTAATTCATCTCATTAATTAAAACAGGAAGTTAAGGGTATTTACAGATCCTTGGCTCCAACTTGTCAAGCGAACTACTTCCTGTGAAGACTACTTTCACCAACCTGAGATTTCCCCAAAACATATTTTCTTTTCTTTTTATTTGGCCTATAGAAAGGCAGGGCTTATGATGCTAATGCAAAAGCAAATTAAAAAACAAAACAAAACAAATAAACAAAAAAACCATTTCCTTCAGTTTTTGATGGTAGAGCAAAATACAAGACAATTGAGGTCAGCTAACAGGTGGCCCCATGAAATAAGCCATATAATTATCTACTAGTCTCCTGTTGCCCTGATGAGCTCAATATCTGATAGCGGAGAGGCCTCATTTGGGAAGAACACTTCAGAAATAAGATCTCAGGGTGTTTATATAAAGTAAAATAATGAGTGAAAAGGGTCAATGATTTCACTCTTTGAATCAAACCAGACGATTTAAAAAAGTTTGATAATGTTTCAAGATGTGTGAAAATGTACTTAGTTATTATTCTACACTTTTTTAAAAAGTATACTTTGTGAATATTATTTTGCTATGCATGCACTGATTCAATAAAATTCTACTTTAATTAAAAATAAGGCAAATATGACTATAACAAATGTGTGTATATTGTACATGTTACTGTAGAGATAAGGTGCAGTGGTCATTGTCTGGTGTCCCCGTATTGTCTACTTGAAGCCAAGTGTCATCTCAGATAACTATTCTCTAGTACAACTGCATCACCCACCACTATCATTTATTGAGCTGGTGCTATGCGCTAGCACTTCAGAAAGTATTTTGCGTGCACTGTTTCATTTACTTCTAAGAACAATCTGTAGAGAGCATAGTGTGCCTACTTTAAAGATATTAGGATCCAGGGAAGCTAATAAAAGTACCCAAAGTCATTGCTAAAGGTGACAAAAAAATGGATACAAACCCAACTGTTTCTCAAGTCTGCTCTCTCAACCACTGTGTGTCTCTTTTCCTGTGGCACTTCACTGTGGCTATAATTTTATTATTGCTACTTCTGAGTCTTAAGTCTATGAAGCAGGAAGATGAGATGAAGAGGTAACGAGAGTGCTTTTGTTGAGCAGATAAACAGAGTGCGGTTCAGAGGACTCAAGCAGCAAACCCAGCATTATGCAGTGTTCCACTAATCAAGGTGCAGTGGCTCCACCATACCAAGTTCCACTAATCCAGGTGCAGTGGCTCCACCATTCCTGTCTCTGCCTGTATGCCATGCATCTTGAAAAATAAAAGCTTCATTTCAATGGGGTTTCCCATCTCCTTCCACCTTTTATCCCTGATTTAAAGCCAAAGCTCTATTTGCCGATAATTTTCATAAAATGCTATGACAGCCCTAGCCGGTTTGGCTCAGGGGATAGAGCATTGAACTGTGAACTGAAAGGTCCCAGGTTTGATTCCAATCAAGGGCACATGCCCTGGTTGTGGGCTCAATCCCCAGTGGGGGACTTGCCGTAAGCAGCCGATCCATGATTCTCTCTCATCATGGATGTTTCTATCTCTCTCTCCCTCTTCCTTCCTCTCTGAAATCAATAAAAATATATTTTAAAAAATAAAATACTATGACAAATGGGGTGATTAAAGGATACATTCTTTGTGCTCAAATTAGGAAAAAAAATTAATTTAAAAAATAATAACTGCTATATTGGGGGAACTCAAACACATTGTAGTAGAAGTGGTGAGAAAGGAACAAGTAGAGGTGACATCTGAGATTATTCTCATAGACTCAGTTTTCTTTATGAAGAAAAGGAGAGAAAGGAAATCTGAGTAAAGACAGAGTGAGCAAGGTATGAAACTCTCACGGGCATGGTATATGGATACAAACAATAATTGGAACAATTTGCCAGGGAAAGCGTGTAAGAATTTGAAGGGTTCAAGAGAGAAATATGAAACTGGGATATCACTGTTTGGATAATGGCATTTTCCAGAGAACCTAAAGGATCCGCGCCTTGTTGCCTCAGTGAATGGGAGCTGCAGGATATAAAAGCATCTCTCAGGTGAGAAAATATTCCAGGATGTTTCACAATATAGAAGAATAATTTTTTCTCTGAATTCAGCAATTTCATAGAAGAGTAAAAACAAAACAAAAAGGCAGCAGTTGCATATCGAGTTGTTCACTTTTGATAATTTCATAGAATTTGTGCTCAATATGTGCTTGTTGAGCATAACCCAAGGAACAGATTAAAAAATCTGGATGGCTAAGAATACTTTATACATAATAAATAATTTCACCACAGGGATACAAATATGTTATATACTTCCACCTGTTATTCAATCCCTTAAGGCAAATGCAAAAATAGAAGTATTATGCAAGGGAATAATGAAAGGGGTAAGAGTGCGAGAAAAATATTGGTGTAATGAAAGAGAAAGGATAAGATTGGAAACAAAATCAGTAATTAGGCATCACCTGGACCACTAAGGCAAAACTAATGTAAAACATTGGCATGTAACATACTGCATGTTTTCAAGGTCTGGCTTAAAACATTAGTGCCTAAAAGAAGAGAAAAATGGGCATTAATTTGCTTTGCATAGCCAAAAAGTGTTAATATAATTTTAAAAAGTATCATATGACATTCAAAGGAAAGTTCACTTTTAAAAAAAGAGTGTTTCTCAGAAGATGTGATTTAAATAGAACATTTAAACATTTTTAATCTGTCTACTACTACAACATTGCTCCCTACTGCAGAGTTTTCCTGATATCACAGAGAGGGGTGCACATATGCAGTTTATTCCAGCTGGTTAACAGCACTATTTAAATTCACAAGCATCACACACCACTTAATAATTTACAGTCCATGTGGAACACTAGATCATATATTATTTATGATAGCAAAAGCTCAGGGACATAACAATACAGAATGTATTTCTTAAGCTCCAATTATTGCCTTTCGGGTCACTTTACAGTGAAAAATTTTTGATTTGCTACTTAGGGAAGTCACTATTCATACCAGCCAATGAAAGAAACAACACTGATGGATAGCAACCTCTGGAGTGAGGTTGGATAACAAAACTAACGGAAAGGTGGGTGGTGAGCCACCAATGGTTGCACTCACAATACTCCTGAGTCATTCAGATCTGGAAATTATCTGTAAGCAGGGCTGACCTGAGCCATTAAGAAAAAAAGAAAAGGTATCTGTCTAGATGCCAAGAAAGTACTCTTTCCCTGCTAAAAATAACCCTTCCACCTAGTTCACTGAAGCTACTGAGGGATGATCTATAATCACATCTTCATGTATTGATTCAAAAAGCATAATGGATTCTGTGGAATACCACAATGATGCCACTCCCCACTTGAGGACTAAGGCATTCACTCCACCAGTTTCTGGATTTGTTGGCGTCATAAAATGTCACCTGAGCCCCTCTCTGGGAATTGCAAGATTCAGAAGAGCACTGACTTCCCAAGGTTGCACCACCTTCAATGAGGAGCAGCCACTATCCAATGACGGGTCCATGCAAGGGAATAAAGTCTTGGCCTTTTTGCTTTAAGTAAACAACTCTAGACGATTATTCCAAGTCCAGAATTCCCCATGGAACAAGCTGAAGACTGTGGTGACTGTATCGCAGTTTGGTGCCTCCCTCTGCCCTGTCCCTCACTCTGCCACTGTTGTTGATCACAGAGACACTCGTCAATTTCACCCACAAATACCAGCTTCAGAATCTTTCCTGGGGAATCTGACAATATAATCCTTCAGGATTCCTCAGGAAGAAGACTTTAAACTATAGATTTGGAGCTGCCACCAGCCAGCTGGCAATGGGAACTCCATCGCTGCTAGAATGTGAAACATTTTAGTGCCTTGCTTGTGTGAGCAGTGCGGTACTTGAGACCTTCACCCTTGTAAACCAGAAGGGCCATGTGTGCTACTAAGAGCATATCTTAGGTATTTAAGAATTCTGTGTAAGCAATAATCCTTAGGACAGGGGATTAAATGGTTCTTACTAGCAACTATTGATGCATTGTGTAAAAAAATTAAAAGGCAGTGTATGATTAATGACCAATTGAAAGCTCAGAGTGAAAGCTCAAGGATTTCCTTGGTAATATATACCAAAATTCTATTTTTCTGCAGTTGGAGGACCTAAAAGCCCTTAAGATCAAGCACAGGACTTTAGTAGCAAAGTTGTAGAGGAAGTTGAATTCTAAAATTTGGAATATGCCTTACTAAGATCAGGACCCTAATTAGGAAAGAATAAAACCCAGAAATAGGTGATAAGGCTCATCTGGGTAAATGCACTCCAAAATACAAAATACTCAAATACTTTTGAGGACTCAGGACCTATCTAAGAGGCCCACTACTACTTGTCAAATGCTAGAGCTGCCCTTTTGATTGAAATCAATGTATGGATCATTACCTTGCAAGAAAGCATGCACCCCAGCCAGGATCTACCCACACCTCTCCTTTAATCCACAAGATCAATAGTTAGGATCTAGTTACAGCATAACCAAACTGGGAAAGTACAGAGCCTGCTACAAGGGGAAGGAGACCATGGCCTAGATTCAGTGCTGGACTCAGTCAATATTTACTATTAGGTGTCAGGGGAGACCTTGTAGGGTTATCTTTTGAGGATGCTGGATTAAGGAGAGAACATAAAGTTGAAAGAAGAGTTTATGGATGAACTCCTATCATATAAGAGTTAATATCTTGGCAAGGTACTTGGAAATGATAATGGCATGATCTAAGGTTGGTTTTTGAAGCTTGGGAAGGTGATGGCCCATTCTGAATGATATAGAAATGCAAACAACATGTGACTAAAAAACTCACTAATGGGGAGATAAGAAGACATTTGGTTTACCCAAATGATGCCATGTGCACTGTTGAGCAGTTCAATGGTTGCCTCCCGCAGATCAGAGCTGGCGGTTAGAGATGGCTGTTAGAGCATTGGGCTCAAACGTTGGGATAGGAGTAAAAAGATTGAAAAAAATTGGGAAAAAAAAGGTGGTGGGCAGGAGGTGCAACCATCATAATAAGTAAGACTATCTGAGAGGTAACAGAATAATATATAAACTAAGGAACATCTAAAGTTCCTATCAAGATGCTTAAAAATACATGAAGTCCCTAGAGAAGTAGTCTCAACCAGGAAGAATTTTGCTTCTCAAGGGGCATTTGGCAATGCATAGGGGTATTTTGGGGATGCTCTATATATCCTATAATGCACAGGGAAGTCCTCCATGAGAAAAAATTCCCCAGGCTACATGCAATGTCCCCAGTTCTGAGTTTAAGAAACCCTGCTGCAGAAATAAAGGATGGCTCATCAAGAGGTAGAGGGCAGACATTACCAAACAAGTCATAACTCTTAGGTTAATTTCCAGGTTGAGGCCAATTTTCCAGATCCAGAACCCAAGGACTAAGGGAAACATTGGGATCCCAGGAAAAGACATTGAAAGGCCACAGATATTATATAATGTAATGATTCACATAGTCCTTTCCCAAAGAGACCAATAGCCATTCACTTGGGTAACTGCATACTGGAAAAGGGGAATACACAAATATTTTCAAGATTACTGGGCAGAGAAGTCAAGCAGATACTATTTATGGACAAAAGAGTTATTAGGGCTCCTAGCAGGGGCATATGTGTGTATGGGGTGGGGGGAAGCTGATAATAAATGAAGGCTTGGTACATATTGGAGTCTAAGTGTGTCTGCTGTTTCCACAGACCCAGTCAGTAATTATTTTCAAAGTCCTCAAAGTATATTTGAAATTAACATGTATAACATTTGACAGAATTCTAAAACTGGTTACTTGACCTGCATCAGATAAGTTACAGTAGTGGAGCCTCTATAACTGCTTTTCCTCACTGCCAGGCAATTAGTAAAACAGACTCACTCTGTTATCCCAGAGAGAATGGTCGAAAGTATTGTCACCTTAAAAAGATCAGGGAGGTTTCCAGCAAAAGTGGTGTAATATGGACTATTGCCTGAAGCAAATAAAATATGAGAAAATTTATATAAAGTAACAATCTTACAAAAAGTAGATATGAAACAAAGAGAGCGTTGTGTGAAATATGAGAAATAAACAAGGAGACCCCGAATATTGTCCAAGTTCACTATTCTTGATAGAGCTTTCAGGCACAGCACAGAAGACAGAACCCAAGAAGAGTCTGGCAGACTCACACAATTGAAGATACAGAATTGAGACTCCAGGGAGAGCAAGGAGGAGGGAATGTTAAGGACAACAGAACAGAAAGCAACTTAAGGAGAGAATTCTGGAGATCTGCAGAGCATTCTCCTCGAACGTTCAGCAGAGCAGTGATCAATGCATGTTTAAGAGAAAACTACCTGGCCCAAGAAAAGAGTCACTTGAAAGGACTGAGGAAACTGTATCCATTACTCACACAGAGTAAGAAATATTGCTTACCATACACTCAGAACTACAAACCTCATAACCCATGATGGTCTGAGTGAGCAGACTAATCAGAGGCTTTTGCCTTAGTGGTAATACAGGTCTGGCCTCACCTAACAGAACTATAATGCTAGTCCAAAAAGGATTAACCTGTTTTTCCAAATACTTAGCAACATCCCAAAATTCAACACCCAAAAAAGTAAAATTTACAATGTCTGACATCAAATAAAATAGTACCAGACATTTAAGAGTCAGAATTAGCAGATGCTGTTATAAGTAAAATACAATTAAAGAAGAGCTTGTATACTTCATTCATTCCTGCTCCTTTCTAAAATTAAATTAATAATAATAATAATAACCTGAGGAAGTCAGTCTATGACAGTTTCATCTAATCATCAAGTCAGGTACTGGATCTTCTCTTTGGGTCTTTTTATTCACTCATAAATCTCTTATAAAAAGAGGCAAGATACAAGGTTTCAATTTAGGCTTAATGTAGAATCAGTCAGCTCAAGCTTTGGTCTACTATGGTTTTGCTCTACTACAAAATAGTCTAAGAAAAAATATGACTCCATAACTCTTAAATTATGTGCTGCTGCGGTCTATGTATTATTCTAGGGTATTTCATGAAGAAGGATTTCCTGTCTGCAACCATCTTCTAGATTTTTTTTTTTTAAGTCTGCTAAGCAAACACACACATATTTCAACACTTTGTCTAATCACAAAAGTTAGGGTCTGCTTATTAGAACTTTGTGTTCTTTCCAGAAATAGACTGAAAATGGCCTCTTTGTCTACTCTAGAGCTATAACTGGGGAACCAGGATTAGACTTGGAGGTGGTTCTCATCAGAGAAAATAAATTCTGCCTGAAATTCTCTGCCTGAGATTTTTCATATGTATCATCTTCTTTAGGTATAGACACATATCCAAATATGATCACAAAATTCCACATAAAGAAAAAAAGTGTTCAAAACTGTCAAATAATTGTCTGTCTTTGGAATCAGGTAAATGATCAATTTTTCACCTGTACATTTAGACTTCTTTGAATGCCATTAGACTATCACAATCTAACTATGAGAAGCAACTTGCTAAGAAGAATTTTGAGGCTTGAGGATATAAAATACTATATATTCTATTGTAGACTAAAAAAACAAAGTCAGAACTTAACGCTTTAATTTTCAGATTATAATAATGAAATACAATGACTGAAACCCATAAGGCTACAAGTGAGCAACCATTTTCTTAATCTAGTTTACTCTCATCCTTACCTGTGTGTGGTTTATTGCAACATGACTTACAACTTTCATTCATGCTACAAACCTATCTGTCGTGAATTTACTCTTTCTATTAATTTTATTTTCATTTTAAAGAATTTTTATTGATATTTTTAGAGAGGGAGAGAGAGAAACATCAATCAGCTGCCTCCTACAAGCCCCCTACTGGGGATCAAGCCCATAATCTAGGCCTGTGCAAACCAGCAAACTTTCGTTGCATGGGATGACACCCAGTTAACTGAGCCTCACCAGCCAGGAAAATTATTTAAATTTTTGCCTTATTTAAATTTCATTGAATGTTTTCCTCTTCCAGAAAGTAAATTATTGTCATCGGAAAGGGACCGGGACAGAGGTGGGTGTATCCCAGCATGTCTGGAATGTGTAAACCATTTGCTCCTAAGTGTCCTTGGTTAGGGAAGATTAAAGTTTGCAATTTATAATCTGACTTTATATTACTCAGGTTTTTAACTATTTTTCTCAGTTTCCCCATTCCACTTGTCAAGGAATTGTCCTATTTTCTTACTATCCTGCCTCATTATCATCATTCCATTCCAGTCCCACACTGATGACTTGTTTTTCAGAGTTCTTTTTAATGGAATTAAGCAACATATTGTTCTCTAGTTGTGACCTCTAGCTACACTTATCTTGATTTCTAGGGAGATTTCTTGGATTTAAACCCAATGTATTGTGCCTTCAACATAGTCAGTCTGCTTTCACTGGCTCATTGCCCTAACTTCATAAATAGTTGAGACTTTTTTTTTTTACTTTGAATTTTCTAATTATCCCTCTTATTCCATTGACTGATAAATATCTTAGAAAGTTGGTCAAATCTCCTGACTGTTTTTGTTTATCTTACATTCCATTCCCTTACTCAACCTCCTGCAGCTAAGATTGTCCCAAATTAAAATTTTAAATGCCAACTAAAGTGTTCAATTATTCATCCACTGATTTTTTTTCTGGGTTGTTTTTTTTTTTTTTTTTTTTTTTGCATTTCTTTCCATTTTGAAGTTGTAAAGCATATCTGTAATAGCCAGCTAAACATTTTTTTTAATGTTTAATTATTTATTGATGTCTTAAAATATACAAGTTAAGATATGGGTGCTCTGAAATCAGGCATCCTAGGTTTTAAACTCTGTTCCACCATTTCTGTGTTGTTTCCAGCAAGTTACTTGCTCTAAACTCAAATTTGTGGGTTGCAAAATCGGAATTTAAAAAGGACCTGCTCCACAAGGTTGTGGTACAGATTGCATGAGTATGTAAAATGATTGGCATACAAAAAGTGAGCACTGATTGTTTTTTTATTATCTACTAGAGGCCTGGTGCACAAATTTGTGCACTGGTGGGGTCCCTCAGGGTGATCTGTAGAGATTGGGCCCCAGCTCACACCCCAGCCTCACAGCTCCCCAGCCCCACCTGGCACCTAGCCTTGGCCTGGCACTGCCCGCTAACCTGCCCCACCATTCCACCACAGTCCCACTCTTGTCAGGGCCCAACAGGGCAGGCGGCGCCTCCACTGCCACATGCTGCCAGTGCTGTGTCATTGATGTCTGCCATGTTCCGCACCACCCACTGGTGGTCAGTGCACATAATAACGAGCAGTCGAACTCTGGGTCTCCCAATCAAACTCCTGGTTGAATGACTGCCTGAGAGGACAATTTGCATATTAGGCTTTTATTATATAGGACTAGAGGCCCAGTGCACAAAAATTTGTGCACTCAGGGGGGAAGGGGGGGTCCCTCAACCCGGCCTGTGCCCTCTCGCAGTCTGGGACCCCTCAGGAGATAATGATCTGCTGGCTTAGGCCTGCTCCTGGGTGGCAGAGGGCAGGCCCAATGCCTAGGTGCAGCCCGTGGTCAGGCTCAGAGCAGGGCCGATTAGGGAGTTGGGGTGCCGCCCCTGTCATGCACAGAGCAGGGCGGATTGGGAGGTTGCGATGCCACCCTCAGTCACGCTCAGGGTAGGGTCGATTGGGGGGTTGGGACACCGTCCCCTGTCACACTCAAGGCAGGGTCGATGGGGAGGTTGTGGAGCCATCCCCTGTCACGCAGAGAGCAGGGCCCATCAGGGGGTTGGGGCACTGCCCTGTGGGAAATTGATATAGGGTTAAGCCTTGGACTGACCTGCTGGCAAAGTCACAAACAATTCCCAGCTTAGAGGGCACAGTCCTCTTAGCATAATTAGGCTTGACCTTATAACACTCCCTAGATCTTATCTGGGAAGCTAATGGGCTGAGGAAGTGCAGGAAGTATAACCATGGTGTAAACAAGTGAAACTCACAAGAACTGTGTACCTATGGTAACCACTACCTTGTTTACCTCTCACTATAAAAAGCTTGGTGAGGCCTGAGCACAGTGGAAGTCCTTCCTCTTGAGTTGGACTTGCCGCCTGGTCCCCCAATATTCCCAAATTATTCTTGTGTCTTTTCTTTTTCATTTGTTGTGTGGCTCCTCTTCCAGACCCGAACCCTGAACCATGCAGGATGTGGAGGGAAACACTTATGACACTGCCCCCTGTCACGCACAGAGCTGGGCGGATCAGGGGATTGGGGCGCCACCCTCTATCACCCCCAGAACAGGGCCGATCAGGGGGTTGGGGCTCCACCACTCTCACACTCAGGGCAGGGCCAATGGGGAGGTTATGGCTCTACCCTGTCACATACAAAGCAGGGCTCGTGGGGGTGGGGTTGGGGCGCCGCACCCTGTCACACACAGAGCAGGACTGATCAGGGGATTGGGGCGCCTTCCCCTGTCACTAACAGAGCAGGGCCAATAGGGAGGTTGTGGCCCCACCCCCTGTCACACACAGAGCCGCAGGGCGATCAGGGGGTTTGGGCGCTGCCCCCTGTCACACTGATTCCAGTGCTGGGAGGCCTCTCAGCTCTGCTGATCCCGGTGCTGGGAGGCATATTACCCTTTTACTATATAGGATAGAGGCCTGATGCACGGGTGGGGGCTGGCTGGTTTGCCCTGAAGGGTGTCCTGGATCAGGGTGGGGGTCCCCACTGGGGTGCCTGGCCAGCCTGGGTGAGGGGATGATGGCTGTTTGCAGCTGGTCACACACCCTTCAGGGTGGGGGTCCCCACTGGGGTGCCTGGCCCATCTGGGTGAGGGGCTGAGGGCTGTTTTCAGGCTGGCAGGTGACTGAAGCTCCCAACTACTCCTTTTTTTCTTTTTCTTTTTTATTCTGGGCCAGTTTTAGCTCTCGCTTCAGCTCTGAGGCCTCTGCTGCTGAAAGCAGGTATCTGGTTTGTTTGGGTTCTATAATCAAAACACTGTATAAACTCCAGCTCTGAGATCCCTGCGGGCTAAAAGCAGGTTTCTGGGGTTTTGTTTAGCTTCTATATTTGTAACAATGTTTCAAACTGCAAGCTCAGAGGCCGGCAAGGCAGGCGGGGAGTGTTGGTTTCCTCCTTCACTGAAGCAAGCAAGCAGTATGTTAGCTTCAAGCTGCCTGGCTGCTGGCTGCCATCTTGGCTGGCAGTTAATTTGCATAT
Source organism: Myotis daubentonii (assembly GCF_963259705.1). Taxonomy (NCBI): domain Eukaryota; kingdom Metazoa; phylum Chordata; class Mammalia; order Chiroptera; family Vespertilionidae; genus Myotis; species Myotis daubentonii. The sequence continues at coordinate 29,191,393 of NC_081851.1, forward strand.
CTTGCTGATTAGCCAATGGGAAGGGTAGCGGATGTACACTAATTACCATGTTTCTCTTTTATTAGATAGGATAATTGATTTATTCTGCCCTTCCCGGACTTTCCCTGAGGGACTTAGATTTAAAGTCCTTGAAAGAGAAGCTATGTATTTATTTTTGGGACTGTTAGGGTTTGGCCTGTGGCTCAGGCCAAAAAAGAATTCATAACTAAAAGAAGAGAGGTAGAGAGGAAGTTTATTTTACTTTTCAGGAAGGGAAAGGATCAAGTACTGCTAATCAATACAGGGCAAGAAACAAAAGGCAAGTTTCCCCTTTTAAAGGGTAATGGTTGCTGTTGCTAAGCGACAGGATGGGAGGAGGATTTGGGATGAGACAGTCCAGCAGGTGTCCTAGGGAGGAGTCTTATCAGAATTTCCCCCAAGCCTATAAGAGCAAAAGTTATGAAAAGTTCAAAAGAGTCTTGTTTGAAAGTGGTTGGGAGTGGTTTCTACTAACTAGAGATTCCTTGATATAAATTATCCCTGAGTTGTCAAACAGCAGGGAGGATAGAGAATGCAAGAATGCAGCCTTGAGAGTAGCTTATCTTGTCTTGTAGTTTGAACAGAGCAACCAGTTTGAATCAGAGGAGCTAACAATATTGGGAGTTAGTTTCCAGGTGCTTCTGATAAATTGTGGAAGGCAACAGCTAAGAAAAGGGAGGGTTTTTCTTGTCCTTACAAGGACTAATAAGAAAAGTGGCAACTATAGTTACCTTTAACTCTGCTGCTAGAGTTTTATTTTTTCAGAGGCCAAAAATTGCATGCATTTTCTGAAGAACTGATGGTTGAATAAATGAGTACTGACATGAAGCAGGATGAGATATTAGGAGCCTACGTGAAACTGAGAAAGGGACTTAAGAAGGTCCATGCTGCACCCAATTGGACACTCGTCAGTCTCTGGTCCTAAAAATGCAGCATCATGGGGAACATGTAAATATTTAAAAAGTACTAAACTGATGCATGCAATGACTTGATAGGATATGGCTCATTTTTTTAGGCCAATTCATGTAATCTAAATCTTAGTTTTTCTTTTATTTAGTTAACAAATATTTTAAACTATAGCTAAATATTCAGAATTAATTTGGACTCTTCAAATTTAAAAACTGCAAATAACTATGAAATTATGTGAACTGTACATATCTCTAAAGAACATAAATTATGTCAGTCTACATATCTCAGGAAAAATAACAGAAACTAGGATTACTTACTATTGCTATAGCAAGTATTTGACCAATTTGTTGGGGAATGCAGTGATGGCGAACCTTTTGAGCTCAGTGTGTCAGCATTTTGAAAAACCCTAACTTAACACTGGTGCCGTGTCACATATAGAAATTTTTTGATATTTGCAACCATAGTAAAACAAAGACTTATATTTTTGATATTTATTTTATATATTTAAATGCCATTTAACAAAGAAAAATCAACCAAAAAAAATGAGTTTGCGTGTCACCTCTGACACGCGTGTCATAGGTTCACCATCACTGGAATATAGGGTATCCAAATTAAACAAACTAAGATATATTACTTAAAAATTCAATAACTCACTTTTTGACATGGAGTAATAAGCCGGAAACTTTGACTTCCATTGGTAAGTATGACTCTTTGCTAGTATATTTCATATTATTTGTTTATTTTAAGTACCATCATGTCTTAATGGTTTCTTACAAACTCTCCTGTTTCTAGTTACCGATAAATATTTATTTTATTTAATACTCATATATTTGCGATTTGGTTTTTCCTTCAGGGTAACCATTTAATACTGTTTTAATGCTATCCCCAGCCTTTTTTTTTTCTCCTAATTCTCACCAAAGGATATTTTTTCATTGATTTTTCAGGAGAGATAGATAGATAGATAGATAGATAGATAGATAGATAGATAGATAGATAGACAGACATCAATATGAGAGAAACACATCGATTGGTTACATCCCACACATGCCCCAGTTGGGGCTGGGGAGCAAACCTACAACCCAGGTATGTTCCATTGGCCCAGAATTGAACCCACAACCCTTCAGTGTGTGGGAATGACACTGTATCCACTGAACCACACAAGCCAAGGCTATCCCAGGCATTCTTAATGTAGGGCAGTGGTTCTCAACCTTGGCTGCACATTAGAATCACCTGGGAATCTTTTTAAAATCCTGATTTCTGGGCCTCATCCTCCAGAAATTCTGTTTCTTTGTTATGAGGTGGGGCCACAACATTAGTAACAAAGAAACAATTTCCGGAGGATGAGGTCCAGAAATCAGGATTTTAAAAAGATTCCCAGGTGATTCTAATGTGCAGCCAAGGTTGAGAACCACTGCTGTAGGGAGTAGAGATTAAAAAAAAAAAAAAAAAAAAGTTTAATTAACACTGAAAAATGGTGCTTAGATGAGAATTTTTAAAACATGCAACACCTGACAATTTAGTTAGGGGCCCTGACCTCTTTTCCCTTAGAATATCAAATAAAAAAAAAATGACAATAGCCAACACAAGAATAGCTTTCCAGTGTGAATGAATCAAAATTATATCTTCTTTTTTTTTGTCAGATCGGCAAAAAATATAATGTATTTTTGTGTGTGCTGCAGAATTTTAGTAATTAGTTTATGTGTGCCATGAGATGAAAAAGGTTGAAAATCACTGATGGATGATGTAACAATTCTGAATCTGCTTTTTATGTTTGTTAGGCTAAATAGTAAGAAAATATGCGTTGGGTTATGGGGCCATGTTTCTCACTGTTCTACAGGAAAATATAGAAAAACAAGAGAAAAGAGCTAGAATTAATGCTGTACTAGACTGGAGTAAGATATCAGTATGAACTCAGGTTTAGTTTAATATAGATACAGATGAGTAGATACAGAAATAGCATTGTGTATGTGTGTGTGTGTACACATATTAGCAGTATACATGCATATCTAACCTACATAGTTTGCTAAGAGATTTTGGAAACAATAGCAATCCAATAGCTATGAGCACACCCAGTGCTCAGGTTTTGGTTTCTAACTGTCATTAATAAATGAAAAGGACAAGGGCTCCTTGTAGAAATGGCTGATTCTAGGGTCAGGTCAGGTAATGTACCAGGTGAGCCCTGAGCACCTTCTAGTAGCAGAAAGCAAGACTGTGCTCAAGGGAGTAAGAAGCACAAATTGGTTGTTACAGAATAGTCACGGGGGTGTAGAGTACAGCAAAGGGAATATAGTCAATAATATTCTAATAAGTACATTTGGTGTCAGATGGGTGTGAGATTTATCAGGATGATCACTTAAGTTATGTAAGTTATCATCACTGGGGTGTGCGCATGAAACTAATATAATAGTGTATGTCAACTGTAATTGAAAAATAATGAATTGATTTAAAAAACAACACCAATTAAACAAAAAATGTGCACAAAAAACTAAGGAGAGGATCATTTCAAAGGAATATAGAAGCCAAATTGAAAGAGCTACTAGGAAATGCCAGAAAAAAAGAAAAAAAAAAAGAAAAAGGAATGAAAGAAAGCTACTGATGGTCAAAGCTGGAACAATTTTAGAAATAAAATGCATAGTGTGGTATTGGATTAAAAACTATTGTTTAAAATAAATATGAATGAGTCCATACTGATATTAATAAATGATCAAACAATTAAATATTTGTTTGGGGAAGAAGGGACAAATCCTCTTTACAAAAGAATTACAAGTAATATAAGTAAATACTGCCCCCTCCAGGAGATGGAGCTGAATTCCATACCTATTCATGTTAAAACACTTAGAAAACTAAATTAAAAGGAAACTTTCTTAAACTGAATGAGTATGTCCAAAAATATACAAAGAATTTATTTAATGGTTAATGTTAAAACATTTCCATTTGTAAATAAAAATGAGACACATAGGAATACTAGCCAGTGATGCAAACAAAGAAAAACAATTATATGTCTGCTCAATAAAAAAGGAGACAAACATGTTATTTTTAACAAAGGGCATGGTTATGGACACAGGAAATGCTAAAGTAATATATTTTTAAAATTTGGTAATTTGGTGCTTCAAGGTTGTGTTTTAAGGCCCTTATGCAAAATCCTATATTTCTATACATTAATCACAGTAATAGACTATAAGACTTGTAATGATATCATTTATGATAGCATTCAGACATGTCTCAAAAAATTAAATTTTATAAAAGATGTATAACACTTCTACAAAAAAACATTGATTGACATTATGGTGGAAATTAAAGGAAATCTAAGTATCTCAAAGGATATGTCATCAGATATTAAAAGAGTCAAAGTTATAAAGACGTAACTCCCAAATGAATAAATCCTGTACAATAACAATAAAATTTACTCAGGCTCTTGAAAGGTTTGGGGGTGGAGTACTGGATGTGGACAGTGTAAATTTATAAGCTTATTTGAAACTTTATATGGGAAAATAGCCAAGACAAATGTTGACAAACAATAATGTTGGTGGCATCTACTAGATACCAAGCGTTACTTAAAATCTCCATAATATAAGACAGTATGTTGGTGCAAGGATAGACAAACAGAGCAATGGAACAGACTAGAGACTCCAGAAACAAACATAAACATAGTCATTTGATATAGGATGATGACCATTGAGTGCAGTGCAGTGGAGAAAAAGTGATATTTTCAGTACATTGTGTATCTCTTCTTCTATCCTTTTACTAATAAGCCTTTCAGCTTCTCTTAAATCATTTTGTTTTGTTTTTTCATTTTCTTGTCTAACATTTCCAAAACTCTAATGTCTAAAAACAGACATGCGGAGCTTGACTTTCATATCTTCACAAAGAACATTACATTATCTTCTTTCCCTAGCGTGTAACCCTCCTTAAGATCCCGGCTTTGTGCTTGCTTGCTATCAGCTCCAAGTAACAGTTGCAAACAAAGAAAACAAGAGCAGTTTCCTTAGTGTTGATTTCAAATCTGGATAAACTGAAGGTAAACTTTTCAAATGTATTATCACTGGCCATCTGGCATGGCTCAATGGTTCAGCATCGACCTATGAACCAGGAGGTCAAGGTTTGATTCTAGGTCAGGGCCCATGCCTGGAGGATTGTGGCCTTAATCACTATGTGGGGCGTGCAGGAGGCAGCCAATCAATGATTCTCTCTCATCATTGATGCTTCTATCTCTCTCTCTCTCTCTCTTCCTCTCCCTTCCTGTCTGGGGAAAAAAAAAAAGGAAAGCTAGCTAGCTAGCTAGCTAGCTAGCTAGATAGATAGATAGATAGATATTGATTATCACTAACTATGTAAAAGTTAATTTCTGCTATGTTTAACATTATTTATATTAATTTTTGCCTTTTAAATAGGTAAGTTATGAACACTGGTATAGCTTTATACATTTCTCCCAGGTTAGAAATTTTAGAGATTTCGTTAATTTGTTTTCTAAATATTCCATGATGTAAATTTTATTTTTTGCACTTTACCCACTAGGATAACAGGAAAATTTTTGTATATGGGAGAGTTTACATATGTTTCTAGGTTTCAAAGTATTTTGGTTCCCATACTAGATATAGTGGATTAAATTATCAGAATTTGGTCTTTACTTTAAATTATCATTGTTTTGCTTATAGACTTTCTGTCTAGTTCTGAAAATATTCAACTGCTTTTAATTACTTTATAGTCTTTTTTATTACAGTTTTGCTTAAAAGCTAAAACTATACCTTCCCCTAGCTCTACTTCTTAATTAGTTCACCGATACTGTGAAAGGATGAGGTTTTTTGAAATGTTACAATATGTTCTGGTATTTGGGTCCGTCTTGTCATGTTTTTTAGCTTAAGATTTTGAACAGTGAGTTCTGCTCTGTGTCGATATAAATCTCCATTACTGTTCTTCTACCTCTTTTTCTGGTTCACCATTTTCTCAGAAGTTCTTCACTGAACAGCTTGTAAAGAGGAGGGTGGTTGTAGTGTATCAAGTCCAAACTCTCCATCCGCTGTGTATCGGGAGGGTAGTTAACTTTCAGCTTGTGAGAAATTCTGGGCCTCTTCGGGAGAAGACAAGATATAAGTGGAGTAGTGACTAGTCTCTGATGCTGTTATTGTCCATTTGTGAGACCAAGTTTGAGCTTGCCTTAAGATGAACGCTAAGAACGTTCATAGGAGTTACTAGTACTATTGTCAACTGCTTTTATTTTCTATGTGTTCTTGGGTGTTTTTTAGGAGGTTAAGAGGTCAGATAATATTTTTAAGGAAATAAAGACATAAAGTAGAATGTTTCTGTTTTGTTTTTTTAGAAATTACTTCTACATTTTATTTTGAAGTATACCACACTCTACATGGCTTTAAATATTGAAAATAAAAAGGTTAATCACAATGGTTTTAAAGACATCCTGCAATATATTTTTCGTATGTGTGCAGGTAGCAGTTGCCCCCTATGGATCTTCATTTCGTTTTTTAATGCATGAACTCAAATATGGACCTGTCTGCCTGCCCCGCTAAAATCTTTTCAAAGCCAAAATGACAAAAGGGAACTATTTGCAAGACAGCGACACCATTGTACTTGTCACTCTACTTTTTCACCATGGCTTTCTCTGAATATTTGTTAATTTTACTAGACCTTTACAGATCAAAGCTGATCTTGAACTTGAAAAAGACTACACTCCTTAACTACTTCCCATCATGCCAGTGCAAACTCATTATCAATCTCCTATTAGAAATTCTAAACTATGAGTTTATGGTAAAGCCAATGCAATCCAGTATCATTGAGGTACAAACTCAATGAACATACCATCTCAAAAAGATAACTTTGTCATAAGGGCTTACCATCTCTTATTCATTAAAAAGATAAATAATGCCAAAACCGGTTTGGCTCAGTGGATAGAGCGTCGGCCTGCGGACTGAAAGGTCCCAGGTTCGATTCCGGTCAAGGGCATGTACCTGGGTTGCGGGCACATCCCCAGTAGGAGATGTGCAGAAGGCAGCTGATTGATGTTTCTCTCTCATTGATGTTTCTAACTCTCTATCCCTCTCCTTTCCTCTCTGTAAAAAATCAATAAAATATATTTAAATAAAAGATAAATAAATCTGAGAAAGGTTCTCCAAAGAATAATCCTGCTAAGATTCTAAATCATAAAGCATAAGTAAAAAATTGTGAAAACACACGACTAGCCTGAGAGGATGAATTTGGGTATGATTATAGGTCCATAGATTATAGGTATGAGAAATATTTACAAATGGAAGAGAGGACTTAGAGATTGAGCAATTTCTGAAATGACGACAGAGGATTTCCAGTGATTGCCTGAAAGAAAGCGCCAAGCAAAAAGTGAACCCCATATTTCTATTGCTGCTCAATGCTGAAACTACAAAGCCATATTAAACATTTTTTTCAAAGTATCACTCACTCTGGTGATGAATTCAGTGAAAAACATTGCACAAAAAAGAAAAAAGACATAGAACTTTATAACTCACCTAATACATAAAGCACCTTGGAGATTTCTGCATGACACCTCACCATCAAATTGAAGATAACCAGAATCTCAAATGAACACTCATATTGCTTCAGAAAATGGACACAATTGCTTTTATTAAAATGCTGACTCAGGAAAATCTGAATATTATTTATGGAATGTATGAATATGAGTTTTACTGCCCAAACACAAAATATCTTCTTCCACAGTTTGTTACCAACCTATTGATACTACTTTCTACATGCTGCTCACCATCCTTATTTTTATTATAGTCCAAACACCCACATTTCTGCTATGATTTTTGCAACATTCTAAAACTCCTCTCCCAGATTTCAGGCATGCTACTCTCCAGACTTATCTCAGTAATGCAGCCAGAGTGGTGTACATATCAGACATCACTCTCCTGCTCAGAACACTGCTAGCATTTTCTTACTGCAAAGGCTTAACTTATTTAATGTGACTTAGAAGGCTCTCTGTGAACTGCTCTTAATGTACGTTCTTGCAATATCGCTCATACCATCCATTTTACCTTCAGGTTTTTGCCTATGTTTCTCAAGGTTGCCACTGTCTACCAATTCTTATTCCTAAATCTAGTCCAACATCTTTAAGGCAGAGACACATCATATAAAGTGATTGTAGCTATAGTAATTAAGATGAAATATTTTATATGAAAAACTAGGAAGGTATAGGCAGGCATTTCTTAGTGAGTTCTCTAAGAACCTGGTTCTTAGTTCTGTGGCAAAGGAAAAGTGCCTTCACAGACTACCAGGAAAATAATCAATATTGTGTTTCAACTGAAACTTAAAAGGATTAAACTTTTCAGTATATTTGAAGTTTCAGAGTTATAAAAACACAGGATCTGATGAGAACCCAGGCTAGTTCAAGATTTGAAAATCAATAACTGTAATCCATCACATCAACAGGCTAAAAAAGAAAAACCATGTGATCATGTCAAAGGATTCCCAGTCATGGCACATTCTCTCTCTCTCTCTCTCTCTCTCTCTCTCTCTCTCTCCCTCTCTCGAGGCATGTCCTCTGGTAAGGATTAAAAGTAAAATAGAGAAGTCAGGAGGGAGCTCTTCCCTCCACTTTCCAGGATTAGCACCTCCCCAATCTCTTAAAAAAAAGAAAGGAATTGATTTTCAGGTTTTTTATTAAATTTTATAATTTAATATTATATAACTGAGAAGTCATCTATTCTTTTATTTATTTTTTTTCTTAGATGTCTACCTTTGTATTATTTTGAACCCATAACTCAGCATTTCTTAAAGTTTTCTCTAAAGAATACACACACTTCTGCATAATTATCCCTAAGAAATGTAGGATTTACTGAAGACCAAGGAGAGATTACATCACATAGTCTTTTGCTTGTTTGTTAATCTTCACCAAAGGATATCTTTCCATTGATTTTTTAAAAATATACTTTTATTATTGATTTCAGAGAAGAAGGGAGAGGGAGAAATAGAAACATCAATGATGAGAAAGAATCATTGCTCGGTTGCCTCCTGCACCCACCCTACTGAGGATTGAGCCCAAAACCCAGGCATTTGCCCTGACCAGGAATCAGATCATTACCTCCTGGTTCATAGGTCAACACTCAACCACTGAGCCATGCCCATTGGGCTCCATTGATTTTAGAGCGTCGAAGGAATGGAGGGAAGGGGAAAGAAAGATAGAGAGAGAAACATTGATGTGAGAAAAACATGTTGATTGGTTGCCTCTGTACATGCCCCTACCAGAGCTGGGGAATGAACCTGAACCTGAAACTCAGATATATACCCTTGACCAGGAATCAAACCCATGACCCTTTGGTGTGAGGGCCAATGCTTTAACCACTGAGAACACTGGCCGGGGCAAGATCACATAGTCTTAATAAATTAAAAACAAAAGCAAACAAACAAACAAAAACCTCCCTTAAAGCATCCACTTGGGTGAACCATAATTCATTCCATTTGCCTATGACTCTTCCCCTCACAGAACTTCCAGTCTCACTGGAGGCACTTCTCTTTTCTCATTCCGCTAGGCGTCTCCAGTGACTCTTCCATTCCGATTGGAATAATTAAGTTCTGCTCCCAGCTTCCATTTCCAAAGTCACACAATGAAATTCATAAGATGTTCAGGATGAAATCTCTCTCTTCTTGCAGTACATTTGAGATGTTTCATAAAAATATCACTACTCCAAGATGAGTCACATCCCCAAAGAATAATGGTCAGAGTTCTTTTTAATCTTTGTATAATATTAACTATGAGAGAAAATAATTTAAAATAAAAATTGCCAGTATGCATGGGAAGTAAGATTTATATACAGTATGTATGCATACATACAGATTTGTATGTTCAATTTTAAACATAAGTTGTTAGTTTTCTAACATCAGTTGTGATGTCTAGTTTACTGTTGAAATAGGGTTTTTTTGTACTATGACCAGGGATGGATCAGCAACATATTAGTGTCAGTAGGATCTGTAGGAATAATCTTTATTTTAGAGATGAGGAAACTGAGGCAGAGTAGGATAAGTAACCTTACCAAAATGGCACAGCTGGTAAATTTGAACCTATGCAGTGAGGTTACAGCATTGATACTCTGAAAACTATATTGCTATCTGCCTTTTGCAACAATGGAATTTCAAAGATTCAAAGTGGCTGTTACCCAAATATATAACTCATAAATAGATAGAATTTTAAAAATTCATGACACTTGCCTCCAGGCTAGTGATTTTGTTTGATTCTTAGTATTTTTGTGGCTATTTTTCCTTGTTTACTTTTTCAATCTTTTGTGCTACTGCCACAAACTGTGGAAAACTTTAGAGAGAAAAGGGTGATGGTCAGAATAAATTATTTACTCCATCTAAATCAATCAAGTAGTGCTGGGTATAAAAAAATTAGCAATACCACCACCAACAACAAAAGGACCCTGTTCCTTAGATCCAAGAGTGGAGTCAAATGCAAAATATTAAATACCCATTCTCTTAAGAGTAGGCTGGTGATTGAGACTTAGTGACTTTCTTCCAAAGAATAAATGATAAATAGGGAAAAATAACTTTCTGGAGGATAAACCCAACAAACATTACCTTAGCTAAGGGATCAAGGCTAACATCATTAGAAATAAGCCATATTAATATCATGTACCTCCTGATATAAGATAAAAAAGGGGAAATTTCATTTCTATGGCATTCTTCCTTCAAATCCATAAGCACAGTCTAATCATGAGAAAACATTGGGGAAATAAAAAGTCAAATTGAGCCCTAACTGGTTTGGCTCAATAGATAGAGCATCGGCCTGTGGACTGAAGGGTCCCAGGTTCGATTCTGGTCAAGGGCATGTACCTTGGTTGTGGGCACATCCCCAGTAAGGGGTGTGCAGGAGGCAGCTCATCAATGTTTCTAACTCTCTACCCCTCTCCCTTCCTCTCTGTAAAAAAATCAATAAAATATACTTTAAAAAAGTCAAATTGAGAGACATATAAAATATGGCCAGGGCTTTTGAAAAGTATCAAAGTTATATATATAAAAAAAAGCCACTGCTGAGAAAATGTCATAGATTAGAAGAGACAAAAAGAGACACAATGATTAAATGCAATGTTTTATTCTGTGTTGGATCCTGGAACTGATAAATGATATTAATGCAAAGATTACTTAATGGTGAGATCTGAATAATTTTTTTTTAATTTGGTTACCAGTGTTGTGCCAATTTAAATTTCTTAGTTTCAATAAAGGTTCTGTGGTTATATGTTAATTTAAGGGGAAGCTAGGTCAAGGATATATAAGTACTAATTTCTTCTGTGAATTTAAAATTCACTTAATGAGAAGTTTTCAATAGTTAACAGGTCGATAAGTGTCATTTTAAGAAAAGAGCAGGATGTTTGGGAGAACACATATGAAGAAGCATGTAGGGCAGTGGTTGGCAAAATAAAGTATGCTACACCTTCTGCCCTGGCCTCTTTTGAGATGGCCTGAGAGCAAAGAATACTTTTAACATTTTAAAGGGTTGTAAGTGCAGCAAAACAACAAGAAAAAAGAATATGTGTCAGTTGGCTGAATGTCATCCCATACACCAAGAGGTCACCAGTTCAATTCCCAGTCAGGGCACATGTCCGGGTTGCAGGCTCAGTCCCCAGTGGGGAGAAAGCAGGAGGCAGCCAATCAATGAATCTCTCTCATCGATGAATATGTGACACGGATCTTACATGTCAGCACAACTAAAATACTTACTACTGGCCCTTTGCAGAAAAAAAATTGCTGCATGTGGTTGAGAGAATCCAGAAATAACACTTGGAACAAACAATTTCTAAACTAAAAATTGACAGGTCAAAGGAGCCAGCCTAAAAAAGCAAGATATGAGCAGGAGGGGAGAGTAAGATGCTAAAGTACAAAGCAATGTTCCAAGTCAAAGGAGGCATAGGAGAAGGCAGGAAAAAACGTGAGATTATGGCCTGTTTAAAAACTAAGTGTAGAACAGCCATGTGCCTGGAGAGCTTGATGGGCATGGGAGAAGTTGATGCTGGTGAGATAAACAAAGGCCCCGTATGCCACATGAGTGCATTCAGACTTTATATAAAGTGGTTGGATAGCTCTGAACTGGTGAGCGACATGATCTGCTGTATATTTCTAAAACAGTTCTCTCTGGCTTAAATACAGAAAGAAATGCAGGAGGAAGAAAACTGGAAACCAACAGATCGTTTAGGCTTTTGTAATATTTCATTTTAAAAAGAGCAAGGTTGGCTTGTTCTGAGATAATGACCATGAGATCATGGGAACTGCAAAAATTTGAGTTTGATTTATAAGGTAGAATTGGTAGCATGGGATAACGACAAAGAGGGAGAGAGACGTAAAATATAACAGCACCCTGGGTTACCAAGATTACGAGTATGTGGGTGAGCAGATTTGGGAGGAAAGGATGTGAATGGTTCTGGAGCAACCGGTACTGATTCCAGTTTTATGGGTCATGAAGCTTCAGTTGGAAAACTGGCTGCCAAACTAATGAAGTAATAACACCGAAGATGTCTTGTAACTTTAGAGACCACCGAGTCAAATCTCGAATCCTTGCTTGAATGAGTTCTACAAACTTTTCTGCCAGAGAGCCATCCTCTGGATCTGACATAACATCCCACCTTTGCCCCAGGTAAACCCAGCTCCCAGGAGACCCAGACCTCAAATGGAAAGTGCAACAAGGTGGAAAATCTAATAAGCAATGGATTCCTAATAGCTCCATTGTCCTAAAACTCTGCAGAATGATGGAAGCAGGCTGCCTGCTGGCTGTGCCCCTCTGCTAATCCTGAAATCTGCGGGAGCACTGGTAGGGGCTACAGGAGGAGGCAGGCTACTTGGTTTACTGCTCTGCTTTTCCCTGGCTGGAGTGCTCATCTTAGATACAGGTAATGGCTATTTCCCAAGGTAGCTATTCCGTGGCCCTTCATTTATCACTCTGGGCAACTACTCACCTCTAAGCTGAAACTAACTGCCAGTCAAGAATTTATTGGACAGTAAAAGAGAGGTGTCAGTTTAGTTTAACTTCACAGTTTATTTAATTACGTTGGTCATATCTTTTTAAGTGAAATATGGGATACCCTTTCTTAAGGGATATTTATAGGTATTATTACAAGTAAGTGTTTCCTATCACGCCAAGTAAATTAGAATATTGTCAAGCATATGTAATTTTTTTTAAAATAATCTTTTGTTTTAGATCTCTTTCTTAAATTATTGAGTGAAAAAAGGCATGGCTCATTTTACTCAGCATATAAACTGTGAAAAGTCTCACTCTTTGGCATTAAAAATCATAAACAAGTGGTTACCACGCACCTGGTGAATTTAATCCAGAGCATCAAAATTTAATGACATAAGGACTCAATAAACAGGGCTGAAAAACAAAACAAACAAAGTAGGAGACTAGGGAGAGCTAGTCTTTCAACCTTAAATTTAAAAAGAAAAGCCAACACTAAAATTCTTTGCATATGAAAATTTGCATATGAAGTGGTGTTTTAAAAATGCTTTTTACTAAGGGATAAGTATAAAATATGAAGTGTTAAGCAGCTTACCTTGGTAATTTAATTTGTAAAAACAGCTCTGTAGTGGGTTCAGTTCCCCTGAACCCTCCAGCTTCAAAACAGATTGTGTGTGTGTGTGTGTGTGTGTGTGTGTGTGTGTGTGTATTAACATGTCAGCACAACCCAAAGGTTGCATGTATGTCATTATCATCTATAAAAATGATGATGAGATACCTTTTCAAAATGCCTAGAAAATCTAAGTAGCTAAGAAGCCAAGAGGTGACAAGGGGAGAAAAAAGTCAAACTTTATTATAGGAAAATTTCCTAAAATGTCTAAAGCTATGGAGTCAGATAGTGGCTTCTTTGCAGTGAAATCACTTATGAAACTCAGGTCTTACAGTTTCTCAGTATCATCGTTCCAAACATTAATCACTATTTATCACACAGTTGGAGAATGATGCCACGGACAAAAGGTGGCATAGGAAAAGGTGGAATTTATTGGGAAACAAGCACAGACTCCCATGTGGGGAGTGGGAGAGAGACCACTAAGTCTCTCTTTTCTAAGGTTTAAAAGGCTGCAGTTCTTTGTGTCCTGATAGGTCACAAATAGCAGCTTCAGAGCCAGGAGGGGGTCCCCTCTTTCTCTCCCTTTTGTTTTTCTATTCCCTGGGCCTTCCTCTCTTCTGTGAATGGGTGGCTTCCTCTCCCTTTATTCTGTGAATGTGTACCTTTTGGCAGCTCCCAACCCCCTTATTCTATGAATGTATGCTTTTTGGCAGCTCCCATATTCTGTGAATGTACACCTTCTGGAGCTGCCAGCTTTGAAGCCCTGCGGTCCTCCCCAACGGCCCCCTAATTCCTAAAGCTCCCTAAGCCTGCTTTTTTTTTTTTTATCTCTAAAAACTCCTTTCAATAGTAAAAGCCCAAAGACCTTTTGCAAGATTGTAAGATTCCTTCCTTCCTTCCTTCCTTCCTTCCTTCCTTCCTTCCTTCCTTCCTTCCTTCCTTCCTTCCTTCCTTCCTCCCTTTCCTTCCTTCCTTTCTGTCCTTCCTTCCTTCCTTTTTTTAATTATAAGAGGGTAAAAAAAATACAAATAACCAAAGAAATAGTTATAGTCACACTATAACAAACATATAAATAAAGTGTGTCAGGAAGATCTGAGCAGAAAATAAGCTGTGGCTTGTGAGTTTTGAATATAAGAAAAGTGGTTCTTCAGGCAATGTTTTCAGAGGAGGGTACATGGGAAAGGAAGGGGTAGCCTGTGTAAGGCAGGTGCTATTATTGTATTAGAAATCAAAGAAAAAGGAGCTTACCCTACTTTAATTTTTTTTTCTATTTCCATTGTCAAGGAGAGAGCTCTTCAAACTTAAAAGACTGGGTTAAATATAGAAAAGAGAGAATTAAATGCTTACATCGGGTATTACATGGTTTAATACCTGTAGGCACCAGAAAGATAACATGAATTATTGAGGCATGCAGGTTTAAGAAAAGGGGGAGAGTTTGGAACTACAGAGAACTAAAGGACACATGTTTATCTGAAGAAATGTATGCTCTATTATAAATAAATAAAAATACATTGTATGGTGAAATGCTGACCAGCAACTGCTTCTTTTCTGCTACCTCTTATATAAAAACTCCTAGAAACACTTGTCTGGACTTTCAATTCTGGAATTGCAGTTTTAAAATGTCCTTAAGTATCTCCCAATACATAACACCCATGAATACTGAATGTATCATAGTGAATATTTGGTGGTTTTTGTTTGTTTGTTTGTTTGTTTGTTTTTATTTTTATTGGTCTTTTACAGAGAAGAAGGGAGAGGGCTAGAGAGTTAGAAACATCAATCAGCTGCCTCTTGCACACTCCCTACTGGGTATGTGCCTGCAACCAAGGTACATGCCCTTGACCTGAATCAAACCTGGGACCCTTGAGTCCGGAGGCTGAAGCTCTATCCACTGAGCCAAACCGGTTAGGGCTGGTATGGGTTTTGTTATTTGTTTGTTTGGTCAATTTGCTTTCACTTCTTTATTTTTTGAATTGTTGTTTTTTTAAGTCACTCTACTACTCAAGAAAGTAAGAGATATCTCAGTGATTAACAAGGGAGCTAGACACCAGAGGTAATCAGAGTAGGTTTGAAGCTTCTTGGGAGCCTATGCAGATAATGGTAACTAAGAGAATATTTTTGTGGTTGTTCAGGAAGCAGGAGAACTAGGACACCAACCTAAAACTGGGACTTATCCAGTGAAATTCTCAGTGAAAAGATGGGATGAAAAAATATCAGATTGTCAAAGGGAAACAACATTTATCTACCAACTGTCCTGAATTGAGCTTTAGGTTCAAAAGGTAGAATTGAGAAGCATTTATTTTCTTTGTGTAATCATGGATGTCCCCAGATAAATGTTAACTTGAATGGCCAACAAAACAAAAATGATGATCAGCTGAAAAAAAGAAAGAAATGATGTAATAGAACAGGGATCTTAGAAAAAAAGCACTAATGTTCACATACCTTACATTGCAGACCATTGTTTGAATAGTGAAAAATGTAATAAGTGCTGCTGAGGGTTATAATGCAATATGGTTGATTTTTACCTCACATCATATAGACAATTCAATTACAGGTGAATTAAATATTAGCTGTGACAAGAAAATTTAGAATAAAACATGCAATAATATATAGATAACTAATGTAAATAACAGGATTTCTTTTTATTTTTTATTGATTTCAGAAAGGAAGGGAAAGGGAGAGGGAGAGGGAGATAGAAATAGAAACATCAATGATGAGAGAGAATCACTGATTGGCTGCCTCCTGCACACTCCCTACTGGGGATTGAGCCCGCAACCCAAGTATGTGCCCTTGACTGGAATCGAACCTGGGACCCTCCAGTCTGCAGGCCAATGCTCTGTCCTCTGAACCAAACCAGCCAGGGCAATAACAGGATTTCTTGACACAAAATACTCAAATTATAATGAAAGTATTGCTAAGTTGACTATATTTAAAATAAAATTTACTTAATAACAACTGGAAACATTAGTTCAAATATATTCCATGAAAATATAATTATAATACATCTAACCAACTTTTGTTAATATAAAATATTACATATATATGTTATATGTAGATAAAAACTGAAAGCAATAATATAAGACAAAAAGTATTTTTAAATATGTGCAAAAAAAAAAAAAAACCAGACAATCCACTAGAGTGGTCAACTGAATTGCCAATAAATATTGGTAAATATGTCATCTTCACTATTATCATTGCAATTAGAAAACATCAAAAGGTAGTTTTCATCCCATCAAACAAGCATTTTTTTTTAATTATAAAAATAACAAGTATTGTCAAAGGTGTGCCCAAATATAACAACTATATCTGCTAGAGGAGATTAAATGGGCACAATCAATCTAATCTACATTTGGGAAGAAACTGAGAATGTTTAGCAAATACTAATAAATGTGAATATCTGTGTATCTTAGATATTCACAATAATCCAGATAATAATTTATTAGTATTAGTATTATGTGTATCTTAGATATTCACAATAATCCAGATATATAGCCTAGAGAAAATCTCAAACATGTGCACAAGCTGACATTTACAAAAAAACATATATTCTGACATTTAAAAAAATCAGGAAAAACAACCATATCAAGCAACAAAAGAACTGATAAAAAACTTTTATATAGTTATACAATTACCATTAATAAACTAGAGATACACATACCAACTTTAGTGCATTTCATACATATTTGAATAAAACATAACTGAAAGAAAAATATCACCAGAATGTTTCCCTTGCACACAATTTAAAAGCATGCATAAAAGACTCTTTGTTTTTTTAATTATATGTGTCACAAAATTATAAACCAAAGTACAGCAATGGTTAACAAGTCATGATCAGAATTACACCTACTATGCCAGGAAGGGGCAATGCAAATAGTGATGTATATTATGGAGTTCTATTAAGATTTAATGTATATTAAGTTAGGTAAAATATATGGGCATATAGTGTATGATTTTGCATATAATTATATTTTTAAAGTTATAATAATACAGTTAAAAAAGAGTAAATTCTCCACCTCTTCATTCTAATTTGTTTAGTTAGCATCTTTATGTTAAAATTATGTTCAAGATCACAAATGTTGTTATAACTTCTAAATCATAACGTAATAGTGATCTTCATCTTAATTTCTTGAATAGTTTTGTGCATGATTACTTACTTATTTCCTTGTAGTTATATAAAATTATATTTAAATATACCTCATAGAGAAGTGTGTGTGTGTATGTTAACATATTTTTCAATTTTTTTTCTTTCCATATTTTTCTTCTACTGGAATTCCAAATATAAGAATGTTAGACCACTTATTGCTAAGGTTTGTTCCATATTTTCCCCCAAACCAGCTTTTGTAAGTTCTTGTACTTAATTTTTTACTTTCCCCCCCTGTGTCTTCAAGTGCACTGATTTTCATTCTTTAGTGTTAAATCTACACATAAGTTCATTCTGTAAATTTGCTTCATTTTATTATTTTCCGTCATTTTCGATCTAGATGCAATGTTAGGGTCTTTTTAATAATTTCCATTTCTTCCCACATTATGTTCATGTTTGTTTTTTTCAATCCTTGAATATATTTGTAATAAAAATTTTAAAGCATTTTTTTTCTTTTATATCCACCTGCTAAGGCATGGTTCTTCTGCAGATGCTACTGACTTCCACAGATGTTTAAGGCCATCTTTCCATTCTGGGTGATAGCACAATCTCTCCATATCACACTTATCAAACAAGCATCTTTTTTTAAGTTGTCAAAATAACAAATGTTTTCAAAGATGTGCAGCAATGAACTGTTGTATTCCCTTAGTGGAAATGTTAATCAGTGAGCTCTGAAAATTGGTGAGTTTACTACTTCCCGATAGTTTCACAGTAATTGTTATTTGCCTGGCACTGTGTAGTTCACCCCAAACACTAAGGTGTATTCAAATAAAGGCTCAAGAGAAACTCTAAGCAGATTTCTGATGCTCTGATAATCTGCCCTGTAAAATCTACCCACTTTAATTTTTCCACAACTCTATTATTGGTCTTCCTAACTCAACAAATCCTCCATATTTGCTGAACCATAGTCTTGAAGAAAATATCAAACCAGAAAGCAGTGTGATAACAGGGCTTGCTTAATTTGTTTGCCTTACCTCTGGGATTATAGGCTGTGCTGCCTGTTACATATTATCTGAAAACAATCATTTCATATATTTTAGGTTGTTTAGTTGTTTAGAGGTCAGTCCAATACCATTTACTCCATCATGGCTGCTCACTGTTTTTTAAATGGCCTAACATCATTTAAACACCTGTTTAATAAAAAGAAAGTAGTCCAAAGAACACAGACATTTTAGAATTGACTTGGTATTGACACAAGTTATATATCTATCCTCAATTGTAAGGACAGCATAAAGCAACAAAACTCCCCAAAGGAATGTGTAGGTAATTAGAAAGGATTAGATAATAATAAAGTATATTGAGTACACTATGTAATCCCCAAATAGATAAAGTTACATTACATCATATGTGTAAATATGTTTGTTGACCTAGATTTTCTTAATTAAAAAAGACTGTACTGTTTGCTGCTTCTGAATCAAATAAATTCATAAACCTCTTGAGCAAAAATTTTATTTGATCTCCATCCATGTCAGACTCACATTTGCCAAAATTATAATAAACTAATTTTGATCGATTCAGCTAAAAAGTACTGATACTTTTGAGAAACCCATATTGTTTTAATAATCATTATGCATATGAGCTCTGTATTTGAATTTTCTTTAAAAGCTTTATGAATGTTTACTTTTAAAATGATCTTATTTAGAATTTGATTAGGAATGCTGACCCTTGATCCTAATGGTTTGATATGACTGGAATAGAGTAGTAGACTAGTGATCAGCAGAAAAGAAACATAAACTCAAAGCTTGAATAAGAGTAAAAATATATTTTGCTACCAGTGTGACAACAATCACTATTGAAATGTATTAAGTGCTTAGTTATAGCAGGGGCTTTTTTGAGCGTTGGCAGCAGAAAAACAGCACCAGGTGTTAGACCTCAGCTCAGCAACCTTGGTACTTGAGTTCTGGCTAAGAAAGAATTCAGAGGCAAGGCTCAATCTATAAGAGTAAAGAAGGTGGAGAGGTGCAAGTGGGCGTGCTCCAGAAAAGAGAGAGCAAAAGCATGCCCTGGGGAAAGGGGATGGGGAAAGGCAAGGGCATGATCCATACAAAGAGCCTCACAGGGCCCTCCATCCTGAGGGCTTTTATCCAGAGGCCTTAGGTGAGTATCTCAATAGAACACTCATCAGCTTTCCAGGTGTGCCCCCTCCTGGTCAGTGCCATGGGGTCATTAGTTAATGCAGCTGGTCCTGAGGTCAGCCATGGTGCATTCTGTCTGATTTTGCTGTTTCTCTGGGCCTGGAGCTGAAACACAGCTGAAGCTTAGATGTCATCTTCCAGGGGTTAGTGCTTAAGGGAGTGATCGTGCAAAGAGTACAGGTTTTGCACCTGGCTAGGCACCCAGGCTCTCCGTCCTTGTGACCCTGGTCACCTGGCCTATCCTGCTCATGCCTGTCTAACTGCCTACTACACGAGTACCTTATGAATTTGCCTTTAATCCTCGTAATCTACTTTTAAAGTAACCTCTATTTCTATCCCTATTTTATTGATGTAATAACAGGAGCTCAGAATGAATAATGTTTACTAGTATGTCCAAAGACACAAGACTAAAAAAAGAAACAAAAACAGGCCCTAACCAGTTTGGCTCAGTGGATAGAGCACAAGCCTGCAGACTGAAGGGTCCCAAGTTCAATTCCAGCCAAGGGCATGTACCTTGGTTGTGGGCTTGATCCCCAGAAGCGGGTGTGAAGGAGGCAGCTGATTGATGTTTCTCTCTCATCAATATTTCTAACTCTCTATCCCTCTCCCTTCTCTCTGTAAAATCTATAAATAATATATATTTTTATAAAAACAGAATTCAAACCCTGACAGGCTGATTCTAGATATATTTTGAATAAACCAGATGTCACCACTCAATTTGCCACAAAGAAATGTCTACTAACATTTACCATGATTTCCTGTGTCTATTTATCCTATGAGAAAGCGTATACCAGAGTAAACAAAATTTAATATTTTGGAAGTAAGTAAATTCAATTATCAGATTCTTGCTTCTTTCTTTTGATTTCAGGGATAAACATCTTATTATCCAATTTAGATGCTTTTTTAAGACTTTATACCAACTTTTTAATGTACTTGGGATTTATTTTCCATCTATCTTAGAAAAAAAGGATCTGCTAAAAATCTTCAACTAAAATGGCATTATAGTTATTTGAATGTATGTACTTCGCTCAGAGAAAATTTGATCAATGCAGATTAAATTATTAACAAGTATACTTGATCTTTCCATTTGCAAGCATTTTTAATGATTCTGCAAGGCAAATAAAATTATTAAACCAGATAAATGAATTTCAACAGTGACATTGGACATGTAGACATGTAAAAGAATCTTTTAATTATATCATTTATATAATTGATAAATATTTGATATCTTTTAATATGGTAAAGTCTTTCATACTTATTTTGCCTATTAGTAAAGGCTCTGTGCGGCATCAAACACACAGTTTAGTAATTTTCTATTTGTAATTTAGTAAATTAGTGTTGAAAGAGGTCATTGAGAGGGCATGACTGGTGGGTGACCTGGGAGCTGGTCCCAGGCAAATGAGAAGCTGCTTGACCCCTCCACTGTCCTTGGATTATACCTTCTGCCTTCCGCCCCACAGCTAAGTCTTTTTCAAGGACAGAGTTTTGAGAGAACAATGTGTTTTTGAAACCATCTGAACGGCATACATGACCGAACCCAATTAAGGCCTCTATATAAACATTTAAGATCCTAGGGAGCAAATGCAGAGACAAGTTTCTCTTTCAGATGCCCAAGACAAAGTCTCCTATGTAAGCTCCCTTGATTATCAATCTGGAATGATTTGCCTGTGTGTTCTGCCTCTCCTTGCCCTCTAAATGCGGGGGCCAGTTTCAGATTTACCCAGGGAAGCTCTCATGCTTGCGAACCAACACTTAATATTTCAGTCTTTAGTGTATTTGAATATTTCTATAAATTTTTGATATAAAAATCCAATCTTCTGAGTCTAGAAGTTATTATCTAGCAAATTACTTAACTAAAAATTATTTTATTTAATAGATATAAGGTGTTCAAGTTATTCCTTTGTTATTAGTATGTTGTGGCAGTTTGTTTCTAAGTGTTTCTCCAATTAAATTGACAAGTTTACTATCATTCTTTATTAACTCTCATTCCTCATATTGGTAATTTCTCTTGATCTCACACTTTCTATTTGATAAATCTTGCTAGAGTTACTTGATCTGCTGAAAGAACCAACTTTAACTTTTCATGGATTTGATTTTCTTCTTTTCTATTTTTTATTTTATTAATTCATAATCTTATTTATTAATATATTTGTATCAATATTTTTATTTTTGAAATATATTTCTATTGATTTATAGAGAAAGAGGAAGGGAGAGGGAGAGAGAGATAGAAACATCAATGAGAGAATCACCCATTGGCTGCCTCCTGCACGCCCCCTTCTGGGGATCAAGACTGCAACCTGTGCATGTGCCCTGACTGGGAATCAAACCTCCATCTCTTGGTTCTTGGGTCTACGCTCAACCACTGAGCAAAACCGGCCAGGTTTTATTGATTTTTTTGAGAGAGAGGAAGGAAAAGGGGGAGAGAGATAGAAACATCAATCAACTACCTCCTACATGCCCCCTATTAGGGATCGAACACACAACCCAGGTATGTGCCCTGATGGGGAATAGAACTGGGGACCTCTTGGTGCCTGGGTTAATGCTCAACCCCTGAACCACTCTGGCTGGGCATAATCCTATCTTTATTTTTAATGTATTGTGCTCATTTTGTGTTTAATTTTATCTTTTATATAATGTTTAATGTGGAAATTTAGGTAATTAATTTGTTTACTGTCATTCTTTATTATTATTCTTATTTATCCCTAAACAAAGGTTTTTATGGCTACAAATTTCCCACAAAGTCCAATTTTACTTGGCTCTCACAGGTTTTAATATATTTTCATGTTATTATTCATTCAGCTCATAATCAGTTTTTATTTCTTCTTTCCTCTTGTTGTTATTTAGAAGAATGCTATTTATTTTCCACACATTTGGGAATTTTCCAAATATCTTTCTGGTATTACTTTCTAATTTAATTCCATTGTGATCAGAAAAGATTTCATGTATAATTTTAGTCCTTTTGACTTTATTGAGGATTGTTTTATGGTTTACACTGCTGTTCATATCTTCCATACCTTACTTATTTTTTGTCTTCTTGTATCAATTATTGACAGTATTATATAAAATACTCAAATAGAACTGTGGGTTTATATATTTCTTCATTTAGTTATTTTGTTCAATTAAATTTTGCTTTATGTATTTATAAGTGCTATTATTAGATAGATAAACATGTAAGATTATCTTTTTGAATAATTAAGTCCATTATCAATAAGAAATATTCCTCTTTATCCCTGGTTATAATTTTAGCTATGAAATTACATTTTATATATAAGTACTACATTTTGTATTAGTTTTAGCATGATATATCTTTTCTAGTCATTTTAATTTTATCTATTTACTATAACTCTATATTTAAAACATGTTTCTTTAGTATATTTGCCATTTAATTGACTTGTTTAAATTATTTTTATTAAGTTGGCTTTGATATAGTTGGTTTTATATGTACTATATTTCTATTAGTTTCACATGTTCACTCCCCCACCTTATTTCTTCGTTTCTGCCATGTATTGTAATATATATATATATATATATAAAGTTTAAATATTTTTGGGCTAGTTGTATATATTTTAAAAATTCTATTTTACTACTTAGATTCACATATTAGCTAAAACTTGTTTTCTTTAATGGTTGCTATAGAGTTTGTGGTGTATATCTCTAAATTATCTCAGTCAACCTTCAAGTAATGATATCCTACTTCATGTTAAATAAATCTATCTCATATCGGTGCAATTTCAGTTTCTCTTCCTGCCATTTATTATATTATTATCATGCACTTTGAAAAACTTTACTGTTTTTGCTTTGAACAATATCTGTAGAGAGATTTCAAAATCAAGATGAACACATTGCTTTTTATTTATATGCCTGTTTAGTTTTTTGTTTTGTTTGTTGTGCTGTGCTCATAATTTCTTTGGTTAGATGGCGATTTCCACCTGATGTTATTTTCATTCTGGAAGTAGGATGATCTTGAACATTTCCTTAGTACAGTTATGCTAGTGACAAATTCTTCCGCTTTTTATTATATCTGAAAAAGCATTTTATTATATCTGGAAAAAGATTTTACCTTGCTTTTGAAAGATCTTTTCACTATAAATATCTTTCTTTTTTTTTCCTTTCAATAATTCAAAACTACTGCTTTATGTCTCTGTATTTGCATTTTTTCCAATAGATCTTTGTTGTCATGCTTGTATTTGTTCTGATGTGCATAATTCCCCCCCTCTTTTTCTAAAATATTTATTTATCCCTGTCTTTAAGGAATTCCATATCATATGCTTTTTCTGAGATTTTATTCTATAAGAATGTGCTTAGGATCCTTTGAAATTTTTGGATCTGCCAGTTTATAATTTTAATCACATTTGGGAAATTTTTATTCACAATTACTAAATATTTTATCTGACCCATCTTCTCCTTCTCCTTTTTATTATATATATTAGATGACTTAAGATTGTTCAGCATTTCATTGATGCTCCCTTCATCCTTTTAATGTCTTTTTTCCCCAATGGGTTTTGTTTTGATTAGTACTGCAGTGTTTTAATGTTCATTAATCTTTGTTTTCTACAGTGTATAATCTGCCATTATACACTGCAGAATAGTATATTTTTCATATCAGACATTGTGGCTCTCATATCGAGAAGTTCAATTTGAATCTCTTTTTAATTCATTTATTTATTTTTAAATATTTTTTATTGATTTTGGAGAGAGTGGATGGGAGAGTGAGAAAGAGAGAGAAACATTGGTGAAGTAGAGAAACATAGATAGGCTGCCTCTTGCATTCCCCATACTGGGGATGGAGCTTGCAACCTGGGCATGTGCCCTAACAGGGAATTGAACTGGCAACCTTTTGGTGTATGGGACGATGCTCAACCAACTGAGTCACACAGGCCAGGGCTGAGCCTCTTTTTAAATTTTTTCTATGTCCTATTAATGTTGTTATTTTCTCTCTATCCTCTTTGGAATATGGAATAAAGTAATAATTATTTAATGTCTTTATATACCAATTACAAAATCAGTGTCATGCCTAGGTCATATTGTACTGATCTATTTAAAAAAAATTCTCATCATTGTAGCTCACATTTTCTTGCCTCTTTTTATGTCTGATAATATTTCACCAGGTGTCAGATATTGTGATTTTATCTTTTTGGGCCTGATATTTTCATACTCCTAAAAAGATGATTACATTTTGTTTTGAGATGCATTTAATTTACATGAAAACAACTTGATATTTTTCAAATTTTTCTTTTTAAGCTTGATTAGTTAGGACAAGGGGTACTTTAAATTAGTACTGCATTTGTCTCACTATTAGGGCAGTTTCCTTTAAACTATTATTTAACCCAATGCCCAGTGAATTAGAAGACTTTTTTTTAGCTGTTGGGAACATGAAATAATCCCAGCACTGTGTGATTCCTGAGAACTGTTTTATCTGCTCCTTTTGCATTGGTCTCTTCCCGCCCTTGCGTAGTTTCCGAATGTGCATGTGCTGATCAATGCTGAGCTTCAACATCAAGGGAGACCTTTGGCAGATCTCCAAAGCCCCCACTCTCTCTCTATAGCTCCCTCGTTTTCAGTACTCCGCCCTGTGAGCTCTGAGTACTTTGATCTATTGGGATTTCCAGGTCTGTCTTGTCAAGTTAGGGAGACTGTCAGACTTCCACTGTTTCCTCCTTGCTGCACTCCAGCCCAGAAACTCTCTAGCCCTAAGCTAGAGCAATCGAATGGCCCGTCATTTGCTTCCTCTCTTCCAGTGTTTACTGCCATTTGCTGCTTGATGTCCATTGTCTATAAAATAGTCTTTCATTTTTTTGCCTTTTTTTTGTTTTTATAATTGTCAGGGGCAGGAGAGAAAATTAAGTCCTGTTATTCCACCTGAGTTACAAGAAGTTTGTAACTATAGTTATGACATTTTATAGAGATACTTTTTCATAGCTATGTCAAACAGGATAGGTATCTTCTATATTTTCTTGGGCAGTAAAAGGGGTAATTTTTTCTTACCTCTACTTAATATGGGGAGAGTAATTTCAGAGCCAAAGAATATGATAGTTGTGTCCATTCTACTTTTCATTTTGCCATATAGACAAGAACTGATTTATTTTTTCTAGTGGGCAATCCCTGAGTCTATTAACTCTATAAATCACCACACCATGAACCAGTGTGCTTACCTCTTTGACTCTGATTTCCTTATTCATTTTCTTAATTTTTTTTTATGTTTTGATTTTTTTAGAGACAGAGGGAGAGAGAGAAAGAAACATCTAAAAATATATGACAACCCACTATTCAGAAATGTGTCAATATGCTTGAGAATTTTCCATGTACAGCTTAAAAGAGCACACAGACAGAATTGAGAGTAGTTTCATAAGTTCACTTTTAGGAATATGATTGTGTTGAACAACATAAATAAAAGAAAACCAAACAAAAGCCCAGGTACAGTGAAATCAACAAAGATGGGAATACGAGGGCTAATAAATATGTGACTCCAGCACAGCTAGAATTGTTGTAGTAGACTAGCCATGTTAGGTATAAGCAGTAGATGAAGGTTGATATGTTCTATTTTGCATAGATGTGGTCTTAAAGGCAGAAAAGCAAAGACCATGAAATCAGACTATACACATTCCAACTCCTTAAAAATCTGAAACTACCTTAATTGGTATATTTTAGAACAATAGCAATCTTTTTATTCCAAATGGAAAATAAAGTTTCATGATCTTATTATCTGCCTCTTTTGTAGCAAGTTGGGTTTCAAATACTTCAACATGCCTATGAATTTAAGACAGTTGTTTCTTTAAAAAAGTCAGAGTAATTATAAACTAATTGGGCAAAGACAAATCTTCTAAAAAACACAAAAGCTGATGAGAGAATTTTTTAAAAACAGAAAAGCATAGGAACAAAATTAATTGGACCTTAACAACAGCAAATAAATCTTACAATTGTGACACATTCCACCTCGAGGTAGGCATTGGCTTGATGGTTAGTTTTCTATGCAAGAATTTTAAACATAATTATTAGCACTCTTTCAGAAACAGAGTTGGAATTTTTACACAACTAATGTTTTATGTGCCCAAATATACACGTACTTAAATATAAATGTGCATCACTTAAAAATAATTAAATGTTTGTGATTATAAAATATACCTATGTGGTTTATATTTTATAAATTTAATAATTTACATATTCTTTCCTCATCACTGTGGGTTATGAAATATAAAAGATAAGCTTTTAATCTCAAAACAAACACAAGTGTGATTGATTCAAGCCTCCATGAAGTTGATCCTTTCAATGATTCCCTCTCACCCCTCTAATAAAAGAGGAATATCAATCTTCACCTTCAATATATTTTGATCATATTTTACCCATCTAACATAATTTCTCCTAGTTCCCAAGCTAAGTATTTTTTCTCTTAGTTAAGCCAATGCATACCTTTTACCTTGAAGTTGTTTTTTCTTCATTGCTTATCTCCCACTCTGCTCAACATGAAAATAACATACATCCTTATAAGTCCTGTTTAAATTATACCTCCCTGATCACTCAAGCTCTCCATATTTTTACCTCTTTGCTCAATTATAACTCTGTTAGACCACACAATGTTTCATATAATTATCATTTATTTTCTCTATTATATTTTTAAAATATTTTAATCCTCAAATAATTTTTCATTTTCTTGCACAAATCATCAAGTTTATTCCTCTTCCCTGCTTTCAAAGAGCATGATGCAGCAATAAACAAAATGTAAGTATCCCAAACATACTAGCTACATGATTGATTGATTGATTGATTGTTGATTGAAATATTATGTATCGTGTCATCCCGGGAACAAGAGACTCCTATACAGGTCTTCCTACATAATCCCATCTCCATTTTTATCTTCTAATGAAATGGTTGAAGGGATCCAAAGCTGATATCTTCAAAGAATTCTTTGTGTGACTGAATACTCTAAGCCTTTGATCCTTCCAAGGCACTAGAATTTGAACTTGGCCCCTGCTTTTCTGATAGCCTATTTCTTAATTTTAGCATCCTTTGCAATTTTGATAAGCTGATAATTTCCAAAATTATCAAGTCCAGGTTCCTTTTTTGCTTAAATTTGTTCTCTCATTTCATCCACTTTACTATAAGCAGGAACCAGAGAGCAGGCTATGTCCTCAACACTTTGCTTAGAAGTCTCCTCAGCTAAGTTCCCAAATTCATTGCCTTAAGTTGTGCTTTCAAGTTAACTGTGGACACAATTTAACTAAGTTTCTGCCTTTAAAAAACAAGTATCTTTGTTCCTCTATTTTTCAATAACATAGTCTTACTCCCTGCTGAATGCTCATAAACAGTGCCTTTAATGACTACCAACAATCTGTAATGACTAGGACAATACAGACTTTCTCTACTGTGCCCTCCATTTTATTTTTTAAATACATTTTTATTGATTTCAGAGAGGAAGGGGGTGGGAAAGGGAGAGAGAGATAGAAACATTAATGATGAGAGAGAAACATTGATCAGCTGCTTCCTGCATGGCTCTTACTGGGGATTGAGCCTGCAACCCAGTCAGGTGCCCTGACTGGGAATAGAACTGTGACCTCCTGGTTTACAGGTTGAAGCTTAACCACTGAGCCACAACAGCAGGGCTAGTCCTCCCTTTTCTGATTCCTCACTAACGGAGTCATTAACATGCATATTTCTGCTAACCATCTGGTTTGAGGCTTTCAAAGCAGTTACAGTCATGTTCCCTAATATTGTTCCAGCCTCTACCCATTACCTGATTTCAGTGCTATGTTCACATTTTTAGGTATGTGCTACAGCATCAATCCCAATTTTGGGTACTGAAACCCATGTTAGTTTCCTGTTTTGGCTGTAATAAACTACCACATAATTAGTGGCATAACACAACACAGCTTTATTATCATACAGTTATTGAGGTCAGAAGTCCAAAAAGTGTAGAAAAGGCTATGTTTCTTCTGGAAGTTCTAGGGGACAGTTTGTTTCCTGCCTTCATCACCTTCTATCTAGAGACTGTCAGCATCCCTGGCCTGGTGGTCCATATCACTTTAACCTCTGCTTCTATCTTCATATTGTCTTCTCTGATCTGACCTTGCTGCCTCCTTCTTATAAGGACACTCAACATTACATTGAACCCGCCCAGAAAATTTGGGATAATATCCCAATCTCAAGATCCATATTTTCCTGATCTTAAATCAATCATATCCGCAGTGTCCTTTTTGTCATGTAAGATAACATATTTATGGGTCCCAGGGATTAAGATATCTATATCAATGAAGACCCATAATTCAGCCTATTGCAGAGTTCAAAAATGTATTTAATTATGTATAAAGTCATTTCAAAGATTAAAATTAATATGTGTTAAGTGCTTAAACAACTCTGGACCAGTCACATGTGCTCAAGAAATAAAAGATGTTTGTATAGGCAAGCTATTTTAGAAAAAAATATATATACAATAAATAAATACATGGCAACAAGTATTAGATATGTACTAAGGTATCCACAACATTGACTGTAGTGCTCAGAAATGAACATGCTGAGATGCTGCCTTTGGAAATGTGAGATAATTCAAATTTTCTGGAGTAGGGTGGTAACATAGTGAAATGTAATACTTCTCTCGTTTTTTCTCATATAGCTATTTCATAGTTAGGTATTATCTTAAGAAAATGATTTATTTTCAGTGAAAATATAATTAAGGTTGTGCTTTAAGTAAATATAAAAAAATGAAAGCCTACCTCAATTTCTTACTATAATGAATTTTTAAATGAATTATGATAGGTTCATATGAGTAATTGCTTTATACTCATTAAATAAATATGTTCTTGAAAAGTATTTAATAATATGGCAAATGTTTATGATATATTGGTAGGTATAAAAAGCTAATCATCAAAGAAAACATGCAAAATGCTTTCAAGCCTACAGAATTTAATATACTTTTCCTTTGTATTTTTCCTAAACTTTCTATAATATAATTATACTTACATAATAATAAAAGGAGTAATTAAATATTCAGGAACCAACCAAAATCTTTTTTTTCTATTTTTTAAAAGTATAAACTTAAAAAAGGAATAAACATGAATTCAGAATCTACCCCCTCCAAAAAAAAATGAAAACCAACAAAAAAGACATGGAGTATACAATACATATTAATAAATAATGGCATATTGGGGAGATTAAAAACAAATCTCAGCTTTGGCAATATCTGGAATTAGGTGAATTAGTTTGCCTCTCTTAACTATATTTTTTTCTGATTTTTAAAGTTGATAGAGTAACATTAACTATCTCATAGTGTTTTGTGAATATTATGTGAAGTGATTAATGCAAAGTAATTTAGCAGTGTTTGTTCCATAATAAGTGCTCAAAAAAATTTAGTATTAACAACACCATCAGAATCACCAACAAATGAAAACTGTAGTTTCTTAGTTCCAATTTCAGTAAATACAACTAATCTATACTCAATACTGGATTCATCTAACAAATATAAGGATTTCTGTGATACATGAAATAGGTAAAGTTGCTTTTTATTACTTCTCATCCCCTCCTTTTGAACTACAGATTTACCTTTCTCTGCTTGATTTTTTTCTTTTTCTCCTATGCACATGCCTTTTAATCCTATCTAATAAAAGAGAAACATGGTAATTGGCGTACAACCGCTACCCTTCCCATTGGCTAATCAGGGTGATATGCAAATTAACTGCCAACTAAGATGGCGGTTAACCGCTAACAAAGATGGCAGCTAATTTGCATACTGAAGGCAGGGTAGGACAGCGCAAGCCACCATCCAGGCCCCTGTGTGCCATGGGGTGTGGGTGGGGGTTGGGGCCAAGGCAAGCAGTGGCAATCGCTTCGCCCACCTACGAGAGACACTGGGGCCCACTCCGTGTGCGATAGGCCGGCGGGCGGGGGCTGGGGACAAGGCAAGCGGTAGCGATCACTTTGCCGGCCTACCAGAGACACGGGGCCCATTCCTGTGTGCGACCCGTAGGTGGGCGGGGGATCGGCGGTGGCATTGCTTGCCTTAGCATGAGCCCCACCAGCTGGGAGCCATCCAACACAGGGCCAGGAAGGCAGGAGGCGACCCTGGAGCGCTTCATGAATCCCAATTTTCCACGGAGGCAACGGCTGCAGTACCCAGAGCAGGAGACAGGGGAGTGGGCCAAGCGCGGCTCTGGCTCGGGCTTGATGGAGGGCATGGGCGCACGTGGAGGAGATCTCCCCAGGGGGCAGCGACTACCCCTGCTGCCGGGGAGATCTCCTCTGCCCCGGTGCCCTCTGTCCAGCCCGAGCTGCACTCAGCCTGCTCCCCTGTCTCCTGCTCTGTGTCCTGCAGCCGCTGCCTCTGGGGAAACTTGCAATTCATGAAGCAAGGGCGGTGGGTTGGAGGAGGCACCTAAGAAGTCCCCAGCTGCTGGCGCTGGGAGCTGGGAACTTTGTGCCAGGCGCTCCCGGCGGGGCCATGGCAGAGGGGAGCTGGGACTCTGGCCACCACCATCGCCGCCTCCCAGCTGGCTACTGCTGCTGCTTTGGCTGCTGGAAGCTCCGCTGCTGCTTGGGGTCCAGGCACAGGAGGCTGGCCAGGGGCCTGGGCCAGGTCAGCAGCCCCCGCCGCCGCCTCAGCAGCAACAGAGCGGGCAGCAATACAATGGTGAGTGGGGGCTGAGCCCCGCCCGCCCGCCAGGACACTGGGCCCTCTGAGAGAGAGGGAGAGAGAGAAAGAGAGAGAGAGAGAGAGAGAGAGAGAGGCGGAATTTGGCACCCTGCATGCCTCCCTGATCAACCACTGTGATTCAGGCCAGCGAGGGCTGCCTTCAGGCCGCAGCTCCAGGTCCCTCATCCCCACCCCAGGCCCGAGAGCACAGTGCTGGCAGAGGCACCCAGTGGTTCAGGAATGCAGCGCAGTGAGGGGCCAGCACCAGGTGTGTGTGTGGGGGTTGTGTTTACACCACCAAGTTCCCCACTTCTGCCCTGGCCCACACCCCTCCTCCTTCCGCTCAGAGGCCCAGCTCCTGCCTACATGCTTGCTGGGCAGGCCCAACTGCACCGGAGAGTGAGCTATGGCAATCAGGATGGCCACTTCCTGGGATTGGATGGCCAGACCACGGGGACTCATGAGGGCGATGAGGCCCATGGGGAATGCACAGCCCTCCGGCAGTGGGGGTGGCCGGCCAAGCCGAGTCTGGCTACAGTGGGGCCAGAGGGAGCCCGAGGCCACCCCAACCCCCACAGGTCCTGGGCAGACGGTGGCTCAGTGGAGAGTGGTATCTCCATGCATGGTGCCCAGGGGCGGATGTGAGCTGCTACAACCCCACCCCACGCTTCAGGGATGGGGAGAAGGCTCGCAGCCACCAGCACCCTAGGCTGCACCGCCTGGCCTGTGCCTCAGCCTGCCAGGTTGGCAGGGTCCAGAGAAGGTGAGCTGTTCCCTTCCCCCAGTGGTAGAACAGGGAGGAGAGCGCTGGGTGCAGGGAGGGGACCTCAGCTGGTATCCTCCTGGTGTGGGCCCTGGCAGGGGCCGGTGCAGAAGTACCAGGGCACAGTTGCTTCGGTGTCTCGGTGAAGTTTGCAACTGACCCAAGGAGGAAACCCGAGAGGGGAAAGGCCGGGAGGCATGAATTGCCAGCACTGTAGCCACTTGAAAACAGCTCCACTTGGAATGTGAGGTGGTTGTATGTTCAGCTGAGAAGTGAGGGGGCTGAACTCCACCGTCACTGGGCTCCTGTCAGTCCAAGGCCCAAGCATCCACCACGACAAGGGGAGAACCGAGCGAGGGGCCCGGAGGAAGGGAGGACAATTGAAGAAAACCGTGTCTAGACTTTCCCCAGCCCTCTCCTTCTTTCTGCTGCCTACAAGAGCCCCAGGCCCGGCCACAGTTCTGTGTCCACCTTTCAGTCCCCTATTCTCCAACCGCAGAGGAAAAAAATAAGGAAGGAGTCTGTACTGCCTTCAGAAAGTATCTATATACCTGATTGGCCAGTTGCCTTCCACAGAGGGAGGCCAGACTGTGGCTTAGGCCCGCTCCTCACAGGGACATCAGTACGACATCCTGTGAGGGCTCCCAGACTGTTAGAGGGGGCAGGCTGGGCTGAGGGATGCCCCCCAAGTGCACAAACTTTTGTGCACCGGGCCACTAGTATAATAGATAATTGTGTTGTTTTATATGTTTATTATCTGAGATAAATTCCCTAGGTGCTGGAAGCCGATCCACCCTTGCTGCTTGATGCAGTCGCTGCAGGGATGTTTCAAGGGACCTGGCGTATATGGCATACTGTTCTTAATATGTTTGCTCCCACTCTTAACGCTATGTGTTTTAAACAGGACCACCTCTCTGAGAAAGGTTGTTTCTCCAGGTGAGGATTTTTATCAGTAAAACCCCTTAACTAAGTGCCAGGCGGGTAGTTAATCACTTTAACTATGAACAATCACACTTAAACTACATAATCTTTACTTAGAATAACCTCCTTCAGTTACTTCCTTGTAGCTTAATAGAACAATAGAGTAACCTTGGTATGGAGATAAGAAACCTTTGGAATGGAATGGATAGGATTAAGATCAAATAGCATAAATATAGATGTAAAAGGACAATAAAGAGAGGAACCTGGCTAGGAGGAACCTCGCCATGATGATCACCTGAACGCTGCCTCCGTGTCTTTCCTTCCTCCCCGACTCCGTCCACACCATAGGGAACCCCTGGACCTGCTGGGGCTGGACCCCAACACCTAGGGTAGGGTCTTTAGTTTGTTTTATTTATTGCCACACCTCAGTTTCTAGAACTGTGCCTGGCACAAAGTAGGCACTCAATAAACATTTGCTGAGTGAATGAATGAATGAATGAATGTGTTCAATCGTGGTTTACCAGTGAAAAATTCATATATCTTAAGTTCCTATATAGCAATGACCCTTCACATTCAGACATTATCAAGTAGTAGATATGTACTTAAGGATCAGGCTTATACAGTGTAAATGTCACATACTTTGTGTCCTATTTTTTTACACTTTATTTATTTGTAATAATTCCAAAGTCCTTATGAATGAGTTAATGCATTTGTAATTATAAATTGAGAAAAATTCATTGGCTGCCAACTTTTTCCCTTCTAGATTGAGACTGAGATCACCTAAGCTCGTGGTGCTTTCACTGTCCAAATATGACAGGGTGTGTGTACATGAGCTTCAATCTAAATGATTAACTACAGGAAATGGGGGGAGGGGTAATGATTTAAATATGCCCAAACTATGGAATATAAATTATAATATTTTCTTTTTTACCTTCCTCATATACTTGGTGTCATGGTGTCTCTCTCTCACTGTCCATCCACTTGAATCAAGAAAATATTATTTTTTTTTCTGATTTGGGTTAAATGTATTGGGATTCTATCTGGTGCTGAAAGAATCTTTTGGTTTGGTTATTGACAGTAGTTTTATAATTGTTCACATCCTGGTAATTACGCCTTGAATTTTTTTCTTCATTTATAAATGTGGTTTGTTTGTTAGAAGAATATTTCAAATTCAATTGAATATTTTCAAATTCACTAAAATAAGTGAAGTGTCCCAAAGACAACTGAGGTTTTATGTTGAAAGCATTTTTGTGAACATCTATGAACTGTTGAATCTAATTGGCCTGCAGCTGGGATGGGCCGTGAAGAGGAGGGAGCAGACTGGCATTTCTAAGCAAGCATATATTAAAACCACCCTGACTTTCCTCTAACAGGCAAGAAGGCAGAATGGTTATGAATGACTAAGGTTAGATTCGGACATTCATACTTTCTTCTCTAACCTTTTATCTAGGTCTGTTTTCAAAATAGGGTCAGGAACTCTTTAAATGACTGGCAGTGTTTAATAGATTAACTCTCCCAGAGGTATTACTATTTTTTAATAGATGCTGCCCTAAAACTTAAAATAATGAGAAATTGTGGAATTTCCTCAAGCAGTGTAGAAAGTCATGAATACAGGATAGGCGGTTATAAAACACTAGAGGCCTGGGACATGCAATTGTGTACAGGTAGGGTCTCTTGGCCTGGCCAGTGATCAGGGCGGATTGGGCCCTTCCAGCTGCTGGCCTAGGCCTTCCTTCATTCTTCACCACCCCCTGGTGGTCAACACATGTCATAGTGAGCAATCAAACTCCCAGTCTCACAGTCAAACTCCTGAGGGGACACTTTGTATATTAGCCTTTTATATATATACTAGGGGCCAGTGCACGAAATTCGTGCACTGGGTGTGTGTGTGGGGGAGTGTCCCTCAGCCCAGCCTGCCCCCTCTCACATACTGGGAGCCCTCAGGCATTGACCCCCATCACCCTCCAATCGTAGGATCGGCCCCTTGCCCAGGCCTGACACCTCTGGCCTAGGCGTCCGGCCCGGGCAGCGGGGACCCGCAGCTGCAGCGGCCCCGTGATCGTGGGCTTCGCTTTAGGCCCAGGCAAGGGACCCCTAGCTCCTGGGACTGCCAGCTTCAACCATGCCCAGCTCCCATCGCTGGCTCCACCCCTACTTCCTGCTATCACTGGCCAGGGCGGCAAAGGCACCTGATTCTCCGATCATGGCTGGGGGGCAGGGCAAAGGCGGCCCCAGGGCCGCCTTTGCCCTGCCCCCCAGCTCTTAGCTCCCCCCTGGGTTTCCAATCACTGTCAGTGGCAGGGGGCTTCTTCCTGCTTTCCCTTCCGCGTCCCTACATTGTGCCTACATATGCAAATTAACTGCCATCTTGTTGGCAGTTAACTGCCAATCTTAGTTGGCAGTTAATTTGCATATAGCCCTGATTAGCCAATGAAAAGGGTAGCTCATACGCCAATTACCATTTTTCTCTTTTATTAGTGTTGAGATATATATATATATATATATATATATATATATATATATATATATATTCTCAGTACAGATGCCTGGCATATGTTGAGTGCTCAGTGTTCTATATTAGAATGCATGTTTTTAGGAGAAGTTCATTTATCCTGTATAACTGAAAATTATTTCCATGGAGGTTCTATGACATAATTGCCTGAGGAGGAATAATGGTCACCAATGTCAAGAGCAACAGACTATAGGAAACTTCTAGTCAAGATGGTAGAATGAGAAAATACTGTTTTCCTCTTCCCCATGATCACATCAAAATTACAATTAAATTATAGGACACTCGTAATTGAGAACTGCCTGAAGACTAGCTGAACAGAGTCCTATAACTAAGAATATAAAGAAGAAATCATGTCACGACTGGTAGGAGAGATGGAGATATGAAATGGACTGGTCCCACATCTATGTGTGGTGGTCAAGAATCAGGAGACATATGTCAGCTGCAGAGGTCCCCATTGCAGAATGAGGGGTCCCAAGCCCACTTAAGGCTCCCCAGCCAAGAGCACCAGTGTTGGGAAGAGGAGTCCCCACACAGCTGGCTGTGAAAATCGGCACTGGTTCAGGCTGGTGAGATGGGGAGCTGCTGTAGGCCCAGGAGTCTTCTTAAAGGGTCTTAGCATAGATTCACTTACCCTAAACTAGGGAACAGACATAGCAGCTCAAAAAGCCCAGGAACATAAAAGGAGGAGCTGAATTGCCTGGCTTCAGGGCAAGGATTGGAGAGGGAGCTTTTCCTGGGACTGAAATGCAGGTACCATTGTTCCATTGTTGAGTGCTCCCCCCATGCAGAGGGGCACAGAGGAGCACCAAATCTGAATCTCCATTAACCTGGCTATCACTGCTCTTTTCATACCCTAGTGCTTCTTTGAGACCCTGCCCCATCCAATTCATGCACTTAGCCCAAACCTCTTTCAGAAGCTAATCCATGCAAGTGAAGCAGGAATTTTTAGGGGCGAAAAAAAACACAGATTTAGGAAATTTTAGAATTTAAGATGACCATGGAAGAAGCACAGGGCTGCAGAGCAGCAGAAGGTATTTTTCCATAGAATAGGGGAGCTGGGAACAGCAAAAGTCTATATTTACAAAATAAAAGGAAGGAGGGGAGGAAAACCTCACATGTCCCATGTGAGGTTTGTTGACCTTTGAGCTCAGAAGTTACTATAGTAACAAATCCAAGGAAACAGTGACCAATCAGAGGAGATATCAAAGCACAAAGATCTGCAGTCTTTATAAGCCATGGTAACAGGGACTCAGTGGGGTTCTTCCCCCTCCCCAAGTGGGAGTTTGTGCTGTGAGATTCTTTCCCTTTCCCCACGTGGGAGTCTGTACTTGCTCTTCAATAAATTTCCACCTTTGCTATACCACCTTCTGTCCGTGGATTCATTCTTCGATTCCCACTGACTAAGAACCCGGGAGCCAGTCTGCCCAGGGGAACACTGCCTGTTTCAGTCCAAAAATTCTCTTTCATAAGCAGCCAGCCTGAGTCCTCGCTGTGGACTTTCCTGAAATCTCTCAAAGTTACACAAACCCGTGACAAGAAGAAGCTTGCCACAGCATGGCCTCGTACCATTTGCTAAGCAGCCCCAAGCCCAGTAATGGGGGAAGACAGGCTCAGTTCACAGTATGACTACGTCCAGGTATCTTCAACCCAAGACAGGCAGCTACCAACCGCAGATCATTTTGTAGCTCCTACCAGGTGGCCCACAGCAGATACAGGCAGTGGATGACCTTGACCTACACTGGAGCCATTCCCAAGAGGCCTCAGAACCAAAACACCTGGTGAGAAACTTCAGACTGCACCGGAGCATCAGCCAAATAGCACCATAAAGGGGAGCCCTTACCCACATCCCCGAGCTAGACAGGGCTCCTGCACGTTCAGGAGGGCCAGTTGTAGTCTGCCGGGCACACCTGGTCTTGGCACAACTCCATCCTCTGTGCAGTCCCCCAACAGTCTGTCCTTCCAAAGTGGCCAGCCTGCCTGTGTTTACCCTGCTGCCCGCTGTCCATGCTCCAACTCACTGTCTATGTAACATTATAGCGTGGTATCATTTGACATATATGAAACACATGATAACCACAAACCAAAAATCTATAAGAGATATACAAGAATTAATGAGAAAGGAATTCAAACACAATACTACAGAAAGGCATCAGCATACTAAAGAAGAGAGCAAGAGAATAAGAAAGGAACAAAGAACCCCCACCCTCCAAAAAAAAAATCAGAAAACAATGAATAAAATAGCAATAACTATATAATTATTAATAATCACTTTAAATTAAAATGGATTAAATGTCCCAACCAAAAGACTAATAAAGATGTGGTACACATATACAATGGAATATTTCTCAGCAATAAAAAAAAATCTTACCATTTGTGATAACAT
The DNA here is from genome assembly GCF_963259705.1 of Myotis daubentonii. Lineage (NCBI taxonomy): Eukaryota > Metazoa > Chordata > Mammalia > Chiroptera > Vespertilionidae > Myotis > Myotis daubentonii. Next base: position 29,229,325 of record NC_081851.1, read on the forward strand.
GGATGGGTCTAGAGGCCAGGGGTCCTCAAACTACGGCCCGCGGGCCACATGCAAATACAAATATTGTATTTGTTCCCGTTTTGTTTTTTTTTTTTTACTTCAAAATAAGATATGTGCAGTGTGCATAGGAATTTGTTCATAGTTTTTTTTTAAAAAAACTATAGTCCGGCCCTCCAACGGTCTGAGGGACAGTGAACTGGCACCCTGTTTAAAAAGTTTGAGGACCCCTGACTGCAGTGGTTCTCAACCTATGGGTCGCGACCCCTTTGGCGGTTGAACGACCCTTTCACAGGGGTTGCCTAAGACCCTCCTGCATATCAGATATTTGCATTACGATTCATAACAGTAACAACATTACAGTTATGAAGTAGCAATGAAAATAATTTTATGGTTGGGTCACAACATGAGGAACTGTATTTAAAGGGCCAGAAGGTTGAGAACCACTGGTGGGTATTATGCTACATGGAATAAGTCAGACCAACGAAGAAATACCATACAATTTCACTTACATGTGGAACCTAAAGAACAAAGTTAACAAACAAAAAATCATTTTGTAAAAGTGATGCTATAATATGCAGTTTTCAGAATTATTGAAGAGTAGTGTTGGATTTCAACAGAGGATCCATAGTCATCTCAGGATTAGTTCTGTCTCTAGGAGACCAAAATAGAACTGACATTTTTGTCCATAAAAAGATGTTCAGACTTCTTAAAAAGAAATGAGAAAGTGTTTCATAAGTCATTATTTCTTTTTATATGGGCTCTTTACTCCAAGCATAATAGTCTTTCTGTTTGCCTTTTCAAAATGCTTTGCTTTTCATTTCTTTCTTATTTCATTCACCTTATTTTTATCTTTCTGAACTGTCCATATTCTTCACTAAGAAGAAAATATTTCAAAATGAGGATTTATTCTGGTGTTCTTGAATAAAATTTATTGCCTAATTTTCTAAGATATAGTTGGATATTTATTACTTTGTGTTATATATCTAAATATTCATTCTGTGCAATTTTTAAGTGCTACTTTTATGGTGATTTTTCAAAATGTTCCTTAGCCAAGTAAATGAAAGGCGTCAGCCTAGGTAGCATTGCACAAACCAAAAAGTAATCTCTGAAATATTCTGAAACATGATAGTCCCCTGATTGTTGACCTTTTAGGCAGGCTTCCAGATACTGTGCTGAAGTAAGACCTCCATCGGAGTCATTCTAGGTGAGCTATTTACTGCTCAGGATAACACCCTAAATGCATTTAATGACAGAGCAAAGATTTTAACTATAGCATATATTGCTCTAAATAAGGGTAGGTACTCTGTGATAGAATTATGAGTGACAGATGGGATTATGTCAGTATGCTAGGGAGGTGAAATAGGAGCACATTGACCTCATCCCCAGAGCTTGCAAGCTTTCAGTTTTATCTGGCAGAGGTATAGAGCTATGAGCCTCCTAATACAGGAGCTGCTTTATTGAAATTATGCAAATGATTGAGGAACCTGTATTGCCCAAACCTTCACTAAGTCATTGCTGAGTGAAAAGGATAGACATTTTCACTAGGTAATCATGGCAAAAGGTTAACACTTTGGCACAGAGAATGGTTAAAAACCACCATAAATATGTATGGACAATCATGAAAATGAGGACAAAATTCAGAGATGTGAAATTAATAAACTAGTAACACAATTAAAGGATTTTTAAAAAATGAAATATGCTAAATATTTCAGTACCTTAGGCTAATAACTAAAGTTTAATACTTTGTGGTCAATGGAGTGTGAAGCATATCTTACATAATAATGATCACATTAAAATTCCTTGCAATAAAAAAGAGAGGAAATAATAATTTCAGAGGGATCTTAGATAAAAATAATATAAAAATTATATTACTGTGATTAAGATATTTATCTGAAAGGGTAAGGTTGTATTAAGCAGTCATATGGGGGAGGGGAGAACAACCAATGCAACACATAAGTAATAGGGTTTCAACTGCCTCAGACACTCTATAGTAACATTCAAACTATATGACAACTATATGAAATAATTTGAATATATGAAACAGTTTGGTATACACAAATTTATTTCTTTGTCAATTATAAAGGGTCAAGAATCAATGACACTTCAGGAACAGTAAGCACACACAGTATTTAGATCTGGGTTTTTTTAAATGACAGTTCTAATATTTTTATTATTGATCTTATAGAGAGAAAGAGAGAAACATCAATGTGAGAAATATTGATTCATTGCCTTCTCCACACTCTTCAACCAAGGATCAAGTCCACCACACAACCAGTGTATGTGTCCTGATCAAGAATCAAACCCACCACCTTTTGGTGTATAGGATGACACTCCAATCAACTGAGCTATACCAGCCAGGGATAGATCTTGTTTCTAATGAAGAATGAAAAGAACCATAGCTCTTTGGAGAAATGGCTAATTCTAGAACCAGATCTTACAATATACAAGATAAGATTATAATTCCTTATAATGCCAGAAAGTAAAAGAGGGGTAAAAAATTGGATACATGCAAAAAAAAAAAAATGAAACTAGACTATCAACTTACACCATACACAAAAATAAACTCAAAATGGATAAAGGACTTACATGTAAGACCATAAAAATCTTAGAAGAATCCATAGGCAGAAAAATAGCAGACATGTGTCATAGCAATATCTTTACTGATACAGCTCCTAGGGCAATGGAAACTAAGGAGAAAATAAACAAACGGGATTACATCAAAAGAAAAAGCTTCTTCACAGCAAAGAAACCATCAACAAAACAATAAGAAGGCCCACTGCATGGTAGAACATATTTGCCAAAGTTATCTCTGATAAGGGTTTAATCTCCAAAATTTACAGGGAACACATACAACTTAACAAAAGGACGATAAACAATCCAATCAAAAAAGGGGCAAAGGACCTAAATAGACACTTCTTGAAAGAGGACATACAGAAGGCCAAGAAATATATGAAAACATGCTCAAAGTCACTAATCATCCTAGAGATGCAAATCAAAACAACAATTAGGTACCATCTCAAACCTGTCAGAATGGCTATCATCAACAAATAAACAAACAACAAGTGCTGGAGAGGATGCAGAGAAAAAGGAACGCTCCTGCACTGCTGGTAGGACTGCAGAGTGGTGCAGCCACTAGCATGGAAGACAGTATGAAGTTTCCTCAAAAAATTAAAAATGGAACTCCCATTTGACCCAGTAACCCCACCTCTAGGAACATTTCCCAAGAAATCAGAAACACCAATCAGAAAGGATATATGCACCCCTGTGTTCTTACAAGCACAATTTATAATAGCTAAGATTTGGGAACAGCCTTAGTGCCCATCAGCAGATGAGTGGATTAAAAAACTGTGGTATATCAACACAATGGAATACCATGCTGCTGTAAAAAAGAAGGAACTCTTACCATTTGCAACAGCATGGATGGATATGGAGAGCATCATGCTAAGTGAAATAAGCCAGTTGGAGAAAGATAGATGTAAAATGATCTCACTCATTTGTGGAATATAATGAACAATATAAACTGATGAATGAAAATAGAGCCATAGGGAAACATATTTTAGAATATAATAGAAGTAAACCTGTTATTTTCAGATTTTTAATATTTCCTACAACATTTGTAATATTATCTACTTATATAAAAACCATGGGTGGTATTCATCACAGCCTGAACTGCAGTGCCACAACCAAGCAGAAGGAAGTCAGTCCTGCAGGGGTTGTCTTGGCAATGGCTGCACCCTCCCCCAAGCTGTTTCCTGGAGCTGTTTCCGATGAGGGCGGGGTTTGAGGCAGGAACCCACCCTCGGAGCATGGGCTCACTGAATCCTTGGGTCATTTTGTCAAGGGCTGTGCCCTCCCCAGCTGTTTCCTGTGTAGCCTGAGGGAAGAACCCACCCTCAGAGCACCAGGAGCACCCAGCAGCAGTCAGTCCTGGGTTGCTGAGGTGGAGGCCACAGAGTGGTAGAACTCTGGGTCTGGCCCAGCCGTGGGCAAACTATGGCCCGCGGGCCGGATCCGGCCTGTTTGAAATGAATAAAACTAAAAAAAAAAAAAAAAAAGACCGTACCCTTTTATGTAATGATGTTTACTTTGAATTTATATTAGTTCACACAAACACTCCATCCAGGCTTTTGTTCCGGCCCTCCGGTCCAGTTTAAGAACCCATTGTGGCCCTCGAGTCAAAAAATTTGCCCACCCCTGGTCTGGCCCAACAGGGGGCATGGCCGACCTTCAAACAAGACCCAGACAGTAGAAAGGAGGGAGCCCCATTCCTCACAGAATCCGCTGTTGGATAGCTTGCTGTCAGTGGCCTGCCAGCCAGGAATCCCATTATCCTGCACCCCGGACCCTGACAGGAGGGAGGAGGGAGCCCCTTTCCTCATGGAATCGACAGGTGGCCAGTTTGCTGTCAGGGGTCTGCCAGCTAGCAATCCTATTAACCTGCACCCAGGCCCCTGACAGGAGGGAGGAGAGAATATGTTTGATGATTCCATTGATTCCACAGATGATGATGAAAAAGAAAATTTTCCCATAGAATTTCTTAATAGTATTACTCCTTTGGGAATGCCATGTCATAAATTGAAAGTGGGTGCAATCATCATGCTATTGAGAAATCTCAATAGTAAATGGGGTCTTTGTAATGGTACCAGATTTATTATCAAAAGATTATGACCTAACATTATCAAAGCTGAAGTATTAACAGGATCTGCAGAGGGAGAGGCTGTCCTGATTCCAAGAATTAATTTGTCCCCATATGACACTGGCCTCCCATTTATATTGATTCGACTACGGTTTCCCGTGATGCCAGCATTTGTGATGACTATTGATAAATCACAAGGACAAACTCTAGACAAAGTAGGCGTATTCCTACCTGAACCCGTTTTCACACATGGTCAAAATATATGTTGCTTTCTCTCAAGTTTGAAGAGCATGTGATGTTAAGTTAAAGTTCTAAGTACTTCATCACAAGGGAAATTAGTCAAGCACTCTGAAAGTGTTTTCACTCTTAATGTGGTGTACAGGGAGATATTAGAATAAGTTTAATCACTTTATCAGTCATTGTTTGCATCACTGTTGTTTTTATATCATGTTTTTGTTTTCATATCATGTTTTTATCGTTCTCATATCATACCTCTTGTTGTTATATCCTTTTGTAACTGTTTATTTATTAATAAATTTATATATTAGTTTCATATACATTTTACCAATTTCCTTTCATCTCTCACACTTCTATTGTAGAGAAAGGGCAAATAGCAATATTAAAATATCTCTGCTAATTAATTCCTTTTTTAAAAAAAATGTATTTTATTGATTTTTTACAGAGAGGAAGGGAGAGGGATAGATAGTTAGAAACATCGATGAGAGAGAAACATTGATCAGCTGCCTCCTGAACACTCCCCACTGGGGATGTGCCCGCAACCAAGGTAAATGCCCTTGACCGGAATTGAACCCGGGACCCTTGAGTCCGCAGGCTGACGCTCTATCCACTGAGCAAAACTGGTTAGGGCAATAATTCCCTTTTAATGTGCATGAATTTTGTGCACCAGGCTGCTAGTTCTATATAAGTACAGTTTTGGTAATATTATTATATTTAAAATACTTTTTTCTTGAAATATTAATGTTTATTGCATGTGGTATTATTATATTTAAAATCATTTTCTTGAAATATTAATGTTTATTGCATGTAAATGGCTAATTATTTTGAATTTGCAGTCAATCAAAAATGGGCAATAGATTTATTTGTATATTGAGTAGATTTATTTTATATATTGAAAAAAGAAAACAAAAACAAAAAACAACATTGATAAGGTAAATCAAAAGTCAACTGAAAGAACTCCAAAGCTAGAATAATTTAAGCACCAAAATAAAATAATGTTGTATTAAAACCAAAAATGTAAAATAATTATTCATGAGGCTGTACTGACATAAATAAATGATTAAAGAAGAAAATGGCAAAGAATAGACAAATCTCCTATGTAGTATTGCCAATGATTTATGTACATATTTCACTTTTAAGGAAGTGCATTGTATCTCCCAACTCTTAAGGAAAGACTGCATATGGTGACTTCCTTCGAAAAGGAACTAGAGGTCCACTGCATGAAATTTGTGCACAGGTGTGGTCACTAGGCCTGGCCAGCAATAGAAGCGTGAGCATCTGGTATAGAAGGGCAGGTCCTAGCTGACCTCTGGGCCCTGGCAGCAGCCCCCCTCCACCTGAGTCACGGCACCTGAATCCCCACGCAGAGATGCGGTGAGTGTGGTTGGACGCTACGGTCCATCGGTCCATCGCGCAGCGTTGGCTTCTGGGTCACCCAGTGGCACCTCGTTGAAGCCTGGAGGGCAGCCTGCTCTCTCCTGGATGGCCTCACAGACTGCTCCTGCGCAAACCTACAGGGAGCCTGACCAGCCCCCGCAGCCCTGGTGGCTGTGGCCCAGCTCACCTAGAAGAGGCCACACCAGTGCGGGACGGGCTCCTCGTGGGTGCCGGGCACCTGAGCACAGGGACTTCTCTGGCATAGGAGCCCCAGCGTCCCAGGGGAGGATAGCAGGGGGAGTGACAGCAAGCTCAGCGGACACCCCGCACCTCCATCCCCATCCCCCCATCCCCAGGTAGCCTGTGAGAGGCTGCAGGCCCATTTCATAGCTAGTGGTTGAACTCCCAGTCTCCCGGTTGAACTCCTGGTTGAACCAAGGCCTGAGGGGACAATTTGCATGTTTGGCTTTTATTATATAGGATGGTATGGAAAGGGCGGGGGAGTGTAACTTTACAGTGGAGACACCTGCCAAACACTACCTCAGCTAGGTCATCCTGGCTACCAGGTGATCAATGTTAACATAAAAAGAGCAATCATCCTCAGTATGACATAATGAAGACGGTACTTTATCTCTGTAGTCTCCCTTCCACAAGCATATTGCTCATTCAAACCATGAGAAAAATATCAAACAAAGCCCTATCTTCAAAGCCAGGAATAATGGACCAAGTTCTCACACAGCCATTTCTCTGAGTCTCTCTTCTACCTCTTTTTTTTCCCCTCACTTTTAACCATCCTTTAATTATAGTGAGTTTATCTGAATAATTCTAAATAATTGTTTGATTTTAAGGTCACTTTATTAGCAAGTTTAATTTTCTAATAAATTTATAAGGGTTTTTTGCCATGTAGAAAACACGGTTTCAGAAATTAGGACACGGATATCTTTGGAAGACCATTCTTCTACCGACTACACAGGGAGTTAATCAATTCTACTAAATATTAAAACACATGCAATATATCCTGTAGTCTTTTTCTTAATCTTAGAAATACGTTTTAAAATATATTATGCCTTGAGAAAAAGAAATATTTACATAAAATTTAGCAATTCACTTTGTCCTATTTCTTTTATGAAATTAAAATAAATTAATTCAACATATTAAACATTCTGTGTTTGGTATATTTTCAATCATATCTGTGACTCTACCTGTCACCATAGCTACCTATGCACCCATAATGAAACATGAATGGAATATTACAAACAATATTACATGATAAAAATAACATGCATAACTTGATTCATGTGATATTGAGCTTATTGTATTTTATTATTTTTGAGTTTAGATATTACATTTTAATTAATGAAATTTATTTTATTAATGTCAATTAAATTTTGTTTTATTTATTTTCATTCATTACAATGATAAGTGGAATTTAGTTTTTAATTTTATTTATTTTTTACTTCTGAGAGCTCCGTAAAAATAATATTAATGTGTAAATATACTCTTTAATTTAAAAAATTATATTTAAAATACTGAATTCAAAGCAGACACTTATTAGAGGCCGAAAAAGGTCTAGCAGAATATAGTGCATGGGTGAACGTTAGGATATTCTTATTAACCTGAATTTGCAGAGGGTAAGCCAGGAAATATATGACTAAGGTTCTGATCATTCTAATTAAAATAAAAAATTGAAATAATTTGAATATGAAGTAAAGTTTAAAGATTTAAATAAGGAAGACAGATGCTATCATTTAACAAAATAAGCAAAAAATACAGCTAATTAGTTGTAGGGTTATAATAAAATCCTAAGCTTCTAATTTTTAACATATTTTTCCCAAATTATAATTTACTAGAAAATTGAGTTGTATTATATTTTGGGTTATTTCTTTGGAAATTTGATCGCATATCCAAACACATTTATTTCTCTCAAAATTAAACAAATATGTTAAGTTCTGTATGTAATGTAAAGATGTTCCCTGAACCCAACTTAAAAACAAAAAAATTAGGACCAAGTATGGCAAGAGGAGCCATTAGTAGTGGGGTTACATTTAATAACAATAAAAATATCTCTAAAAGCTTATAAACTTGAATCATGATTAATATATTTACTGCTTATTACATACAGTTGGTCAACTTTTATTGAGCATTAAATATACTCCCCAGAGCAAGGTTAAGGCTGATGCATTATAAAAATAAGAAGAAAGTTATCCATTCAAGGATTTAATAATAAGCTTGGATATATAAGGGAGACATACACTGAGTGGCCAGATTATACAGTGGGGCCTTGACTTACGAGTTTAATTCGTTCCGAGACCGAGCTCTTTAAGGAGCTTGTTAACTCAAATTACTCTATCAACTCAATGCAAAAAATCGGCCGAGAGACAGCTGGTATCTCAAAAAACTCGTTAGTCAGGACACTCGTAAGTCAAGGCCCCACTGTATGACCACCCCATCAGTACTTCATTGGGCCACCTTTTGCCTTCAGTATTGCGGCGATTCTTCTTGGCATTGACTCCAGGAGATGTTGAAAGATGATGTGAGGAATCTGACACCATGCCTGATGAATAGCACTGTCCAGTTCTGTGAGATTTGATGGTTGTGGAACCAGCTGCCTAATGGCTCTTTTAACTTTGTCCCACAAATGCTCAATTGGATTGAGATCTGGTGATTGTGGTGGCCACATAAGCAAGGTAAAGTCTCCCTCATGTTCTTGAAACCACTCCTGCACAATATGAGCACCATGGCATGGAGCATTGTTTTGTTGGAAGAAGCCATCTCCATTGGGATATGCCATCAACATGACAGGATGAACTTGATCAGCCACGACACTTAGGTATGTTGTGCTATTCAGACGTTGTTCCACACAAATTAAAGGGCCCAAATCATTCCAGGAAAACATGCCCCAAACCATAACACTGCCCCCACCAGCTGGAAGGGTTGAACTCATGCATGTGGGGTGCATGCTTTCATGCTGTTTCTGCCAAATTCTCACTCTGCCATCTGCATGATGCAACTGGAAATGTGATTCATCAGACCACATGACTTTTTTCCAATGCTCGATGGTCCAATCCTTGTGTTCCTGTGCGAATTGGAGACGTTTTATCTTGGTAACTGCAGTCAGCAAAGGTGTTCGAGCAGGCCTTTGGCTTCCATATCCCATACGATGCAGTGTACGGCTAACAGTGCATTGGAGAGGATCCCTGATTAAGATCTGCAGTAATTTGATACACTGTTGCCCTTCTGTTGTCTTGTACCAGTGTTGCCACTCTCCTAACATTGACTAGTCGCTGACGGCCACAATTCGTACATTCAGACCCAGATTTTCAGCTGACAGTCCAGTCTTTAAACACTTTAACAACAGCTACTCTTGAACATTTAACGAATTCGGCTGTTTTGCTGATACTCGCTCCATGGCTCTGAGCGCCAACAATCATCCCACATTCAAAGGCTGCTAAATCGCATTGTTTACCCATATCTTCAGAAAAAAATCACTTCTACTGCCATGGTAAACAACCTGCTTCCCTATTTATAATGGTCTGGCCTTCTAGCAACTTCAGCGCGCAATTATAGCTAATTTGCCTACAAACGTCAGGTGGTCATAATAATCTGGCCACTCAGTTTATATGAAATAGGCAAAAAAATATTTACTGTGAGAATCTCCATCCATCAGAATATCATACAATCGTAAACTTTTAGTTCTCTTCTACCTAAAATTCTCTCACTTAAAAATGATTTAGACTAGAGTATTTCCAACCTATTCCAAAGGTCTAAGTTCACAAAGCGCTCGCTCTCTCTCTCTCTCTCTCTCTCTCTCTCTCTCTTTCTCTGTCTCTGCCTTCTTTCCTTGTATCTGGCAGCCCATACATCACCCTGTTCATCTCTAGAACTGTGGCATCTTAGAGAATGGTAGTCTTTCCTGGTGCCTAAAAAATTTCACCTGAAGAACCTGAATACTGTTCCTTGTATTTTGAATGCAGAAAATCACCAGCAGGTAAGACCATCCTTTGTAGTGTTTATTGAGTGATCACAAGTTAGAATAAAAATGTGTTGGAGAGTATATCTAATATTTTGCATATTCAGGACATAAAGTCTTTGAGAGAAGGCCCTAGATTTTTTTTGTATTCCTTTTTATTTTTTCATTTATTTCAGAGGTGATGGGAGACGGGGAGAGAGAGAGGAACATCAATGATGAAAGAGAATCATTGATTGGCTGCCTTCTGCACTCCCCCTACTGAAGATCGAGCCCACACTCAGGCATGTCCTGAATGGTAATTAAATTCCATAACCTCCTGGTTCATAGGTTGGTGCTCAACCTCTGAACCACACTGGTTTGGCTGGATTTTTTAAAAAAATCATCTTTATAGACTTGGTTCCCATTACAGTATCTAATCTCCAGTATAAACTCAATAAAGACTTGAGTGAAATGGAGTCTAAATTGCATCCATTCATGTTAAGAGTATCCCTAGTTTTAGAGGCCATCTGGTATCATAGTAATTGCAGAGTTAATTACTTAATTTTAAGCTAATTTTATGTAAAAAAAGAGAGTTAACTAGCACTGCTCTTATCTTCTTTTATGATCCTGGCTCTTTTGAAGTGGAGGCTACTATGGAACTGTTGTCTCCCTGTCCTTCCACTGCCTCACTCCAGCAGAGATGAAAGTTGAAGAAAACAGACACAATTCTTCAGGTGCTAGGGCATAAAGTGGCAGAATTGTAGGCAAACGACAGTAAATGTCTTATATTTATCAAGGAGTTGAACATAAGATAATGATGTTTTGAAGATAAAACAGGTCATCTAAAAGCAAAATAATAGGTGATGTTAGTTAGCCACATCTAGGCATAAATCAGTCTTTTTAAAGGGGACAGAAGCACCTGATCACCAGAAATTACAACAAAAAATATAAAATAATGCATTTTTCGCAATTAATTGTAATTTGACATTTTAAAAAGACCTTTAAAAATGCTCTGATATGTAAAAATGGAGTTGACAACCATCTACCTAGGTATGTAGAAGGGTAAATATATGAGTAGAGCAAATCATCTCCTCACTCATTCTTATTTGCCCTGTCTATAAAATGAAGAATATCGTGTTTAATGATATGGAAGTCCTTGCTGATTCCCAAATTAGATCCATTTATTTCCTCCCCAGCTATACATAGCAGTGTTTTCATTAATTTTAGATTTTTTTTGGTTCTGTGAAAAACAATGAATTCATACCGATTGATAATTATTCTTTATGATCAAAATTGGGGGTCTAGAGAAGGCAATATTTAATACAAAATTAGGAATCACTGATAGTGTAATTATTCAGATTATGAAAAGATGTGGAACCTTTCATTTTTGTGTGGAGGATTCTTTCCTTGTATTTTGCAAAGTACACAATGTGGAAAGCTGTTAACTCCAGTTTGGTAAACTCCATTAACTGTCAGAGTGAATCAAAATACAGTTTAGTTCCCTGGGGAGTGACATTAATTTTTCCACAGTAAAACTCTCAAACAATGTTCTTACTGAGGACACTGAAATTTAGGTAGTCATATAGGAATATCTGTAAATTCAAAAATAAACAAAAATATCTAGGAATGAGGGTTGAGGAAAGTAGATACCAATAAAGAATAGAACCATCTTCACATTTTTAAACACACAGGGGATTTAAGTAATTTCATTTTATATAATCTATTGCGATTATAGATTTTCTAGTCCTAAAAATGAAAGGATAATGGCCTTACCTGAATCTACAGAAATACCTATAAATTTCTAGCTGTTGTAGAAAAAATTTTCCTTGTTCACTAAATTTTTCTCTAACTGGCAATAGTGAATCATTAATCCTATAAAGAGATTATCAGATATCATTCATTTTTGGCAAAAAGAGTGGGTTAGCCTGAAAAATTGTTTTACAGAAAAACTACCTCTAAGAAATAATTTCCTATGATTGTGGGTTTGGAGGGTTTATTTGTAAACATTTTAAAATTACATTACTACTTAAGGCTAAATATAAGATGAATGTTTTCTGAACAAATATATTAAAACCCCTAGGTTAGCAAAACTTTAGAGAGTGTAGTGTGGAAGGGAGGGAGGGAGGGAAACACCCCCAGGTTTATTAATAATAATACTAATAATTTAATAAAGGGGTATTTTTTCCTAGTCTTCCCTGTATCACCTACTCTCTCTCTCTCTTCCCACCCTCCATTGTTATTTCCAGTGATATATCAGTAAGGGTTTGCATGACCCTCACACCCACAAAACCTGAGGAACAATGTCTCCATCATACACCTACTTCCTGTGGGTCATAAACACATTTATATCCGTAAGCAGAATCTGACCACTTTTATAGATGCCTTTGAATGACATAATTTTCGCGACTGTCAGAAAAGTCAGCCTCTATAATGAAATGAATGAAAATGGAGGATCGTATCTCAGGACTACGTTAATTTCTTTCTAACTCAGTGGTTCTCAACCTTCCTAATGCCACGACCCTTTAATACAGTACCTCATGTTGTGGTGACCCCCAACCATAAAATTATTTTCGTTGCTACTTCATAACTATAATTTTGCTACTGTTATGAATCGTAATGTAAATATCTTATATGCAGGATGTACTTTCATTGTTACAAATTCAACCAAATTAAAGCATAGTGATTAATCACAAAAACAATATGTAATTATATATGTGTTTTCCGATGGTCTTAGGCGACCCCTGTGAAAGGCTCTTTCGGCCCCCAGGTTGAGAACCGCTGTTAAAGAGTGGTGAATTTGGAAATACCATGAGAGAATACCCAGTTGCTGAACCTAACAAATCAACTTTTCTCACACATGTTATGACAGTGACCCTCTTCCAGTATAAAAAGTATATATTCTGGGGCTTTTCTCTGCTCTAGCAATTCCTCGCAGGCTTTGAAACTGGAGAAGGCATTCCTTTTGAGGAGGGTATCTTACAGAAACCACCAAGCAACTCATTAGCTGAGAAATTTGGAAGTGTGTGCGCTCCAGGGCACCAAAAGATTATTTAAATGGCTACAAAATTCCAGAAGGATCTGTGCAGATTGGCATTTTCATCCAAAAACCCAGCATGACTCTACCTTCACTGAGACAAGAAAAATAAATCTATCTAAACAGAACATGTGTATTCAGGGAAAGGGGCCAGGCCTTCTAGGGCCTTGGATTCCTCCTCGAGTCACTGATTGATGCCTCATCTTGTAACATTGTAGATTTATTTCTGTGACTTAAGTCTTAACCTTTGTTGAAATGCAACTTTCCCTCCAGGTTTTAACAAGTTAAATACGAATGGCTACTTAGGTCCTTTCCAATTATCTAAAGTTATAGCTGACCCTCCATTGACCTCAGACTCAGATAAATCTATAAGCACACTAAAGTGGCCATATGGGAAAATGACTAGGAGGAAAGACATAGTCTAAAATAACTTATTTTTCCTGCACCATTAAGTCAGGACAATTTTCTGTGTTTCTCATACATGTGTGGTAATAATGGCTTAGGTCTCCTTACCCAGTGTTTTCGCATTGACCTATAATCAGGAAGTGGAATGGAGGAACACCGCACTGGCAGAAAGGAGAATTTACAGTCAGGAACACTTACATGCAAATTGACCAATATGCTTTGCTCAGATAAAGAAGTTTTCATCTTAAAAAAAAAATGATCCATATATTGTGCCTTTACTTAGGTTATAGGGACTATCTAGGGTGGTTTTCCAATTCTGAAACCTTCAATGAAGGTCCCAGAGCCAGACCATTGCTGACGAATTCTTTAACTCTTTCTAATTTATTATTCTTAAGTACCTTCTAATGGGTTTCATCGATTTGTTCATTGTGCTTATCACAAGGCAGGTTGGCCATTTATCCAATGTGTTGACATTCGTATTGATTTTTGAATAGCCTTCAATGTCTTTCTTCATTTGGGCAGGGTTGATGAGCCCATCCCCAAATAAACAAGTAATTGAGAAGAGGATCTTTTCTATTTGTATCTAGTGGATTTATCACACACACACACACACACACACACACACACACACACACACATACACACTGTATGGAGGTGGCTGCAATTGCAGAAGTGGATATCTTAGGAAGCACACTAGGTGGATCTTAATAATAACTCCTTACACATCCATAGCGCTTGCTATGCTCTAGGCATCCTATTAAATGCTATAAGTGTAAACTCATTTATTACATAAAACAACCCTAAAAAGAAATTACTATTCCCATTTTTGCATATGAGGAAACTGAGGCACCGAGAGGTTAATCAACTTTCTCAATGTCATACAGTATTTCTACCATTTCAGTCATAAACTGAAAGGTTTAGGACACACAAAATCAGCAGGTAATTAAACACTGAAGAATACTACCCCTTCCATATCCCGCTAAGCTGAATAGACCATGGCCTGATGTTTTACAAAGACAAAGGGAGCCTGGGGAGCTCTTGAGTGGCTGAAGCTGGTGGAGTTGGCATCAGGAAGGAGAGAAGCACGTATTGCTGTAAGAAGATGACATATGCGCCTAAGAGACTGAGTAAGTAATTCAGCTATCATGACTGGCAGTTAGGCTCTGACTACTGAAAATGGAAAGCAAGAGCAATGTTGAGCTGAAGACAAATCTGTAGGCAAAGCACCGTGGCAGAAGATTGAAACATCTCTGAGGGAGCCCATCAGGAAAAAAGATGCATCATCAGGACACTGTTCTTGCTCTACTGATCCCTGCATAAACTCAATAACATGGATCTTGAAAATCAACCATGTGTACTTGGAATCAATGTACAAAAAAAGTCAAGTACAGGCATATGGACTCAGGTATTATCTGTCTTGTGTTCTTCTTCAAACGCTAAAATCTAAGGATATTTGCCACTCCCAATGTGTTGCATTACTGATTCATTTATTAGACTACATAAATATGGTAGGCACTGGAAAGTGAGCGCTCCTGTTTATAAATCCTTTAAAACCTGGTAACATGCTTTTATGTAGGTTATGTCATCTTTACCATTACAACAGTTAAAGCAGTTGTTGTTTTCCTGATTTTGTAGAAAGAGATGGAGAGTCTGAAAAGAACTGAATCTCATTCTCACTTAGTGCCAGTAACTAAGCAATTAGTTTGTCCACTCTAACCTTTCATAGCAAACCTGTTAAGAGCTGGGTGTTATCTCTGAGGACACTGAGGCCCAGTGTTTCCATAATTGCTTTAATACACAGTAACTTGGTCACACAGGCGCTGGCAAGATCAGGAAGTTTTAAAAGGTGTTGACTCCAGCTTGTACTCTTAATTATCTTATTAGAAAACTTCACACGCCAAAAGGAAAAGTAAAGTTAGGCTTCTGCCTAATTTGTGAGAGCCCTCCTGGGGTATCAAACACACTGAACACATTAATAATGTAAATTCCTCAGAAATCCAAATTACTAAGTCAGGCATCAGCCCAATTTAATCTATCCTATAACCAAATATGGTTGAGCTATTTTTCTATTTTTATCCTTGGCCTTGAGTTTGCCATGTAATGTGAAAATGCACTTGAAATTTACATAATCTATTTATAAATTGGGTAAGGTTTTGGGTTGTTTTATATTTTGTTGTTGTTGTTGTTAGGCGTTTGGGGTCATGTTGAAAATGCATTGCCAAATCTAAAATCACGAAGATTTACCCCTATGTTTCTTCTATTGTTTTATGGTTTTAGTTTGTATACTTGGAATATTTGATCCATTTTTGTATATGGTATTCAGGAAGGGTAAAATCTCACATTTTGCATGTAAGAATCTTGTTACCCCAACACATTGGTGGAAAAGACTATTCTTTTTACATTAAATGGAATTAATATCATTATTGAAAATTAATTAGCCATATTTTTTGAGCTTATTTCTGGATTCTCATTTCTAGTTCATTACTCTACATGTCTAACCTTTTACCATTACCTTACTATTTTTTAAATATATTTTTATTGATTTCAGAGAGGAAGGGAGAGGGAGAGATAGAAACATCAATGATGAGAAAGAATTATTGATCCGCTGCCCCTAGAAGGCCCCTATTGGGGATCAAGCCCACAAACTGGGAATGTGCCCTTGATCGGAATCGATCTAGGGACCCTTCAATCTGCAGGCCAACACTCTATCCACTAAGCCAAACCAGTTAGGGCTATTTTGATTATGATAGCATTGTAATAATTTTTGAAATAGGTATGAGTTTGAATTATTTTTCTTGATAGTTTTGGGTATTTAGGGGTCCCTTGAAATTCCATATAAATTTGAGAATTGACATTTCTATTCCTGAAAAAAAAAAAAGGCTGTTTGATTTGATAGGGATTGCATTAAAGCTTTTAAAACCATTTTGGGAAGTATTGACATTTCAACAATAATAAAGCTTCGAATCCATAAACATGTAAGGTCTTTTCATTTATTTAGGTCTTTAATATCTTTCATCAATGTTTTGTAGTTTCCATTGTACAAATCTTTCAATATTTGGCTAAATTTACTCCGATGTATTCTATTTTTTTTATTCTAGTAGAAATATTATAGAGCTGAAAGTGTTAGGAAGCTGCTTCTGGCTCCCACTCTCACAGCCATTGCAGTACTTTGAGCTCCATGGAAGACGCCGAGAGGCAAAATGCCATTGTAGGCTTTCTTTGTGCAAACTTGCCAGGCGGAGCACAAGAGGAAACACCCAGATGCTTCATTCAGCTTCTCAGAGTTTTCTAGGAAGTGCTCAGAGAGGTGGACGACCATGTCTGCTAAAGAGAAAATTTGAAGACATGGCAAAGGTGGACAAGGCCCGTTATAAGAGGTTGTTCAATTTTGCCAAATGTCTTTTCTGCGTCATTCGAGATGATAATGTTGTTTCTTTAGGATATTTTATTAATGTGGTGGATTACATTGTCTCTTAGGTTTAACCACCCTTGCATGTTAAACAACTCACTTGTTCATGGAATATATTTTTTTTGATATGTCATTTAATGTGGTCTGCTAGTATTTTTTGAGTATTATTAAATTTATATCTATAAGGAATATAGACTTATAATTGTATTTTTGTGATGTCTCTATCTGGCTTTATAATGCTGGCCTAATGGGATAGGTTAGAAAGTGTTCCTTTCTCTTCTATTTTTTTTTAAAGAGTTTGAGAATAATTGTTTTATTCTTCTTTAAATGTTCAGTAAAATTCACTGAAGAAACCATCTGGTCCTGGAGTTTTCTCTTCTGGGAAATTTTTGATTACTAAATCAATCTCCTTGCTTGTTACAGATTTGTTGAAATTTTTCTATTTTTTTTTTAGCCAGTTTTAATAACTTGTGTGTTCCTAGGAATTTGTTCATTTTATCCAAAATCTGATTTGCTGGCATACAATGATTCATAGTACTATTATATAATACTTATTTTTCTGTAAGGTTGATATCAATTCTCCATTTTTACTTCGGATTTTGGTGATTTGTGACATCCCTTTTTCAACATGTCAACCTAGCTAATTTTTGAAAAAAAAAGTTTGGTAGATTTTTCCAAGAAACAACTTTAACCTCATTGATTCTGTGATGTATTTATTCTTTATTCATTTTACATCTATTCTAATCTTTAATAATCCATTTGCAATATCTGAAATTAATTTTCTCTTTATTTTGAAGTCACTCAAGGTCTAAATGTAAACCTCTGTTCATAGCTCACTCCTTTTAAAGATCATGTGATATTTTTATTTCTCTGACTGGGTTATTTCACTTTGTGTAATACTTTCCAGACCCTTCCATAATGTCTCAAAGGGTAAGACATCCTTATTTATTTACAGTTGCATAGTATTCCATGGTGTAAATGTACCGTATCTTTTTTATCCACTCATCTCCGGATGGGCACTTGGGCAGTAGATGCCTACATCAGAAGGGTCTCTATCAGAGGGAGCAGGATGATCTGATTCAGAGAGGGTGAGATAGGTGATGTAAAGAGACAGCAAAGATCAGAGGGAAAGAAGATGCCTTTGCTGTCTTTGGAAATAAACATGTCACGAGCCAGGAATGTAGGCTGCCTCCAGAACCTGGAAATGGTGAGGAAATGGATTTTTCAGGAGTGCAGGCCACTGAGCCCTTGATTTTATTTAGTCTATAAAATTGAGTTTGGACTTTGAAGGTCTAGAACTATCTATATATATAAAAGCCTAAGTGACCCTTCGACCATTTGACCATTTGACCAATAGTTATGATGCGCACTGACCACCGGGGAGCAGACACTCAATGCACAGGCATGGAAACAGACTGATGAATCTCTGAGGGGAGGGAGGTTAGGGGAGGGCAGGAAGACGCATACTAGAGGCCCAGTGGACGGTTTCATGCGCCGGTGGTGGTAGTACCTTGGCCTGGTCTGCAGGGACCAGGCTGAAACCGGAAGTCTGACATCCCCCGAGGGGTCTTGGATTGCAAGAGGGTGCAGGCCAGGCCGAGGGACCCCACTGGTGCATGAATCCATGCACCAGGCCTCTGGTAAGTTAATAATGTATGTCATTTTATGCCAATAAATTTGTGGTCATTTGTATATCATAAATAGAAAACTAATACATGTTTTAATAAAAATAAATCTCAAACTTTTCCAAATTCAACATGATTGTTGAAGAAGATTTACTTAGATAAATCATTTTTGTACAAAATCAACTAGACCCATGGTTGGCAAACTGTGGCTTGTGAGCCACATGCAGCTCTTTGGCCCCTTGAGTGTGGCTCTTCCACAAAATACCACGTGCGGGTGCACACATACAGTGCGATTGAAACTTCATGACCCATGCGCAGAAGTTGGTATTTTGTGGAAGAGCCACACTCAAGGGGCCAAAGAGCTGCATGTGGCTCGTGAGCCGCAGTTTGCCAACCACTGAACTAGACAATATAGAAAAAAATAAGATATTTTCAAATAACCACAAATAAAAACAAGGTATTTTGGAAATATTTCAATAAAACATATAAAAAATTTCAATGGGGAAAAATGTTAAAATATAATAAAACACAAAAAGAAGGCTATGTGAATAATTGAGAGTTATTGTTGGACAAGACAAACATATTTTATATACTTTAACAAATTAATTTTTATATATCAATCTACATATATTACACAATGCTAATATTTTTCTAATAAAATTTTATATTTACTTAGAAGCATTCAGAATGTAAACAAAATAAGAATTATTTCATATAAGCTTCACCAAAGACAACTAATCTGTGCTATGCACCAATAAGAACCTGCTTTAAATTTCCAAGCCAATTTACAACTCCGGTACTACACCAGGCAAGGTAGGTGGCTATTGAAAATACTATCAGGACAGAGCTATCTAAAGACACATTGGGTAGTGTGTGACCTATAAAAAAAACCACACTCTACAGCTTAAAAACAAACCTTACACAGTCTTACATTTCATCCTACTCTATTTTTAGTGATTTATGTTACCAGACAAAAGGGGTCTATTTGCTTGCACTCATCAAAACCCAGTAAGACATGAATAGTAGCTTGTGGCCAAAAAAAATAACGGTTTATTATTTGTGGCAGTGAAAGGCCATGCCAGGTGAGCTAATGCAAAAAGACCTGGCTTTCTGACGGTCGCTAGGGGATGGGTTCTACAGGAAAAAATGGTGACTAGGGCAGATATCGGTATCTACTGTTTGGTCTGTATTAGGGCAGGGGCTAGTTGATCATTGCATCTGGTTCTGAGTCAGCCATAGTGTCCCTTCATCTGGTTTCCCTGCTTTTCTGAGTCTGGCGCTGAAACACGACTGAGACCTAGATGTTATATTTAGTTTGATTGAAACTCTATCTCTGTGATCAACAGACCTGAGGCTTTGTTTCTAAGATTATTTGGTGCCAACCAGAACCTCATCATCCTAAAGGCTTCCTGAATAAGGGAGTGGAGGTGCAGGGAGAAGGAGACAGGTGAGTCAGGGTGCTGGCTGAGGCTGGTTTGAACCTAAAGAAATGAAAGGAGAAAAGTTCATATTAAAGGAATGAAGTTTCTGTGAAGTTACAATTAGTATAAAATTATTATTATTATTAGAAACCTTTTAAGACTGGTAGAATTCACCTCTGGAACTGCCTAATTCTGATTTTTTTTCAATTTTTTTTAACTTCAAATATAATTGTTTCAATAGATATATAAGGCTATTCAGTTTACCAATTTCTTCTTTTTTAAAAAAAGTTTTTGTTTTTTTCAATTTTTATTTATTTATTTACTTATTTTTAGAGAGGGGAAGGGAGAGGGATAGATAGATAAAAATATTGGTGAGAGAAAAACATCATCAATCAGCTGCCTCCTGCACACACAACCCCCCCAGTCTGGGATCCAGCCTGCAACCTGGGCACGTGCCCTGACTGGGAATCAAACTGGTGATCTAATTTCTTCTTGAGGAAGCTATAAAATTGTATTTTTCAAAGAAATTGTCTATGTTCTTCAAATTCTTGATCATAGTAAGGCTGGTAGTGATTATTTCCTTTCATTATATTGGTGATTTCTGTTCTCTCTCTCTCTCTCTCTCTCTCTCTCTCTCTCTCTCTCTCTCTTTCCTGGTCTATCTGGATAGGATTTATAAATTTTATTGATATATTTAAAGAAACAACTTTCAGTTATTTATTTTCTTTACTGTTTCTGCTTTATGTAATTTTTGTTATCTTTATAATCCCCTTAATTATACTTACTTTGATTTTAATTTTACTTCCTTTTTGTAGCTTCTTAAAGTAGAAATGCCATAGATAGTTTATATTTTTTAGTTTTATCCTAAGAAAAGCATTTAAAGCTACAAATTTCCCTTTAACTACTGCTTTAACTTCATTTCATAAAAATATTACATTTTGCTTTATTTCAGTTATATAGACTTTTAATTTGTCAAGCCTGATCTGTCTTTTTTTAAAAAAAATATATTTTTATTTATTTCAGAGAGGAAGCGAGAGGGAGAGAGAGAGATAGAAACATCAGTGATGAGAGAGAATCATTGATTGGCTGCCTCCTGCATGCCCCACACTGGGGATCAAACCCGCAAGCCAGGCATGTGCCCTTGACCGAACCTGGGATCCGTCAGTTCACAGGCTGACACTCTATCCACTGAGCCAAACCAGCTAGGGCAAGCCTGAAATTTCTTAATAACTTTTCTACCTGATTTTGATTTTGTTTCTGGGGGGGGGG
The DNA here is from genome assembly GCF_963259705.1 of Myotis daubentonii. Lineage (NCBI taxonomy): Eukaryota > Metazoa > Chordata > Mammalia > Chiroptera > Vespertilionidae > Myotis > Myotis daubentonii. The sequence goes on from NC_081851.1 coordinate 29,250,687, forward strand.
GTATAGTCTATAAATATTAAAAAGGTTGAGTTGGTGGATATTTCTGTTCAAGTCTACTTTTTCTGATTATTTTTTTCTGATTAATTTTAACCTAATTATAATCCATTTAAAAATGTTAATAATTACAAATATAAATTAACCATGTGTTTAATTACCTTATTAATTCTAATTTGTTAATTCTAATATCAAGTATTGAAAAAATATCAAAATTTGAAAATATAATTGTGAATTTGTTCCTTTCCAATTTCTGTCTAGTCAGCACCTATTCTATGTATTTGGAAATGGTCTCTAATTGGTGCATATCCATCTGAACTATGTAGTTTTTTATAAATTGATTATTCTATCATTAAAAATGTCTTTCTTTTTCATGGTGATATTCCTTCTTTTGAAGTCTATAATATTAAATTATCAGTTTAAGTTTTCTTATGATGAAGCATTCTATTTTATAACTTTGTATAAACTTTTACTTTAAATATGTGGCAGGCTGAATAACAGTCCTCCAAATACGTGCATATCCGAATATCTTAAACCTGTAAATATGACACCTTACATTGTGACAGTGTAGGTTTGATTACTTAAGAAACTTGAAAATGGAGAGATTACCCTGTATTATCCAGGTCAGTCCAATGTAACCACAAGACTCCTTATAAAATGGACACAGTGGAATCAAATTCAGAAGAAAATATTTGATGATGGAGTCACATATTGGAGTGATGTATTTTGTGGAAGGGAGAAGGGGCAATGAACAAGAAATGCAGGTAGAGTTTTAGAAGCTGGAAAAGGCAAGGGTAGAGAAAGTCTTCTTAAATAAAAACTCAAAATGAAACTTGTAAGGCCAAAAACAGAAGGAAATGTTTGATGGTATTATCATTAAGTGCCCTCATTCAGTGGTTTGGTGGTGTAAAAATTAAATACTTTTAGTCAGTGATATTAACATGTTAAAAACTATTCCAGAGAATACATTTACATTTTTAAATCCGACATAGGAATAGCATCTGGAAATATAAACAACTACTACAAATCAAAAAGTAAAGTCAGAAATATCACTGAAAAACAAAGGTAAAGAAAAATTGAAAACTGCAGACATAGGAAAAATAATGAAAAGGTTAGAGTGTGATGAAGCATTGCAAACAATTACATATTTGCTATTGTTTGGCATTCTCCTTCTCATTCTTTGGAGCGCAGATAAAATGCCTGGAGTTTTAGAGTGATTTTATTTCCTTTTTTGTTCATGAGAGAAAGATTAAGAAAATTACATAGGTATTGGATTTCTTTGTGAAACTGACCTAAACAACTACCAATCTCCAGAAATCTTGTTTCTTGTTAATTGTAGAAAAGTCTTTTCTGAAAAAAAAGGAAGTAGAAAAGATTGAAATATTTCTTATGAAGTTCAACCCAGGATCAGTACATAGAAAGGATTGGAATTATTGAGTACCGCTGTTTCATTATATTTAAAGAAAATTGTAGCAGTGGAAAGAGCATGAGTTTTGAGACATAAACTGTAAGGTGAAGACTCATTCTTCTCAATTGCTGTCTGTGTAACCCCAAGAAATTACATAAACCACTTCTGCTTCAGTGTCTCCATCATAATATTAGAAATGTATTACATACATATATTGTTGAGATTTAATAGAGATAATGCACTTAAAATGCTTGGCATTTATGTTCATTAAATTTACTTTCTTTTTAAAAAAATTGCTTTAGTTGCATCAAGGGAACATTTCAAAAATATAAATAAATAATAATTGCCTCAGCATCTGGAAAGGGGCCTCAGGTTGGCTATCTAAGGTAGGCTTCAGGCAGACAGTAATGCAGTGACCCCTTTCAAATCATACTGTCATAGTTAAACCACCGTATGTCATCACAGATGGCATGCTGGCAGGGGGGAACTGAGATATTCCAGATGATAAAATAGGGTCAAAAGCACTTCAAAAGATTAATAAGAGTATGTAAAATTCTTGAAACAAAATCTAATAGGATTATACACAAAACATTTTGTTTTGGATTTAAAAAGCAACAGCACAGGATTGAGAAAGGAGAGATTCACAAGAATAGACACAGACAACTGTGTGGTGATAACCAGAGGGAAAGAAGGGGGAGGGTTCGGCGGAGGTAGGCTAAGGGAGAGAAAATGAGAGTGCAAAGAGATTTTGCTGGGGGTGATGGGCATATGATGCAGAGTATGGATGATGTTTTGGTTAGCTGTACACTTGAACCCTGTGTGGTTTTGTGCAACAATGTCACCCCAATAAATTCAATTTTAAAAGTTCTAATAAGTTTGTTGATAACAGGCCAGTAGAGAATTTTGCTGCATTCATGATTCAAGCATCCACGTCTTTTTGTGTGTACTGTGCTGCACTCACACCACCTTGCATGTTTTCTTATATTGAATGATCAGTTATTGGCTGGCTCCCCAGTACACATGTACCCAGGATGCAGTAGAAAAAGAAAGGAAGCAATTCTTTTTAAAGGAAATGATATAGAGTTTGCACACCTTATATCTATTTAAAATTCTCTGACAAGAAATTAACCACTTGACTACACATATGTGACAGGGCATCTATTTCCTTTTCTAAATTTCTATGATAACTTATTTAAAATAGAAGGAGAGAATGGGTATTGGTTGAAAATTATCAGGGTTTGTCATGGTGCTGGCATTTTTGTTATCATAATGTTATTCCTGTGTAATGCAATAATACATCACCTTGGCATCAGAGACATGGGTTATATAATAAACATAATTTTAATTAAATGTTGTACTTGGTTTTTAGTAATGTACAAAATCAATGATTATAAATCAACTCTGCAAACCTGGGAAGAAGGCATTTTCTAATTGTTCAGTTCAGAAATTTCTATATGCCATTACATTATATAAACCTTATTACTTTGATTTCTCATATATAATTTTATTAATGTTTAGTATTTTTGATTTATGAGTCAAGAGACTCATTATCTAAAATGATAATAATAACTTGATCAATTTCTATATTAATTTGTATTCTGATTTATTAATATGAAGATTTTTATCAGGACATACAAGTTTAAAATTATAATATCTTAATATAAGTATTTCTATCATTTTTATTTATTAATTTTACTAGAGGCCCGGTGCACAAAAGTTTGTGCACTCGGAGGGAGGGGGGTCCCCTCAGCCCGGCCTGTGCCCTCTCACAGTCTGGGACCCCTCAGGGGATGACCACCTGCTGGCTTAGGCCCACTCCACGGGGGATTGGGCCTAAGGTGGCAGTCAGACATCCCTTTGGCAGCCCGGGAGCCCTCAGGGGATGTCCACTTGCCAGCGGGGAGCAGGCCTAAGCTGCAGTTGGACATCCTTAGTGCTGCTGAGGAGGCGGGAGAGGCTCCCACCACCACTGTACTGGCAGCTGTCAGCCTGGCTTGTGGCTGAGCAGAGCTCCCCCTCTGGGAGCTCACTGACCACCAGAGGGCAGCTCCTGCATTGAGCGTCTGCCCCCTGGTGGTCAGTGTGTGTCATAGTGACCAGTCATTCCCAGTCTTTCTGCTGTTAGGGTCAGTTTGCATTATTACCCTTTTATTATATAGGAGGATGTTCTTCCTGTAAAAGTGTAGCTGAACTTCTTATATAAAATCTGAAAAGTTATTTCTCTTAACTAAGTGCACTTTAACTGCATATAAATAATGACTTGACATAATGGATTTTATTTGTCCCCATCGTTATTTTTTCTTTTTATGTCTCCTTTTTTTTTTTATTAGTTTAGTTTAGTTTTTCCAACAGCATTTTTTGCCTCTATGCCCTCTTCCATGTCCACACCCCTGCCCCCCAATCACCACACTTTTGTTTATACTTCTATTTCTATTATTTTCATGCTTACTCTAAAATTTAGCATTTATTAACAGCAAGTTTATGGTTAAGCAGTATTTAATTCTTCTCCCAAGTAATATATGGATCTCAGAAGAATTTTATTTTTATTTTATTTATTTATTTATGAATATATTTAATTGATTTTTTTTACAGAAAGGAAGGGAAAGGATAGAGAGTTAGAAACATCGATGAGAGAGAAACATTGATCAGCTGCCTCCTGCACACCTCCTACTGGGGATGTGCCCACAACCAAGGTACATGCCCTTGACCAGAATTGAACCTGGGACTTTTCAGTCCACAGGCCGATGCTCTATCCACCGAACCAAACTGTCAGGGCAGATTTTTTTTTATTAACTTCCTCCTATATTGCATATTCTAGTCAAACAGTAATTAAGTGATTTTTCTTTAGTTCATAATTTAAACTTTGTTATATTATTATTTCACACAAAAATTTGGTTAGAGTTATGTCACCATTTATTAGTTAATTTGTCAATATTTTCCTTTAAACCTTATACCTTTATTGGGAATAATTTTCCTTTTTCTCGACATACATAATTTAGAAATTCTTTAGTGAGTTAAAGAAATACGTCATTTGTCATGAAATAAAGTTTTGACATAGAATCTTAAGTTGAAATTTTGCCTATATCTTTGAAGGTATTATTTTACATTTTTCTAACTTCTATTTGCTGATGAACAATCTTCTGTCAGCATACATGTTGCTCCTTGGTTGGTGATCTATCTTTAAACCTTTTTAAAAACTTCTCTTTGACTTAGATGTTTTATTGTTTTATTAGATGTGTCTATTTGTGTCTTGTGGTGTTTTTGTGCTTTTGTGGCTGCGCCAAGCAGCGCAAGGGTCCACGTTGGGATTTTCTCTCTTCTTTGTGGTCTCCATCCAGGTAGCACATTGTTGACCATCAGGAAATAGGCCACAGTGAAAATTCAGACAGAGTAGGGTGAAGGCTCAGGAAAACTCTGGAACCTGTTTTATTATTATTATTATTAATTAATTAATTAGTTAATTAATTAATTAAGGTATTACATAGGAGTCCTTATCCCGCCATTGCCTCCCCACCCCACCCCCCCTCATGCCCTCACCCCCCTGGTGTCTGTGTCCATTGGTTATGCTTATATGCATGCATACAAGTTACAAATCCTTTGGTTGATCTCTCCCACTTCCCCCTACCTTCCCTCTAAGGTTTGATGGTCTGATCGGTGCTTCTATGTCTCTGGATGTTTTTGTTCATTAGTTTATGTTGTTCATGATATTCCACAAATGAGTGAGATCGTGTGATATTTATCTTTCTCTGACTGACTAATTCCGCTTAGCATAATGCTCTCCAGGTCCATCAAGGCTATTGCAAATGGTAGGAGTTCCTTCTTTTTATGGCAGCATAGTATTCTAATGTGAACATGTACCACGGTTTTCTAATCCATTCATCTGCTGATGGGCACTTAGGCTATTTCGAAATCTTAGCTATTATAAACTGTGCTGCTATGAACATAGGGGTGCATATATCCTTTCTGATTGGTGTTTCCAGTTTTTTGGGATATACTCCTAGAAGTGGGATCACTGGGTCAAATGGGAGTTCCACTGTTAGTTTTTTTAAAATATATTTTATTGATTTTTTACAGACAGGAAGGGAGAGGGAGAGTTAGAAACATTGATAAGAGAGAAACATCGATCAGCTGCCTCCTGCACACCCCCTACTGGGGATATGACCGCAACCAAGGTACATGCCCTTGACCAGAATCGAACCTGGGACCCTTTAGTCCATAGGCCGATGCTCAATCCACTCAGCCAAACCAGTCAGGACAACCACTGTTAGTTTTTTGAGGAAACTCCATACTGTCTTCCACAGTGGCTGCACCAGTCTGCATTCCCACCAGCAGTGCAGGAAGGTTCCTTTCTCTCAGCATCCTCACCAGAACTTGTCTTTGTTGATTTGTTGATGATAGCTCTTCTGACAGGTGTGAGATAGTATCTCATTGTCGTTTTGATTTGCATTTCTCGGATGATAAGTGACTTTAAGCATATTTTCATATGTCTCTTGGCTTTCTGTATATCGTCTTTCAAAAAGTATCTATTTAGGTCCGTTACCCATTTTTTTGATTGGGTTGTTTATCTTCCTTTTGTTAAGCAGTATGAGTTCCCTGTAAATCTTGGAGATTAAACCCTTATTGGTGATAACCTTGGCAAATATGTTCTCCCATGCAGTGGGCTTTATTGTTGATTTGTTGATGGTTTCTTTGCTGTGCAAAAATCTTTTATTTTGATGTAGTCCCATTTGTTTATTTTTTCTTTAGTTTCCATTGTCCTAGGACAGTGATGGCGAACCTATGACACTTGTGTCAGAGGTGACACACGAACTCATTTTTTTGGTTGATTTTTCTTTGTTGAATGGCATTTAAATATATAAAATAAATATCAAAAATATAAATCTTTGTTTGACTATGGTTGCAAATCTAAAAAAAAATTATATATTTGACACAGCACCACAGTTAAGTTAGGGTTTTTCAAAATGCTGACACGCCAAGCTCAAAGGGTTCGCCATCATGTCCTAGGAGCTATATCAGTGAAGATATTGCTTCCGCATATATCTGAGATTTTGCTGCCTGTGGATTCCTCTAAGATTTTTATGGTTTTCCGTCTTACATTTAAGTCCTTTATCCATTTTGAGTTTATTTTTGTGTATGGTGTAAGTTGGTGGTCTAGTTTCATCCTTTTGCATGTTATCTGTCCAATTTTCCCAACATCATTTATTGAAGAGGCTGTCTTAACTCCATTGTATGCTTAACTAAGGAGGTAACATGCCTATAGTTGGAAAACTAGAGGACACTGAAAAAAGAGATAGAGGAAGACTTAAACAGAAGGAAAAACATATCGTGTTCATGGACTGGTAGAATCGACATCATTAAAATGTCCATACGTCCCAAAGCAATGTATAGATTTAATGTACTCCCCATGAAAATATCAACGACGTATTTCATAGACCTAGAATGAACTCTCCAAAAATTCATATGGAATAAAAAAAGACCTAGAATAGCTGCAGCAATCCTGAGAAAGAAGAACAAAGTAGGAGGGATCTCAATACTAGATATCAAGCTGTATGACAAAGCCACTGTTCTCAAAACTGTCTGGTACTGGCACAAGAACAGACATATAGACCAATGGAATAGAACAGAGAACTCAGAAATCAACCCAAACCACTATGCTCAATTAATATTTGACAAAGGAGGGAAGAACATACAATGGAACCTGTTTTTAAGCAGGACTTTAGAAATGGCCATATTATAAACTTAAAAAAAAAAGACCAACAATGAACTTCAATGTTAATGAATTATATTTTTCATTTGTTGTCTGAATCCATTAAAACACATTGATGATCTTCTCTAAATGTATATAATGACCCATTCTCTGTTCCCCTCACAGGCTTAAAGTGAGATTGACACAAAAAGATATTAAAATGCTATGAAAACTAAAACATGAATAAAACAAAAATACTCTGTACTTGTTGCCCAGAGGCTAGGAAAGCATAAGACTGAGAAGAATACTTTCAAGGCTGCCATCATGTCCTCCTTTATATACATATCAAATCTGTTAAATGCGCAGGCATTCATTTTCCCAGAAAACCTGGGAAAGATGATTTAGTGACTGAAGTTGACACTTAGCTGTAGAAACTCTCCTGTGAGTTGCTTTGTTAGTGAGAAGAGAAAAACCAAAAAGTTTGATGGGCTGAATTGCATGCAGTTTTGTCTCTATATTTGGAATTTTACTGACACATGGGTGTTGGCTGATGGTCCAGCCATATGGCCAGGCAGAAGGGCAATGGAAACAAGCCTATCGGAAAGATGCTAATATGGGGCACAGCCCGATGAATGATTAAGGATTGCATTAAAGTAGGACAGGCCCATGAAGTCCTGCTTCCAGGACTGGAAGATGATTGGAATTGGCCAGCGGATATCTTGGTGTGCTCACTTGAAGTGGCCACCTGGGTCCACAAAACAAGGGCACATTGAGGGGATGCAACTAGGCAGAGATGGATTAAAATTAAGTATATGCCTCTTGTAACTTCTGAAGCATAAAAGGCCAGTGAGAACTGTTCTGTCAATTAGCCAGAGTGACAGAGATCACAGAGAGCTATGTGGGCAGGGGATATACCCCAGGGGAATGTAAAGGTCTCACACGTAGCTGGCCACTTAAACTCATGCTGGTCGCCCTGGGAGGCAACAAATGAATCTTAACAGGAGTAGACACTGAGGACAAGGCATTGCCTACCTATTGCTAGATGCTCCAGAGGCTATAAAAGTACTGAGACAGATTTGGGCAGCTGAATCTCATCTCCTCAGGGCAAGAAACACCATTTCATCTTCAGAGTAATGGTTAGAGAAGATTGAAATGAGCAATTAAAAACGTGTTGTCTAAAACTGGGGGAGATAAAGGCATGAAGGGTTGGTTTGCACACCTTCAGTAATATATGCTTACACTCAACCTGAAAAGGGTCACCAGTAGGTAGTTTCCTCCACTTTTCTAGGGAAGCTGGGGATGGGGAGGTAGGGTAGGGTGCTTGTGTGACTATACTATTTTTCTTTTTTTCTCTAGATCACATCAACTTTATTTTTAACCTAATATCATGATGTAAATTAAGGAGGACATAAAAATTGCTAAAATGTGTGTCCACAGAAACATTGCTACTATTATTACTGAAAAGACATGAGTGAGGATCAGTAAATCCATGGAAATAATCCCCAAATATAGATAGATGACAGTAGAAACTATGATTTGACAGTGAACACGAATGATGATATCAAATAATGAGGCTTGATATTTTGTGAAATAATGGTCGTAGAATCAAATTCAGAAGAAATAGTGAGTTATAGCCAGAGATCTCTTTTAAAAATCAAATACATTTAACAAAATTTTCATGGGTAAAGGTAATTACCCAAATACAAAATAGTCAAAAATTTTAAAAACAAAACAGTAAGAGGTAAGGCATGTATGCTAAACTGAACATAGGATCCACTTTACTGTCTTGACTAGGGTTTTTATTGTGTGCACCAATGACCATACAGAGACCCAGATTGATCTCTGCATGTCTTTATTGATGTTATCTAGAATTTCCAAGTGAAATATGTAAATAAAAATGTACTAAATGTAGATACATAGTTATGAATCTAGAAAAAAAGTAAAAATCAGTGAGATATACAAAGTTTATTAAAACTTTACATGATAGGTTAGTCAAATAAGTGGCCCAAACCAATCTGCATATTTTTAAAAGGTAAGGAAAATTTAATATTAATGATTTTATGGAGACTGTTATATAAAACTAGGGGCCCAGTGCACGAAATTCGTGCACTGGGTGTGTGTGTGGGGGGGGGGAGTGTCCCTCAGCCCAGCCTGCCCCCTCTCACATACTGGGAGCCCTCAGGCATTGACCCCCATCACCCTCCAATCGCAGGATCGGCCCCTTGCCCAGGCCTGACGCCTCTGGCTGAGGCGTCCGGCCAGGGCAGCAGGGACCCACAGCTGCAGCGGCCCCGCGATCGTGGGCTTCGCTTTAGGCCCAAGCAAGGGACCCCTAGCTCCCGGGACTGCTAGCTTCGACCGTGCCCAGCTCCCATCGCTGGCTCCACCCCTACTTCCTGCTATCACTGGCCAGGGCAGAAAAGGCACCTGATTCTCTGATCATGGCTGGGGGGCAGGGCAAAGGCAGCCCCAGGGCCGCCTTTGCCCTGCCCCCCAGCTCTTAGCTCCCCCCTGGGTTTCCAATCACTGTCAGTGGCAGCGGGCTTCTTCCTGCTTTCCCTTTCGCCTCCCTGCATTGTGCCTACATATGCAAATTAACCGCCATCTTGTTGGCAGTTAACTGCCAATCTTAGTTGGCAGTTAATTTGCATATAGCCCTGATTAGCCAATGAAAAGGGTAGCTCGTACGCCAATTACCATTTTTCTCTTTTATTAGTGTTGATTATAATTTGAGATTTTTAAGTGAGAAAAATGATATAGACAAACTAGAGATAGAACAATGTTGAATCTTTATTACCTTAATTCAAATCACCAGCTGTCCTGATGAAGAACTGGAACTCATGACCTCAAAATTCCTCAACGACTTAGAATGTAATTAGCCTGATTTGATATAACAGTTATGTTCATTATCTGAAGGGAAAGGCACCTATTTTAAATCACTTTTATATTTAAAGGCCCATTTTTCCTAATCTTTGCTTCCTAAAGACTATTAAAGGGAAATCATATTGACTACAAACTGAATTATATGGAGAGGTTAGCTGAGATCTTGAGACAGCAGGAAAAACGTGTGTCCTTGATTGGTAATTACTAGGTGAGTTTTTAATTTTTTTTATTTTTTCTAAACCTACCAAAAGCTATAGTACCATTTCCAAATCCTGCTTTACTGTTCTCAACAAATAATAGTTCTTTCTTTTTTGATCATTTTTCCAAGAAGTTTTTCAATTTTTTATATAAAGTAGATTAGAACTATAATTTTAAAACACTATCTGTCAGTTGAAATTATCCAATTAAAATAATAAAGACACTGCTAGGCTTGATTCATTTTGACTTCAGGGAAATAGAGTTGAAAGAGGGAAAAGAAATAAAGCTTGAAAATGAATTTGGCTCTCAAAAGCACAATTTCCCAGCCAAATTGAGAGAATCTTGCTTGACATCAAGGTAAGATCAAATTCTAAATTTCATTTCATTTAAATTGACTGGAGCCTAAAAGTTCCGCTGAGTTCCACCTGATAAAGACTTTCAGAATAATGACATGTAGCCCAAATACACTGAATGGAATTCAATGTGGAAGCTATCATGTATTCATTTAGAAATACATTAATATCAGAAAAATTCCAGTGTAAGGAATAAAATGCAGTGACCTGAAATTTTTTCCAACAATATTATTGTCAGTCTGACACTAATTTATAAAATCTAAAATTCACTTTGTTGTTCTGAGACACAGAATCTTAACACACACACACACACACACACACACACACACACACCCAAGGGAGAAAGGAAAAGAGAGGGAGAGAAAAAAACAATATTTGAAGACCAATGTTTATCAACTAGTTTTACAGGTGCATGACACTTTCTAGTACAGACAAATAACACCCAAGTTCAAAGACTAAAAACTCAAGTGGCAGCATTTTTTTGATCCATGTTAGTAAGTCAATAGTCCTCGCCAGAGACCAAAGGGACAAATAAGCTTTGAGTGTTCTGATAATCCCAAAGCTGTAGAAATGGAGCCACCCCTTCCCGGTGATGTGGGACAAGCTTTCACAATAGGCTGTCGCTTAGCTATCAGAGAGACAATAAAGTGACATTAAATATTCTTATCTCCTCCCAAGGTAAATAGCAATGGTCTAGCAGAGCTTGCATGTTGAGATGTGCTTGTTGGTGAGAGTTACAGTCACTAAAAAGGAACCAGCCTGAAATAACCAGGACGCAGTAGTGTTTTCTTTTAACTTGCCTAATGATACAAATCACCTGGAAACATTCGATAAAAACAGCACACATGCCCTTCTTCTGGAGGTTCGGATTCAGTAACCCTCAAAGGTGTTGGAATTGGTATTTTTTTTATCCCAGGTGATGCTTATAATCAGCGAGTTTGGAACACTGAGGAATAAGGTATTCTACGGGTTTGGAAACAGTCTCACAAACTCCAATTTTTTTACATTTGTTAATATGTATGTATATATGTTTTACATATGTATACAAAATAATAACTATAACTGATCTAATATCAAAGTTAGATATTATTACATATTTTCCATAAATTTACAGATCAATCAGATTAAAATAAATATGTATAAAACTTTGAATATGACATGAATAAATTTGATTTAATATAGGATATACATAATAGAAACACGTGAAATTTGTCATATATTGAATGAATACTATGCTGCAAAATAAAACTCCCAGATTTAAAATAATAAATATAATCTACATTCACTGACTATACTCAATTTACTTAGGAAAAATCAATAAATTTTAAAACCATTCTTCAATGCAAAAATAAACAAAATGCTTGGAAACTCAAACTATAACTAAATAATTCATAGGTATGAATAAGCATATTTAACTTTAACAATATTTAAAATTTAACAAAATTGAAGGTATTACTATAGGATGATGCTAAAATAGTACTTGGAAGTTATCATCTTAGATGTTTTATTAAAAGACAATATATACATACATACATGTACAACACACACACACATAAATATAAATACACTTTAAAACTGTGATAAATTGTCAATTTCACAGAACACGCAAACTTATACCTTGAATAGAGTTTCAGTCACTACTGTAACATTAACAACATGAAGTCAAGGTATAGATCATGAATATACTAGTATATAAGGGCATGAATCTTCCCTTTTCCCCGTGTTTACTAAGGTTTCATGGACAGAGAGTTAGTATTTTGTCCAGTTAATATATGCTGTGAAGACTGTCAGTCTTGCTACAGGGGACTCAAACCAATGTCCCTGTCACTCCATGCCTCTTATGATTTGCAATCAGTTCTCGCAGCTATCACTGTGTAGAAATAAATGGAATGGTCTCCTATCATGCCATCACAAACCATTTCATATTTTACACATAACGTTTGGAAGATGTTTGCAGACTTATTTTCAGTTATCACAGTCTACTAAAAGAATTGCTGGTGTGTTCATTCTGTAGGCCAATTCTTGTTAACTAATGCAGTCTGCAACAATGAGTGCCTTATTCAATTATGAATACTTGCTCTGAGTCCCATAGAGGGCTAAATTTATTCCTTTCATTTTGTCACTGTGATAAACAGCTTTCAAGTATTATTTAATCTTCATAACAAAGAGTTATGGATATGTGCAACATCATCATCACCATCATCCGCACTCCCAGTGAAACTTATGGAAGTTGACCAGCTCGTCATCTTATAGATGCTGATTTGCAAAGACAGTACTTAACATGAAGCTTGTAAGCAAACCGCTACCCAAGGTTAACTCATGGCAGTCATCCCTCCAAATTTTCACTACTGTATTCACTATTTTAATAAATAAGTGGTGATCTGGTTAACCTCAATTTTACCTGGATACAAAAGCTGTTTACAAGCTTAGTTAGAAATGGACACAGTGAAGCACAATGACTATGGCATAAATAAAAATTTACAGTTAGGTTTTACTCCTGGTGTACGCTAGGATACATTTAGATGATAGTTTCTTTGACCTCTCATGTTTATGAGTCTGATATTCCCTGCGCTTGAATTTATAGGTTCAGAAACCTCAAACTATTTTTTAAAAACTGTTTCCTCAAATTGAGCCAACCAGTTACTTTTTTTCTTTTAATTAAAATAATTTTGCTTATACTGATACAAAGGTAAAAGTCAATTGGATGTTACTAGGTGACTAGGGAATAAGAACTAAGCCTCCCTTGAAGTGACAATGAACTATCTAGCCTGCTGCAGTTGTTTCCAGGTGGAAATAGCTTAGGTTCACTTTTTTTTTTTTTTTTTTGTCCTGGTGGCCTGGTTTGCATGTATACATTATCAGTAGTCATTGACACAGAGGTATGTTTCTCCATTAACCTGCTTGCTAAATTGGTTGGAAAGAGTCCAGAATTAAGAGTGCCATATTTGAGTAAATCATCAGTAATTAAACTCTTGAAATGTATAGGCGTTTCACTTGTATTTTTTTGTCCTGATACCTTAATGGTTTACTGGCCAGTTCAAAGAGAATACTTCTACTCCAAATGAGCAATACTAATGTCATTAAAGAACTCCTTATACTGGTACATGTGGAAAAGTAAAATTAGGTTCATCTCACATACCATATATATCAGTTAAGAATAAAGTGATTGCAATATTATAGAAGCACTAGAAAGAAAGGAGAACTCAATATCTTTATAATTTGAGGGTTTGGGAATATTTTCTTAATCAAGATATGAAATCAGCTTGCTCAGAAATAAAACTGATGGAATTGATTTTATAAGATTTAAAAAATCAAATGAACAAATGCTGTGCACAGGCGAACTGGATGGCATTTGTATCCATCCAGTTAATAATTGTTAATAAGACTAACTGGATCTTATTAACAATTAATAACTGGATCCTATGTTAATAATTTTATAAGCATCAACTCGTTAACCTCTGAGTAAACTTCCCCTCATCACCAAAGTAATAAGTGATGGAGTGATTTGTCTCCTTTGATTCTGGAGACTGGGCTCTTTACCACAACACTAAGAACAAAGTCAAAGTCCCGCTGGCATGGCTCAGTGGTTGAGCAGCAACCTATGAACCAGTAGGTCAAGAATGATTCCCCACCAGGGCATAGGCTGGGCTTGCAGGCTCCATTCCCAATGAGGGACCTGCAGGAGGCAGCAGATCAATGATTCTATCTAATCATTGATGCTTCTCTCTCTCTCTCTCTCTCTCTCTCTCTCTCTCTCTCTCTCTCTCTCTTTCTCTCTCTCTCCCCCTTCCTCTCTGAAATCAACATTTTTATTTTTTAAGAACAAATCCAAGAAAATGCATTTAGGCTCTGTATATATTTGCACTTAAATGTATCCTGTAAGAAAAGTTGGCATTCACATAGGATGTTTTTAAAGAGTATGTTGCATTATTATTTCTTATATTTCAATATGGTAATTTTAAAAAGTCTAAAGGCTTTTTATTATATTCTTTAATCATACTTAATGCAACTTACTAGAATATATCTCACAGTTAAATAGATATAACTTAGCTTTTCTTTCTCGAATCATTAGAGCAATATCCTCCTGGCAGTTAATGCATAGTGAACACTTTTTACATGAAGGCTTTTTCCTCACAAATGTTTGTCTATTTTATAAGGAATGAGAATAAAAATATTTTGTAATGGGAAAAAAATACTTCCCCTCCAAATGAGCAATATTGATTATACCATATCGTTTTTAGGACATAATTTTTTGTTGTTTTATGGTTGATTTAAAATTTAACTTGGTTTATACAATGTAATCTATTTTAATGGTTTAAAGACATTACATTAAGGTAATTTGCTTCCCCTATGCTGAATATTTTTCACTCCTTTTAATTTGCTGAATCACTTAACCGAATATGTTACATTCAGTTTCTAGTAAAATCTCTGTGCATTTCAGTAATGTATTTATTTTCTGAGTTATTTTCTTATTGTATACACTCAAATACACACTATATTATGGTATCTCTATAAATTGATCAGTCTGCATTCAAATTTTTAGTATATATTACTGGAGTATGAGGATTATTATTTTTCAGGAGATGAACAAGAAAAATATTTTAAATAAAAAAACCCAGAATGTAGAATAATTTGCATTACTCATCTCTATTAAAATACATCAGGTTACGTATATACCATGCAAAGTTATAAAGTAGGTAAATTTGGTTGTTGAATCTCTATACTTTGCCAAATGCTATGTGATAAGTCATTGTCAGTTTTTGTTTCATGCATAATCAATCAGATTCTATTTTTATTACTATTTCACTTGATAGTGATATGCTAAGTGAATGAATTAATAATACAATGTTCAAAGGAAACACATTCACTTTAAAGAAGACTATTCCTTTGATTTTTAAGGTGAAATCAGCAGAGGTTTGGAGCAGGAGGAAAATTAGCAAGTAACAAACTTGTACCACATTATGGACTATACACACAAGCAAGGGGGAAGTTTTGCCAAAAGTGTCCTTCATGCAAAGGTCAGGAAGCAAAATCAGGAGTGTTGAGTACCATGGTCAAGGAGAAATTATGAATTACTCAAAAGGCATGTGGTCTTGAATAATGTTTTAATTATAAGCTTCATGAACATGGACAAGTTATTTTACATTTTCAGGCCTCAGTTTTCTCATAAATAAAATATAGAATGTAATTATACTACTTCATACACGGATGCTCATATAATATACACATGTTTTCATCTATTTTATTATCTGATAAGGGTTAATTTCAGAAATAATTTTTTTCCGGCTCTTATTTTTCAGATACTTATTGATTATTTGATTTTGCCAGTACCAAGAATGCAAGTGTCTAGTATAATGCTAGAATCAGCATCAAACCTGTTGTAGAAACACAAACCTTTACAGTGATTTTTTTTAAAGCAGATCTTGCAAGGTATCAATCACAGTGATCATCCTTCTAGGACAGTGGGGCCTTGACTTACAAGTTTAATTCATTCCGTGACAGAGCACGTAATTCAAATTACTCGTATGTCAAATCAAAAGTGAACGAGTGAGACAGGTGATGCTGGGCTGATGTTGTGGCGTTCACTGTGACGTTCGCTGCGCCAACTAGCGGTGGGGTATCTGAAGCTGGCTCGTAACCCGAATTTTAGCTCGCAACTCAAAGCAAAAAATTGGATGAGAGACTGCTCGTATCTCGAAAAACTCGTTAGTCGGGACACTCGTAAGTCAAGGCCCCACTGTATAGTCACAAAGTTGTGCATTGATCATCATTATCTAATTCTAAGACATTAAAATCTCCCACAAAGACCCCATATCCATAAGCAACAAATCATGTTGTGGCCATCAGTCAGCATTCTTCCCAACCCCAAACCTTGGCAATCACTAATCTCTTCCTTGCCTCTGTGGACATAGAATGGGAAAAATTTTAATTTGCTGAATCACTTAACCAAATATGTTACATTCAGTTTCTAGTAAAATCACTTAACCTGGATATTTCATAACAAACTGAATCATGTCATAAGTGGCTTTCTGTGACTGGTTTATTTCATTTAGCATGTTTTCAAGGTTCACCGAGATTGTAGCATTCCTTTTTTGTTGTTTTTTCCTCATTTTATTAATAGACTTATTTTTTTAGAACACTTTTAGATTTATAGGAAATTCGAGAGGGGAGTTCTCATACATCCCACACACAGTTTTTCTATCATTAACACCTTAGGTAGGTATACTTGTCACAACTAATGAATAAGTATTGATACATTACTGTTAAATAAATGATATCTATTGTTTATTTAGATTTCTTTTGCTTTTACCCAATGTACTTTTTCTGTGACAGCAACCCCTCTAGCATACTACATCACATTCAGTTGTCATGTCTCCTGAGGCTCCTCTTGGCTATGAAAGTTTCTCAGGCTTTCCCTGATTTTGATGACTTCCACGGTTTAGAGGACAACTTGTCAGGTGTCTTGTAGGATGCCCCATTATTGAAGTATGTCTGATGTTTTTCTCATGGAAAAAACTAGTGTTTTGGGTTTTAGAGAGGAAGATCACACAGGCAAAGTGTCACTTCATTAAGCATACGGTGCTATCAATGTGATTTATAATAGTGGCCTTGATCGCCTGGCTGAGATCTCTACAATGCAAAGTTAACCTTTATTTCCCCATTCCACATAATACATTTTTCTAAGGCAGTGGTTCTCAACCTTCCTAATGCCGCGACCCTTTAATACAGCTCCTCATGTTGTGGTGACCTCCAATTTCATTGTTACAAATTGAACATAATTAAAGCATAGTGATTAATCACAAAAACAATATGTAATTATATATGTGTTTTCTCATGGTCTTAGGCGACCCCTGTAAAAGGGTCGTTCGACCCACAAAGGGGGCGCGACCCACAGGTTGAGAACTGCTGTTCTAAGGGAATCACTATTTGCAGCCCATCCCTAAGGTGTGGGAGTTATGTTCCACTCCTTGAGGTGTGGTGTATGTATCTAGATTGTTTAACAATTCTTCTGCAGTAGATTTGTCTTTTCTTAATCATTTATTTATATAGTCAATCACTTATTTTTATAAGTATGGACTCAGGAATATTTATTTTATATTTTGGGTTATAATCCAACACTATTTTACTTTATTGGTCAAATTTTTAATATATTGACCATCAGGAGCTCTTTCATTTGGCTGCTATTTACTTTTGACATACTTTCATCAAAGTGGAGTTTTGCTTTTTGGAACACTTCCTTATGTGCTGGCATCATAAGATGCTCAGGCTCATCTTGTATATTTCCTGCCCCAGTCCTAGAATCAGCCATTTCTCCAAGGAGTCTGGGTTCTTATTAGTGGGCAATATCTGGACACTGATCATGCTCATTGCTACAGGAGGGTCATTTATTACAGGCTTTCTCAAACAAAAACTATATATGCATACACATATATCTGTAAATATTCCTATATGTAACAATCTGTATCTGTAATAAACTAAACATCAGTTCATACTAATGTGTCTAGATCTCACATATTTCCATGGATCATTCTAGTTTCTTTAAACTTCAATTCCAAAAATGTGAAATTAGCTCTTGCCTTTTACCATCCATTTACTTAATCATTCTATTTCAGTCACATGAGCAGCAGTATCAAAATTGTTAACCTGTAGTCCCTGGGAAACAACTTTATTAACTAGAGTACAATTCTTTGCACTTGCTTTAGCTTTCTATCTTATTGAATCTACCTAGTAATAAACTTAATGAGGATGTAAAGAACCTATATAATGAAAACTACAAAACATTATTAAAAGAGACTGAAAATGACACAATTAAATGGAAAGATATTCCATGCTCTTGGATTGAAAGAATTAACATTGTTAGAATGCCCATATTACCCAAAGCAATATACACATTTAATGCAATCCCCATCAAAATCCCAATGACATACAAAAAATAAAATAAAAAAAGAACAAAAAAACATCAGATTTGTATGGAACCAAAAAAGACCCCAAATAGCTAAAGCAAACCTGAGAAAAAAGATCAAACAACCAAAGTGTCCTTTGACAGAGGATTGGATAAAGAAAATGTAGTACATATATACTATGGAATACTACTGCTCAGTCATAAGAAAAAATGAAATAGTGCCATTTGCGACAGCATGGATAGACCTTAAGAATATCACGCTAAGTGAAATAAGTCATTCAGAAAAAGCTAAGAACCATATGATTTTACTCATATGTGGTATATAAAACTGACACTCATAGACACAAACATCCTGTATGCTGGTTGCCAGAAGGAAGGTATAGCGGGGGTTGTAAAAGGTAAAGGGGGCCAAATATATAGTGACCGAAGATGATTTAACTTTGGGGGGTAGGCATACAGTGCAATATACAGATCATATGTCATAGAAATGTACACTTGAAACCTATATAATCTATTTTTCATTTGTTTTTTAATCTTCACCAGAGGATATTTTTTATTGCTTTTCAGAGAGAGTGGAAGGGAAAGACGGGGGAGAAAGAGAGAGAGAAACATTGATGTGAGAGAGACACTCGAGTGGTTGCCTAATGGTTGCCTCTTGCAACCCACAACCCAGGTAGGTGTCCCTGACTGGGAATCAAACCCATAACCCTTTGGTCTGTTGGACAAAGCTCTAACCATTAACTCACAGCTGCCAGA
Source organism: Myotis daubentonii (assembly GCF_963259705.1). Lineage (NCBI taxonomy): Eukaryota > Metazoa > Chordata > Mammalia > Chiroptera > Vespertilionidae > Myotis > Myotis daubentonii. The sequence continues at coordinate 29,269,868 of NC_081851.1, forward strand.
GTGAAACTTATATAATCTTATTTACTAATGTCACCCCAGTAAATTTAATGAAAAGAAAAATATATCTTTTCACTGATATATTTTTTTTTAAATTTCAGTTCCTTTAGGGTTGAGCCCAGTGCTCCACGTTACTGCATTTCTAATTCATCTTCAATGTAATTAGATTCTGAGGTACTGTTTAATAAATGACCACATATAATACAGTCATATTTTACATTTTCTTTCCAAACCAAAATTCCAAGACCTTTCTCATGAACATTGATGAGAAAACCTTCAGAGAGGAATGAAAGGAATAGAGCCAGAGGCAAACAATAACATTTTTCTGTTAGGGTTCAGCTGGTGACACGGGCTATGAAAGAATTCACAACTGTGAGAAGAGACAGATGAAGAGAGAAATTTTATAGTATTTTGCTTTCGAAGGGAGGAAAGGACCAAGTATTGCTCTGTAGTCAATACAGAGCAGGGAAGAAAGAGTGGCTTGCATTTTTTTAAAAGATATGTTTTTATTGACTTCAGAGAGAGGAAGGGAAAGGAAAGAGAGAGATAGAAACATCAGTGATGAGAGAGAATCTTTAATCAGCTGTCTCCTGCATGCCTTCTACTGGGGATTGAGCCCAAAACCACCCAGGCATGTGACCTAACCAGGAATCAAACCATGACTTCCTAGTTCATAGGTCAAAGCTAAACCACTGAGCTACACTAGCTGGGCGTGGCTTGTATTTTTAAAGAGCAAGCAGTGTTGTTGCTAAGCTACAAGAAAGGGAGGGGAATTGTGTTGAATTTAATCAAATCCTGGAGAGTTGTCTTGAAAAGTTACAGTTTGTTTGCTTTCCAGGAGACAGTCCAGCAGATGTCCTAAGGAGGTGTCTTATCACTATTTTTCCTAAGCCTGTAAAACAAGCTTAGCACAAAAGTTACGAAAAGTTCAAAAGAGGCTTGTGTGAAGGGGCCGAGTTGTAGGAGCAAATTATCCTGAAGCTGTTAAAACAGCAGGAAGGAGGGGGTTGAAAGAATGCAGCCTTGAGTGTAGCTTCTCTTGTCCCACAGTTTGAACAGAGGGGCTGTTTGAATCAGAGGAGGCAACAATCTTGGGGTTTAATTACCAGGGGCTTCTCATAAGTTGTGTGAAGGCCCCAGCAAAGAAAAGGAAAGGCCAGTTTCCTGTTCTTGCAATTTCTACTTCTCAATTTTGACAAGTGAACACTGTCAGGACAAACCTTTGACATGGTTCACACTTTCCAATTTGTTTTTTCAAACAAAAATCACTTTTCCTCTTCCCAGTCAATTTCAGCTACTTCTTCTCCCAGGTTTGCCTATTCACTCAGATCTAGCAAAAATCTATTCAATCTTTCCTTAAAACAGATAATAAATAAGGACTAAGATACAGACAATCTCCTTTTGCTCCCAAAGGGAAATGCATGCAATGCTAAATCAAATAGAATAATATTGAAATGCCCAGGTAATCTAGACTCTAGTTTATCCTAACTACTCTTTATTGCTGCTCAATAACTCAATGCTGCATTATTCCTCTTGGAGTCAAGATCGATGTAAACACATTCATAATTTTTTCCAGCTAGCTACAATGTGTGGCAACACAAACTAGGAACAAAACAGACATATTTTTGAACTTTTTTTCTCTGCCTTCTTGTTTTAATTCTTACTATACAGCCTTTCATATCTTTTAAAATATGATGTTGTGTTAGCAGGTGAGCTGTAGAAAAAGGTTTACATAACACACTTCGCCTTGATAGATTTTGTCTTTCAATCTCCCTTTCATATGTACTTCAAATTTGTTTAGATTTATGAGCATATTCACATTTCTTTTTATACTTATGAACATTCTATTGTTATAACACTTGTCAGTTTTACCCTCCTTACCCTCATTGATAGAAAGGGGCCCTGTGAGTGACATGGCATTTGCACAGCTTTGCTTTCTGGTTGCTCTGAATAGCACCATCAGGAAAGGAATTTTTACTAACACAAAGCATTAAACTATATGTGTGAAAAGGTCATCTACATAATTATTACTTAAAAAGGGGGAGGAAACTGGCATATTATTTAAATAGATATTTAAAACACTAAAATTGTTAAGGAATATTTTGTGAATAATGTGTTTCCTCTGAGTTGAGAGTAGATAAATGAATTGGCTAACTTTGCTGTTCTAACAAAAAAAGGACCGGAATCTCATTATAGAATTTATAAGACCAAAAGCAGTAGAAACTTCAAAGTTACAATGATTATGTCAATTAAGTAATTGTGATTTCTGCTCACATTGAGAACCCACTAAAAAGATAAGTAATGTTTGTTTATGTTCAAAGCCTGGGTAGAGCAATTTGTCAAATAGGACAAATTTGCATTCAATTCCTTCCTTGGTACCTTTGCAAAGTGTCTTTCCTTGGCACTGTTTCTGCTTCATTTCCTTATGCACAGAATCTGTTTTACACAGACATGTATGGTATAGAAAGTCACATCTGAGAGTCCCTTCATGGGAACCCAACTGAGGAATGAACCCACAACCAGGTCATGTGCCCTAACCTGGAATCAAACCTATGACCCTTCAGTGCACAGGACCATGGTCTAACTAACTAAGCCCCACTGCTAGGATGCCATTGGTATCTTGATAGGAATTGCATTGATTTTATAGATTGCTTTGGTTAATAGGGACATTTCAATGATGTTAATTATCTCTATCTATGAACACGGTATATGCTTCTGAGAGGGTTAACTGGAAACGAGGCAGATAGGGCATGGGTCCAGTGGAAAACAAAGGCAGGTGGAACATAGGCAGGGGCAGACACAGCAGTTTAAGAAAGCCTTATCACAGAAACCAACGAAGCAAAAATAATAAAATGTTTTTTGGACACAGAGTGGGAGGCATGAGAAAACAAGGGATGGCCCACAGCAACAAGGTGTACATACACATGGAAACATAAAAAGTTCAGGTCCTTTGTTGGGCAAGAACAATTAGGAAATCAATCAGATAGTGACATAGGTAGACATAGAGCAGGCTTGTAGCAAATATATATCTCTGGACTACACGGCTAAAGGGGACAACCTGTTAGTTGCGACCCCTCCCCATTGGGGAGTCTGAATCTGCTTGTAACAAATTTTCCACACTTTTGCTTAAATCTTCTGGTCCACGGAGTTCATTCTTCAGCATCACATAACCCCAGGGAAAAAACTTCAGCTCACCGTTCCGGTTATCACTTCCACTTATTTGCATCTATTTTCAACTTCTTTCTTCAGTGTCATATAATTTTCTGAGTATAGGTCTTTTATGTCCTTGGTTAAATTTATTACTAGGTTTTTTTTTAAAAAAAATTTTTATGTAATTGTGAGTGGGATTGTTTTCTTAGTTTCCCTTTCTGACAGTTCATTATTGGTGTATATAAAACAAATGATTTCTGGGTATTTATTTTTTATCCTGCTACTTTACTGAATTTATTCATTAGTTCTAGCAGTTTTTTTGGTAGAATCTTTAGGGCTCTCTATATACAGTGACATGTCATCTGCAAATAAGGACAGTTTTATTTCTTCCTTTCCAATTGGGATACCTTTTATTTCTTCTTGTCTGATTGCTATAGCTAGGATTACTAGTACTATGTTGAAAAAGAGTGGTGAAAGCCGACATCCCTATCTTGTTCCAATCTCAATAGCAATTGTTTTAGTTTTTACCCATTGAGTATGATATTAGCTGTGGGTTTGTCATTTATGGCCTTTATTATAATGAGGTATGTTCCTTCTATTCCCACTTTACTGAGAGCTTTTAGCTAAATTAGTGTTGGATTTTATCAAAAGGCTTTTTGCCTCTTATCAATATGCCATGTGATTTTAATCCTTCATTTTGTCTATGGGTGTATTATGTTTATTGATTTATGGATATTGTACTAAACTTGCATCTACAAAATAAATCCAACTTGATCATGGTGATTAATTTTTTTAATGTATTGCCAGATTCCAGTTTGCTAATATTTTGTTGAGGATTTTAGCATCTATGTTCACTAAGGTTATTGGCCTATAATTTTCTTTCTTTGTAGGGTCTTTATATCTGGTTTTAGAATGCTGGCCTCATAAAAGGAGCTCGGAAGCCTTCCCTACTCTTGACTTTTTTGAAATAGTTTGAAAAGGAAAGGTGTTAGTTCTTCTCTGAATGTTTGGTACAATCCACCTGTGAGCCCATCTTGTTCAGGACTTTTGTTTGTTGGGAGTTTTTTTTATTAGTGCTTTAATTTCTCTAGTTGTAATTTGTCTTTCCAGATTCTCTGATTCAGTTTTGGAAGATTGTATGTTTCTAGAGATTTATCAATATCTTCCAGATTGCCCAATTTGTTGGCATATAGTTGTTCTTCTTCTTTTTTTTTAATCCTTCGCATTTCTTTGCTGTCAGTTATTACTTTTATTCTTTCATTTCTGGTTTAATTTATTTGGGTCTTCTCTCTTTTATTCTTGATGAGCCTTGTTAAAAGTTTGTCATTCTTATTTATCTTTTCAAAGGAAAAGCTCTTGGTTTCATTGACCTTTTGTATTTTTTTAAACATTCAATTTCATTTATTTCTGCTCTGATGTTTATTATTTCCTGCTTTCTGCTCATGTTGAGCTTTTTTGTTCTTTTTCTAGTCCCTTTTAAATATAAAGTTAGAATATTTATTTGGGATTTTCCCTCTTTGTTGAGGTAGGCCTATAAGGCTATGAATTTCCCTCTTAGGACTGTTTTTGCTGCGTCCCATAGATTTTGGGTTGTTGTGTTCTTATTTTTATTTGTTTCAAAATATATTTTTTATTTCTTTCTTGATCTAATTTTCAGCCCAGTCATTGTTTATAACATCATTTAGCCTCCATGTCTTTTTTGTCTTTAAGTTTTTTTTTCCAAGTGATTGATTTGTAATTTCATGTCATTATGGTTAGAAGGATGTTTGATATTATTTCAATCTTCTTAAATTTATTGAGATGTTTTTTGTGTCCTAACATATCATATATCCTGGGAAAATGTTCCATGTACACATGAAAAGAATGCATATTCTGCTGCTTTGGAGTGAAATTCTTCAAAGATATCAGTTAAGTCCTTTTGATCTAGTGTATCATTTCAGGCTGCTATTTCCTTACTGATTTCCTGCCTGGAAGATCTATCCATTGATTTAAATTACATGTTAAAATTGTATAATATGAATGTATTACTGTTACTCTCTCCCTTTATGTCCATCAATGTATGCTTTCCAAATTTAGGTGCTCCTATGTTTGGTGCATAAATGTTTACAAAGGTGATATATTTCCTTGTTGGATTACTCCCTTCATCATTATGTAGTATCCTTTTTTTGTGTTCTATTATACATCCTTTGTTTTGAAGTCTATTTGATCAGATACAAGTATTGCTATCCCAGTTTTTTTATTTTTCATTTCCATATGCATAAAATATCTTTTTCCATCCTTTAACTTTTGGTCTCTATGTATCTTTTGTTCTGAGGTGGGTCTTTTGTACACAGCATATATATGGGTCTTGCTTTCTTATCCATTAAACTACCTTATGTCTTGATTGGTGAATTTAAGCCATCCACATTTAAAGTGTTTATTGATGGGTGCATATTGGTTGCAATTTTATTCTTTTAATTATGTTCCTCTGTTGTTGTTTTTTCTTCTTCTACTTCTTTTTTAAAATATGTATTTAGTGATTTCAGAGAGAGGAAGAGAGAGGGAGAAAGAGATAGAAACATCAATGATAATAAAGAATAACTGATCAGCTGCCTCATGTACACCATCCACTGGGAATTGAGCCCGCAACTCAGGGATGTACCCTGACTGGGAATCAAACTGTGACCTCACCCAGTCAGTGTGGCTTTGTGGTTAATCATTGACCTCTGAACCAGGAGGCTGAGGTTCAATTCCAGATCATATTACATGCCCAGGTTGCTGGCTCTATCTCCAGAGGAGGGTAGGCATTGAGTCAGCTGATCAGTGATTCTCTCTCATCAATGTTTCTATCCCCCTCTCCCTCTCCCTTTCTCTCTGAAATCAATAATATATATTTTTTAATGTAATCTCCACTGAACAACATCAGTCAGGCAACTCTAACTCCTTTAGTCACCATAATTAACAAACTTTTTCCTATATAATCCATCTCCTGGAAGTCATGGGGATCCAGGTTTTTGAGCATTGACTCACCTGTGACTTTGGGTGTGGCACCATCTCTTCAACTAATAAAGCAAGACTATCTTGGCAGCTATTGGGCTTTGATGCATGTAGGCAAGTGGACCCCTGCAGTCCAGTAACAATGGCAGTAGAGCTTTTACAAGTAGTTAATGGAAGTTCTTTTCATGTTGATCACATGCATCGTCATGTGCACGAATACCCATAAACTGAGCCATAAAGTCAACTATTTATTGTAAACAGGAAAAGAATGATCCCCTGTACTCAATTTGAATTACAATGAAGGTAAAAGACTCCTGCAGCCTGGAACTTATCAATTTTTCATTATTTATCAACATAGTAATGTGATTATTAGAAAATTGCTTTTCTTTCTTCTTTTTAATTTTTTTTTTCACCAACTTGATCCATTTGACTTTTTCTATTCATTTCTATTGCAGGAAAAATAATTTAATACATGCTAACGAATTCTAAATTTACATAAATCATTTTCCTTTGTGATTTATAGTCCCAAATTAAATATTTCTCAAAATACCAAGGGTGCAAGAAAAGTCTATTTTATGTGTAGGCATAATTCTAATAATCATGCAATTTATAAGCAAAAAATAAAAAAAGATTACATGACCTTAAATTACTCAGAAATGAGCCTTTTTTCTTGTTTTTCATTTCTTTATCAGTCTTTCAATTAGAGAAATTAGGTATATTCCCATCATGTTTCACTTTTAGCAGTGCATTAATATTGGATGGGTAATTCTTTTGCAAAATTAGTTTGATTTTCTTACATTAAGGAAAGCATAAATACATATGAATTCATTTGTTTATTTATTTGTTCATCCTACAATACATTTTAATCCAGGTTAATAAATCTCAAACACTATTTTAATGGCTGGAGATAAGACAGTGAATAGGAAAGTATATGTATACACTTGCTCTTATAGAGCTTACAATGATAAAAAGAGAAGAGATAGGATAAACAAGCAAATAATTCAACAAGCATGCTAATCTGGGCTGATTAAGGAAATAAATAATAGCATGGTCTGAAGACTTGGGAAGGGATGGTGTTCTGTTTTTAGTTTCATTGGTTTTTAGGGGTGTGATGAGAAATGTAATCTTTGAAGCGGTGACATTTAAGCTGAGACCTGTAAGACCAGGACAGTTAGCCATTCAAAGATGTGAGCCAGCCATGTTTTAGACACAAGAAAGTTAGGTACAAAGGAAATAAGAAAGGCTGAGCTCATCTCAGGAACACCAAGGGCAGTGCCACTGAATTTGGTGAGGAAACAGTAGGCAAAGGTCAGATCACCTCAAATCTATATTCCATGCTAAGGAACTTAGACTTTATTTTAGGTGTGGTGGGAACCCAAGGCAGATATTAAACAAATGGTTAACATAGTCTGCTCAGTTTATGCTCCAAAAGAGCCAGGATCTCTGTTTGTTTATTGATATTTCTAAAATCTCTCAAGCATTGTCTGATATGGAATATGTTCTCAATTAATGTATACTGAAGGGAAAAAGAAAACATAAATAAAATTTTTTAATATATATTTTTTTATTGATTTCAGAGAGGAAGGGAGAGGGAGAGAGAGAGATAGAAACATCAATGATGAGAATCATTGATCGGCTGCCTCCCACACACCCGCCGCTGGGGATTGAGCCTGCAACTGGGCATGTGCCCTTGACCGGAATCGAACCCGAGACCCTTCAGTCCTCAGGCCCATACTCTATCCACTGAGCCAAATTGGCTAGGGCAATATTTTTTTTTCCTGCCAGTTTTGGGTACAGGGAAAATTGAGACAATGTTTCCTGAATCAGATGTCCTGCCTTGGTCTAAGCAATTGTAATCTGGACCTTCCATCATTCAGTGTTCAGGGGCTATATGCGCTGATAGCACAAAACAGAATAAACAAACGAATAACAGGTTCAGATCTCTTATGGCCCTGTGACACTATTTATAAACTGCTATTTTTTTTTTCTTGAATTGTAGAAATTTGTACTTTATATCAGGGACAAATCCTGAAATAGCAAGGTTTCTTAGGCAACAAAGTAGCAAGGATTTCAGCTAAAAACACACATGAAGACAGGTTTGTGAGCAGAAATGTAGTAGGCAGTTAGACAGGCATAAGCAGATTATGAACAACAGGCCAGGTGTGAAATGTTGCCGTTCAGAAAGCCCCAGGTACCCAGCAAAACTAGGAAAAGAAGGACCTCATCGCCAGGATGAGCTTTCCTCCCCTACCATATTGATGATCATTCTATTTCGTACCCTCCCCTGACCTTTCCTTCATGGCATGTTGTTAGTCCTGCGGTAGACCCACTTAGAGGAGAAATAAGAAAGCCTGAGAACAGCCTCATAAAACTCCCATACAAGCCTTTGTACAACCGCTCCCTTAAGCAGTAAGCCCTAGAGATAACATCTAGGCCTCAGTTGTGTTTCAGTTCCAGAATCAAAAAGCAGCAGAACCAGATGAAGTGACACTATTGCTGACATCAGGACCAGATGCAATGACTAATGACCCTCCCCCGCACCTACCCCTATTACCAACCAATCAGTTCAGACCAATCAGACCTGGAAAAGATGATGAATATTCTATTGAGATCCTCCCCTGGGACCTCCCTCAAGATTCCTGTCTTAAGCCCTAACTGGTTTGGCTCAGTGGATAGAGCAGGGGTGGGCAAACTTTTTGACTCGAGGGCCACAATGGGTTCTTAAACTGGACCGGAGGGCCGGAACAAAAGCATGGATGGAGTGTTTGTGTGAACTAATATAAATTCAAAGTAAACATCATTACATAAAAGGGTACAGTCTTTTTTTTTTTAGTTTTATTCATTTCAAATGGGCCGGATCCGGCCTGCGGGCTGTAGTTTGCCCACGGCTGGGATAGAGTGTTGTCCTGCAGATTGAAAGGTCACAGGTTCGATTCTGGTCAAGGGCATGTACCTTGGTTGCGGGCGCATATCCAGTGGGGAGTGTGCAGGAGGCAGCTGATCGATGCTTCTTTCTCATCAATGTTTCTAACTCTCTATCCTTCTCGTTTCCTCTCTGTAAAAAAATCAATAAAATATATATTTTTTTAAAAAAAAGATTCCTGCCTTAGAGAGGAGATGAAAACCCTCAGGATGGAGGACCCAGTGCGGCTGTCTCTTGAGCACACTCACCCTTCCCCACCCTCTTCTCAGGCAGCTCTCTCTGAGGAGCCCGCACTATCTTTTCCCACTCTCCTGCCCCCAGGGGTTTTTTCCTTGCCTCTCTCTTTCTCCTAAGCTCCAAGGGCCTTTCTTTTGCCTCTGAAGTTTGTTTCCTAAGCCCATATTTTCTACGGCTCACTTCTTCTACGTCTATGGCTTTCTAACTAAACTTCCTCTTATAGTTTGAGTCTTGAATCTGAATTCGTTCTTAGCCAGAACTCAAATACCAGGGTTGCTGAACTGAAGTCTAGTCTGATATCTGGTGCCATTTTGCTGCCAATAGAAATTTCTTCCTTTCACTGAGTACAAGGGTTAAGAGAATCAAGATTTCTCGGAAAAGGGATGTATTCTTTGGAGTTTTTCCTACTGTTTCCACTTTGACAAATTTGGGACATATCTCTTTTTCCTCATGCCTCATTCAGTAGAGAAAGCCTAAGCTCAAGATCCCCAAAGAAACTCAAAGCTGAGAACTGAATTCCCTACACTTACAAAGTTTGGAAGCTCTTCAGTTGCCTTACTTGCCCGGGAATCAACTCTAAATTGGAAACCATTTTATTTAACTTTTGGAAAGAATGGTATGATCACATAGTAGTTTTACAGAAATTGCATGGCATTGTTATTTATTCTTTCATTTGTTCTTGTCGATACTGTGAGATTGGCATGTGTTTGGAATTGTTAAATAAAAAATATATCATTTAATATTTTAAGGGTTTTCAAAAAGTAAAGTCAAGTTCCTAGTAAATGAGAAGACTTGCTTTCTTTATTCTCTCCAGGGAGAAATATAATTATGTTGTAGTGTTGGTTGTTTATTTGCCTGTTATCAGAAAATAAAGAAGGGGCATTCAGATGTGGTAAACATGCTATTTTTACACACTTATGTCATCGGGTTTGGCACCTGTGTTAGCTTTTATGGTTCCTCCTACCGGTCTCTTTTAAAGATGTTGTTTGGCTTCAGTAAACCTAACTAATGATAGCTGTACATGCCATTTTCAGACTCAAGATTGGCTAATGTTCAAATACTTTGTCAAACCTTTTTGTAATATTTGGATTAAAGTAATGAAAATGAAAGAGAAGGCAATGGTGAGAAATATTTGCAGGCTATAAAATCAGAACTCGAAAATGCTAATCAACTGTATAAGTTAATTGGATTTTGAAAAGAACCAAAATGAGAATGTTGAAAGCAGATTAAGTTCAGACTTAATCATGCTAATATTAATTCCGATCAATTTGCCTAATAATTTAGCTCCTCTCTTCCTTAAGAAATGGCATCCCAGCTTATATCGAGAAGATCTTTAGAATGGCAGCATATGGTGCAGGCATCTGTATGTTACAGCTGTGAATTCGAGCTGCCATTTATGGTTTGGGCAAAACCACAGCTTCAATAACTATTTCTGGAGCCCGAACATAATAGGAAACACAGTGCAGAGGCTGAACTTGAGCACACAAGGAACTATGCACAGGACAAACCTTCTGCATCCCTGGAAACTAAGAATGTTTGAATATGATGTTCTTCTCTGTCTACTGTCAGATTCCCCAACCCTTATGTTCACAGTGACCTTCAGGAGCCCTTTGGCTACACAAGTCCATCCCAAGCCTCAGTCCATGCACATCTAACCCTGGACACATCAATTATTTGAAGCTTCTTCTCTTACCATAGCATTAAATTTTTCTCTTTTGTATTCCATGAGCTTGGGATTTCACCCTGTGAGCTAAGTACCATAACTGCATAACCGAAAAGATTCAGAGTGTTGTCTTTTGTTTGTTTGTTTGTTTGTTTATCTATATAGTAACTATTTATCTATAGATAATGAGGCCCTGTCCATTAAAACTCTTGGAGTACATTTTTCTACTTTGAACATCAAAGCAAAGAATATCATGAGAGTTGCATGACTCAAAGAAGTACCAGATGGAATATTAAGTCCAGGCCTATCAGCTATGAATGTTATGGTTGGGTAATTGTCAATTCATATTGAACAACCTCAAGCTATACATAGTGTCATAGTATTTCCTTTGATTTTTAAACTGAAGTGGTATATAGAATTATGTTTATTTTATCTTATACACAAATAAATATATGATACATTTCATAAAAATTATTAAAATGTTCGCATATTGCCACTTAAGAAAACATTTTAATAAAATAGAAAATTCAGTTACATGTGAAATTCAGCCCTAAATACTGCTGCATACTTAGAGTCCATTATTTATCTATAAAAGAGGATGTGAGAAGATAGAGACCAAGGGCTTAGAGTGACATTAAAATTTTTAAAAATGTTTTTCATGTTTTATAGTGGGGCCCAAGTTCTCATTCATGAATCTGAAAATGGAATAATACATTCAGGGTTAATGCAGTTTCATTCTTAACCATTCCAGGCTTTCTTCCTGGCAAGATTGCTCATTCTATCTGTTTAATTTGGAATGATTGCAATTACAGTAAATAATATCATCTGAAAAACTAAATTCAAATGGATATTGAAATCTATTGAGATTTTTGATGTCCCATAATTTCTGGTATTGAGATCATGTAAATTCAAATTAGAAAAAGATCCATTTAGTAATCTCATAGAAGTTACATGTGATTGCTTTCTACCATGGAATATTAAGTCCAGCCCTTTCAGCATTTGAATTCTTTTTATTTAAATTACAAGCTGGTCTACCTGTGGAGGGGGGCCTTAAGAACATTCTGCAGTTATTTAATATTTTAAATAACTATTATTCTTAATTTTAGCTTATCCCAGAGTTATTCTTCCAACAGTCAATTTATTAAAGTCTGAGTTAGTGTCAGTATATGAAAGAAATCATTTAAAACCAGTAACATGCAGTGTAGAACAGTCAGTAATTTTGAGCTAAACGGTTTACTTCACACAGTAAGTATTAGAGGAGGTCAAAGAGGAAAGCTTTATTCCAGAAGTGGGATTGTAATTGGCCATAATTTAAGTGTTCTGAAAGGGAGAAAAGATATTTCAGCTAAGAGAGCTATTTCTCAACAGCAGTGAATGGGGTATGATTACAACAGGGCAGTTTACCAAAATCTGGAGTTTCAAAGCTCCCATTATATTTTGGAGGTCTCCAGTTAAAGGTGTTATTTCCTGGTGGCCAAGACCACAGGTTCAAATTCACATACAAATTATAGCTCTGCCAATCGGTAGTTGTGTGAACTGGGGATTTACTTATTTTCCCTGCTCCACAGTTTCCCATTCTGGAAATTGACAAAAATAATAGTATTTACCAGGTGGGAGGCTAACAAGAGATAATCTAAAAACAATTCTAAAAAAACACAAAAATCACCTTTACTCTCTTCCTGGTATATAGTAAACCTGTCATTTCACTACTCTTATTTCAGAAGTTTGCTGATGATCTTAATTATAAATGGAGGAGATATGTGCCTTCAGTGTATCTCTTATGACATCATAAATTCTAAGATTAAAAATGTATCCTCATGGGTCATGCCTACACCATTTTTTATATTGTGTATAATGGCAAATGCATATAATGGAATATAGCATTTCTTGCCTTATATGCTTTGTCAATACATTAATTGATCAAACATTTTCAATTCCTACTTTTTTTTCATGGCACCTTTTACATGGTTAGTGATTATAAAATGGTTGAACCATGAAATAGCTGTGCTGCTATTAGGGAAAATGATTAATAGAATTACCTGAGAAGTGTAATAGTCCCCATATTTTAGCTATATACACCACATTTTTGTGTTTTTTAAAACCACACAGTTATTTCCCATTCTAGATGTCACTTAGCAATATACTTTTCAATGAACACTTGAGTTCACTTCTGTCTTGCACCCAACAGTTTTATCCAGTTTTGTCAGGAACTCCATCTAGTTGCTCAAGTCAATTAAAACTTGGAGTCATTCTTAACTATTCTCTTTAGTTTATATCCTACATCTGATCTGTGAAAAAAAAGAAAGGAAAAGAAAATCTAACTAGTTGTGTACAGTATCTGTTCATTTCCCTCTAGCTTCTCTGTGGCCACTGTGGTCCTAGCTACCATTATCATCTTTCATTTGAAATGTTGCAATAGCCACATAACACATTATCCTGTACCCATCCTTGACTTTCTATTATTTACTCCAAATTAAATAAATAATGGATTTATTTAAACACAAGACAACCTAGGTTCTCTTTTTAAACTCCGCCAATGGACCCTCGTTCTACTCAATAAAAGCAGAAGTACATTAAGACCCACTTGAACTTGTCATCCGTTATAACTTTGATTAATGTTGTAAATGAAAGTTGAATATCCCCTGCATGGTTCCCTCCATTCCAGTCCTACTGGCTTCCTCACTGTCCTCCAAACAGTAACCATGCTCACACCTTATATCGAGTTCTCAAGTTTCCTCCTTTACCTGGACTGCTCTTCCCATAAATATGTATATTAGATATCTTCATCTTTTTCAAGCTAAATTCTCACTTATTTAAATGGGGCCTATGTCAGATACCTGCCTTATATTGGGTATTTTGGGGAATGATCTTTTTGTAATGTATATCAAATATAAGATGGAGGCAGCAATCTCTCTCCTGCTCCAATAGATCCCATGTATCGGCTGCCTCCCCATTTTAACATAAACTCAGATATTAGGAGCATTGGAAAGAATTTCAAGAGGCCCAGTCTTCTGCTTTCAGGAAGACAGAATAAATTTCCCCCCATTTTTTATTTTACATAATATGAGTCTCAACCACATTAAGTAACCTGCTCATAGTCAGATAGGAAGCAAGGGACTGGGAGACGTGTATCACCGGTGCCTTCTGCCTTCTGTTTGTAGTGCCACATAGAGCTCTGTTCCTGATGCCAAGAGTGAACAAACCCCATGGCGGACCCCTCCTTGGCATTTGGAAAATGTATCAATGGTACCCAAAGCCAATCTAATAATGAAAGTTATGAAGCAGAGGGATTTGTCTGTATACATGGATCTCTGATTAAAAGTCTGACCTGGATTTTTCATAGATGCCAATGTCGTCTCAAAAGCCATTTGGCTTTTTTTCTCTTCCTTTTTAATGTCTGACTATAAAAGTTTGAAATATATAGCTTCAGCATGAAAACCCTGACACAGCCTTAACTACTGTAAAACAAGCAGGAAAAGCTATAATAATTTCACTTTTATAATATAATCTGAAATTGAATTACTCTCATTTCATGGCAAAGTCAATATTGCTAATGGATTAGAAACATGGCTGATAAAAGTATTATTGAGTTCATATTTGGGGAATCATGTGAAAAAAATGATTTTTCTTGTGGTCTATGGCACTTGAAACTTGGCACTGATCTGAAAAGTAACTTTAGTGTATAAACCACTTTAGTAGGTAAATGCTTAGTCAAAATAAATGAATCTAAAAGGGTCTGATAAAGCTGCTAAAAATCTGTCTCATCCTCCCCATTCTATTACTAAGCTACCAGTGGAGGCCTGGGGCCCAACTGTAAAAGGCCTAATCTACAAGGTGACAGTCATGGTGAGGGGCTATCCATGAAGTAGAAGCCTGTGATTTCCTCAGGCATATTCTATATATCGAACAGTTGAACAATGAATTGGGAATCCTAGACAAGAGATTCCAAGCCACTCTTTAGCACTGTAAATTTGGGCAAATCATCCTCTCTATGGGTTTGCATTATCAACCAAATAAGAGGCAGGCCTACAAGAATGTGACTATTTTATGCTTCTGTAACTCTACAATATCCAGTAAAGTTGCTATGTTCCTCTCATTTAAAAAGGTTCCAGCCCAGCCAGTGTGGTTCAGTTGGTTGAGCATTGTCCCATGCACCAAGGAGAGGCTGCCAGCTCAATTACTGGTCAGGGCACTTGGCTGGGTTTCAGGCTCAGTCTCCAGTGGGAAATGTGCAGGAGGCAGCGGATCAATGTTTCTCTCTCATTGATGTTCCTCTTTCTCTCTTCCCTCTCCCATCTCTCTCTAAAATCAATAAAAACAATTAAAATATAAAAATGTTCCCAATTTTCAAATGTTAAGAGTTACCCTGTGTAGGCCTGCTTTTATACTGGATACAGCTAGCCTCTTTGCTTTAAAGATAAAAGTTCTCCATTGTAAAAAGCTGAGTCAAATATAAAGAAATTCTAAAGCCAGGTATTAAATAAATTCAAAATTATTGCAAAGAACCAGATGAAATATAAACAATTGAACATTCTAAAACAAAATAAGTGACTGCAATTGCCTCAACAGGTGGGCTTCACAGCAAATTAAAATAGTTGAAGAGAATTAGTGAATTGAATGTCATAAAAGAAGAAACCATGCTGACTGAAGAATGCCAGTAAAAATAATGAAAAATTAAAAAAAATAGGAAAGCTATAGGAAGAGAGTAAAAGGAATAATGCAGATACAAAAATAGAATCTCAGAAGAATAGAACAATGAGCACAAGGTAAATGATAGAATAAATAATGAAAGATATTTTTCCAGAACTGAAAAAATACATCAAGCCATAAATTCAAGAAATGCAACATAAGCAAGATAAAATTTTAAAGCAAATAAAGAAAAAGTATAATCTTCTAAAGAATAACTACTGAATTTTCAACACAAATATGAAAACCAAAGAAATTATTTATTCTGAAAATAAATTATTTTAAATGAACTTAATATAAATATTTTAGAGAAATAATAGCTATGCAATTTTCATGATGAATTACACACACACACACACACACACACACACACACACACACACAAAACCCTACCTAAAGTATATTTCAAGCAAAAAGTAGATGACTCCTAATAATAAACTTAGAGGTGCAGGGTGGTATCCAGAGTGGGGAAAAGGGTATACATGTGGGTATATCTGTTATAATACTGACAATAAAAACAATTATTATTTACTAGAGGCCCAGTGCACGAATTCATGCAGGTAGGGTCCCTCAGTCTGGCTGGCAATCAAGGCCTATGGTGGAAGGGGGGAGCTGGCTGGCCAGGAGGAGGGGCCATGGGGAGGTTGGCCAGTCGGCCCCCTGATTGGGGCCTATGTGGGGGCCGGCTGGCAGGGGGGAGGGACCATGGGTGGTTGGCTGGCCGGCCCAGCACCTGATCAGGGTGGGGGAACCAATTGGGAGTGGGGCCGGCTGGGGGGAGGAGCTGCAGGAGGTTGAGAGGACCCAGATTGGGCCAGTTGGCTGCTGCAGTGCCCATAATAACGACCAGTCATTCTGGTTGTTCTGGTCATCTTTCCATTCCATCACTGGGCTTTTATATATATAGTTATGGAGTAGTAAGCATATATAGCATTAAAATACATGGTGATAACGAAACACTGGGCAGAAGTGGGAAAAAAACTTAAAATATTTTCAGAACTTCTTCTTTTGAAAAGTAGATAAAGGACCAATTTATATTAGCCTTTATTAAATAAAGTGTATATTTTATAATAGCTCTGGTAAACACTAAAAGAAATAAATAAGAATGTTTAAATAATAAAATAAGTGAGGAAGAAAATGGAACAATGCATTAGTAATTAACTTACCCAAGACAAGAAAGAAGAGATTTGTGAATATAGACTGTGGATATAAAAACAGAAACAGTAGTACAATTGCAGATTTAAACCAGAATATATGTCATTATATTGCAGACAAATTAACTGATTTAAGTTATAAAGATGGTCTGCTTAAAATAGAACCACCTACAGAGAGGAAGGGAGAGGGATAGAGAGTTAGAAACATCGATGAGAGAGAAACACCCATCAGCCCCCTCCTGCACACCCCCCACTGGGGATGTGCCTCCAACTAAGGTACATGCCCTTGACCAGAATCAAACCTGGGACCCTTGAGTCCGCAGGCTGACGTTCTATCCACTGAGCCAAACCGGCCAGGGCAACACATAAATTTTCATATTTATTTTTCAGTTGTCCCTTTGTTCTTTAATATGTCCCATTCTTGTGACCTTCATTCCATAAACATACAATTCCCTGGGTCTTGTTTCACCTGAATCCCTGTGCTTCTAATATTATCCAACATATCACATTCTGGCTGTATTCTTTCAAGCCCAAGCTTGTTCTTTGCCTCCCATAATAACACATTTTCTTTCTGAGTCCTTCTATTTCATCACTCTTACTGCCTTTACCCTACCATATTTATAGTGCATAATTTCCTTTTCTTTAAATTTAGCAACCCTTCCCTACCTAATATCTTTGTTTATTCAGTGTAGAATTCTTAGTCCATCATTTTGAATTCACATTTATAAGCAGTCTCTATCCCCTGGCCCACTTGCAAACCCATAGCTCTCCCTGAACTAAACTGCACACTTGGACCAATATAAGTAATTGCCTTTTTCCATTCTTGTGTAGCTAAAAGAAAATCACCCAACCATGAAGTCCTCCCCAACTCAATGCGATGGCAATATCAGGATTACCTGGGTAGCATTCAAAACTTCAGTACTGGCCACTAATCAATTTTCTCTACATATTTGTTGAATTGAATGGAATGTTTCATATTTTGTGCAGTGCTTTTTCACTAAAAAAAATAGTAGAAAGATAAATGTATAATCTTGCATCTCAATAATGAAGACATGTTGAAGTATTACACTGATGTACACATGCTAGATTAGAATACATCAAGATGTTTCTTGTTTGTAGAAACAAAATAAAATAATAGAATTTTTCTATTGCAGTGGAAAATTTGTGATTAGAATTAATATTAAGTGATTATTCATGCCTGTCCTCTATTTTAAGCTTTGGCAGATTTTTAATAATGTAGATGCTAACATGCATTTTGTGGATAAGATTCTATCAGTAGGATGTATATGTGGTGAATTTATGTCAATTAATTTGAAATGTGAGTTTGGGAAAAGAAAATCTATCTAATAGGATAGATTGTCCAACTTGTAAGATTTATTATTTCATTTTGAATTGATTCCTTCTATCAAAAAGCATAGGTTTATTTGGTATAATTAAACAACCAAGGTATTTGCTGTTATTTAGTAATCCTGGCATATTTACAGGGCATGGTGCAGTAGAAGAATTGATCTACCAAACACAATTACACCTGTTCATGGGGCTTATAAAAGAATATTAAGAAATTCCAATAAGTAATTTCAATCTGTTCTTATAAATGGAAACTACATCTGAAAAGCTGTTGGATATGAGACAAGAAAGAAAAGAAAAAAGTTTATTTTGTTTTGCAAATTTGTACTTTGATAGTTCTTACATTTATCTAGTGAAAATAACAACACATATCAGTCTGGCATAACAGAGAGTCAAATGTAGATTTTTTTTCTATATCGCACAGTCTTCTATTATTTAAATAGGTACAGAGTTTTCAGATACTGAGCAATTGTTCTCCATGCTTTCAGCACAGTGAAAAAAATAAAGCAAGGCTATTTTCAGACAGGAAAGATTACACTGTAAAGATAGGAAAGACTTCTTGGATTTCAGTAATGTGGTCAAGGTCATCTAGCCCAGTGTAACCTCTAATGGTAATGCAGACTCCAGATATTTGTGTGGGTCATCAATGGGGTGAAAACAGCTGCTTTCAGAAGTCCAAGAGCAAGTGAATAATGAGATAAAATTTATTTATTCATTATATTTTCTTCCTTAGTAACATGAAAGTTATAATACATATATAATGAGTTTGCAGTACTTTCAGTTAAAACCACAAAATGAAACAAATCAAAACCAAGCAACTAAGTCACTTAACTAATGGGTTTTTTTTGTTTTGTTTTGCTTTTTCTTCCACTCAGTAAGAAGTCTGGAAGCAGGCAGTCTACCTCCAAGGCTGCTACTGAAGCTCAGTAAAGCTTTTGGGAGCAGAGTTACATCAATATTTTCACTACACTACCTTTAGTGCATAGACCCTCATTCTTATGCTTGCCACTTTCATTATGTAAGATAAGCTGGGAAATGCTGTGACGTTTAAGAATGCCTATAACTCAGAGGCTCAGCACAATCAACATGTATTTTGCTCATCCAAAGTCCACTGTGCATCCAAGTGAATCTCCGTGGCAGCTCTCCTCCATGCAATGGCAAAGCAATTCAAACCACTTGGATCTATTGGTTAGGCATCTGAGCACATGGCTTCCATGGTCCCCAGTGCAAAGGAAGAAAGAGAACAGAGAGTGGCACAAAGGTTTTTCACCGCCTCAGCTTGGAAGTGACATTTCCATTTATATATCATTGAACAAGTTCAATATAAGGAGTAATGAGTATAGTTTGGCATCCAGCAGTGATGGGGGAGGGGGGGTGTGGGATATTGGGAGTAATCGTAATGGGTAACTTAACTCTCCATATGGTTAAAATGACAGTTGTACCTTCAGGCTCTATATAAGCTTCCCAAAGATAGAAGACGGAGAGAGAGAGAGAGGGGGAGAGAGAGAGAGAGAGAGAGACAGAGAGAGAGAAAGAGAGAACAAAAATGCTTTTACCTGCTTCTACTTACTTTTTATTTGGAGAAGCACATTACTACTAAGAAAGCCTTGTCATAATAGAAAAGTTTGGTTGTGCTATTTTGCAGACATAATTTTGTAAGAATATTTTGCCTCAGAGAACATTACAGAGTGTTGTCCAGATGGTGGTGAATGCGCTATTTGAATTGCAAACATTAAGGATACATTTTCATTTATTATCTAGCTTTGAGAAGAAGAGGTCCCTACCATCCCATCACACCAAGGTACTACGGTATGTGTTAATGTTGACAGCATTGGGCTCTTACATAATGTGATTCACGAAGCTTGGAAGTAAGTCTTCCTCCCAGGTATCACACAGGCCAAATTTACAGTATCCACCTAGGTGTCATAATGACGTGTTGGAGGCCAAGGAATCATACAAATTATAGAGGATTTTACAGTTTGGAATGGAGTCAAATAAATTGCCAAGAATGAAGCTTGAGAGGTAAATGCCGCAGGATTCTGTAGACCCTGGGCTAACAGCAGCCAAAAGAAGACCTGGTGAAGAACTGATCTGCAAGGTGCTAAGAGCCGCTAGTGACTTTTAAGCTGGAACACTATGTTTTCACTTCTAGGACCTTCTGCATGGCCAGTCTATTGGTGGAAAGGCGTGTTTCTGGCTAAGCCACAAGTGTACCGGCATATGCTTCCACAATATCAGATGGTGTGTTTGGGGAAGGAGAAAGCACCGAGGGAAAGTTAAAAACATCTGGGGACTTACTGAAGTCAGAACCCCTCCCCCCATACCTTTTCCTCTCTAGTAATATTGGTTTAAATATATTTTTTATTGATTTCAGAGAGGGAGGGAAAAGGGAAGAGAGATAGAAACATCAATGATGAGGGAGAATCATGGATCGGCTGCCTCCTGCACATCCCCTACTGGGGTCAAGCCCAAAACCCGGGCATGCGCCCTTGACAGGAATCGAAACTGGAACCCTCAGTCCACAGCCTGATGCTCTATCCACTGAACCAAACTGGCTAGGGCCTCTCTAGTAATAGTTTAAAATGCCAATGCTAAGAAAAGAGAAATAGTCACAAATTACTATCATGATTCTTTTATTTTTAATTATTATTGTGATTCTTAGTAGTTTTTCTAACTCAACTCAAAGATTGTAAATAGTATCAAGTTTATATTATGAAGATCAACCGCACCTATAGTGAAGGAATTATAAATTAGTGACTTTCAAACAGAAAATATGCCACATACACCATACCATATACCATGTTTAGTATAAATGCCAACCTGGTCTGCTTTGATTTTGTCTCTAGTTAATCATTACCCAAGCTTGATAGAGTCCTTAAATGATATGATCAGCAAGCAAGGTGGTTGAAACTAAATGTTCTGCAATCACATTTTGTGCATCTGATTACTGGTTTGGTTACCTTATGATCTTCAAGTAAGTTAATTAAATTATCTGATTTTGAGTTTCTTCTCATGGAAATCATTAATAACTACCTAAGAGAATTCTTGTGAGTTAAAATACAAATGCATTTAGAGTTCTCTATTATTATTATTAGCCTGATGAATACAGAAATACTTTATCTAAAATGGGGGATTTCTAGTACCAATAGCAACTGTTGCCCCAACATTATTGTCCGTGACACTATTAATAGCCGAGGTTGACCAGCAGCCCCTGAACGATGGATGAACAGATTATTCTGACAATTTCACTGTGAAAGAGAAGCCAAGGGTTAGCCCAGCTATAACAGCCAGGCAGCCTCAATTGCCTATCTCAGGCTTTTATTTGAATTTTTATCTTTAGATACAATCAGTAGGGTGATTAATCTTGGGAGGACACAAGTGTTTACATTATCCGCTGGGCAAGGACATCCAGGGATTAAGCATAAGGATTCCAGTAAACACCAGGGTCTGCACATGCACAGACTTGTTTGGAAAGGTCAAGGAATAATTAGGGGCACCACCTTTGACGATCCCCTAAGTCAGAATTCCAATAAACAAGGCAGGCGGCCTTCCACACACTTCCCTTTTCTCAGAATGTCCTCCTTACAAACTTTCCAACCAAGTCTCAAGTTCTCCCCAACAATTAATGTTAAAAATAGGCTAATGAGCCCTAACCGGTTTGGCTCAGTGGATAGATTGTCGGCCTGAGGACTGAAAGTTCCCGGGTTCAATTCCGGTCAGGGAATGTACCTTGGTTGCGGGCACATCCCCAGTAGGAGGTGTACAGGAGGCAGCTGATCGATGTTTCTCTCTCATCGATGTTTCTAACTCTCTATCTCTCTCCCTTCCTCTCTGTAAAAAAATCAATAAAATATATATTTTAAAAAATAGGCTAATCAATACAAGCAATAAGCATTTATGTTCTTATTTACAATGATAGATCTGGTATACATATATAGTAGTTCAAGAAAGAGATATTACAATTTATATACAAATTATTTTTAATCAAACTTAAGAAATTGTGGAAATTTTTTGAAAGCAATTGAATACATCATTAAGTTTTGAATTTTTTCAAAGTGTCTTACGCTTAAAGGGGACTTCCATTCCCCTTTTTTCTACTTTGAGAATAAAATTATTAAAATAAAGATTTACAATTCTTTACCTTGCAATATTGAGGCTCCTAATGTATTCCTGGCAGTTGTGCTATTTGAAACTATCTCTCTTTCTAACCCTGTTTTTGTTTCTTGGTTAAATAAACAGATTAACAAAAGGATCTAGCAAACAGAATAATTATAACTTTACAATTAAGGGTTACCAAACCAAAATAAATGTAATATTTATGCAATTAATCATATGTTAGATCTTGGCATATTTAGAAAAGTCAGTTTTTAAACAAATAGAACATTTTTGTTATGGACTGAGAAAAAAGTAATAATTAAAATAATTGAAAGTGGCCACATTTTCATTTAGTTGTGAATGTTGGTAAGCAGTGATATGTCACTGAAAATAACTGTCATAAACCAGACTAGTCTATATTAATACTTTGTACCCTATCCTCATTTTCATTAACTAAACAAAGGCAATGGCCTTTGTTAATGTTAAGTAAGTTTCAAAATAATTTTCACCAAATGGAGCTGGAAATTCATACTTCTACATTTAAAAAAGAACACTGACTCCTACTTTGCCCATAAAACACAAATGAACAAAAATATCAATTTCTAGATGAAAATATAGAGAAAAGCTTCAAAAAATTAAAGATTTCTTAGACACAAAGCATATGATTCTGAAGAAACACATAGATAAATGGTTTTAATCAAAATTTAAAACACTTACTCTTTGAAAGTCACTGCTAAGAAAATAAAAATACAAGCCATGGACTGGGAGAAATCATTTGAAATCACAGAGAAGATTTTAAAAAGTCATGTTCAGAGTATTATATAAAGAAGCATCAAATGCCATGATAAAGAAATAAGTAACCCAATAAAAAATGGGCAAAAGATTTGAATAGATGCTTCACCAAAAAAAGTTGTTTAAATGAGAATCACTTGAGAACGTGGTTGTATTTTATGTTTTGTTTTATGGCTGATTTATATATATATATATCACATCTTCTTTATCCAATTATCTATCAAAGGACACATTAGTTTATTCCATGTCGAGAATAATCCTATAATGAACATGGGGTGCGTATATCTTTGAGGATAAATGTTTTCAATGTTTTGGTTAAGTATTGCCATTTTGTTGTCAGGCAGAAAGTTAAGAACCATATGAATTCACCCATATGTGGGATATAAAACTGAAAGCAACAAATGAACAAGCAAGAAAAAAAAAAACAAAGAAAAACTCATAGACACAAACATTAATATGGTTGTTGCCAGAGAGAAGGGAGGTTGGGGGGATAGTAAAAGGTAAAGGGGGTCAAATACTATGACAGAAGGAGATTTGACTTTGGGGATAGGAATACAGTGTATCATAGGATTGTACCCTTGAAATTGATACAATCTTATTAACCAAAGTCACCACATAAAATTTAACTTAAAAAAATGGTGGTCAACATCATTAGTCATTAGAAAAATGAAATCCAAATACCAAAACCACAATGATGTATAAGTACATATACACAAAAATTGCTGAAATTTAAAAACAAAAACAAAAACTGACCATGCCAAGTGCTGGTGAGGAGACAGAAGTCATATATTTCTGGAGGGAAACGTAAACTCTCACAATTTATTTGGCATATAAATTGGCAGTTTCTTAAAAAAATGAAATAAACATAGACCTACCATATGATCTGGCTTTTATACTCTTAAAAGAAAAGAAAGCATATATACTCAAAATAGCTTATCCACATAGAGCAGTTTTATTTGTAATAGCTAAATCATTGAACAACTGACATTCTCCATCAACAAATAGATAAACAAATTGTGACATATCCATACAATGGAGTATTACTTACTGATATAAAAAAGATAAACTATTAATATTTAAAGCAACATAGATAAATTTATCTCAAAATAATTATATGTGAGAAAATAAGCCAGACAAGATAAGAAGTCATGCTGTATGATTTCATCTCTATAAAATCTGAAAAATGCAAACTAATATGTATTGACAGGAAGCACATCAGTGATGATATGGGGATAAGAGGAGGGAAAGTAAGAAGGCGATTATAAAAGAGGTATCAAGACACCTTTGAAAATAATAATGTTTGTTATCTTGCTTGTTGTGATGGCTTTATGAATATATATATATATATATATATATATATATATATAGTATAAATTTTTGCTTTATTTTTTAATATATATATATATATATATATATATTTATTACATTGATTTCAGAGAGGAAGGAGAGGGAGAGATAGAAACATCAATGATGAGAGAGAATCATTGATTGGCTGCATCCTAAACACCTCCTACTGCGAATCAACCCTGCAACCCAGGCATGTGCCCTGACCAGGAATTGAACCATGACCTCCTGGTTCGTAGATCTATGCTCAACCACTGAGCCATATGAGTTGGGCAAAATTGTACACTCTAAATATGTGCAATTTTTATATGTTAGTTTTACCATAATAATGCTATTTTTAAAAGCTCATCAAACTCTATATATTAAATTGTATTAATAAAATTAAAAGTATTCTAAAATAATATTCAGTAAAATAACCCCTATAAATAATTAAATAAATTAATTTACTAAAAAATCATAAATAGAGTATGCTTTTTCAAACTGTGCCTTTCTACTTTGCTGGAGATTCAGATATGCCTCTGGCACTTGAGAATTTCAGTCTAGAGGACTAAGCCTACTCATAGCTACTTAGCTTGCTGACTTCAAAACAGTAGCATGAACTATTTTTGTTCTCTTTAAAAATAACTCTTCAGATTTATAAAGGTCTTTATAGTCAAAAAGCTCTAAGAGGCTTATGTATATGTGTCTACTACAAGAGGGTCAGCTTTGTGAATAATATCACACTTGTATAGGCCATTATGTTTTCAAAGAACTCCTACATATGTGGTCTTGTTTGATCATCAGAAATCATCTAATTCAGTCAGTCTCCCAGCACCTTGCTCAGAGACAACTGATTCCCCAGTATTCTGGCACATGCTCCATTGTCACTGCCATGATCACCTTTAAACAGAATCCACATCTGATCCATGTCCACCTCTGCCTCCAGCCAAAGTCTCTCATGTATGGTTATTTGTGTTAAAACCACAGGATGCCAGAGTTGAAGACACTTCCAGAAATCACCACAAATCTCTTACTTTACAGATGACACTGAAGTCCATAAAACTTGGTCTTACTTAGGAACCTAAAAGGAGCCTGAGGACTAGTCCACCAAATAGAAAGTCCTCTATCTGACATGCAAAACACTCTGGAGTTATACCATGTTATTCCCGGCAATATTGCCTTTGTTACCACTAAAGTGCTTCTTTCTTTCTTTTTTTAAATATATTTTTATTGAGTTCAGAGAGGAAAGAAGAGAGATAGAAACATCAGTATTGAGAACGAATCATTGATTGGCTGCCTCCTGCACCAGTAATTGAGCCCACAACCCTGGCATGTGGCCTGATCTGGAATTGAACCATGGCCTCCCAGTTCATAGGTTGATGCTCATCCACTGAGCTGGGCAAGTGCTCTTTGCTTCATGGCATTATCATCTTCATCATTTTAAACTACATATCCATTTCTCTAAATTTTACTTATTGTTATTATTTTCTCTCACTGGTACATAAGGCAGTAAGCTCACTGAGGACCATGTCTGTATCTGTTTTGTATAACACCAGAGTCCAGCACATTGTCCAATACTAACTGCAGCACAGTAATTCTTTCTTGGGTGATTGAAAGGATGGTGGACAATGCTTGATATGTTCACTTCATTCCAAATACACCAGGCTTCTTACCAACAACATTTCCTGTTCAGACACTTTTTTCTTTTCATGTAGAATGCTCATTTATGGTGAAAATAAGTAGATATTATCTTCAAATGAAAGATGAAGAAAGTGAGGATTAGAGTACTTACTCAATATTACTTAGCCAGCACCAGACATGGTATTTCTTGCTTAAATCATTACAGTTGAATATCTCCCTCACACCATGGAGAATTAATTATATGTGGATTTCTCTCCAAATAAAATGGAAGAGCCCCAAATTTTCACATATTTTAACTAGGCAATTGTGACATATAGAAAAATGGTTCAGAGTCACACACCTCAACAGTATAGAATTGTGCATTATGCATAAATATCAATTCTTTTTTACTTTCTTAAAACTGCAATTGAATATCAGGCAGCTTCAACTACTTCATATAGATCCCAAAAATAGTCTGCACCCAAAAAAGCCTGCAAAATGTTCTCAGATCATAATCCATTTGCTTTCATTTCACTCACAGTTCTAGGAAGCATGGATATATGCTTTTGTAGTACAGGCATTTTGAAGCATTAAGTTGGAAACACTGAGGAAAGATACTAACTAGAGTCTGAATGAACATATGTAGTCTGCAAAAGGGCTTTAGAAATAGACCTCACCCCAAAACACTAGCAGAAGCAGAATCAGGAGGAGAGGAAATCCAGACTCATAATTACCACCAAATCTGAATGTTTTATTTTTTAATATCTTGATATAATTTCAGACTTACAGAAAAATCACAATAGTACAAATTTTACGAAATCCTTTCATCCAGATTCATCCAAATGCTTACATTTCACTATACTTGCCCTTTCTTCCCTCCCTTCCCCACACTATCTCCTTGTTTCATCTCTGAGCCTTTTAAGATTAAGTTGCAGAAATAATGACAGTTGATCCTAAATAATTCAGTGTGTATTCCCTTAAAACACAAAAATTACCTAAGCCCTAGCTAATTTGGCTCCGTGGATAGAGCATTGGCCTGCAGACCAACGGGTCCCGGGTTTGATTCAGGTTGCAGGCTCCTCCCTGGCCCAGGCCCTGGTCAGGGAGCATGCAGGAGGCAACCAATCGATGTGTTTCTCTCACTTATATATTTCTCTTTGTCTTTCCCTCGCTCTTCCACTCTCTCTAAAAATCAATGGAGAAATATCCTCGGGTGAGGATTAAAAATTTTTTTACCTGAATTAACTATGAAACCTTTCACAAAATCAAGAAATTAAGATCAATGCACCTGCAGACCCTTTTCGATGTCACCATTTATTACAATAACATCTTTTATAGTCTGCTTTAATCTGTAACAGTTCCTAAACCCATCTTTTTATTTCATGACTGATATTTTTAACAGAGCAAGACAGTTATTTTGCAGAATACCTCTTAATTTTGGCTTGTCTGATATTGTCCGATGGGTGGACTCAGGTCTTGCACATTGGCTGTGAAAACACATCATGATGCTGAATTCTCAGTGCTTCATATTAAGAGGCACATGTTGCTAATTGTTATAGCTTAGCAATGTTATCTTTGATCACTTGGTTAATGTGGTATCTGTCAGTTTTCTCCACTGTGAAGTCAGTATTTGGCTCTTGATAATATATACATTACAAAGTACTTTGAGATTATGTAAATATCGTGTTGTTCACTATACTTTCACTTAATAGTTTCCATATCCATCCACAACTCTTGCTTGAATTACTATCATAATGCTTATCGAGTATTGATTTTCTAATTTCATTTCTTCTACATGTGTTCTTGATCTTTAAAAATGACAAAGAGCAACTTTCTCTCTTCTCTCTCTCTCTCTCTCCCTATAGACATAAATACAGATATATGTGTGTATATATACACACATATATACACATATATTCTTAGGTATAAATATTTAAGATTATATATATGTACATACATACACATATATAAAACATATAAGTATATATATTTAGGTAAGTATAGAAATTTTAGAATATGTGTCTGTGTATATGTATGTATGTATTTGGTCAGTGGCTTCAAACTGGCTCCTTATATCTTTTAATAAGTCCCCATAACTCTTTGAGCACTTTTTTCTTTCTAGATGAATGCCCCAGGCTTCTAATCCGTCATTTCTCTGAAGAGCTCTGACTCCTTTTACTTGATATAGGTTTGGAAACCAAGATTAAAGCAGTAGGTATGCTCATTTCCATATGGATTTTATTTCTTCTAGGTGCTTTAGTATAGATTAAAAATACACACCCATGTGTTTGTGCATGCACACATACATACTAGTATATACACACTCACATATATTTTCATTCATTTTTATATCTATTTTATGAATTCATATTGATATTTCCAATTCTAGTCTAACACCTCTAAGATTAGGAGCAAAGATAAGATATTTCTACTAGCAACATTGTAATTAGACAATGCGATATAGAAATCAAAGGTATACAAATTGGGGGAAAATAACTTAAACTTGTTTCTATTGTCAGATTATATGATGATGTGCTTAAAAGGAACTAGAGAATCAATAATAAACCTAACCCAAATGATACAAAAATTTAATAAAGTGGCAAATTATATAGTTAGCATGTATAAATCAATAACTTTCATATACACAAGAAATAATCAGTTAGGGATATAATAGAGTTTACCCTACTCCAATTAATATAGCAACAAAAAAGAGTTAAAAAAACAACGTTAAAACACTATATTTTTAAGGATCAATTTTCTCTTTCAACTTAAGAACTGTTTAATAGAAAGTTATTAAATTTCTAGTTTGAATGGATTTTTAAATTTTGTTAAAAATTTCTAGTTTTATTGCATTGTGATCTAAGAGTGTTTTATCTTTACTTTATAAATCTTTCTGTTGTTTTTGTGACATGAGGTATGGTCAATTTCCAAGGCTGCTTCATGCATACTTGAGAAGAGGTGTGTTCTCCATAAATAGTGTATAATGTTCAATATATAATCACTAGAGGCCTGGTGCATGGATTTGTGCACCAGTGGGGTCCCTCGGCTTGGCCTGTGCCCTCTCGCAATCCGGGACCCATAGGGGGATGTCAGATAGCTGGTTTTGGTGCAACCCCTGCAGGCCTGATCCAGACAGGAGGGAGCCTGATCCTGTGCATTGAGCATCTGTCCCCTGGTGGTCAGTGCACATCATAGCAACTGGTTGACTGGTCATTTGGTCATTCGGTCATTCGGTCACTTAGGCATATATATATATATATATATATATATATATATATATATATATATATATATACACACACACACACACACACATATACACTAGAGGCCCGGTGCACGAAATTCATGCACTGTGTGTGTTTGGGGGGCGCTCCCTCAGCCCAGCCTGCACCCTCTCACAGTCCAGGACCCCTCACTCTTTACTGCCTGCCTGCTCGCTGCTCCTTACCGCTTGGCTCACTGCTCCTTAGCACTCTATAGCACTGCCACTCCTTGTGCTCATCAGCCATGAGCCAGCTTCTGGCTAAGTGGCGCTCTCCCTGTGGGAGCACACTGACCCCCTGGGGGAAGGTCCTGCATTGAGCATCTGCCCCCTGTGGTCAGTGCGATCATAGTGACTGGTCATTCTGCCGGTCATTCCACTGTTTGGTCAATTTGCATATTAGGGTTTTATTATATAGGACCAGAGACCTGTTGCACAAAGAGATTCGTGCAATAGGTATTCCCTTCCCCTGGCTGCCGGCACCGGTTTTCCTCCAGCACCCAGGACCCAGGCCTTCACTCCAACTGGAGCCTTAAGTGTTTGCTGCTCTGATGCTTCGCACCTATGTATGCAAATTAACCGCCATCTTTGTTGGGTTAATTTGCATAGTCTCTTGATTGGCTGGTGAGTGTAGCGGAAGGATGGTCAATTTACATGTTTGTCTATTATTAGGTGAGATAGATAACCTTATTTGATCAATTTTGTACTGAGAATGAAGTGTTACTGTCTTCTTAGTGTTTTTATATGTCTTCTTGCATCTCTGGTAAGTTTTGCTTTTAAAAGTGGTTGCTGTGTTATTTAGTATATAGATATTCATATTCATTATTTCTCCATTGTAAAATGTAAACTTTATCATTAGAAGTTTAGTTTTTACAACATTTAATCGTTTGTGGCTCAAATTTTACTTTGGTTAATATCACTATCAGTGTCCATGGTTGCTTGCTTATTATTTCAGCTTAACAGGTATACCTTTGTGCATCCCTTTCTTTTCAGCCTTTTAAGTGATTGATATAGATATGTTTCATATATACCATTTAGTGTCTTTTTACAGTATATTTTTAAATTTTATTTATCGATTTTTGAGAGAGAGAGAGAATGATCAACTTGTTGTTCCACTTATTTATGTTTTCGCTGGTTACTTCTTATATATGCCCTGACCAGAGATCAAACCCTCAACTTTAGTGTATTGGGATGATGTTCTAACTAACCGAGCTACCTAGCCAGGGACTATTTTTTTCTTCTTAATAGCTGAGTTAAGCCCATTTACATATATTGATAAGAGTACTCTTATTTTCACTCTACTTAATTTATTTTAGAATTATGTGATTATGTGATTGTTGCTGTCTCTTTAGTCTTTTACATTTTTTTAAATTTCATTTGGTAATTAAGTAGCTTTATATTTTTGTTCTACCTTTTTAATGCCCTTCTTTAACCTTCTCTGCTTTGTAACGTAATAGAACACTTTCTGTTTGTTTAATTTAATGAAGCCAATTTCTCTGGAATATTGCTAATATTATTGCTTTCATTTTTTGGTACCTTCAATGGGTGGAAAGGGTCCCCAGACCTTGGTTATAAAGAAGAAATACCTCAAAAATAAAGGCTGGCAACCAGTAGCTTCTGAAAGTGTGGGCCTCAGTCATAAAGTAGAGACCAGAGTAAGGACTAGAACTAGAGTCAGTTAATAAGTGGCTTGTTCCATGTTTCCTTATCAGGGACTCTGGACCCCTCTGTCCTTAGGGCTTCATAGTACATAGACTCGGCATACCCAAGCCAGTATGTAATTAGTCTTCCTTTCTGGAGCTAAGGGTATCTTTATCCTTTTGTTTTGTAGACCCTTAACTTTCTCACTATAGATGTAATTTTAAAGTGTTAACAAGAAAGAGTATCAGAGTCAGTAAGGGCCCCAGTCCATGTCCTTCTTACAGAAAATCCACAAAGTATACAGTAACACCTCATTTACCAAAGATACAGTTTTAAAAAAATACATTTTCACATTTAGAATATGCTTCCTTCTGAAATAGTATCCACTCCCTCTTCACTCAGAAGCATCTACAGCTCTTCATTATGTGATTATCATTCTCTTGTGTTTTTTAATAGGTAAATACCTACACTTTTAAATAATATATTACACTTGTGACAATTTTGAGAACTTGTGGAGAGTGAATTATATTCTATTTTTCTATAATTTGATTTTTCACTAAATACATTAATTTTTCATTAATACTGTTGAATGTAGGTTTACTGAATTTTCAGCGCTGAATGTGATATCATTTTACAAATACTATATTTTTGTTATATAAATTCCATTATACAACCTTCGTTATAAAACTCCAGTCTCCCATTTATCCTTTGCTGCATGTTGAAGAATTGTTCCAAACTGGACATAAACACTGAACATGGTTTTGAGATGGCTGGCACCGGGCTGATTCAGATTGAGGTTATTGTGTCTAAAACTCCGTAGTGATTTTTACATATGTCGCTGCTAAGATGACCTGCTCTAGTCTTTATAATGACTGGCTTCAACAGATCCAATGTATTTATTTTTGTTCAATTGCATATGATTAGAATTATCTCTTGTCCCAGCCTACGGGGACTTTTGGATCCTCAGTCTGTCCCTCTAGCAAATTTCTCTATTCTTTTGACACATTTATATTTGATGATCTGAATCATGGGTGGGCCAGGGCAGGATGGACGTGGTGGCGGCCCTGACACACGTGTTCAGGAATATCACTCAGATTGACAGCTCCGTTAATCAATTCCATTTGAGAGGTTATGGGATTATATGCTATTCTACCTAAATGCCCATCCACCTAGCCCCTGTGCTATCACAGGAACTGACAACTGACTTCACTGGAATTCAGCTCTGCCTATTGAATCTTTGTCATGGCAGTATGTGAAGCCTGCCAGAGAAGAGATTGAGATTGGTTAAAAAGGACTTGTCCTTTGTGATCCCTGCTGGGTTTTATGTCAATTGTGCCATTTCTAATGTGCAATATTCACCACTGACAGATGTCATGGAGCAGATGGGCATGTATTTGGAAACTTAGAAGTCTTTTCTTTTCACTTATTTAAAGCATATTAAGCACGCTGATGACTCTTCTGCTCATTTGCAAGACTTCACCCAAGTTCATGTGCATTGAAAAACATTCCCCTGTGTATTAGTAATCGCTCATTAACCGTAAAGAAATCATTGAAACAGGACATGGCTGTATAGATTGTTTAACTCAGTGGTCTTGGTTTTTAAACTGTGTTCCTCTTAGATCTGTACATCCCTGGGCAGCCAGGTTGTGTCCAGGGGAGCTGCCCACAGTTTTAGACATGTCCATCTGCACTTTAATCAAGATGTCTCAGATATTTTTTTTTAATTTATAGTCTGCATTTCTTTTGACTTTGTTAAAGGTTCTGCTATATTTTTTTTTTCCAAAATGCAACCAGTCCAGTTTCCTGCCCTTTTCTTCCCACCACATTTTTGACATGAAGTCATCTGTCCATCCATGGTATCACTATATCAAGCAGATTACTAGCATTTGGGGGAATGACTCAATATTATCTGCAGTTCTGAGTTTTCTTTGTCTTTTTTTAGCAGAAAGTAGTGAGTGTGGTAGAGGTAGCGGTCAGCAAAATGGAGTGAAAAAGCAGAGAATATATATATATATATATATATATATATATATATATATATATATATATATATATATATATATATGAAATACAAGAGCTCAGCCAGATAGAAATTGTACTATAACATAAATATGTGAATCTAAATAATGGATTGTTATTCATACCATTCCAATGCACACTGAAGACTTTTAAAATGTTTAGAGATTGCTGAGGAAGCTGGAATCCCCCAGCAGTTAAATCCCTAGTTTTCTTATTTAGTTCTAGCTTGTTCCATGATACCCTATTATTTCATCCCTCCTTATCTTTTAAAATATAAGAATTTTTACCAGTGATTTTTACTCTCATGATTTTTTTTTTACACTTAAACTGCTGGCTCTGAAGGGACTATCTCTGTGCAAGCATAAAATCTTTTTTTTTTTTTCATTTGGAAAGAGGTGTACTAATAATAATTGTAAAGGCACAACTAAGGTGAGGTGGTCAAGATACTATTGCTATATAACAATCAACAACAAATTTTCAAGTGTAAAACAATCATTTTATTACATTTCTAAAATCTGTGGGTCAGAAATGAGAGAGAGAGAGAGAGAGAGAGAGAGAGAGAGAGAGAGAGAGAGAGAGAGAGAGAGAGAGAGAGAGAGAATATGAATGAATATACTTGGCTTCCTTCTGTTCCACAATGATGTCTGGGACCTCATCTGGGAAAACTCAAAGGCTGGTAGTGACTCAGCCTTTATTAGAATCATCTGGAGATTGCTTCGCTCACATGGCTGGATGTGGTTGCTAATGTCAACCTAGGATTCAGCTAAGTTGATGGGCAGCACTTCCAAGTAACACCTCTCAAATTTTCCACATTGAAAATGAACATTCTCCCAGTGGGTATTTGGGCTTCTTTTTGGAATGCTGGTTGGTTTTTAAGCACAAGCATCCCCAAACCACAAGGCAAAAGTTTGTGGTGCTTTTTAATCTAACCCCAGAATTCACACAGCCTCCCTTCTTCCATATTGTAGAGGTTGTGCAAGTCAAAAATACCCCACTAAGAACATGATGACCATATCGGGAAAATTCAATGTGCCAGAGTCCATCCTCTGATTACAGCAATTTACATCTCTCCCACATACAAATTACCTTAATCTCAACATCCAGACTCTCCAATCTCATGGCATTATGGCATCTGGTCCAGTCTAAGATCTAATCATCAGAATCAGGGACAGGTGTAATGAAACCTTTCATTCTATTCCTCTCAGTCTGAAGATCTAATGAGACTAATTATCTTCCCTACAAATGCAATATACAGTGGTGAGAAAGGACTAGGGTAACTGCTATGGACACTGTCATAAAAAAAAAAGTTGAAAACACACTTCCACTTTTGTGGAAATGGGTATATTGTTTTGTTTTTAGTTTAAATAAATTATTTTTTTAAATGTGGAAAATAGGGAAACACTGTTTCATAACAGTTCTGACATCCAGGTGTTCCCGATTGCTGGTGAATTGACTAGAGCCCAGTCTGAAGGGTACATTTTGCATTTTCAACATTATTGTAGGAGACTGTTGACAAACCTTTTATAACTATACTAGAGGCCTGATGCACAGAATTCATGCAAGGGGCTCAGCCCTCGCAGCCACGGAGGCTTGCCTTGGTCCTCGTTGCCCTGTCTTCATCTGGGAGGTCGTCCGGAAGGTTATTTGGCTGTCTGATCTAATTAGCATATTACACTTTTATTATTATAGATAACAAAGTTCTCTTTTCCTCCAGCTTCAGAACACATTTTCCTTACTTTTTCTTAGGCCCTCACTGACATGTGAGGATTAACAGTGTCCCTAGCCCTGGCCGGTTGGCTCAATTGATAGAGCATCAGCCTGCAGACTGAAGGGTCCCAGGTTCAACTCTGGTCAAGGTACACACCCAGGTTGTGAGCTCGATCCCCAGTAGGGAGCATGCAAGAGGTAGTCAATCAATGATTCTCTCTCATCATTGATGTTTCTGTCTCTCTTTCACTCTCCTTTCCTCTCTGTTTAAAAAAAAAAATTACACAACACAACAGTGTCCTCTAAGTCCTTACAGCCTTCCCCCCCTGCCCCCAAATTGTCCCAAAGATAATGCAATATTCCTTGGCTTTTTTTTTTTCCATAGAAATACCGCTTTTCCAGACACCAAAATCTCTTGGCTAATTATTGCTATGTAACAAATCAAAACTAGGTTTCTTAAAATAACAACAATAATTATTGTACTAACAAGTCATCAGTTTGACCAGGGCTTTATGAAAATGAATTTTTGCTATTCAACTGGGCCTAGAGTATCCACTTTTGAGATAGCTGCCTGACCTAGGCATGGCAGTGCTGGCTGTCAGTTGAGAGCTCAGATAGGGCTGTGGGTCAGGGCATTTGTTCTTCTCTCTGTAGGGCTCTCCATGGGCCGCTGGAGCTAATTTATGAATAATAGCTTGATTCCAAGAGAGAACATGCCAAATGAACTGAGGAGAAATGAATAGTATATGCCCTAGTTTCAGAAACCACATATCATTACTTCTACTACTCAAACATAAGAGTATATAACTGGAATAAACATTCACCATGAAGAATATGTTTATAGGTAGATATATGTTTAATTTTAAAACTACACCTGCAAAAGTAACATAGATTTATTGAAAGAAAAGGGAATAAAAAAATCCACATAAAATAAAACATGCAAAAAATAAAATAAAATAAAACATGCAAACCACACACACTTTAAATCATTTACTTGACCTATTAATACCAAAACCTTCAAAAATACACAGCCATCACATCTATGATCATTTTCTTTATGATTTAGTATAACTATGCATTGCACATCAACCTTACTCTCATAATGTTGTCTTCAATGGCTATGCTATGTAACAGAATTTGGGGCTGCTGAAACACTTGGAGCTTTAGCTGGAAGAATTGCAGGCCAGCCTCCCACTGCTATATATCTATTCAAGGTTTTAGTGCAATGTGCACTTCTGGGAAGAACAGACTAATTTCTCTCCCTAATTTAGTAATTTAATATAACAATATATTGAGATGTAAGAGTGGCCTCTTGGGTGAAGGCTGAATTGAGAATCCTGAAGTCTTCTTTGTGAAGTTCAACTCCATTAACTATGTTTAAAGGACCAAAAAGGCCAATTTAACAGAAAAAAATAAGAGCTTCTTCTGTGAGAAATAACCTGGTATTGCTTTGCTCAGCTGAACTCTTTGGGGAAAAGACTGCAAGTGTGAAAGCAGAAAGAACATAAGTATGAACATTTAAAACAATTTGACCCCAAACTTTTTCTATTGAATATTTGAATTGCAAGTGATCATAAATGAAGTAAAATTTTCTGTGAATCCTCAGGGAGCACTGCAGCCTTGGTATGTCAGCAAAGACTTTGAAAGGTGGCCATGGAAGTAGTGAGGAAGACACCAGAAGTAGTGACCAGAAACTTCAAGGGCCATACACTGTAAAGAATACAGACTTTATCCAGCCAGTGTGGTTCAGTGGTTGAGTGTTGACCTATGGACCAGGAAGTTATGGTTCCATACCCGGTCAGGACATATGCCCATGTTGCAGGCTTGATGCCCATGTTGAGGGCTCCATCCCCAGGGTGGGACACCCAGGAGGTGGCCCATAAATGATTCTTTCTCATCATTGATGTTTCTATCTCTATTTTCCTTCCTCTCTGAAATCAATAAAAATATATATTTAAAAAAGAAGACAGACTTTAAACAATTAGTTCAGAACAGTCACAAAATAAACAAATAAAAAGAACTCTAGCCTACAATACTAACAAAAATCACTAGTGAAGAGGAGTAATCTGAATTCCAGACTTGGCATATTATATTATTTAATATGTCCAGATTTCAACAACAACAACATTTTGAGACATTCAAAAAACCAACAAAGTATGGCTCATACAATGAGAAAAAGTAGAAAGTGGCCTTTAGGAAGGCAAGTTATTGTATTTCGTAGAGAAAAGTAAAAAATAAAATTGCTATTTTATGTGTGTTAAAAGAGATAAAGAAAACCATGTCTGAAGACTAAAGGAAAATATAACTGTAATATCTCATAAAATAAGAATATGAAAAATAGGATAGAAATTATACCAATGAACCCAATAGAAATTCTGAGTTGAGAATTATAATAACTGAAATAACAATGTAGTAGAAGTTTGGATAGCACATTTGAGCTGGCATAAGAAAGATTCAGAAAAATTAAAAAAGGATCGGTTGAGAGTATTCAGTTTGAGGATTAGGAAACAAAATGGCTGGGGGGGGAAAGGCTGAGATTCAGAAACCTTTAGGACACCATTAAATACACCAACATACAGATAATGGGAAACCCCAAGGAAAGAAGGGACATAAAGTGTCAAAAAGAACATTGAAGAAATATTGGCTGAAAGCCTCCCAAATGTGATTAAAAATATGGACCTACACATCCAAGAAACTCAACGATTTATTAGTGGTATAAACTCAAAATGATCAATATACATATATGTCAGAATCAAATGGTCAAAAGACAAAATCTTGAAAGCAGCAAGAGAATAAAAATATTTGTAATAAACAAAAGATGAGAGAATTTGTTCCTCAGAGACAAGCCATACAAGATATACACAAGGGAGAACTTTAGGCTGAAATAAAATGACACTAGAGAGTAACTCAAATCCACATAAGAAAATAAAGAGTGTCAGCAAGGCTAACTGCCTACATAAATATACAAGGCAGAATACATTTACTTTTTGGCGTATTTTTTTTTATTAAAAAGACATCTGAATAATGCAATAAAACTAACACTAAGTTGTTGGGCACATAATGTATAAAGATTAAACATAAAAATAACAGCAGAAAGGAGGGCAGAGGTAAAGGAGCTATAGAGAAGCAGAATTTTTAATGTAATATTGAAAATAGATTGTTATTAATCTGGACTAGATTGTTATAAATTAACATATTAATAATAATATTCATTACAATCATTAAGAAAATAAGTTAAAATGTATAGCAAAATAAATTACAAGAGAATTAAAATGAGATGCTAGCAAGTATTTATTTAACACAAAAGAATGTGATAACTAATGAACAAGAAAGGCATAAGACATATCAAAATGACATATGTAAGTCCTATCTTCACAGTATTCACACTAAATTTCAAAGAATGAACTTTCTAGTTAAAAGGCAGAAATTCGCAAAACGGAGTTCTAAAAATTTTTCAACTGGTATATGTTATATACAAGTAATACACTTCTTGTTTAAATATTCAAATGACTTGAAAGTAAAGGATGCAAAGAGATACACCATGTAAACTATAACAAGAAGAAAACTAGGGTGGCTATACTAATATCAGACAAAATAGGTTCACCTGGTACTTGATCCACGATAGACCATATGTTAAGAGTGCAACATCAGAAGGAAATGAGAAATTAACAATATGTATAAATTTAGCACCATTCTTCTAAGTAATCTATAGGTCAAAAACAAATTCATGGGGAAAATCTAAAAATAATTTGAATTTAAAAAATCAAATGAAAACTCAATATATGAAAATGTGTAGAATGCAACTTAAGTGATTCTTAGAAATATATATATACTAGGGGCCCGGTGCACGAAATTCGTGCACTGGGTGGCGGGGGGGGAGTGTCCCTCAGCCCAGCCTGCCCCCTCTCACATACTGGGAGCCCTCAGGCGTTGATCCCCATCACCCTCCAATCGCAGGATCGGAACCTTGCCCAGGCCTGACGCCTCTGGCTGAGGCGTCCGGCCCGGGCAGCGGGGACCCGCAGCTGCAGTGGCCCCACGATCGTGGGCTTCGCTTTAGGCCCAGGCAAGGGACCCCTAGCTCCTGGGACTGCCAGCTTCGACCGTGCCCAGCTCCCATCGCTGGCTCCACCCCTACTTCCTGCTATCACTGGCCAGGGCAGAAAAGGCGCCTGATTCTCTGATCATGGCTGGGGGGCAGGGCAAAGGCGGCCCCGCCTTTGCCCTGCTCCCCAGCTCTTAGCTCCCCGCTGGGTTTCCAATCACTGTCAGTGGCAGGGGGCTTCTTCCTGCTTTCCCTTTCGCCTCCCTGCATTGTGCCTACATATGCAAATTAATCGCCATCTTGTTGGCAGTTAACTGCCAACCTTAGTTGGCAGTTAATTTGCATATAGCCCTGATTAGCCAATGAAAAGGGTAGCTCATACGCCAATTACCATTTTTCTCTTTTATTAGTGTTGATATATACCCAAAGTATTTAAATTAGAAAAAAGTAAAAGTCTAAAATCAATTATCTAAAATTTTAACTTAATCTAGAAAAAGAATAATTAATTCAACCCAAAGCAAAGAAAAAGTTAAGATTAAAAGTAGAAATCAAATATGGAACAGATAACAATGTAGAATATCTATGAAATCAATGGCCAGTTATTTAAAAAGATCAATAAAAGTTTTAAAATCTCTAGTAAGTTGGTATTAAAACAAAAGAAAGAAAAACATTAATTTTTGATATTGGGACTGAAATAGAAGATTTTATTACAGAGTTTTACTCTCACCATTTCTCTCACTTCCTTTCTTTCTTTCTTTCTTTCTTTCTTTCTTTCTTTCTTTCTTTCTTTCTTTCTTTCTTTCTTTCTTTCTTTCTTTCTTTCTTTCTTTCCCTTCCTTCCTTCCTTCCTTCCTTCCTTCCTTCCTTCCTTCCTTCCTTCCTTCCTTCCTTCCTTCCTTTTTCTTTCTTTCTTTCTTTCTTTCTTTCTTTCTTTCTTTCTTTCTTTCTTTCTTTCTTTCTTTTGTTTTTTTTTGTTTTGTTTTGTTTTGTTTATTTGTTAATCCTCACCCTAGGATATTTTTCCACTAATTTTTAAAGAGAGTGGAAAGAAGAGGGAGAGACAGAGAGAAGCATCAGTGTAAGAGAGACACATTAACTGGTTGCCTCCTGCACACACCCCAACCAGGGCCGGAGAACCTGCAACCAAGGTACATGCCCTTAACCAAAATCGACCCTTTAGTCCATGGGTCGATCCCCTATCCAATGAGCCAAACAGGCTAGGGCACTATTTCTTTAATCAAGATCGGTCACGAGTTTTAATCAATGCATTAAAACTGGGGGAGAAGAAATGAACATAGTACAAAATTAATAGGAAGTGAAACCTTTTTAAATTGCAAAAATATATAGAAAATTCTAAAACATTTAT
This sequence comes from Myotis daubentonii, assembly GCF_963259705.1. Taxonomy (NCBI): domain Eukaryota; kingdom Metazoa; phylum Chordata; class Mammalia; order Chiroptera; family Vespertilionidae; genus Myotis; species Myotis daubentonii. The sequence goes on from NC_081851.1 coordinate 29,309,871, forward strand.
AACAAAGCTACCAGAACTAATAAGATCTTAGCATACTTGCAAGATTCAAGATCAATATTTAATATTGTTTCTATACACTAGCAAAGAAATTATAAATTAAAATTTCAAAATATGTTTGCATAAAAAACATAAAATACATAAGGATAAATTAAAATAAACATAAAACAAAACTTTGGTCAAAAAACTTTTAAAAGGCAATTCTCCTAGAATTGATGTACAGACTATGACCTAATGTGAAAATGGCAATTCTACTCAAATTGATGTACAGACTATGATGTAATACAATACTACAGCAGCATTTTTAAAAAATTGAGGTGAATATCAAATGTATATGAAAAAATGAATGCTTAAATTAACCACATTGATATTTTAAAAGAACAAAGTTTGCCTTCCTGATTTCAAAATTTACTGTAAAGCTACAACAAACAAGACACCATGACATTGCCATAAAGATATATCAATGAAATAAAAATATATCCACGCTTGTATGAACAATTCATTTTAACCAAAGTGACAGGGTAACTCAAGAGAAAAAATATACTGTTTTCAACAAATGATGCTGTAACAAGTCGCTATGTATATTGAGGAGGCAATTAATCTCAAGTGACACTTCACATGATATACAAAAATTAACTTAAAATGAGCCATATGCATAACATGGCTAAGTGGATAACAATATATGTTTTAGGAAAACAATCATGACATCATATTTGACAAAATTCTTTAGAAAGCATATAAAAATATGTAAGAGAAATCTTAAATCAGATTTCTTTAGTTTGATTTTTTTTTACTCTGAAGGATACTGTTATGAGAATGTACAGTCATAGGGAAAAATACTTGTAAAATATATATTATTCAAAGAATTCATATCCAAAATATATTTTTTAGAAAAAGTTCACACAGTTATTATAATTATACAAACAACCATTTTTTAAATGGACAAATAATTTGAAAACATATTTACCAAAGAAAATATGCCAATCATAAATGCATGCATACTAGTAAAAATATTTATAATCAGGTAAGTGCTAAAATAACACAATTCAAGAAAGCAGATCAACTGTTGCTTGGGATCAGAGTGGTGGGGAGAGAATTGCCCACAAAGGGTCAAAAGATATATTTTGGGGGTGATAGAAACACTCTATATCTTGATTATGGTTACCTGACCACACACATTTTTTTCAAAACTTATCTAACTTTACATTTAAAATGGGTGTTCCATTGTATATCAATTATTTTTAAAATTAATTTTTAAAATCATATAGATGTTTATTTGGCCTTTGTCACAGAGGGCTATTGAGAAATGCCAAGTTAAATCTCTCTCCTTTGTTGGCAATATACCTTTTACTCTTGAACAACTGCCCAAGACAGTGATAATTATTTCACTATACTTAGCAAGCCATCTGTACTCAGGAAAGCAACAAACACTACAGTGGCATGGCTGCTTAGAATGGATTAAAATTTGCTGGCCTTTTTGAAGGCTTTAGGGGGTTCTAGGATTAACAACTTCACATCCACACCTCCAGCAGTACCCCACAGAACATGGTGCTAGTTATCTTCTGTTGGATATGCTTGCACTTGTTTCTTGATTGATTGATTGATTTTCACCTCACACGTGGAGAATCACTAACTGGTCATTTCTCTTCTCAACCTACCTTTGCCTACAGTATATCTATTGCCATAATTTCTAGCTGTGGAAGCCACTCATTTTCATTTAAAAGTCATTATAAGATTTAACTCTTTACTTATGGAAAGAAATAGACCTTTAAGGAGGTAAAATGTGTGGGTATAGAGCACCATATTAGAGAAGAGGCTTTCAGAATTTCAAAGAGAAATGGAGATGATGAAAGTGTCACTGCTTCTCTTATTCCACTATGTATGAGATCCTAGGAGCATACATTGGGAAAAAAAATCTCAAATTCAAATATTTTGTAATGAACCTTTGGCAATTATGCATTACACAGGTGTCAGTTGCTTTAATAGACGTGAAATCAGTCAAAATCTACATTGACTTGAATACACAACTCTGTCAAAAATTAAATCCCGCTGTAATGAATGACAAAACTTCCATTGTGCTGGTCCAAAATCCTCATGAAGAGGATTTATAAAATCTTGATTTCTATAGATATTTAAGTTGAATACTCACAATTATACTGCTACAGTTGGTTGAGTGATACTCCACACAAAAGAGGAGCTGGAATAACATTTCTTTATAATTTTTACTAAAAGGACATGATCATTCCTTTTTATTTCATACTTCTTTAATTGCCAAGAGGTAAGAAACTTTTGTTTTGTTTCTGTATTCCTTTATTTTCAAAACACCAATTTTGGAGCTATGTCCAATTTAAGGAGTGGGTGAAAAACATGACTAATTTTTTTGCTGTGAACAAATATGCATGTCACAAAATGTAATTATACAATATAAGTGCTTACATGTAACCAATTCATAAATGAGAGAGCATGGAGCATACCTATTGTTTGACTTGGTATAATTTTACAACATAACAAGACAAAAATACGATGAGAGAAAACAGAAAACATAACACATTTGGAGAGAAAACAACTTTAACAAATGAACACATTTGGAAAAAGTCTGCAATAGAAACATAAAAGGGAGTTGATAAGTACAACTGAGAAGCACATACAACATCAGAAGCAAACAAACAAAAAAGAATCAAATAATGTTTAGTTCTCCAACAGAGAATAGATTCATGATTTAAAACAATATGAAGAAACTTGCAAATCCTAATAAGTCAGCCAACACTTGTCTCCAAGCTGAGAAATAATTGCAAATAGCTAAGAAATCCTCATGTATTTTTATTTATTAAGGCATCACGGTTTGAACACAGGATCCTTCTTAGACACTTAAACACTCACAGGTCTCTTTTCAGGATAAATAATGCACAAAGTAGGCTCAGTCTCTCCTTTAAAGAGGGATCAGTTACAGTAGAACCATAGAGTTCCAATGAGCAGACACAGCTATGAGATTCAGAGTTGGCAAGCAAATTCAGGTCATTATGTGAACATCAGGTCAAATATAACAGGCCAGAGTTGAAGAATGTTCTGTCTTTCCATTTCTCCGAAAGATTAAAGCAAACAATTGCCCATATTTATGGGACAGAGACCTTTTTGAGAAAATTGATGGCTAGCAAATTTTGTCTCTGGTGCCCATGACCATGCGTTAATTTTACCTGTGGCCCTAGTTTCCTTCCAGGAATCTTATTTCTAAACTCCAATTTTATGAGGACTTGTTCCAAGTACCTGTTAACTAATAGATAAGGTTTTAGCATCAGAACATTACTTACTTGTTTTAATATAGTTATAATTTTTAGAGAAACCAAAATTCTCAGGCCTTGTGGCTAGAGTCCTGGTTCATTGCCAATAGATCAGTTTAGATGATTGACACCAGAGTCAAAATTCAGTAACTATAGCTCTGGATCATGGTGGTAGAAGCATGACTCTGTAGAAGAATCCTATTTCCAGATGGGCCCAGCAGACCTGCCTTGGACCCAGTCCACATCCAGCATCAGGTTCAGGAGCCCTACATTATGAATGACTTATTTCTTAGACTAGAACTTACCCATGTTAAAGCAAAAAATATGCTTTAACATTATCCACCATAAGCCTGAAATAGAATATGTGGTATGGACATATCTATAATAATAAAAGCATAATATGCTAATTAGACTGATGTCCTTCTGGACGTCCTTCTGGACGAAGCCAGGGCTGTGAGGGAAGCCCGGGTCCCAGGTGCCTGTTGGCAGCCTGAGGGAAGCCCAGGTCCTGGGTGCCAGAGGGAAGCTGGTGTCAGCAGCCGGGGGAAAGAAAGCCTACTCTTGCATGAATTTTGTGCATTGGGCCTCTAGTTTAAAATATAATGCTTTGGATCTTTACTAGGTGGCCCGCCATATGTGTATATTCCATTAATAACTATTTGCATTAAAATAAAAAACCCTGGAGAAACTATGACTTACCTGCTTGGGAAATTATAATCATTATTGCTATTCATCAGATGAGTCAACTAAAGCTCTGAGAAATTACATATCTTGTACAAAAAATAGTATACTATTTTTTTTTTTTTTGCTAGTAAATCTCAGTTGATTTAACTAAAACATAACGCAGAAGAAGGTCATTTCTGGGAGCAAGATATGTTCAGATGACCTTTTAATTATGTTTTGAAAAATGAAATTCCGAACATCTATGATAACGGTTGCCAGATAAATATAGTTTGCACAAATAAATTTAAATTTCAGAAATATGAAATAATCTGTTACTATGTATATACCACGTATTGCAGAGGCATACACTAAAAATATTATCTTTTTATCCAAATTTAAAACTTAACTTGGAGCCCTGTCTTTTTATTTACTAAATCTGGCAGTGCTACCAATGAGCCATAAATATTATCATACATTTTGCCTGCATATCAGTAGATATCATGAAAAGCTCAGAATAATTTTGACAATACATGAGAACATATTAAAAAGCAATATTTACTTGCGAAGTACTGTGCTGAAATAGAAGATATATAAGGTAAGGTCCTCTACTTCCAGAAAGTTTATAATCTTGTCATTCAGAGAAAAATAATCCAGAGGAGGTAACAGTGAATAATAGAATAATAATAAATGAGCTAGTAAGTACTAAATTGTGGGTTAAAAGGGGAGGAAAATCAAAACAAGGCAGAGAAGAGGTAATCAAGGCATGGAGAGGATGAATAGCTGGAAAGTGATCCTGCCTAGGGAGTGTATTATTGTAAATTGCATCTGATTCCTTCATGTCTGAAGCATGGTAGATTTCAATAAATGTTAATGCCTGTTGTTGAATGTGTGCAATGGAAGTCCAAGCTCTTCCCAAGCAGAGAGAGCCATAAAAATGTAGCCATAAAGAAAAGAATAATGAGCCCTAGCTGATTTGGCTCAGTGGATAGAGCATTGGTCTACAGACTGAAAGGTCCCAGGTTCAATTCTAGTCAAGGGCACATGCCTGGGTTGTGGGCTCAGTCCCCAATAGGGGGCCTCCAGGAGGCAGCCAATCAATGATTCTCTCTCATCATTGATGTTTCTATCTCTCTCTCCCTCTCTCTTCCTCTCTGAAATCAATAAGAATATATTTAAAAGTAAAAAAAAGAAAAGAATAATGAATACCTATAAAAGAAGGCAGTGATGTGCAGATAAGAAGACAATTTCGAATAAAGTAGAAGAGTTGTTCTTAAAGTGTTGTCCCAAAATAACAGTATCAGCATCACCTAGGAATTTATTAGAACTAAAAATTATCCAGCTTCACTCAAAAACATACTCAACCAGAATCATTCATTATTTTAAAAGCCCTCAGTGATTGTGATGAGTAGTGATATTTAATAACCACTGAAGTAGAGTTTGTAAAGGCATCTTCCTTTACCTATCAATCAGGACAGCTGGGGTAGAAAATGTCTACAAAGGGTGGATATCCAATATCAACTACAAAGTTTACAGATATAAAGACAATATCCAGACAATGAATCGCCCAAAACCTCTGATTTCTCCTTGAAACCATTCAAAGTCCCTGCTAGGTCGCAGAACAGTCTTGATGACTAGGAGGCCAACATTCTTGATCAGATTCTAATATTAAAAATTCTGCTCCTGGAGTCATTAACTCCCACTTTCCAGACCAAAGTAATCATTTTATTTTTACAACAGTTATCTACTTGGCTTACTATTATTAAAATAGTATACTATTTCTTTTTTGCTAGTAAATCTCAGTTGATTTAACTAAAACATAACGCAGAAGAAGGTCTTGAGAAAGTTTCTGGTAAATGTTATGATTTTCAAATAGAACTTAATAAGCCCCTCAATGGTATATTTAACTGTTAATGTAAAGTTTTAGGTCAGGTAGTGGTGAATAGAAATAATAGCTAGTACTTAGTAATGGCTGTAAGTCAGATTCTCTTTGGAGCACCATGTATGCATAATCTCAGTGAATCTATACAAACTCCTTATAGGGAAAACTTATCCCCACTTTTATATGATAAAACTGAGGCATACAGAAATTACATAGTTTGCTTGAATTCATAAAACTACTAGTGGGAGAGCAATGTTTAGAGCTTAGGAAAATTTGCCTGCAGAGCCTAAGCTCATAACCATGACAATGGTCTACTTGCTATGTTTGAGCAAGAGCTCACCATTAACAATTCTGTGGGGTCACTTGATAAATACTACCTAAATTATAGAAAGACATTTGCTTCTCAAAGGAAAAACATCATTATGATATAATTAGGCAAAGGACTATATCAATTGAAATTTGAGAAATTTTGTAATTATCTATCAAAATTAGTATTAAAAGGAGATACATTTTTAATGTAAAAAAAGACAAAAATACAGTGTAATTTGAAATAGTGTGATTACAATAATTAGTCTTTTAAAATTTTAAAGCACTCTATGCAAATTAATTTTCAAAATATAATTTTCAAAATGTTATAAATTGAAAGCATCTGTAATGGGAATCTTTTTCAATCAGGTCAAAGACACACACACATACATACACATAAAAATATAGTTTTTTCTATCCCAGAAGATATAAAATATAAATTAGACTTTCTATTGTTCAGAGTTGACATTATAAATATTTGTTCTTGTTCTGTAAGGTGTTACAAATATTGGCCAATGTAAGGTGTATTTGCCTAGTAATAAACTGCCTTTTCTTCATAGTTCTTCATATACATTAAGCATAAGATTGGAGAAGTGGACTGGGGTCACATCAAAGAGTGCCATTTTAAATATTGAACTTTGAATTTTATGTAACATATAACAACATTAGCAGTTTCTATTTTAAATCATGAGCTGTATAATAAAGGGTGAATTTTAGGAGGTGAAATGTATACGATAGATAAAAAGGAGAAAATAGTCACAGGAATGAATTGTGAGGTCACTAAAATTGCCCAGATGAGAAGCACTGGAGGTTTAAATTAGAGTGTTTCAAAAGGAGTTTGAAGGAGGAGTCAGGAATAAGGGGTATTACAGTTTCAGAATTAAGAGCAGGTGAGAATGAGAGAGAGGTAGAAGCTAGGGATGATTGTGAGCCTTTAAGCCTTTAGTCAGTGGTTCTCAACCAGTGGGTCGCGACCCCTTTGGTGGTCGAACGACCCCTTCACAGGGGTCGCCTAAGGCCATCCTGCATATTAGATATTTACATGACGATTCATAACAGTAGCAACATTACAGTTATGAAGTAGCAACGAAAATAATTTGATGGATGGGTCACAACATGAGAAACTGTATTTAAAGGGCCAGAAGGTTGAGAACCACTGCTGTAGGTGATGTGTGGAAAATGAAGCGGTTAATGAGAAACACTGAAATCTCTCCAGCCACCTCCACCATGGTAATCACTACTCTGACAACTGTTTCTACTTCTGGAAATGGCAAGATGAGATGAGGTTCCTCTGAGGTCCCTTCAAGCTCTCGAATTCCATAATATTATAAAAATATATTTGAAATTAAAAATAACTGGGACAATTTACCAGAAATACAATGAATATATAGACACAGGCATTGGCACTAGGTTGGAAAATGTCCTTTTGTCAATGTTAACCTAGTATTTATCAGCAAGCACTTACAGAAAATAATCCTAAGTATGAGAAAATGGAATCAATTATTGTTCTTGTGTCCCTTTCAGCAATTTGATGACCCTTTACTTTCTGGCAACAAGTGCATCACTTTTATGTTACTCAGCATGAATAACTTTGTAGGGTTTATGTTTTATATTTGGGCAATAACCTTGAGAATCCTAGCTGCCCTTCATCTTGAAGAAGTGAAGAAAACATGAAGTAGCAACCCACAACTCCCACTGCATGGCAGTAAAAGCTTTTCTGCTAATTTCCTTCAAGAATAACTTAAATGTACTCGTTCCTTTGCACATCTGTTGGGCAATGTAGTCTTTCAAATCAGTGATTCAAATAATGAATATAGTTCAGGGAAAAGAATCTGGCTGAAAGTCAAGATGGACCAAAGTATTGTTCTTTCCTAATCAGTCAATGTCCTGCTGCTTGACTTTCTAAATTCACTTTAAAATTTACATAATAGAGAAATGAAATCTTGGGAAATACACACATGTGTTTTTTTTTTCACTGAAATAGAATGAAATCCCAGGTATGAGGCCAAGCTTTCCAGTGAGCCACCATTTATCACCTTTGTTCTACAACTGTCATTTTCTCCCTCTTCAAACAACTCTAAAAACTCCTTGCTAGAGCAAGTTTTCTTTTACTACATGGCCTAAGATTTGTTGGTATTTTCTTCTTCCCAAGCAGACCATTTTATGAATCCTTTTTGGGCATCAATGTCCCTCAGAACCGGATCCTACTTAAATTATGTGTATTTACCTTATTTTGATTTGGGGTACAACTCCTGTTCCACCGACACAGGCCATTCTCTACTACCTGCACATTCCTCTATGCTCCTCCTTAGGCCTAAAGTTACTCCTTCCCGCTCCTCCTCCCTAAAATCTACAGGTTTAAGAAGTGCTGCTTGAGATCCCCCTTTTCTATGATCCCGTCTCTGTTCCACAGTGATATTCATCTTCTTAGGAATTCTACTGAATGTCTGATAAATGTACTTAGGCTTAACTCTTCCATTTGTTTCACCATTTTAGCTCTTTATTTTCAAGATTTTTTTTCTCTCTAAAACAATAGGAAATAGATCATATTTTTTTATTCAATAATTTCAGTCAGTATTTGGCCAAGTGATGGGGACACATTATAATGCATTTATTGGTTTTATGGGGGTCTTTTGTGTGTTTGTTTGAGGATAATTAAGTTTGGAGTGTTAAGCCAGGTCTTATCACACAGAACTTTGTATGTCGTATTTAGGGATTAGTATTTTTTCTTATATGTATTAGTAATATGTGATGGTTAGAGGGAGCCACTAGGAGATGTCTTTTTTGTTTTTTGTTTTACATTGTATTTTTAGGCATTTAAATTATTTCTTTTTTAAAAAAATATATTTTATTGATTTTTTAGAGAGAGGAAGGGAGAGGGATAGAGAACTAGAAACATTGATGAGAGAGAAACACCGATCAGCTGCCTCCTGCACACTCCCCACTGGGGATGTGCCCACAACCAAGGTACATGCCCTTGACCGCAATTGAACCTGGAACCCTTGAGTCCGCAGGCCGATGTTCTATCTGCTGAGCCAAACCGGTTAGGGATATTTCTTTTTTTCTATTAAATAATATTATGATAAATATTCTCATAGCTAAGTATTTTGTGCACATAATTATTTCTCAAGGTAAATTTTTCCCCCTTAAGGCCTCTGTATTTCAAATTTCTCATTTCTAAATTGAGATAAAGTGGTTCATAATGTATAGAGTTACCATAAGGACAATATGTGTAAAGTATTTAGAACAATGTCTGGCCTGTTGAAGCACTATGAAAGTGTAAATTATTTTTTTTCACCTTTACCCTAACTCCCCTTCTCTTTGTTAACCATCAGCTATAACTATGAGTCTGTTTCTGGTTTTTGTTTTATTTTTTTAGATTCCACATATAAGTGAAAAAATATGATATTTGTCTTTCTCTGTTTCACTTAGCACAATACCCTTAGGGTCCACCCCTATTGTCACAGGTGGCAAGATTTTATTCTTTTTTATTGCTGAGAAATATTTTATAATAATGTTATATATTATGTTTTATATATCACATATTCTTTATGCACTTACTCATATTCATTGATGGACACCTAGGTTGATTTCATATCTTGGCTAGTATAAGCAATGCTGCAAAAAACCTAAGAGTATTACATATTTTTTTTCAAATTATAGTTTCTGTTTTCTTTAAATAAATGCACATAAATGAAATTGCTGAGTCATATGGCAGCTCTATTTTTAATTTTTTGAGGAACCTTCATATTGTTTTCCATAGTGACTGCACCAATTTTTAATCCTACCAACAGTGTAAGAGAGTTCCCCATCCTAGCCAACATTTATTTGTTGATTTTTTATGATATCTCCTTGTGGTTTGATTTCTATTTCCTTGCTGATTAATGATGCTGAGCATCTTTGTGTGTGTGTTTGTGGGGGGGCGGGGGGGTTAGGCATTTGTATGTCCTCTGTGGAGAAATGCCGGTCTTCTGTCCTTTTTTTTTTTTTTTTTGATTTTTGGTTTGTATTTGGATTTAACCCCTTATTGAATGTATTGTTTGCAAATATCTTCTCCCATTTAGTAGGTTATTTTGTTTTTGTTAACAGTTCCCTTTGCTGTATACAAAAGTTTTTAGTTTGAAATAGTCCCATTTGTTTTGTTTAGTTTTCCTTTGTTGCCCTTACCTGAGGAGATATATCCAAGAAGATAATACTGAGAGCAATGTCAAAGAATTTACTCCCTTTGTTTTCTTTCAGATGTTTATGGTTTCAGGTCTACATTTATGTCTTTAATTCATTTTGAGTTTATTTTTGTATACGATGTAAGAAAGTAATTCAATTTTATTTTTTTCATATATATCTGTCCAGTTTTTCCAACACCACTTTTTTAAAATTATTATTTATTGTTGAAAGTATTACATATGTCCACTTTTTCCCCCCATTGACCTCATTCAGCCTGCCCCAAGCCCCTAGCCCCAGGTCAGACAATAGGGTGCCAACACCACTTACTGAAAAAATTGTCTTTATCTTGTTGTATATCTTTGTTGTAGATTAGTTGATCATATAAATGTGGATTTTTCCCTGGGCTCTCTATTCTATTCTGTTGACCTATGTGTCTGTTTTTTATGCCAGTACAATGTTATTTTAATAATTGTAGCTTTGTAGTATAGTTTTAAGTTGAAGAGAGTAATACTTCCCACTGTTCTTTCTCCAAGTTTCTTTAGCTATTTTGGGTTAGTTGCAGTTTCATATTAATTTTAGAATTAGTTGTTCTAGTTCAGAGAAAAATAGCATTGGCATTTTAATAGGGATTGCATTGAATCTATACATTGCTTTAGGTAATAAGGGCATTTTAGCAATATAAATCCTTTTAACCTATAAGCATGGTATAGTCTTCAGTTTACTTGTATCTTCTTTAATTTCTTCAATGTCTTATAGTTCTCAGTGTACATGTCTTTCACCTCTTTGGTTAAATTTATTCCTGGTGTTTTATTTTTTTGATGCAATTGTAAATGGAAGTGTTTTCTTAATTTCTCCTGGACATTCATTACTGGTTTATAGAAACACAACAGATTTATATATACAACAGATTTTGTATCCTAAAATTTTACTGAATTAATTCATTGGGGTTCTTAAAAACTTTCATGTTTGGTATAATAATTGAGGTCAGTAGCATCTACCCAAAGTATGTGTGTTTGTTTGTTTAATGGCTTGATTTAAATTACAGTCATTGTGTTCATGTTCAAAAGACACTGAAATACCTACTATGTTTTAAACATTGCAATAACTATATAGTTCAATATAATGCTACAACCCTGGCCTGTGGGACTTGGTTGGGCATCATCCTGTGCACTGAGGGGTTGCAGGTTTGATTCCCTGTCAGGGCACCTTTCCCGGGTTGTGGGCTTGATCTGAGTCAAGGGTGTGCAGGGCGCAGCTGATTGATGCTTCACTCTCAAATGGATGTTTTACTCTCTTTCCCTTTCTCTTCTTCTCTCTCTGGAAATCAATACAGATTATTAAAAAAAAAAAAAAAAGGAAAATGGATGCCCTATCTTATGTGGTAGTTGAGTGTCTTCCCATGCACTGAAAGGTCTCTGGTTTGATTCCCAGACAGGGCACATGCCCAGGTTGCAGGCTGGATCCCCAGTAGGGGTCATACAAGAGGCAGCCGATGGATGTTTCTCTCTGACATCAATGTTTCTCTCTCTCTCTCTCCCTCTCCCTTCCTCTCTTTCTAAAATCAATAAAAATATACTAAAAAGAAAAGTGGCAATGGAAAAAAAATAAAATCATACATTTAAAAAAATCAATAAACATGTCCTCGGGTGAGAATTAAAAGATTAAATTTTAAAAAGAGAGAGAAATATAAAGCTACAAAATAAACCACCAGAAAAGCTCAGTGATATACAATGATAAGCATTTATTTTTCTATCACATATGTCTACAGATCTCAGGTTCAAATGACCTAGGCTAGGTTTAACTGGGTTTGACTCTGAGCTCCAGGTATCACTGATTACCCTTGGATTAGGAGCAATGCAAGGTGGTTCTCTGATGGCAAAAGACAAGAGGAAAATAATAGCATAATAGCACAAAGTCAATCATACAAGTACATTTCAAGAGTTTACTGATATCATGTCCATTAATGTTATGTTGGTCAAAGCAAGTGATTATATATATATATATATATATATATATATATATATATATATATATATAGTCAGCTACCAGAATGATCAGAGACCAGAACACCATGGCCCCTCGCCCAGGCTGGCCCCACCCCCCAGGAACAGTTAGGGGCACCCCAAGGCAACGTGATAGGGTGCAAGTTTGATGGGGGAAAGTCAAAGAAATAGAGGGAAAGGTCTTACGGGTCTTCAGGGTTGGGGTGGTCGGCCTAGTGTAGGTTTGGAGTGTGCTGGGGAAGGAAGAGGAAGCTGCCATTGGAAAAGGCTCAGCACAGTACCTTTCTCCTTGTGAACCAGGACGGCGCCAGCCAGGGACTGAATGGGCGGTTGTCTCATGAGTGCGCTTGGGACAGACATGTTCATGGCAGTGGCAGGACTCCCGAAACTTCACTGATTCCAAAGAGTAAACAGCTATCAACATCATAGAACAGAAAAATCCTCTCCAGCCCTAGCCGGTTTGGCTCAGTGGATAGAGCATCAGCCTGCGGACTCAAGGGTCCTGTTTGATTCCGGTCAAGGGCATGTACCTTGGTTGCGGGCACATCCCCAGTGGAGGTGTGCAAGAGGCAGCTGATTGATGCTTCTTTCTCATCGATGTTTCTAACTCTCTATTCCTCTCTGTAAAAAATCAATAAAATATATTTAAAAAAAAAATCCTCTCCAACTAGAGGCCCTGAACTTGACATTTGAGGGAAGGAAACACCACTTAACGAGGAGCTAGAAAAACCGGAAGTGTGTGACCAGAGGATTGTGGGATTGTGGAGGACGCCTGGGCACCTAGAGGATTGTGGGATTGTGGAGGATGCCTGGGGGCCTTTGGCTATAACAAGAGCCTGCTATTGCGCATGTACATAGTCAGCCCTATAGTCCTCAGTCTCACAGTATTTGAATGTGATTTCTGGCAGGAAATTATTTCCATTGAGGTTTGCTTTTCCCTTGCAGGGAGGGAGATCAGAATTAAAGGTTTCGTTTGTTACCTTGGTTTGAAGCGGAGGACAAAAGCCGCGAGTACGACCAGCTCTAGGAGGAGTACACACGCACCTCCCAGGAACTGCCGATGAAGCCCCGCCATCGAAGCCTTCAATGAAACCATCAAGATCTTCCAAGAGCCGGGCCAGGCGCAAGAGAAGTGCAGCAAGGAGTATCTGGAGCGCTTTCAGCGTGAGGGCCATGACAAAGAGATGCAGAGGATCCTGCTGAACTCAGAACGGCTCAAGTCTGGCATCATCCGCATGAAGCTGGAACAGGAGCTGCGGACACAGGCCTTGGACAACCGGGAGATCCATAGGCGTGTGAACAGCCTGAAGCCAGACCTCATGCAGCTGCTCAGGATCCGAGAAAGGCTCCCGGCAGAAGAAAATCAATGAGTGGTTGGGGATCACAAATGAGCCTGAAGACCAGTACGCACTGATGGGGCTGAGGATGACCTCCCCCACCTTGAGGAAGAACCTGGTATGTGGGCAAGATCAACCGCACGCAGGCTGAGGAAATGCTGAACGGCAAGTGGGAAGGTACCTTTCTCATCTGTGAGAGCAGCCAGCGGGGCTGCTATGCCTGCTCTGTGGTGGTGGAGAGTGATACTATGTCATCTACTGCATGGCCACTGGCTTCGGTTTTGCAGAGCCCTACAACCTGTACGGGTCTCTGAAGGAGCGGGTGCTGCATGACCAGCCCACCTCCCTCGTGCAACACAACGATGCACTTACTGTCACACTGACCTATCCCGTGCGAGCCCGGGGCTCCGGGCTCCCCCACCACAGCCTGCTGACTCATACAGAGCAGGACTCAATCTTTCTGTCTGTCTGTCTCTCCTCTTTGTGAATCTTTCTCTCTCAATCTCTCTCTTGCTTTCTCTGGGTCTTTCTCTTCCTGTCACTCTTTTAATCCTCTTTCTGTCCTCTCTGTCTCTCTTAGTCTCTGCACCTCGATGTCTCTGTTAGAGGAGCATACCTCCTCCACCCCATGCCCCCTTTCCTCGTGGGCACTGCCCTCCCCTGGCTCTGGCTGCCCCCACCAGTTCCTACAGTTCCCCCAAGCTCCCCCTGCCTGTACCTGCCATGTTTACAAAGGCCCCTAGCGTGCTCAGCCCCAGGCTGGTGCCCTGATTTTTAAGTCATAGACCTGGGGTCAGGGCAGGAAGAAGGCAGGAAGGAACTTCACTGGGCCACTTCCAAGAACCTCAGCTGTGACATTTGAGGCCAGGCTGTACCACCCCACAGACCCAACTTCCCTTCCAAACCCTGAAGTGAAACCCGCACTGGTTACCCCCACATGGAGCAGCTGCCCAGACGCCCTCCTCCCCCAAAAGCAAAATTATTAAAAATAACCTCAAGAGCTTCCCAGGAACCAAGGCTGCTGCAGGTATTGCTGGGCCAGCTGAGAATACACCCCTGCCCACAGCACCTCCGCTCGATGCAGTTTCAAGGCTTATTTCAGATCATGTTTGGCTCTGATATTGTTTCCTTGACTGTAAACCCATTTTCTCCTCTTTTGGGACAAGAACCCCGGTTTTCTATGCTGCCATGGACCCCCCTCCTGCCTGCCCAGCTAGGCTGGCAGGTGGGTTTTGTATGGTATGTTAATACTGATGTAGATATAAAATATTGAACTCAACAAAAAAAAAAAAAAAAAAAAAAGGAAAATGGGATAGTGACGAATAAGAAACTTTGGAGACAGTAAAGGGCAGTTTTTCCAGACTGTTGAGAACTAAGACTTAGAGTTTAATCGGGATAGAAATCCTGCTAATAGCACCTGATGCCTGAAATCTGAGCACTCTACTTTTAGGTTTTCCAGTTCAAGTTTTTGGAGACTGCCTATTAAAACATTCCTGGTTGGAAAGTGTTTGTATAGAAGCCCATAAGTATTAAGTATTTGCTGTGTTTACCAATCTTAGCTCTCTGTAAGGAATAATGTTAAACACCTCATGTTCTCTAGAAGCTTGACTTTTAAAATAAAATAAAAGAAGAAATATAAATATTAAAAATAAAAAAAGAAGAAGCTTGAGTTTTAGGGGTGAAATCTGGCAGGCAGGCGAGCAGTAAGGGGCGATCAGGCAGGCAGGTGATCGGTTAGGAGCCAGCGTTCCGGGATTGCAAGAGGGTGCAGACTGGGCTTAGGGGGACCCCCCCACACACACGATTTCCTGCACCAGGCCTCTAGTAGGTAAATAAGCACCAAGTCATAGCACAGGGGAGCTCATGGCAAGGGTGTAAGGGTGAGCATGGGTAAAACTATAGGGAATTGGTATTTTGAGAACAATACTTTATTCTATTATAAAGAAGCAGACATACAAAGCTGATTTCTACTCAGTCCTGTTATCCTGCAGTTTATAGTCCCTTTAGGGAGAATGATAAGTTAAAAGATGATTCAAACACAGTATAAATGTGAAACATATAAGCATCTTTCCACACTAATCTCAGGTGGTACATGAACACTCAGTTTGTCAAGAAGGTGTAGAATAGGTACTAGCTGATATCATGGTGTTTGGACTCAGTCTAGACATTCATGGGAAGTAAGAAGTTTAGAAGTAGCTATAATTAGAAGAGTATTGAAAGAGTAAAAAAGTACCTTGGGCACTAGTTTTATTTTTACCATTTTTCTATGTACTGTACACTGAACTGGAGAAATGAGAAAATGCCTGAATTTCAGCTGCTCATACAGCAGGAACCTCCAGCAAAATCAGCACACTGGGTACTAGGGCAAAGTAAATCCCTGGAAGTAAACTACTTGATGTTAGACACTCTTTAATTTATATTTTCTCCTCCCAAGGAAAAAAGAGCTATCATGATACTAAAGTGCAGCATGGTGATCATATAAACACACCCAAAGTTAAGAGGTGTTCTGATATGATCAATGCCGGAATAAATCCTCAGGAATAGAAAGTGACAAGTCCATACTAAATAAAACTTTTAGAACTAAAAAGGATTTGTAAATGGAAAAGTAAGCTTCCATTTCTCCATGTCCCTTTAAACAATTGTCTTTGTGCATTTTTATTCCTTTGTCAAACACTCAGTTGTTGGCTCTGAGAGTTCTCTGGAGGAGTCGTACAGGACAAAGCTAAGTTCAATTTGGCATCTCAGAAAGAAGAGATCTTGTCAATTACTTTGTCATCGTATGATGGGAATGAGAGAAGATCAAAGGAACAAGATTAAGAGTGAATCTCAGAAAAAAAATCAATAAAAGGTCACTATTCTCCACTAACCAATGCTTTAGATAACAAATAATGAGTCATCTTGACTCAACTAATTGCTCACCCTGTCCATAGGAACAGGAACGTAGTTTAAAATCCCAAACAATATTAAAGCATACTCTCTGTGATTAATATAATCACAGGCTGCCATGAAAAGACTCAGAACCATGTTCTCAACAAAAGGGACTTAGAATCATGTTCTCAGCAATGTATCATGGTTAAATATATCCAAGTATTGAAGGATGAATGCAGTGATTCTGGTACCCGGAGTTAGAAAAGATTAATTGTACTATGGATTTCTACAAACCAAGATACAACATAACTTCCTTTCATTTAATCTATCCCAAATTGAATGCAAGTTTCCCTGTACTATCACTGCTACATATTCCAAATTTCTATTCAAAATAGGTTCAGTATAAAATGTAAATGAAACACATATCTCAGAGCATGCATGGCTCTTTAAGTGGAGGTCTTGTTAAATGCAAGAGGATGGAGTGAATTGGCAGGAATTGCAAATTGGAATCACAAAAATGTGAAGGAGAAACTGGGAGCTAGAGGAAGCTGAAGGTGTCAAATGAATCACAGCACAGTAGGCAAGATAAGAATCAAAAGCACTTGCACTCAGTGAAGAGATCTGCTTACAAGAAGATATGAGTAAGTCTAGATATCTAATCAACTCAAAAAATCTGTAACATTCAAGATAGCGGTAAAGCAGTTGGCATTGTGGAATTTGTAAGCTGGTCAAAGGGCAGCAGTCATCAGAAACCGGATGCTTCAGAGAACTGTGTGTGTTGTGTAGTTTTAAAGACAGAATCTAAAGCATTTGGGGTTGGGGGAAAAGCAGTTATAAGAACTAGAGCCTGGCCCTGCCCAGTGAGCTGTTGGTTGGACCATCATCTTGATTTCCCAGGGTTTTCAGTTCAATCCTCAGTCAGGGCAAATTTGGAGTCAACCAGTCAACCAATGAGTGTATGAATAGGTGGAGGAACAAACCTCTCTCTCCCTTTCTCCCTGCCCCCCTCCCTCTTTCTCTCCCTCCCTCCCTCCTTCCTCCCTCCGCTCCTCTCTCCTTCTACTCTCTCTATAAAATTGATGAAAAAAATAAAAATAAAATCTATATATATATAAAAGGCTAAGTGTCCATCTGACCAGTAGCTATGATGTGCACTAACCACCAGGGAGCAGACGCTCACGCAAGAGCTGCCATGACACGCACTGGCCATTTAAAAATAAACGGGCACCAGGGAAATGGCGCCAACAAACCAACACTCAGAATCCCCCAAGTGGGTCACAGGCCCCGCCACCACCCCAGAATGACACCCCACCAAATCACAGCCAATGCTGCCAAGACCCCATGGTGCAAAATGTGGCCCACAGCCCAGCCCAACCCAGAAACAGTGGCTGTGGGTGCCAGGTAATGCGTCACATAGCAATGCCTGGCTTCCTCTCCCTAGCAACTAGCCTCCTTGGAGTTTCTTCAGCCCAGGAACCCCACTTGCTTTATAGCCAGGTGCAAACATTTTACAGTTTAACCAAATGCTTGTGATGCATCTTCCCATGCCTCATCTCATTTGATCCTCACAGAAGTCCTGGAGTACGTAGATAGGAGACTGTAGAATCCTATTTTCTTTTCATTAGCCAGAAAACGGAGATTTAGAAAGTTTAGAAACTTGACCTGATTGAAAAGAAGTAAGAAATGGTGGAACTTGAAAATGATTTCAGGTTTTCTCACTGCATATAGTATAGTCAAACACTGGTACAGTTAAAGATTTTACCCTTTGTTCTCTATGCGTGATCTGCAATAATAATCTCCTTTGTGTTGATATTTACTGCTGTGTTGCTGGCAATTATCTAAAAGAGAAGTTGGGGTGCTTCACTGGGCTAGAAAAAGTTTAGCTACATCAGAAAGCAGGTCTAATTAAGCAAGTTTATTCTATATATACATATATACAGAAGGCTAAGTTGACTTGTGCATGCACGATACATATAAAGCTCTCGCTGGTGCCAATCGTATGCATGTGTTTTGATCTGTCATTGTTGATCATTAATTTGGTTGACACTTCTATTATAGAGAAAGGGCAAATAGCAATATTAAAATATTTCTTCTAATTAATTTACTTTCAATGTGCAATAATTCATGCACTGGGACACTAGTAATAAAATAATAAAATGAAATAAATAAAAAATAAAAGAACTAAACTTCAAATTCCAGGAGCAAGGCAAGGCATGGTATTCAGAACTTGGAAATTTACAAGTCAGAACCAAATGATGAGTAAAAGGTGACCTGTTGAATTCCTTAGAATTAGGTTCTGAGGGTTTAACTGCCTCAGAACTGACCTTAAAAATTGGGTAGAGGCTACTCTTTTAGCTAACTCAAGAAACAGTACCTGTGGATAAAAAAAAAATAAATAAGAAAAATGTTAGTAAATATCCATTATAGTCTAAAGCAGTGTGGGTTGATAGCTTCATGTTTTTTGGTTACTAAAGTGGTCTTGAAGAAAATTTCTCTATTTTAATTCCCTGCAGCAATTCTTAACACTATGCTAGGTCAAATGAAGCTTTTTTTTTTTTTTTCAAAGTCTAAAAAATCTTTGCCTCTGGTCCAAATATTAGCAAAGTAAATTAATAACATCTATATGACACCATATTGTAGCATACTATTAATAAATGAGGATATACAATAACTTAACTTCACTTTTAAGATAATTCTCTGTATGAAAATAAAAACATCCCTCAAAAAGTGAGGCACTGGGTTTTCATGTTTAATTAGTTTTGTTTGTTTGTTTGTTTTAATAATAATAATAAAAAAAAGGTTTATACCTAGGAAGATTTAAACCTGGAAAGAAAGGTTTAGCCCTAACCGGTTTGGCTCAATAGATAGAGATTTGGCCTGCAAGCTGAAGGGTTCTGGGTTCGATTCCAGTGAAGGGTATGTACCTTGGTTGCAGGCTCAATCCCCAGCCCTGGTTGGGGCGCATGCAGGCAACCAATTGAT
Source organism: Myotis daubentonii (assembly GCF_963259705.1). NCBI lineage: Eukaryota > Metazoa > Chordata > Mammalia > Chiroptera > Vespertilionidae > Myotis > Myotis daubentonii. Next base: position 29,329,348 of record NC_081851.1, read on the forward strand.
GTGTGTCACTCTCTGTGCCTCTCCCCCTTCCTTCCACTCTTTCTAAAAATCAATAGAAAAATATCCTTGGGTGAGGATTAACCAAAAAATTAAATAAATAAAGTTTCAATAAACTTAAATTAAATAAATTTTAAAAAGTTTTAAAAAAGAAAGAAAGGTTTAAACCTAGAGAGTTAAATGATTTCTCTGAGGTGAAAATGCCAGTCTTTTAACATTCACACAAGTTTGAATATTAAATACCCATATTGTAATGTTCCACAATGTTTTAGACCTGACCTGTGATGTGTGAGCTTATGAATCCTTCAGAGAGGATAATGATTATGATGATGATGATGATGATGATGATGATAGAACATCAATGATTAAATAATAATATTAGCTACCATTTATTGAACACATAAATTATACTGTGTAAACTTTATTATAACCTTTCACATATTGAAAATCTATAATTTAGGTATTATTATTTCAGCTTATGAATCAAGAAATGAGCTCAAAGAATCTAGGTGATTTCCATAGCAAGTAAATGGAAGTTGTTTTGCAAACGTAGTCTCAACACTATGATCCTGGGCTTCTATTCTATGGTCAGAGGAGTGACATCTTAAGAAAAGTCATAAGAAAGAAGGCATCATCTCTTTCACAAATGATTTGCAGCTCTGTCCATGCACGCCTCTTCCCAACTTGCTTCCCACACACAGATATTTGAGGATTTATCTATATATGCCTGCAGCTCCAACAGGGGAAAGCCTAGACATAGTCCTAGAGGGAGAGTATGGCTTGGATATATGTAAAATAACATCCTTGGCAGGAATCAGCTAGGAGGCATGCAACTTGCCGGCACTGATGAAATGCCATCAATCTTCTGAGAAGGTCACAAAAGCAAGAGCTGCTGGTGTCATTGAAAACGTAAAAAATCAACTTGTAGTTCAGCATGGTAATAGATGCTCATAGTCAGATAACAGATGCCACATGTAGTCACATCCAGCTTGCCATTAAATCAACCATCGTGACAAAAGAATAAAAAGATGCAAACAGCTCTTAAAAAAGCCAATCACGTGTAAGAGTCTGAAAGGAGATTGCTAATCCCTAAGACTTCTAATTCTTATTTAAGAGTCACTTTGATTGTCCCCTGCAGAAAGATTGAGGAAGTCAATCTACTTTGACATCCTGCAGCAAGCAGGCAAGCATGCCTTTCCATTGTCATTTCACAGAGCAGCTAACAGGATTTCAGGCTGATAGTGATCGATCTGACGTCAATGATTAGTCAGTGGCAGCATCACTAAATGCACATCTTTTATTTCAGGATTGTTATAAACTAAAATATGTACCATCCCCCCACCCCTACCACCATCACCACCACCAAATTTTCTTTTTTTATGTTGAAGAAATAATGACAGTGAGAGGGTATTTAGAGATGGAGTTTCTGTTTGGGAAGGTAATTAGGTATAGATGCGGTTCTAAGGGTGTGGCTATTGTGATAGAATTAGTGCTTTTTATAAGAGGAGACACCAAAGAGCTCACTCTGACACAGTAAGATGGACATCTGCAATTCACAAAAAGAGCCCACACCTGTGGACAGGCCAGTCAGCCAGGACAAGTGCATAGAGAAACTGAGACAGCTAGCTGAACAAACTGGTGGAGTGGTTCACAGAAGGTCACCTCCCTGAGATACCATGTAGGCCTCAGAAAAGCAGCAAAACCGGGTGGGTGACACCAGGACCAGCTGCAATGAGTAATGACCCCCTGCCCTGGCTCTGACCAGTGAGTGGAGACCACGATCCTGACAAACACACCTGGAAAATTCATGGATATTCTGCTGAACCCCCACCCCCCCAGACCGCCCCTAAGATTCCCACCTGCAAGAGAGAAATAAAAGCCTCAAGACAAAGGACCCAGCCTGCGCTCTCCCTCTGGGAAGCATGCCCACACCACCCTCCTTTCCCCTCTGTCCCCCCACAGGCACACATTTCCCACACTCTAAGGGACCTCATTAGTCTTGCAACCAGGTAAGCAGTGGGCAGCAGCAGCTGGTCCTGGACTAACCCCCTGAACCTGTCTCCAAGGCCCCCTTTGCTCTGAGTTCCCAGTGAGCAAAAGTAGCCCTGCCTAGGCTCTCCTATTACTTCTATGCTAAGCCCTTTGTTGTTTCATTGTACCCAGCTTTAATAAATGTTCCCACATAGTCACCTGGACTCCTGTTGTGAAATCTTTCCTGCGTGAAGTCAAGAACCCACACACTACAGGCTGGCCCTAGGCCAGTGTTTCTCAACCTTCCTAACGCCGCGACCCTTTAATACAGTTCCTCATGTTGTGGTGACCCCCAACTTCATTGTTACAAATTGAACATAATTAAAGCATAGTGATTAATCACAAAAACAATATATAATTATATATGTGTTTTCCAATGTCTTAGGCAACCCCTGTGAAAGGGTCATTTGACCCCCAAAAGGGTCGCGACCCACAGGTTGAGAACTGCTGCCCTAGGCAGACCCACTCAGGGCCAAGTTTCCTATTCGGTAACACCAGGAACCAAATTAGCCTATTTGTTAATCTTGGATTTCCCAGCCTTCAGAACAGTGCAAGAATAAATTTCTGTTATTTAAGCCACCCACTCTACAGCATTCCCCAGCTGCCTAAGACAGGACACCTTCTCCCCCTACCCACTGCCTGGCAGTGTGAAAACTGAGGGATCCCAGGCTTGGAAGAAGGGCTCTGAACACAATATTCCTAATCTCCACCTGCCTTTGAATCCCTTTCCTTACCTTGCTCTCATCCTCTTCCTCTCTCTCTCTCTCATCTGAAGACACCCCTGCTAACAAACTTTAACTTTGCACTGCAGGTTGCAAGATTCTGAACAGAATCTCCCACAGGCATAAGTGGCCTCGATTGTGAAGTTGTGCATTGAGCTTCTCTGAGGATTACTCCTATTCCTCCTGCAGTATATTTCTCCCACTTTCTTCTGAGACTTGTCACAGCCAAATGTAGCCACCAAGGAAGCTACTTCCAAAATGTCCAGGGTGATGACTTCCATTCTCAGTTTTACTTTTGCCAAAGAAACTAGATGCCAGGGTTATTTTGAAGGAGCATGCGCATCCAGGTTAAAGACCATTTTTGGAAAAGTTCATTGTGCTTAATTGATCCTCCTGATGGCTGCCTCTGGCCTCTGCACATTCCTTTGGATCTGCCAGTGGATACATGAATAGGCATAAAGGACTAGAAATATCCATAAAAGGTAGGGATAAAGGCAGAGAAAAAGATGAAGGCAGTTCATATCTTAAATATTAACAGTAAGTGTTGCTGATGGAGGAGATGGCAAAATATGAAACCCAAGAAGAACATAAAATTATATGATAAAAATTGGCAAAGCATTGGTTCTGTTGCTGGAGGTGGACAGGTCTGGAAACAGGTTCTTGTGATGTTGTAGGAAAAAGCATTTTAGGGACAGTCACAAAGGAGGATTTGAGCCACACTGGCACGATTTATTAGAGCACAAAAGTATGGCCAGAGAGAAGAAAGGGCAGGCAGGGCACAGATGTCCTTGAAAATACTGCCACACTTGATGAAACCCTTTCCCAGAGGGTCTAGCGGTAGCAGCTGGTCGACATTGTCGGTCTGCCCCCAGGTACACCACGCCCCATGTCTCATCCACAACCAGATGGCTCAGCTCCATCTCGCTGTGGAAGAGGTCTAGCTTCCAGGGCAGTAGGTTGGCATTGGTGCCCACCGGGCCCAGGAGGGTCAGGGCCCAGAGGTGCAGTGCCATCACCCCAGCACGGAGGCTCCAGTAATCTATCCCAGCACCTGCTCCTCGATGGCATCAGAATTCTTACCTGTGTGACCTTGAGAAAGTTACTTAACTTCTCTGTGCCTCACTTCCCCCATCTGTAAATCGGCTGCCAAGACTAGATAACGCCCGGGCTGCATGCTGCCCCTTGGCAATGGCCTTTGTTAAATTTTAATGATATTTTCTTGAGTTTGGAAAGGGGAAGGTTTTTTTTTGTTTTTGTTTTTTTTTTTCAAATTATCCAATTTCTTTCCTGGCTTTTCCCAGGTTATGCTAATGCCTCCGCCATCCAATCCCTTTCCTAGATCTTCTGGGGTTTGGTACCCTTATCCTATCCAGTCTTCTTCCCAGATTTCCCCAGGGTAGTCTCCTCCCCTTTATAGGTGCCCTTTTGTCTCCTACTGTGTAGGCCCCATAGTTCTGCTTCATCATTTGGCTTCTACTGCGCATGTGCTTAGTGAAAAAACTTTCTTCTCCTCCTTTTGGTGCTGCTTGTTGCCTGTGGTGATTGGAAAGCCAGTCCATCAGATGTTAATGTGTTTAACAGATCGATGAGGGCTATTCCCTGGAGTGGAACTGCCCCTTCTTAGTTAATCAGGCTGGATCAGATGTTTGCTCCCTTCCTTTGTGTTCATATCTAACCAACTGCCTCCTGTCACAGTTCCCTGAGTTGGAGAAGCTATCAGGTACAGAAACCCAGGACCAGCAGTAGCTTTCCCCTCTCCTTTTTTCAACTGAAGACACGACTCTCCAAAGTGCTGTGACTGCTGGGACATCTGCCGGGGCAGAGGCAGTGCCCCACAGGCACAGTTCAGATAGCAATTCTAAAGCTCCTGTGCGGTGGCTCGAGGCAGGGGGTGTTTACTTTACGTACCAAGTTCCTTCATCCTTCCTTCATGGAAGAAAGGTTCCATGTTGTCGTTTTTGTCTGTGATGTCCTCCCCTCTTTATCCTAGTAATCCTTTGACACTTATTTTGTCTCATCTTTGGGAAAAGCCTCAGTGGTCATCTGTACATTGAACAGCAACAGCACAATGTATATGGAACTGTATATAAAATTACCTTCCCTGCCAACTTTTATAAAGTCTCAATATAAAGCGTGCCTTTATTTTCCACTAGAATGCATACAGGCAATACAAGTTCATTTATGTGTTGTTGTTTTTTTGTATTCAATTAAATACATATCCACTGCCTATTTCATACATAAAAGACAGTGCTAGACATTGGGGAAAGGGGACAGAGAGTTGAAGAATTTATGACCCAAGCCTCAAGACTCACCATTTAAGAAAAAAAAAAAAATCTATTTCACAAAAACTAATCTATCTCACTTCTTAGATAAGGTAAACTTTCTTTTATTTTTTAAACTTTATTTTGATGAGGACACAACATGAGATCTAACCACTTAACAAAAGTTTAAGGATACAATACACTATTGTTAACTATGGGCACAGTGTTGCCCAACAGATCTCCAGAACTATTCCTCTCCTATTACTGAAACTTTTAACCCATTGGTTAACAATTCCTCATTTCTCTCCCCACCCCCCCCCCCAGCCTCTGGTAACCATCATTTCACTCTCTGATTCTGAATCTGACTATTTTAGATACCTCATAAAATTGAGACCATGCAGTACTTGTCCTTTTGTGACTGGCTTATTTCACTTAGAATCATGTCGTTCATGTCCTGTGTTATTGCATATGACAGAATTTCCTTCTTCTTAAAGGATGAATAATATTTCATTTTATGTGCACACTACATTTTTTTTTCTGCATTCATATACAGATAGACATTTAAGTTGTTTCCACATTTTAACTGTTATGAATAGTGCTACTATGTATTTGGAGTCCTGATTTGAATTCTTTTGCATAAATATCCAGGATTGGAATTGCTGGATCACATTATAGTTCTGTTTTCAATATTTTGAGGGAGGAATCGCCAGACTGTTTTTTATAGTAGCTGCATGGTTTTACATTCTCACCAGCAGGGTACAAGATCCCCAATTTCTCCGCACCCTCACCAAAACTTGTCATTTCTTCTTTTGAGGTGATAGCTCATTTTGGTTTTGATTTTCATTTCCCTAATGATTAGTTGAATTTGAGCATCTTACTTTTATATGTACTATAACTTTAGAGTTAAAAGTATAATAGAGAGAGAGTAATTAAGTATGGAGAAATGTGGGAAGGCTTCTTGAAAAAGGTGGGCTTTGTTATGAAATTTGAAGATGGATAGAATTCTTGATGAAGATAACAAATTGAACAAAATAATACTTATTGGCTATATCCTGTGTTTTCTTTTTTTTATTTTAAATATATTTTTATTGATTTCAGAGAAGAAAGGGGAGGGAGAGAGAGATAGAAACATCAATGATAAGAGACAGTCACTGATCAGCTACCTCTTGCATGCCCCTACTGGGGATTGAGCTGACAACCTGGGCATGTACCTTGACCTCCTGATTCTTAGGTGGACCCTCAAACACTGAGCTACACTGGCCAGGTTATCCTATGTATTCTTTTATTTACCACATTTCAAATGTACTTCTGCTGAGAAAGCTTTTCACTCAAGTGAATTAGAGCTCTACAACCTGTATTATAATTGTCCTATAAGTATGTATAATGTCACTTTCAAAACATTGTTATAAGACATCATTTCAAAAATATAATAATCACGGACTCCATTTATTGATAAGCAAGTGGATATTCAGGCAGGTAATCGACAGATGAAAATAACAGGCTTTGGAACTAAATCCAAGTTTTTAAATTTTATAACTAATCTCTATTTTGACAGAATTTTTTTTTAATTTAGAAAATGTTTGTTTTATTTTGTATCTGAAGTAAGAAGATAATATAGGATATATCATGTCTCCTTTTAATTTGAGAAAAATGTACAGCTTACTCGATGTGAAATGTTATGGAAACCAGAGACACCTGTGCACGGTTCTAAAGGTGGCATGTACAGGAATGTCGCCAGAAAAGACTGTGCCAGGAGTGCGTCTGCCTTCAGCCAGCCTGTAGCGCGTAGGTTCTTGATTTCATGCAGGAAGATTTCACAACATGAGTCCGGGTGATTTGGAGAGCACATTTTTAAAGCTGGGACAGTAAAACAAAGAAGAGCTTAGAAGAGAAGAAGCAACAGGAGAGAGCCTGGGTAGGGCTGCTTTGGCTCTCTAGAAACTTTATGAGACAGAAGTGAGCCATGTGGGGCTGCATGAACTCACTGAGAAGTAAAAGTCACAGTGACAGAAGTGAGCCAAGATGGGCTGCTTTGAGCTCAATGCAAAGTCTAGGATAGAAGAAACATCAGGAGACAGCCTAGGCCAGTGGTTCTCAGCCTTCTGGCCCTTTAAATACAGTTCCTCATGTTGTGACCCAACCATAAAATTATTTTCGTGGCTACATCATAACTGTAATGTTGCTACTGTTATGAATCATAATGTAAATATCTGATATGCAGGATGGTCTTAGGCGACCCCTGTGAAAGGGTCATTCGACCCCCAAAGGGGTCGCGACCCACAGGTTGAGAACCACTGGCCTAGGCGGTGATCTGAGTTGGTTCTCCAGAAATGCTATAGGAAAGCAGTGAGCCAAGGCGGGGCTGCTGTTAGCTCACTGAAAAGTCAGAGAGCAGGTGGCCTTGGAGGCAGGAGCAGGTTAGCTTGGGAGGAGCTGCCTCTTCTTCTTGCTTCCTTGGTTGCAAGTCTCCTGGGGACCCTTACAGCTCAGGAGGACGGGAGCAGAGATACACGCCTGAGAAAGGGAGAAGAAAGCATGGGTGTGCTCCCCAGGGAGCCTGTGCTGGCTTTCTTCATCTTCAGGGGTTCTATCTGTTTTCTAAATGTGGGGCATTTTAAGGGAGAATGTTAAGGAATCCTCAGGGGAGGATTTTAATAGAATATTCATCAGCTTTTGAGGTGCGTCCTTCCAGGTGTTGGTTTCCACTGATTGGTCGGTCAGTGCCAGGGGAGTGGGTCCTTAGTCATTGCACCTGGTCCTGAGGTCAGCCATGGGGTCACTCCATCTGATGTTGCTGCTTTTTGAACCTGGAGCTGAAACAAAACTGAGGTCTAAATACTATCTCTATTTTGACAAAAACTCTGTCCCCATGGTAAGCAGACCTGAATCTTTGTTCCTAGGAGTATTGGATGCGGGTCAGTGCTTCATTTTCCTGAGGACCCAGTGGTTAAGGGAGTGCTCACAGAAGGGCTTGTATGGGAGTCATGTGAGGCTCTTCTCTGGCCCCTTGTTCCTCCTCTAAGGGGGTCTATGGCATGACTAGCCATATGCCAGGGAAGGGAAGGTCAGGGAGGGTCTAAATGCAATGACTAATAATATGAAAGGTCATGGAGTTTAAGCCACATGACCAGGGGTATGTTAGGGGAGAGAAGGTCACCCTGGGAGCAAGGTCCTTGTTTTTCCAGTTTTGCCCACTGCTGGGTATCTGGGGCTTTCTGCCCTGGTGACCTCCTATGCTTGGCCCAACGTCCTGATTCTGCCCTCGTCTGTCTAGCTGCCAACCACAGGAAGATATATAAAAACAAAGATAAACTTTAATTAGTGATGCATTTATCACATGGACAAAATTAGATGCCTACATGGATATGAAAAAGAGAAGTAACTTTTTAAAAAGTTGTGGTAGCAGTGTTTTTATTAATGATGTATCATTATTTAGAGCCCTCCGGGTGTGGAACTGTCTCATTTTCAAATACATGTGTTAGAACTTCCTATTTTTATAATTGTTAAGAGAGAGTCTAAAATTGTTAAGAGAGATTCTCCTCATTCTCTTATCTTTATTTTTCCTTCTTTCGTCTGATTCTCACTCGGAAGGATGACTTATTTTCTTCCATGATATCTTATAAAAGGTTGAATGTGTATATTTTGTGGGGGCTAAAAAATATTAATGCTTCTCCTCTTAATTTCTAAATTCTTCTGGCTGGGCTAATAACCAAATTAACAGAGACCGATTAACAGGAGAAAATCAAAGTTTAATACCTGTGCATTGGGAATTCACATAAACATGATAAATCCATGGAAATTCCAAAGACAATGAGGCAATCTTGGGTATATTAGACGTTTTAGACAAAGGAGAAAAGGGGCTAGTGGGGTATTAGAAGTGAGAATGGGCAATTTACAGGTGGCTGAGGAAGAGCTGAACATATAGCAGGAAAATCCTGGCTAGGTGAGGCAGAAACAATGGGAGACAGGGGGCATCTAGCTAACAGGCACCTGCCTTCAACCCTCTGGTTTACCACACTTCATTTAAATTAGGCCAATGCAACAAAGAAAAAATAAGTAAGTAAGTAAGTAAGTAAGTAAGTAAGTAAATAAAAGGCTAAGGTAGCATCCTAGGATCTCCTTCCTGAAGCAGGGTCTCTGTCTGAATCCTTGGGCAGGAAAGGGGGGAGAGTCAATGATTTTTTTTCCTGAGTCTTTTGTTTCTTTAAAAACAGCTTACAACCAATATCCCAAAAATCATTTAAAACATTTGAAGCAGAAAACAAGTGATGAGCGTGTTACAAAGAATGATGGGTGAGAGAAAGCTGACAGAGTGATTTTTTCATTGTTATTTTTTTCTCTAATTTCTCCCCCAAAATGGCTTCATTTACAATACTACTGACAATATATGCCCACCATTAAAAATAGGTAAGTGTATACTTAGTAGCTCTTGGCACAGAAAAGGGTCATTTAAAAATCAATCTTATTTACTTTCTGTAGAGTCTGCCCCCCAACATGTCAATATATACTGAAATATGACAAAAATCCTAAAGGTTTTTCTGATCCAAAAACTTGGTCAGCCTCAGAAATAGCTCTGAAAATTTATTGTCTCCAAAAATGCACTTAGACCCAGATTTTTGAATCAGACCCACTTTTCTTTTCCAATGCCAACCCTTTCTTCTAAGCCTTGGAGAGCTAGATTAGGCAATGCATTACACAAAAGTGTTTGTAGAGAGTTCATCAATCTCAAATGTGATGATTCAGACCCTGCGGATTCCACCTCCCCCTTTTCTCTTTTTACTCAATTTTTTTTGTACCTAAGATTTAAAATATAGGTTATTTTCTGTGAGAAAAATACCAGAAATAATCTATGTTAATATATCTCCTATTCATGAAATAGTGAATTTAAAAAAATCAATATATTTGAAATCATATAATCATATTCTGTGATTTTGTACAAAAATATTTGTAATATATAATCTAAATAAAATTTAAGTCCATTTGTGTTATTGACTAAAGTAGGGCTTTTAAATTTATAGACAGATACATAGAGGTTCACAGAAATGCATAAACGTTTGTATATTACAATTCAGTTTAAGGATTTCATTGCCAAGTTAAATTTTTTAAAAAATAATATGGAAAACATAACTAACTTGTGCATAACAAATATGGACTCTGACAATTATCTCATGATTGACTGCAAAATAAAGAAGGCCTAATGTATTTTTCCATCACTAATAACTTCCTATTTGTGGAATAGTGAGTTGTTATAACCAGTACAACCTCTGACAATTATATTTCTGTCATCTGTAAATAGGAGTAACTATTATCTATGGGACCAGCAGGTGGCTGGCCCAACTGAAGCTCTAGTCATGACTTCTGAGCTGTAATTTAAAGTGTCAAGTTAGAATTAAGATGTTGATCAGCAATGCATTTATTATCTCCTTTAGTTCTATCCCATTTCTGTTTTTTCTCCATAATTTGTAAGATGACAAATTATTACTATTTTGTATCATTACAGATATAACCTCCTTTATATTCTTAAAGAAGCTTTACCAAAAAAAAAGGAAAGAAAAAATCTGTTTCAGACCAAAACTAATCACTGAGATACTTTCCAGCTCCAACAATAAGAGTCTACATTTTACCACCTTTCTCATCCAATGAAATTGACCTGCCTGCATGCATTTTCTGTGGCAGAGATGTTGTCAGATTGAAACAAACATTTATAAAAGGCTTTGATCTTCTGAAAAGAAAAAGCCTTATAAAAGATTATTAGATCAAAAGTGCTTTCATGATTAGGTGTATGGGCTTTTTCAAATGCCCTAGGCAATAGAATAATTTTAGAAGATTATTATAATGATAGGGAATCTGACCCTTTTATTGTGGTGATGGTAGCACTTATAGTCCTCAGCACCGGGATTTAATTAAAAGAGGAAGAGATTTTTAAAATGTCCCAATGTCCTCAAACAGTCTCTGTTAAGTCTCCATGTTTAAACTCTATATTTTGGGACACAGAGAGTTATATTTTGTGATATATATATCAGGTTAGTGACTTTGAGAGACTTTATGAGGATGAATCACTGAATCAACAAGACATTGGGTCACTCTGCCTCATCGCCATTTAGTTTCTCCTCGGTGTGTTAAATAACTAAATGGAAGCCTTAAATGGGACCTATTTTGGTAGAAGGAATTGTTTAACATCCACAATACAGTGAAAGAGTTTTGTTGCTAACATCTCTGCAGGATTATTCGGGTGGAGAACACGTGTCTGGAAGAAGGAGGCTTCTTCCTCAACTTGGCCCTTCCTCCTGAATTAACGAACTTAATCACTTACCACCAAGTGATTACCATAGGAGTTGTCATGTGAAGACTATAATTCATGAGTCCAGCTAATTTTTCCCCTCAAAATTATTCACTCTTTAGTTCACTGGTATTACTCTTATCCTCCTCCTCATAATTATTCTTGCCCCTCTCTGACCTTGGCTTTCTTGCCTCTAACCTCTATTTTGCTGCCAGAGTGAACAAGTCTATTCTCTGCTAAATAGCCTTCACTTACTTCAGTGCTTTGAACAGCGGTTGCCAAAGTGAATGCATCATGCTCCCTCCCAGAATACACTTAGTAATTTATTAATATGTAGGAATAAAATATTAGAATTTTTATTTGTGATTTATTGCATCCTTTGAAAACATGTTTGTGTGAATACTTTGCAGTGTTTTTAATATATTGATACAATAATACCTGAATATCATTTATAGATAAATGTTTGCATTGAAAATGTTGTGTTAAAATATACTTAAAAAATAAGATACCACCTTACACCTATTAATATAGCTAAACTTAAAATGACTGACCTTACCAAGTGTTGGCAATGAACTTTGGTAACCAATATTTTGCCACCATGAAATGCCTTTTTTGGAATGTTGATTTTAAGCAGTTTATGAAGAAACAAAAGATTCAGAAAGAAACTTGGACCGTCGCCCCTTTCCTGCCCTAGAGATTCAGAGAAGCCAGCATAGAGAAGGAGACTTTAGGATGTCTGTTCCCCTCAGCCTGATTTGAATTAAGTATGATAAATAAAAGGACTTCAGGCCAGTGCCTTAGCTAGATAACCCCGTGCCCCATTGTTTTTGAGTTGCCTAGCCAAGAGTTCCCTGCCATGGATGTTCAGCTCTTCCTCAATCACCTGTAAACCATTCATGCTCACATCTGAAATCTAATACCCTACTCCCCCTTTCCTCCTTTGTTTAAAAATGACTTTTATACCTACTGTTGCCTTATCAGTGTAGGTAGCTAGATATTAATAAAGGAAGGGAGCAAAGGGAATCTGACATCTATCCTAATAAGCCAGGGAGCTAAATAGGACAACAAGCCTGCTTGTTTCACTAGAAAGTTAAAGCTTCATGCACTCCCCAGGAAACTACCAGTCATTCCAGACAGTAATCTGCAGGGATAGAAAAATACAGGGGCCCTCGCTGGTTTGGCTCAGTGGATAGAGGTAAAGGGCACATACCTTGGCTGTAGGCTCCTCCCCGGCCCAGGCCCTGGGTGGGGCTAGTGCAGGAGGCAACACTGATAATTCTGTCTTTCCTTCTCTCTTCCACTCTCTCTAAAAATCAATGGAAAAATATCCTTGGGTGAGGATTAAGAAAATTTTAAAAAAGAAAGAAAGAAAAAGGAAAGAAAAATACAGGGGAATTCCTCTGCTGGGCACAGGCCCATTAGAAGCCAAGATGGCACAGGGTGGAGATGCTTCTATAGGCATGCAGTAGAAACTAAAATAGCAACATCAAGGCCTATCTGCCTAGCCTGGGGAAAGAATCTGAGTGGATAAGGGACAAGGAACTCTGGAAGATCTAGGGAATAGATTAGAAATAGAAGCTCACTTAAGCTTGAGAAGTTGATTGGTTAGTTTGAAGAAGCACCTAGTCCTTCCCAAACCCAAGATAATGCAATTTCAGCTTAACAAAGAATCTCTCTCTCTCTCTCTCCCCGGTAAACGCACTCACCCTGCTTGCTCATGCATTTTCTCTTCATAGTAGCCATGTGGGTCTAGTAGCCATGTGGCCAGCAGCCCTGCAGACTCCAAGTGTGGGCCTGTGCACAGCCACCTGAAGAGCAGCTAGGAACAGAGACTAAGCTAGCTGGGTGGTGACAAAGACTGGATTGGACTGAGACAATAGTACAGAACTTTTGGAGATTGGCCTTTGTACTGGGCTTGATGAAGACAAATTAGACTTTTTCTATGGCAGGATGGTTGGAGATGAGATACTGAGAACTCAGGGGCAGTCTTTGGATTTTGCTTCTACAATGAATCTTACCATGAATTCACATCCTCCCAAACATGGGTCTCCCAGAATGCTTTCCTTGCATCTCAATGAAAGGACTCCATTTCTACTTGCAGCAGCCTCACCGTCTTTAGAAGTCTCCTGATTATGTAAATTCCCCATAAGCATTTATTAAAATTTTGTTTTCTCCTGTTAATCTGTCTCTGTTAATTTGATTATCAGCCCAGCCAGAAGAATTTAGAGAGTGGGAGGACAAGAATTAACAATTTTTAGCTCCCACAGTAAGCACGTTGAGGAACTGGATTTCTCATGTTGCTAAAGGGAATGAAAAAATGGTACAAACTGTGGAGAGCGGCTACAGCATTTGGACAGGTTCACGCCATCGGACTAATGAGAGGGCATGGTCCTCTCATGGCAAAGCCACGTGCAGGTCCCAGATTGGAGGGCAAAGCCCTTCCAGCTTAATTGTAGCCAAAGGCTATGGTTGTAAGCTTGACCATAAGGAACCCGTGGTCCCAGGTGGCTGAGTGATGTAGGCTGTGGGAGGTGCAGCAATTGCTGCCAGAACAAAGCTTGATAGAGTTCAGGTGCATGTAAGTAAGTAGATTTGAAACTTGTGAGAACATTGTAAACATCTTGACCACGCCCTCCCTTTGTGGGATCTGACTATCCAATAAAGACTCAGCTTGCAGGCTGTGGCACTGTCTCTCCATCCAAGAACAGTGTCCCACCTGGCCTCTCTTGTCTGTCTTCTTTAATCCTTCACTGCCCCTCCTCAGGTTCACCCCTGGCTGTGCTGGACACAGTTCATACAAGATTTGGTAACAGTATGGCAGTTTTCTATAAACAGGTAAACACACAATTCACATGATCCAGCCATTCATGCCCTAGGTATGCACTCAAGAAAAGAGAGCGTGTATGTCCATACAAACACCCCTGCATGAGTGTTTATACCAGCTTTATTTATAATAGCCAGAAACTGAAAACCACTCAAATTTCTATCATCATGTAAATGGATAAATTAATCTGATATATACATTTAATGAAATACTTTTCAGCAATAAAAAGGAATGAGCTTACCTGGCCGGTGTGGTTCAGTAGTTGAATGTCGATCTCTGTGCTAAGATTTCACCAGTTTGATTCCCAGCCAGGGCATCTGGTTGTGGGCTGTATCCCCAGAAGGGGGCATGCAAGAGGTGGCTCATCCATGTTGATACAACAACACAGATGAATTTCAAAATAATTACATTAAATAAAAGTTGCCAGGCAAAGAGTAGTACATACTGTATACTTCCATTTCTATAAAACTCCAGAAAATTGAAATTTAGTTAACAGTCAAAGAAAGCAGATCAGTGGTTGCATGAAGATGGGAGGGGAGACAGGTGGGGAAGAGATTTAACTAAAGGACATAAAGAAATGTTGTAGGTATTGGCTATGTTCATCAGCTTCGTTGTGATTACTATTTAATGAGTATACAATATGTCAGAGCTTGTGAAATTAGATAATTCAAATATGTACAGTTTGTTAATTGTAACTCTATAAAGTTATTAAAATATTTTTTAAAAGTTTGGATTCCATTTGTCTGAGATAATGCCTCAGTATAATCTATGAGGCTGTTTTGTGACCTTTGCCACCTTATTTCCTGTAAGTTACACAATACTCTAGTGACCCTAATAATAAATTATTGCTTCCATGCATTAGTCTGTGTCTTAAATTTGTACATTTGTTCATCTTCCCTCTGCCAAGAACACACTTCCCTGATTTTTCAGCTGTCTAACTTTTATGTATCTTAAAGCCTCAATGCAATTATCAGCTTCTCTAGGAAGCTTCCTGGGCTACCGCAGGTCAGGCAAGGTGCTGTTCTGTTCTTCGTTGATTCTAAAGCAGCGGTTCTCAACCTGTGGGTCGCGACCCCTTTGGCGGTCGAACGACCTTTTCACAGGGGTTGCCTAAGACCATCCTGCATATCAGATATTTACATGCTGATTAATCACAGTAGCAACATGACAGTTATGAAGTAGCAACGAAAATAATTTTATGGTTGGGTCACAACATGAGGAACTGTATTTAAAGAGCCAGAAGGTTGAGAACCACTGTTCTAAAGACAGGATCCTTTCTTTGCAGTAATTGTCAACACATGTGTCTCTTCTCCTCCTTAAGCACATTTATTCAGCTGGGTACTCCTGAGAAACATTTTAAAGTAATTTTTTCAATACAAATTTGTTGAAATAATGTTTTTTTAAAAAAAGGAAAAAGAACAAGTACAGTGGACAATGTTCAGGCTCTCATCCTGAAAATCAAGCTGTGGTTTGGGAGAGGAAGCTGGGTCACATGTTTTCGGAGGCTTTAGGTTGAAGGCATCATTTAGATATATAAAATATTCATACTGTTATTTTATTGTACTTGCAACCAACACATCCATTTTCATAGTCACTGGGGAAATACTCTGCTTCTCATCATGGGGGTTGATTTATAGCACTCTGTTCCCTAGTTACGACTGCTAATGCTGGATATTTCTACCTATTTTACAAGAACCCTTATGTAAGGGTGCAGGCATGGGCAGCAGGATCTAGGGTGGATTTGATTTAAACTAAAGCAGTTTAAATCACAGTTTTAAACTGTTAAGGTAGTTAGTTAGTGAGATCTTAGCAAAAAGGAAGGGAGCAAATGGAACCAGCCTGATTAACTAGGGAAAAACAGTTTCACTGAGTATGCAAGAAAGATGCTTACAGTCACCCACGGAAGCCCAGCCCACGTACGGGGTCCGGGAGAGATGGTGCAAGAGGAAGTCCCTTGACTGAGTGCATGCACAGTAGACGCCAAAATGGTGACCATAAAAAAGGAGGAGACAAACCTAGAAAATCTGGGGGAAAGACAGGGTAGGATAAGGACCCAAACCTGGGAAAAGCCAGGAAAGAGATGGGATAGTTAGAAAGAAAGCCTGCTCTCTCCCAAGCCTAAGGAAATATAGGGAAGCTTAACAAAGGCCCCAGTCTCTTTAGCAGACATATGGGCCAGTGCTAATCATGGCCCAGACACCATTGAACCTGGGCGGTGGATGTGCAGACTGGGAACGAGGCACAGGGACAGGACATTAAGTAACTGGCTCAAGGCCGGCCTCAGGTGCTGGGGTGATGTAGCTCTGGGCCCTGTTCACCCTCCTGGGCCTGGCAAATCCAAGTGTGGGCCTGTGGCCCTGGGAGCTAGACTTCTTCTGCAGCAAGGCAGAGCTGAACACCTAGCTGTGGGTGAGGCACTGGGGTGATACACCCGTGAACATGATCTACCCGTTGGGTCCTTAGAAAGGCCTCATTGAGTGCGACAGCTTTTTCAAGGGTGCTCTGATAAATCTTGCTACTATTGCTTAAAATCCTCCTATTGTGTCCCTGAAATTCCTTTCCTGCAACTGTGGGAGAACCCATTTCCAGACAGGTCTTCCTCTGGTAACAAAACCACAATTCAGATCACTTGTGACAAAACCTAGGCTCAATCATCATTTCTCCACTATGTGCTCAGCTATTTTATAAAACTTTAATGCACTTGCTTCCAGATCCAGACACACTAGGAGTTTTATTTAGAAGACTGTAAGTCTTCCTTACAGATTTAGAGAAGCAATTAACATTTTTATTTTAATGTAATTAGCAAATCAAATTGTATCTGGTTATTTTGGCTATTGGATCCGACACTAATGCTAACAGTCTTGTCTCATTATGAATGCTTGCTATTTAACATGAACTGGTAATTATTCTGCTCCTTTGTTATCCTCCCTGCTTACCTTGTTCATTGGACTCTCAACCACTGAGCCACACTGGCTGGGCTTTTTTTTTTTTTTTTTAATATAAGTCACATATTTTTTTCTCTGTTTTCTGACCTACATGGAAATTAGTTTATAATCATAAGTTTGTTTTCAGATAGAGAGTTTGAATACAAGTTAATTAGAAAAATTAACAAGCATTTCTGAAACTAAGATAATTGTAAATAGTCCATCTCAGTATTATTAAAAATTATTATATTTTGGAATCAGGTTCTCTATCTCCTAAGCAGAGTTGGATGAAAATTTGAGTCTTGTTTTTATGCATTTTCAAGACTTTCTTTTTCCAACCTTACATACACACTGAGTGGCCTGATTATTATGACCACCTGACATTTGTAGGCAAATTAGCTATAATTTCTCGCTGAAGTTGCTAGAGGGTCAGACCATTATAAACAGGGAAGCAGGTTGTTTACCATGACAGTAGAAGTGATTTTTTTCTGAAGATATGGGTAAACAATGCGATTTAACAGCCTTTGATAATGGAATATATTTGAACGTGAGTGGCCAGTTTATTATGACCACCCCATCAGTACTTTGTTGGGCCACCTTTTGCCTTCAATACTGCGATGATTCTTCTTGGCATTGACTCCACGAGATGTTGAAAGGTGATGCGAGGAATCTGACACCATGCCTGATGAATAGCACTGTCCAGTTTGTGTGATTTGATGGTTGTGGAACCAGCTGCCTGATGGCTCTTTTAACTTGGTCCCACAAATGCTCAATTGGATTGAGATCTGGTGATTGTGGGGGCCACATAAGCAAGGTAAAGTCTCCCTCATGTTCTTGAAACCACTCCTGCACAATATGAGCACCGTGGTGCGGCACATTGTCATGCTGGAAGAAGCCATCTCCATTGGGATACGCCATCAACATGATAGGATTAACTTGATCAGCAAGATACTTAGGTATGTTGTGCTATTCAGATGTTGTTCCACATGAATTAAAGGGCCTAAATCATGCCAGGAAAACATGCCCCAAACTATAACACAGCCCCCACCAGCTTGAAGAGTTGTACTCATGCATGTGGGGTGCATGCTTTCATGCTGTTTCCGCCAAATTCTCACTCTGCCATCTGCATGATGCAACTGGAAACGTGATTCATCGGACCACATGACCTTTTTCCAATGCTCGACTGTCCAATCCTTGTGTTCCTGTGCAAATTGGAGACATTTTATCTTGGTAACTGCAGACAGCAAAGGTGTTCGAACAGGCCTTCGGCTTCCAAATCCCATACGATGCAGTGTATGGCTAATTTGCCTACAAATGTCAGGTGGTCATAATAATCTGGCCACTAACGTTCAAATATATCCCATTTTCAAAGGCTGTTAAATCGCGTTGTTTACCCATATCTTCAGAAAAAAAATCACTTCTACTGTCATGGTAAACAACCTGCTTCCCTATTTATAATGGTCTGGCCCTCTAGCAACTTCAGCGTGAAATTATAGCTAATTTGCCCACAAATGTCAATGGTCATAATAATCTGGCCACGCATTGTATATGTGCATGTAGATATATATGTAGGTACATACACACCTACCAATAAGTACACATATTTATATACGTTATATGTGTGCACATCTGCATGTATATGTGTATGTACTGTCGAGTAAGACTCCCTCCACGTTCTGTGTGGAGTAGGGTTCGGTATCTGAAAGAGGAGCCGCACAACAAATGAGAGAAAAAGACACGAGATAATTTTGCAATATTGGGGGACCAGGCGGGCAAGTCCCGAAGGACTTCCACCTAAACTCAGGCCGCTCCGATCTTTTATTGAGGTCGGGGTAGCCTTAGGGTAAGGAGGTCTGTCTGGGGTAGCCCGAAGGTAAGGTGGTTTGTTTGGGGTAGCCCTAGGTTAAGGAGGTTTCAATGACACACAGATTAGGTCATAACATCACCCTTAGGCAATTTACATGATTAAAGGTAGGGAGGTCGCTTCAGCTATCATTATCTAGATTAACTGGGTGGTGCACAGTTCTGACCTTTGCTAGAACTTCAAAGGTTACTAGCTTTTGGGGGATCTCTGTCTAAACTCAGCTAGTGAAGACAATGAATGGTTTCCGGCAATGTACAAAGTAAATATTTACATATTTAAACAATTATATAGTATATTGTTATAAAAAAATCCATTTCTTATGTGTATTAAGTACATCTGTCTATATATGTTGATATATCTATTTTTATTATTAATTTTAGTTATCCATATTTATCTCCTAACATGATAGATAAAATTGACTATTCTATTTCTGAATATCCTTCCCTTCTCCAAATAATTAAATCACTTTTTATATTTCTGCAATTTGTTAGTTTTGTCACTTTATCATTTCATTATTCCTTTAGCTCTTGTTTTGTCAAGCAACCAAGCTGTGTCTAGGTAACTCTCTTTATAAGATGAGCAATCTACTAATTATTTCTTTCAACGCTGACTCTCTGCCACCTCTGAACTCCTTTCATGTGATTTTTATTGCCAAGTTATAGCACTTACAGTTCACTCCATAATTATGTCCTGTGCTTTCTCTATATGTTGATTCTAATAATTGAAAGTCAATCATGTGTTTTTGTAGTGCAGCTAATGATGTATATGACATATATTAAATTCTTATGCCTTGATGGGACAAGGTATATTTGTAAAGGTTCATGACTTGTGTTAGATGCAAGGGAGTAAAAATGAGTTCGTTATTCTAATCCTCATTTGTTCATTTGTGTATCATCACAAATGATTGATATCAAGTGTTTGCTAGTTATTTTAGAAACAATCTATTTCTAGGGTGGTGTCACTGACTATAATTAATTGACTTTTTTTCTGGGATTTCCTATGTACAGAAGGTCGAATCATACAGAGAAAGCTCACTAGGGGAGGTTGAGAAAAAATTATGTCATTTATTAACCACTTTGTGCATAATAATGCACTAAATGTTTTACACCATTGTCATATTGAACCCTCAGAGTAATTCTGAAGTTGATTTTCTTTGTGTATACATTTTAATCTCAGATTTCAGAAAAAGAAACTGAGATTTAGACTGCTTAAATTGGCTATTAGGTCTCACAGATAATATGCAGTTGCGCTGGAAATTAAACACAGAAGTTCCTTGCCTAGAGCCCACCTACTAGATTAAATAGACTCCCTCTCACCAACTTAAGATCCCTTCCAGTCCTCTGTTATTTGCCAAGAACAATACAGCCCTTCTTCTAAGATTTTCTTGAATTACTTTCATGCACTCTATTTCAGCCTGGAGAAATCATTTCTGTGATGACAGTTGCTCAGGACCTGTTCCTGGCGTGCACTAGGTAATCTGTCAGGTCTTTATCCTAGACAAATTAAAATGCTCATTTATTCAAATCCACATGATAATGTTGATCTCATAATCAAAAAGGTACACTTTATTTTCTTCTTATAAATATCAACCATAGTAAGATTTTGACAATAAGGTTAGTAACACTCAATAGACATGATTTCTGAAAGCTTACTGAGCTAAAAATTAGGAAGCTATAAGTAACTGGAACGTAATTTTCTGAGGCCCATTTTCCTGGTGGGATTAGCCTACATTTCTACAAAGCTAGTTGGAATAAGGAAGTTGGACAGTGTTGGCTACATAACATGTGGATTTCCAAAAAAAGGACAGAAAGAGAAAAAATTAGAATGAATAGGGAGGTTTTTCTGATCCAGCCCTTTATTTGAGGCATATTTTGAGCGTGAGCTGGATTTTGTGAAGTAATAAAGCTCTTACTTAGCCCATGGAAGCATCATCCACTGTAGAACTTTGAAGGTGTAAATGCAACTGCCAACAGTGAAGCTCCTGGGAATCTGGCGAATTGAACCCAGCAAAAAACACAATCCAAGGTTTGAGAGGGAGAAATAGAGTGTGCAAGATGCCATTCATGTGAGCAAATTTTTCTGACCAAGCTATCTCACTAATTCTCTGCTGTAACAAACCACAATATTAAAATCTGGACTGTGGTGTATGGATTTTGCTATTGATTACGTTTTAATTTAACGTTGTGGTAAAAGTGCCTATACCGCAGATATTTCCAAGGATGATACAAAGGGAGGATTGTGCCATCCAGAAATGAGCCATAAAATTAATTAGCTGGGAACATTCAGGTAACAAAAGCACTGATTCAGGAACTGAATGTGTAAAACATCAACCTGGTGCTTGGTATAGAGAAAGACACAATACATTTTAATTCTCGTTGACTCTAGCTTCACTTTAAATTTTACATTTTTATTCCTTATTTATTTTCCTAACTTAGACAATTGAGGGGTGTGCGGCAGCATTTTCCCCCCTCAAAAGTTCCTATTAAATTACATTATAATGTTACTATTTCCTCAGTTTCTCCCAATGGCTGAGCAGAAATAAATAATTTGGATTAATGAAATGATTTTCCCAGCACTAAAATATGATGATTATTAACTGTTGGGTCCTAAGTTAGTAATCATATATGTGTCACAGCTTCCTCAGTTCAGGCATATTAGTTCTCTATTGTGCATTAAAAATTACCCTAAAACTTGCTGGCTTAGACCAACACATATTTATTATCTCTGTTCCTATAGGTCAGGAATCTGAGCATGGCTTAAACTGGATCTTCAGCTTTATGATTTCTCAAAGGTTGCAATACATTTTCAACTAGGGCAGAATCTGCTTCTAAATTTATTTACGTAGTTGTTGCAGAATTCAATCCCTCCTGGGTTTTTGGTTGAAGTCCTCAGTACATTTCTGAATATTACTTGAAGTCTGACCTCAATTCCTTGCCATCTGAGGCTCTCCCACATAGCGGCTTGCTTCATCAAAGGCAGAAAGAGAAAAAAGTCATCAAGCAAGACTGAAGTCACAGCCATAACCTAATAATTGAAGTGATATCTCATGACTTTAGCCATGTGTTTTACTTTGGAATTCAAGTCAGTAAGTCTGGCCCACAGTCAAGGAGAGGGGATCATACAAAGGTATAAATACCAGTCCCTGGGGGTCATAGAGGTCATCTTAGAGGCTGACTGTTATAAGAAATAAAGCACTTATAAGAGTCTGTAATATATTCAGTATTTAATATATGTTAGCTATTATTATTACTGTTAATAATAATGTGTTCACATAGTGCTTTCTTGTTGAACAAATAAAAAAATCAAATATTTTATTTCATTTGAGCCCCTTCAACTGGTGTGGCTCAGTAGTTGAGCATTGACCTATGAACCAGGAGGTCATGGTTCAATTCTTGGTCAGGGCACATGCCCAAGCTGTGGGCTCCATCCCTAGTGGGGGGCATGCAGGAGGCAGCCAAACCATGATTCTCTTTCATCATTGAGGTTTCTATCTCTCCCTCTCCCTTCCTCTATGAAATCAATAAAAATATATTTTAGAAAAGAATAGCTACATAGAATAGATATTATTATGCCTATTTTATAAGTATGAAAAATGGTAATTACTGGAAATTAATGTCATATTTAGATATTAGGTCTGGAGTTTCAAAGGATAAGTTTCCAAGAAAAAGGGAGAAACAAAAGGGGAAAAAATGTGCTGAATACACACCTTTGGCCCCATCTCACCTGAGGACAGGCTTGTGAACTGGTACTCAGCACACCTTATGTTTCAGTTACCTATAGCTGTGCAACAAATCATTCTAGAACTATGGTGTAAAATAAGGATACAATTATTTTCCTCAAGACCTGGGAGTTGACTAAGCTCAGCAGCAAGGTCTTACTTTAAATCTCTCAATCATTGGGGCAGTTTGATGTTACCTGTGGCTGATGTCATCTTTTCCATGTTCTAGAGCAGTGTGGGCGAACTTTTTGAGCTCGGTGTGTCAGTATTTTGAAAAACCCTAACTTAACTCTGGTGCCGTGTCACATATAGAATTTTTTTGATATTTGCAGCCATAGTAAAACAAAGACTTATATTTTTGATATTTATTTTATATATTTAAATGCCATTTAACAAAGAAAAATCAACAAAAAAAGTGAGTTTGCATGTAATAGGTTCGCCATCACTGTTCTAGAGCCTGGACTGGGTAGTCTAACAGCTGGGGCTCAATCACCTGGCTCGTATTTCTGTTTCTCTGTTGCTTCATCTTCTAGGCTTTTTCCATAGTTTTCTCAGTATAGTCAGACTTCTCAAGTGGTTGTTGAAGGCTCCAGGAGTGAATGTTCTGAGATAAATCAGCAGAAGCCACATGGCCTTTTCTAACATAGACCATGTTCACTGAGATCTATACACTGGAACAGTTACAAAGCATGACCAAGTTCAAGGAGAGGGAAGGTAGAATCAACTTCTTCAAGTGAAGACTACCAAATAATGTTGACCTTAAAAATATAACAGCTAGTTATTTTACCAGCAAATTGGTTTTATTCTGGAATAGCAGATAATTGTAATTCTGGACAAGCAAGTTTAGTGATGTGAACTTTTTAGTTTTTGCTTGTCTGGGGAACTCTTACCTCTTCTTCAATTTTGAATGATAACAATGCTGATTGTAGGTTATTTTCTTTAAATATATACTGCTACATGCTTCTGTCCTACAAAGTTTTTGCTGAGAAATCTGCTGGTAATCATATGGGGTTTCTCTTGCATTTGAATAGTTATTTTTGTTTTTCTGTCTTCAGGAACCTCTGTTTATCTTTAATTTCTGCCATTTTAATCATAAAATGTCGTGGTGTGGATCTCTTTGAGTTCTTCTTATTTGGGATTCTCTGTGCTTTCTGGAGCTGGATGGCTCTTTCTTTTCCTAGGTCAAAAAATTTTTTTTCAGCCATTATTTCCTCAAATAACTTTTCTGCCTCTTTTTGTCTCTCTTATCCTTTGGGGACTCCTATAATGCAAATGTTAGTATGCTTGATGTTGTACCAGAGGTCTTTTAAGTTATCCTCATCTTCGTGAGTGCTTTTTAAAATTATTTTTCTTTTGTTGTCCTGATTGAGTGATTGCCGATATTCTGTCTTCAACACTACTAATTTGTTCTTCTGTACTATCTAATCTTTTGTTGATTTCCTCTAGTATATTTTTATTTCAGATATTGTATTCTGTATATCTGATTGATTTTTATTCATTTATTTTATTACTTTCTAAAACTTTGATACATTTTCACTGTGTTCCCCTATTCATCTTCCAAGTTTAGTGGTCATCCTTATGATCATTACTTTGAATCCTTTATCAGGCAAATTACTTATCTCTATTTCATTAGGATTTTTCTACCTTCTTTCATTTGGAATATATACCTTTGGTCTCATTCTGTTGGACTTTCTGTCTGTTTCTACAAATTAGATGAAACAGCTGCCTCCCCTGGTCTTTAAGGGGTATCCTTTGGTAGGAGAAACCTCTGTATATACTGAGTGTGCCAGGTGGCTTTGGTGGGCCTGGAACACTCAGCTGGAGCTGAAATGGCCATTTGTGGCACCAGGGATGCTCTGGAAGGCTGGCAGAGCAGAAGTGGGATACAGAAAAACTGAGGTATCACAGGACATGTGTCTACTGGGGTACCCTGGAGGTCTGGCTGGCCAGGGCTGGGGCAGATGCTCCCCAAGGTGGTCCAGGACATACTCTGGCTGCCTTTCAGGCCAGCCAGCACACTTAGAATGCTCCTGTCCATTCTAACTCAGTGGAGGGCGAACATAAATAATTGTGCTTTCAGCATTTTTTATTCTGGAGAGTTCCTTCAGATTCTGAAGAGATTTTGCTGGCCCCCACCCATTTGACAGGTGTCTTATGGTTAATAAATGGATTTAAATATATATATAATGTAGGTGGCCTTTAAACCACTATTTTATTGCTTTTCCCCAGAGCAGACAATGCTGTGCATGGGAGCCTTAGTGATATCACTCCTAACGAAAGGTTTTCTCATTGGGGGAGGCACCCCCATGGTTACCACATATCCATCTCTTCTATACTTCTCTATGCGGTCCCTCTCTTGTTTGTTTCACAGACTCTGTTCAATTAGCTCCCAGCTGTTCCTCAGGAAGAATGGCTCTGCATGTAGGTGTACATTTGGTGTCCATGGGATAGGTGAGGTTAGTGTCTTGCTGTGTCACCATCTTGGATCCTTTAATCGGAGAATTTATTTGTATTGAACTTATACAAAAGCATATATTGTCATTAAAAATAAGAATATTTAATAACAGGTTCCAAATTCTGGAGGCATCAAGTAGGCAGGAAAATGTAAATGATTTACTGATGTTTACAAAGGTATATTTTATAAAATTGCTATAACTCATAGATGCTTAAGAGATAAAGTTTCCTTAAATCTGGAAAATTAAAACATTAGAGAAACAGCATAAGAATTCATAAAAATTATAATCATCCTCATTAGTTCATTTAGTCTCTTGTGATTAATTATTGTTGAGCATAATCTTGGATTAAGAGTTTTAGGAATTAATCAGTTTGCCATTAAAGTTTTAAAATTTTTACCCTGTTCAGTGTTATGATCCTAAATATATTCAAAACCTGAATTTTAAAAAATTGTCAGGCTCAGCCAGTGTTGCTCAGTGGATTGAACATTAAAATAATTATTAATTAATTAATTATTTGTCAGGATCCTTTCCATGAATCTCTTTGAAAATATAGCATTTTTATAGACACATTTCTGTAAAGCATCAGAGTAAAATAATAACTTTAAAATAATAAATGACAAAAGCTTTAAAATAGCAAAGGTTAAATATTTTTTTAAATTTTTTTAAAATATATTTTATTGATTTTCTACAGAGAAGAAGGGAGAGGGATAGAGAGTTAGAAACATCGATGAGAGAGAAACATCGACCAGCTGCCTCCTGCACGTCCCCCAGTGGGGATGTGCCCGCAACCAAGGTACATGCCCTTGACCGGAATCGAACCCGGGACCCTTGAGTCCGCAGGCCGACGCTCTATCCACTGAGCCAAACCGGTTCGGCAAAGGTTAAAGATTTGATGAGAGTTCGTTATAATAAAAACTGATGAGAGAATTGGATTATTTCTGTGACAACTAACATTTTAATACAATAGCCAAATAGTAAGTCTTAGTATTACTTATTTTTTACAGCACTTTCCATGTAATTTAATATATGATATAAGCATAATTAGTTTAATATCTCCCTTTTTATAAGAGGTGTCTTCAGGAAAAATCTCAGTTTTTTCAAGGTCAGAAAGACTTCATTTAGGATTTGATTTTTGAAAAGTTTGTCCAAAATATTTAAAGGTTTGGACACTAAACAGAACTAAGGATCATTATAAACAATGCTTCATTATCCATTTAGCCAAAGTGACAAAAGAGATTCTGGAGGCAAATAAAAAAAACAAACCTTTTTCCTTTTTACAGAGAGAAAAAAGAAATTCTAATTTTGTACTACTAAAATTTTAATATTAAAATTCATTTTAAGTAAATTTATTTTTCTTTTAGTGAGTTTAACCATACATTAAAATTCCTTTTCAAAGATTCCTTTTTACCTTAAAACTTTTGTAACTTACTATCATTATTCAGCCTTGTCCTATCCTTTTTTCCTTTTATTCTGTCAATTATTTTATTTTAGGACAAAATAATTTTAGTTTCCCTCAAAACAACAACAATAATGTATCTCCATTCCTCATATTATCCTTTACCAAAAATATATAGTCTACTTTTCATATTATAAAATTGCTATAACTCATAGATGCTTAAGAGATAAAGTTTCCTTAAATCTGGAAAATTAAAACATTAGAGAAACAGCATAAGAATTCATAAAAATTATAATCATCCTCATTAGTTCATTTATTATTTTTACTAATGAACTAGATTTTTTATTATTATGTTATTATTATAATTATTGTCTTAGTAGTAGTTGTTTTGTAAAAAAAAATTTGCAGATAACTTTAACTTTATTACTTCAAATATTATTTTTTTCAATCTTAAAAACTTACAAAGTGCATGAAGAAAAAAAGGCAGTTGCTAAAGAATGATTACAGATTTACTCTTAAAGGATAGACTAATTGCCTGTGCATTACATTAAATGAATATAAACTTATTCTACATAATATAATTAAAATAAATCATAAGCATTTTGAAAATTACAATATGATATTCACTCATGTCTACAGGCTGTCCTGATATTGCTTTGCTAGATTGAGGATGATAAAAGAGACTGGTATATGGATGACAACGACTATACTGACAGCAGAGCTATAAGTATTTGGGAGCTACCACCAGACTTTCCAGCCTTGCAAGTAATTATAAAAAATAGGGAAAGTTCTTTTAAACAAAGATTGCTGCCTGGCTGTCAATCCAAAAAGATAAGGCAAGAGAGTATTAGTCTATTATAGTCTGGCTTTGAAGAGTTGTCACTGTGTCACTGTGTGTGTGTAAGTCAGAAGGATGGTTGTTCTTGTATTCGCCCTTTCATCTGGCTGTCTAGACTATTTTGT
Source organism: Myotis daubentonii (assembly GCF_963259705.1). NCBI lineage: Eukaryota > Metazoa > Chordata > Mammalia > Chiroptera > Vespertilionidae > Myotis > Myotis daubentonii. The sequence continues at coordinate 29,356,784 of NC_081851.1, forward strand.
TGCCCATTGTGGTATAAGAGCAGTGGTTTTCAAACAAGTTCGATCATTTCAAAGCAAGAAATACAGTGTATATTATAGCCCACACATAACTATATAAGTACCTGAATAAGAGTTTAATAAGCTGACACGAACCTTTTCTTAATTTTTAGCCTATGCCATGCATATATTCTATTTTGTATTTAATAGAATTAGTTGTTTTCAATTATATAGGTACATAATAAATTTATAATAAACATCTATAAGTTATAGATAAAAGTGAAGGTCTATATTATCTCTCTATATTGAAATATGTAGATACCACATATATTTTCTATTTAAGTAAATGTTAATCATAATTCACCAATACTCGGTGACCACCGTTTGAAAAAACAAGAAGTTACAGCAAATGCTTTTAAAATGGGAGAAAGCTCTCAGGGGAGTTTTGTTGCTTTTGATCTTCCAAAGCGGTGCCTGCTGCAATGCCTGCCTCTCTCAGCATCAATGCACACAGTTTGTGAAAAGTTAATTTATGCTTATTACTCTAAGTGTCTTGACATTTTATCTTCGGTTCATTTTGTATTATCAGCTCTTTTTCAATCTCTTTAACAGTTTGCAACCTTGGGTTTCTAGTGGAAACTAGGAAGCAGCAATTGTGAAGTGTCTATCATATATTAACACCCTGCAGTAGATTAGCACACTTATAAATACATTTCTAAATTTTTAGAAGCATATTCGTCCTCATAATAAATTTTTGAATGTGCCATGTAAAATATTTATTAGTAAACCCAATTATTTTTCTCTTTCTATACAAAATAAAAAGCCAAGCATAGATACAATTTTTCTTTACCATTTAATGTTTATCTCATTTGGAAATGACTTAGATATTCAATGAATACCAATTATTTGGTTTAACTCAGTATAAATTTTGACATTTATATTTATTTCAGTAACTTGTTTTTTTAAATAATTATGCTGGAATTAAACATGAAACACTTAACCATCCTTTAAGATATTTTTTTCTTATTGATATGTTTCAAAAAAATGTCTGCTTTTTATTAAACTAGCTCTTATTAATGAATATTATACCATCTAAGATCATGTAAACTCAAAAAACATTTATTTTAGTTTGTATATTTCTGAGAGTATACCTTTACACGTAACATTCTTTAAGCCATTTATGTAGAGCTCTTTACAAATTAACTTCAGCAATACCGCTTGAAAGTAGAAAAATATCACATACATACATACATAGATATATGTACAGCTATATATAGAAATCTTATAGCTTTTATTGAAAAATTTTTAGCTGTTTCTCAGGTAAAAAAAAGCCTGAAAGGCATTGTTAGATCCAAATTGTGTTTCTGGAAGATGGAATTAGTTAAGATTATTCTCTCAGAAGGCCAGTGTTTTGTTCGTTTGTTTCCTAAAGACTTATATTTGCATGCTGTAAGGATCCCTTTAAAGATGTTTTTGAAGTCATTTTGTCTTTTTGAATCTTTTACACACCAATCAAAGAATGCATTCCATTGACTCTGAAATATGTGGATTCCTCTCTTTTAAGAGTGATCATTAAGGTGGACTTATCTAAAACAAAGTTTCCCCAGAATGACCACTGCAAGTCCAAATTATCCAGAAGTTTACCCCGTTTTTGAGACAGGCCCAAGCGCGTGGTCCACGGACCAGGTGGAGCCTATCTTGCACTTGGATTCCTTAAAATGCCTTCACAATGAGGGGCCCTGTTTTCCAACAGCTGTTACAAAACACCAGAAATCATGTTTTCTCCTCTTCTGACAGGATGAGTGACTTACTAGGAAACTTCAACAAACAAAAGAGTACTTACCAGGAAGGGTGGTGCCTTTGTAAAAACACAGAAACAGATTCGGAATAAAGCCAGAGAGCTCAAAACTCAAACAGAATAGAGCTCAGATTCAGGAGAGAGTTACCCTCAATCTCCAGGGTCAGAGAGAAAGCAGTGAGTGACCAGTTGGCCAGAAGCTCAACCAGCTACGTGGGTAAGTGGCACCAGTTTGCCCACTAGCCTCTGAGTTGGAGTTCTTTGGATTTCACTTGTGACACTAAATAATGATGACCTTAAAAGTAAAACAGCCAGTTATTTTACCAGCTAAATGGGTTTCTTTGCAAGTAGCAGAGAATTGCTACTTGGGACAAATAAGGTAGAGCAAAACTAAAGGCAAGTTCACAGAACAAATATGAGGGGCTTGCTTTTATTCGATTTTAGGAGGAAACTAGGAGGGTTTTTTTGAACAAAAGTTTGTTTGAGAAGAATAAGAGTTTAAGGTCGTGGTGGCTTTCCATTGGCTACAAGTGGTAGTTAGTGCGTCATTATTGGAGCAGGTAAGAATCTTCCTGTATCTTAAAAGCAAGAGATAAATGTCCCAGGTGATTAATGTTCTCCCTTGTCAAAATAATTTTTATTTTTCTTCTTCTTGATGGTTATGCAGGCTGCAATGAATGGTATGTGCATGAGAGCCACCTGTCAAACCCACTCCCCTCACCCTGCAATTAAGGGCTTTCAAACTCCATTTTAAGTAAGGTTTCCTTATTCTCTTATTTTTGTTTTAAATTATCACATTGTTTCTAGTTAGTTTTTTACTAAAAAAAAAATAAGAAAATGTGCCCAGCTGGTATGGCTCAGCTGTGGTGAACATTAACTGAAGCCACCATACCTCTTTTTTTTATTATTATTTATTTATTTATTTATTTTTATTGCTTAAAGTATTACAAAGGGTATTACATATGTATCCATTTTATCCCCCCGCCCTAGACAGTCCCCTAGCCTCCCCTAACACCCAGTGTCTTATGTCCATTGGTTATGCTTATATGCATGCATACAAGTCCTTTAGTTGATCTCTTACCCCCCTACCTCCTGCCCCCCAACCCTCCCCGGCCTTCCCGCTGCAGCTCGACAATCTGTTTGAGGCAGCTCTGCCTCTGTATCTATTATTGTTCAAAAGTTTATAATGGTCTCTATTGTCCACGAATGAGTGAGATCATGTGGTATTTTTCCTTTATTGACTGGCTTATTTCACTTAGCATAATGCTCTCCAGTTCCATCCATGACGTTGCAAATGGTAAGAGTTCCTTCCTTTTTACAGCAGCATAGTATTCCATCGTGTAGATGTACCACAGTTTTCTAATCCATTCATCTACTGATGGGCACTTAGGCTGTTTCCAGATCTTAGCTATGGTGAATTGTGCTGCTATGAACATAGGGGTGCATATATCCTTTCTGATTGGTGTTTCTGGTTTCTTGGGATATATTCCTAGAAGTGGGATCACAGGGTCAAATGGGAGTTCCATTTTCAGTTTTTTAAGGAAACTCCATACTGTCTTCCATAGTGGCTGCACCAGTCTGCATTCCCACCAGCAGTGCACAAGTGTTCCTTTTTCTCCACATCCTCTCCAGCACTTGTCGTTTGTTGATTTGTTGATGATAGCCAGTCTGACAGGTGTGAGATGGTACCTCATTGCTGTTTTGATTTGCATCTCTCGGATGATTAGTGACTTTGAGCATGTTTTCATATGTCTCTTGGCTTTCTGAATGTCCTCATTTGAAAGGTGTCTATTTAGGTCCTTTGCCCATTTTTTGATTGGATTGTTTATCTTTCTTTTGTTAAGTTGTATGAGTTCCCTATAAATTTTGGAGATTAGGCCCTTATCAGATATGTCATTGGCAAATATGTTTTCCCACACAGTGGGTTTTCTCGTTGTTTTGTTGATGGTTTCTTTTGCTGTGCAGAAGCTTTTTATTTTGATGTAGTCCCATTTGTTCATTTTTTCTTTAGTTTCAAGTGCCCTAGGAGCTGTACCAGTGAAGAAATTGCTTCGGCATATGTCTGAGATTTTCTTGCCTTTGGATTCTTCTAGAATTTTTATGGTATCCTGTCGTACATTTAAGTCCTTTATCCATTTTGAGTTTATTTTTGTGTATGGTGTAAGTTGGTGGTCTAGTTTCATTTTCTTGCATATATCTGTCCAATTTTCCCAACACCATTTATTGAAGAGACTATCTTGGCTCCATTGTATGTTCTTGCCTCCTTTGTCAAATATTAATTGAGCATATTGGTTCCGGCCGATTTCTGGGCTCTCTATTCTATTCCATTGATCTATATGCCTATTCTTGTGCCAGTACCAGGCAGTTTTGAGAACAGTGGCTTTGTAATACAACTTGATATCTGGTATTGAGATCCCACCTACTTTGTTCTTTTTCAGGATTGCTGCAGCTATTCGGGGTCTTTTTTTATTCCAGATGAATTTTTGGAAAGTTCGTTCTAGGTCTCTGAAGTATGCTGTTGGTACTTTAATGGGAGGTGCGTTGAATTTATAGATTGCTTTGGGTAGTATGGACATTTTGATGATGTTGATTCTACCAATCCATGAACACGGTATGTTCTTCCATCTGCTTATGTCTTCCTCTATGTCTTTTTTCAACGTCCTGTAGTTTTCTGAGTAGAGGTCTTTTACCTCTTTAGTTAAGTTTATTCCTAGGTAGCTTAGTTTTTTCGGTGCAATGGTAAACGGGATTGTTTTTATAATCTCTCTTTCTGAAAGTTCACTATTGGTGTATAGAAATGCCTCAGATTTCTTGGGGTTAATTTTGTATCCTGCTACATTGCCAAATTCATGTATTAAGTCTAGTAGCTTTTTGATGGAATCTCTGGGGTTTTGTATGTATAATATCATGTCGTCTGCAAATAAGGACAGTTTTACTTCCTCTTTTCCAATTTGGATGCCTTTTATTTCTTCTTCTTGCCGAATTGCAATGGCTAACACTTCCAGTACTATGTTGAACAGGAGTGGTGAGAGGGGGCATCCCTGTCTTGTTCCTGTTCTTAGGGGAAATGGTGTTAGTTTTTGTCCGTTGAGTATGATGTTGGCTGTGGGCCTGTCATATATGGCTTTTATTATGTTGAGGTATGATCCTTCTACTCCCACCTTGCTGAGAGTTTTTATCAAAAATGGGTGTTGAATTTTGTCAAATGCTTTTTCTGCATCAGTTGATATGACCATGTGGTTTTTTTCTTTCAATTTGTTTATGTGATGTATCACGTTTATTGATTTGCGGATATTGTACCATCCTTGCATCCCTGGGATAAATCCTACTTGGTCATGGTGTATGATCTTTCTGATGTACTGCTGGATCCGATTTGCTAAGATTTTGTTGAGGATTTTGGCATCTATGTTCATGAGGGATATTGGCCTGTAATTCTCTTTCATTGTGTTGTCTTTACCTGGTTTTGGTATTAGGGTGATGCTGGCTTCATAGAATGAGCTTGGAAGTGTTCCTTCCTCTTGAATTTTTTGTAGTAGTCTGAGGAGGATAGGTTTTAGTTCTTCCTTGAATGTTTGGTAAAACTCCCCTGTGAAGCCATCTGGTCCTGGGCTTTTGTTTGATGGAAGCTTTTTGATGACTGCTTCAATTTCTTCCATAGTTATTGGCCTGTTGAGATTTTTAGATTCTTCCTGATTGAGTTTTGGAATGCTGTATTTTTCTAGGAATTTGTCCATTTCCTCCAGGTTGTCTAGTTTGTTGGAGTAAAGCTGTCCATAGTATTTTTTAACAATCATTTGTATTTCTGTGGGGTCTGTTGTTATTTCGCCTCTATCATTTCTGATTTTATTTATTTGGGTCCTCTCTCTCTGCTTCTTGGTGAGTCTGGCTAGAGGTTTATCAATCTTGTTTATCCTTTCAAAGAACCAGCTCTTGGTTTCATTGATTTTCTGTACTGTTTTTTTGGTCTCTATGTCATTTATTTCTGCTCTAATCTTTATTATCTCCTTCCTTCTGCTCACTCTGGGGTTTTCTTGTTGCTCTCTTTCTAATTCTTTGAGTTGTAGAGTTAGATGATTTACTACCATTTTTTCTTGTTTTTTGAGATAGGCCTGTAGAGCTATAAACTTCCCTCTCAGGACTGCTTTCAATGTGTCCCATAGGTTTTGGATTGTTGTGTTTTCATTGTCATTAGTTTCCAGGATGTTTTTAATTTCTTCTTTGATCTCATTGGTAACCCAATCAATATTTAATAGCATGCTATTCAGCTTCCAGGTGTTTGAGTATTTTGGGTTGTTTTTATTGTAGTTTATTTCTAATATTATGCCGTCGTGGTCTGCGAAGACGCTTTTTATGATTTCAATCTTCTTGAATTTGGGGATACTTTGCTTGTGACCCAATATGTGGTCTATTTTTGAATATGTCCCATGAGCACCTGAGAAGAACGTATATTCTCTGGCTTTGGGGTGAAGTGTTCTGAAGATGTCTATTAAGTCCATCTGATCTAGTGAGTCATTTAGGATTGCTGTATCTTTGCTGATTGTTTGTCTGTAGGACTTATCCAGTGCTGTCAATGGTGTATTAAAGTCCCCTACTATGATTGTATTGTTGTCGTTCTCTCCTTTGATATTTTCCAGGAGTTTTTTTATGAATTTGGGTGCTCCTACATTGGGTGCATATATGTTTACCAGGGTTATATCTTCTTGTTGTATTGATCCCTTTAGTATTATGAAGTGGCCTTCCTTATCTCTTGTTAAGGCCTTCACTTTGAGGTCTATTTTGTCCGATATAAGTATTGCTACCCCAGCTTTCTTTTCCTTTCCATTTGCCTGAAAGATATTTTTCCATCCTTTCACTTTCAGTCTGTGTGAGTCCCTTCTAATGAGGTGGGTTTCTTGTAGACAGCAGATGTATGGGTCATGTTTTTTTATCCATTCAGCCACTCGATGTCTTTTGGTTGGAGCGTTTAGTCCGTTTACGTTTAAAGTTATTATTGAAAGGTACTTGTTTGTAGCCATTTCTTTTTGTGTGTGTGTGTGGCTGTTTTCTTTCTGAGCTTTTTATTTCTTCTTTTTATACCAGTCCCTTTAGCATTCCTTGCATTGCTGGCTTGGTGGTGACAAACTCCCTTAGCCTTTTTTTGTCTGTGAAGCTTCTTATTTCCCCTTCAAGTTTGAATGATAGCCTTGCTGGATAGAGTATTCTTGGATTCAGTCCTTTGCTTTGCATCACTTTGTAAATTTCAGTCCATTCTTTTCTGGCCTGATGTGTTTCTGTTGAGAAGTCATTTGACAATCTAATGGGAGATCCCTTGTATGTAACTTTCCGTCTCTCTCTTGCAGCCTGTAAGATTCTCTCTTTGTCCTGAACATTTGCCATGGTGATTATGATGTGTCTTGGTGTGGGTCTTTTCGGGTTCACCTTGTTTGGGACTCTCTGGGCTTGTGTGACTTTTTTCTTCCCCACCTCAGGAAAGTTTTCTGATATTATTTCTTCGAGTAGGTTTTCTAATCCTTGTTCATCTTTCTGTTGTTCTGGTACTCCTATTATTCGTATGTTGTTTCGTTTCATGTTGTCCCAAAGCTCCCTTAGGCTCTCCTCCTGTCTTTTAATTTTTTTCTCCAATTGCAGTACATTTTGGGTGTGTTTTGCTTCCTTGTCTTCTAATTCACTTATTCGGTCCTCCACTTCTCCTAGTCTACTGTTGATACTTTCAATGGAGTTTTTCATTGCAGCTATATCACTCTTCATTTCTTCTTGGGTCTTACTTAGGTTGTTGATTTTTTCATCTGTTTCTTCTAGCTTCTTCCATATGTTATCGATTTTTTCATCTGTTTCTTCTAGCTTTTTCCATATGTTATCGATTTTTTCATCTGTTTCTTCTTGCTTCTTGCAGAGGTTGTCGATTTTTTCCTCCATCCCGTTTATGCACTCTAGGATCCTTATTCTGAATTCTTTATCTGTCATGTTGCATGCCTCTGTATTACTTAGCTGCTTTTCTGGAGAGTCCTCCTTCTCTTTCCTTTGGGGGTTTCTTTGTCTACCCATGTTTGATCTCACTGACATATCTAGACTTTGAGTTGTTCAGTGGTTGCTCCCTTGGTGGCAGTGACTCCTTGGTCTGTGGTTGCTCTTCGGGCGGTTGTGGTAGCAGCTGCTCTTCAGTTGGCAGCAGCTCCTCTGGTGGGTGCTGTTCACAGCTGTGGTGGCTCTTCCGGCTGGTGGGGCGAGGTTTCACGTACAGCTGCTGTTCCTCAGCAGAGGATGAGGTGCTCAGGAGGTTGCTGTTGCTTGGATCTGCTGCGTTGATTTAAAGGCACAAAATACAACACAACAAGGCACCACGTACCAGGCACTATACACAAATATATTCACGATATTAATAACCCCAATTAAAGGTGACCACCTGAATTAAGAGAATTAGGGGATAAGGAAGAAGGAAGAGAAAAAGATAAAAGAGAAAAAGGAAAAGAAAAGTAGGGACCAAAAAAAGGGAGTGCAAAAATGAAATTGGGAAAAAGGAAGGGGGAAAATAAAAGCGAGAAAAGAAAAGAAAAGAAAAAAAAAAAAAAGAGCGAAAAGAGAGAATGAAGTGGAAGAGGGAAGAGACTTTTTATATGAGGAGAATACTCCTATAGAACAGCCATTAATCCCAACAAATTCCAGCAACAGCTCCCTGGATATGAATGCAAACTAGAAACAACCAATAATATAACGATGAAAATAGAATGGTGAACACTAATCCCAAAATAAAATAAAGAAAAAATAAAATGGCACTTTAAAAAATGGTAAAATGGTAGCAGTAATAATACTGGTTAAAAATAAGAAGGTAGTAATTAAAAGGGTAAAATCAGGTGATGGAAAAAGAAGAAAAGAAAGAAAAAAAAAGAAAAAAAAAGAGAACAGAAAAAAAAAGAATGAAAAAAAAATTGGTTTCTTAGTTAAAAAGTGAAAAAAGAAAAAAAATTGCAGTAGTGAAGGTCCTTCGGTTCTTCTATTCTTCAGTGTGGCTCGCCTTAGACCTTCCAGGTATTCAGGAGAGTGTTGAGTTTCCCTGCGATATACTGTTCCTCTGTGTTGTAAACCACAGTCCTTATTTTAAAGCATGCCGCATTTATTTCCCAGACTGCCTTATTTTGTGTTTAGCAAAGAGTCAGTTTGTGGGTCAGCCTCTGGGTGGCAGTGTTCTGGGGTTGGCCTCTGAGGCTATAGGGCCTCTCTGTCCAGTGGAAGTTCACTGCCCAGAGCTGACTGCGTAATAGTTAGTTACCGGCGCTATGTTGTTGCTGGGATTGAAAATCCCCCTATAGGCCAGACCCTGTTAACTCCCAGGGACTGATCAGGTTATCTTAATCCTTGATCTCGTACAGGGTGGAATCTGGGTGTGGCTGTGCTCCTTGCCTGGGGGCTGGGGGGAGGAGACTCCCTCTCAGGAGCGGGTGGCTGCCCCAGTCCCGGGCTCTGGGGTGTCTCAGCACTCAATTCACTACCACCTCTCCCGGCTCCCCCTCTTTCCCCAGTCTCTCCCCAGATTCCACTCCCCAGCACACTCTCCCTCTCTTCAGCACAGGTGAGTGTCTGTATCCGAAATGTCCCATGAACAGGATTCAGTGAAAACAAACAAACAAATGCAGGCCGCGGAAACGGGGAAGGCTTGGTTTCTGTAAGCTTCTTCTCTTACCGGGACTGCATGGTCAGGTCAGCTCTTCAGGCTGCCCCCTTTAGGCTCAGTCCTCCGTGATCACAGAACCCAGCTCTCAATTTCCCTGGCAGCACCAGGAATCCCGCGGTTCTCCTTTCCCCCCGTCAGGGGCTGTGCCTGTCCCACGGGACGCGGCTGTCTGCCACGCGGTCTCCCTCTGACTCTGTGGGCTCAGAGGTCTGGCAAACTTTCCTGCCCAAATCCCTGGGTTTTTTTTACCTTACCAGGGGAGTTCTGCTCTTCCCGGCTGTAAACCCTCTCACCAGCTGAGCAATTTCGCCAATTCGGTGTGAGTGTTACTAGCTTCAGCTGCTCATTCCATTTGCTCCGGGACACGACCTGGGACACGTCTGCCTATATCGCCGCCATCTTGGTTCTCCTCCGCCACCATACCTCTTGAGTCAACCCAGGAACCCATAGATCACTGGTTTGATTCCCAGTCAGGGAAGATGCCCAGGTTGTGGGCTTGATCATCAGTTGAGGCCATTCAGGAGGCAGCCTACGAATGATTTCCTCTCTCATTGATGCTTCTATCTCTCTATCCCTCTCTCTTCCTCTCTCTCTAAAAATATATAAAAGTACTAGAGGTCCGATGCACAAAATTCATGCAAGAGTAGGCCTTCATTCCCCCGTCTGCCGGCACCAGCTTCCCTCTGGCACCCGGGACCTGGGCTTCCCTCCAGCCCTGGCTTTGGTCCAGAAGGATGTCTGGAATGACAACCAGAATGATGTCCAGTCTAATTAGCATATTATTCTTTTATTATTATAGATATTTTAAAAAGTAAGAAAATGTGAGCAAATCCCATTTTTCTTCCCCACGTTCTATTTTCTGTGTATCATTTTGGCTCCTTTTTAATATTTCTCTCCTTTACACTAATTTGGTTGTACCTTTTAAAGAGTTCTTTATATCAATTTTCATGAGTTCCTCAAATTGACTCCAGCCTCAATTCGTCTAGTTACAATTTGTCTAATGAAATGCAGAGACTTCAATGCATGAGAGACCATTAACTGGAGCCACCATACCTCTGAATCCCCAAACTTAACTTTCAATATGGTCAGGATTGCATTATCTCATCTGACTCATTCTCATTAATCCTCATCTCAAATATCTAATTCCTTAATGAACTGATGGAAAATCTTAAGCACACAGCATATGTCTGTAAACAAGGGCTTACACATTCATATTTGTGGGGCGTGGCTACAGTGTTTTGACCAGGTTCAAGCCTCGGACTAATGAAAGGACAGGGTCCTCTCATGGCCACATGCAAAGTCCCAGCTGGAAGGGCAGGGCCCTCCCAGCACAATTATAGCCAACAGCTATGGTTGTAAGCTTGAACCTATGGTCCAAACACATGGCCCCACGTGCCTTGTGATAGAGTTCGGGTGCATGGAGTTGAGTGAGGTTGAAACTCAGGAGAATGCTGTAAACAACTTGATCACACCCCTACTTTGCCTCGTGGCATCTGCTACAAAATAAAGACACGGCTTGTGGGCTGGCGCTGTCTCCTCATCAGGGAGCAGTGTCCCACCGAGACCCAGCTTTCATTCTCTTGTCTGTCTTTTCTCAATCCTTTCACCCCCCCCCCCCCACTCAGGGTCACTGAACCAGGCTGAGCTGGCATGGCACATAAGGTGCCCTGGGGCTGAGTATACCATGGCTGTGCCGGCTCCCCACATATATTAAGATTTTCAGAGCTAAGAAACGAGGAAAGAACAAAAGGAAAGCTATATGTAACTATAAACAGCATTACCTTCACTGTGAGTACCTTTGACATCTGTAAATTGCCAGTGCACCCTCATCAAAAGAAACATATCATTAGACAATACATTTTAAATTTATCACTGAGCCTACTAAAATGGAGTCAGATAATTTTCTTGAGATATTAAAACTGTTGTGTGCCATGGGTATTGAACAAAACATGTGTGCCTCAGCACAAGGAAGCCAATCACAGGATGATGAAAACTTAGAAAGCCATGATACATGACAGTCAAGGAGGGGTCTGTTATGCTCACGAGTTTCTTCATTGATACCACAAAACCTGCTCTGTTATCCTCTCCTCTCCACCTTAAATAGAACACCATTCTCCTATCTTAATTGCAAATGATTTTCAAAGGGAGCATCTGCATATGATTAAGTAAATGCCCTTCAGCCAAAGACACCCAGGAATGCACTTATAGGTGAATAAATTCGATATGCTGCATGTTGCAATGGGGAAAAAACACATACCCTGGGGCTTTTCAGCAAAACTATTAGAAAGTAATTATTATAGGACATGAAGTTGTATTAAATTTGAAGAGAGTTTAAAGAAGTGAGGCTTTGCTCTGACTTGGATGCTGTTATAAAGCATGGCTAATTATATGACTGCTTAATACAATAATTCTTATCTAGAAGGAAGGATAGGCTGAGACTAAAATGATAATTGGTAAAGAAGTAACAGAAACTCATTAGCCATGAAAGGGGTGTGTTTGGTGATTGTGGGAATCTGACAATGTTCATATTGTGTGTGTGTTCAGACATGATTACAAAGTAGTCTGATTTGTGGTTTATCCATCATAATCACAGAATGGCCTTGTCTAGTGTTAATGTTCAGTGAAATTGTTTATAATCTACAGGTGAGAGCCAAAACACTGCTGATAGTACCAGGCCCCCGCTCTCAGGAGCTGCTTTCTTTCTTCCCACCTTAGAAAAGTTGTTCAGTTTCCCTCATCTTTATCTTTTTTCATGCAGAAGTGGGGGTGGTATATACAAATAATGCTTCTTTAATTGAATCAACCACTCCTCTCTCTCTCTCTCTCTCTCTCTCTCTCTCTCTCTCTCTCTCTCTCCCCCACCCCAGGGTGAGAATTTAAAAAAACAATTAAAAACAAAATAAAACAATAAAAAAGAAATACTAAAAAAGTATTGAACTACCAAATTTAATCTTACTATAATTTGTATATACCACCACCACACACACACACACACACACACACACACACACACACACACACACACATTCTCTATCTCTATCTCTATCACTCATTTAGCTAGAGCCAGTAATTTCAAACTCATCCCATCATTTAAAAAAAAAATACGTTTTTTTTATTAATTTTAGAGACAGAGGTAAGGAGAGGGAGAGAAAGATAGAAACATCAATGAAAGAGAAACATTGATTGACTGCCTCCTGCATGCCCCCTACTGGGGATTGAGCCTGGCACTTCTTAGTGCATGGGATGATGCTCAACTCACTGCCCACTGTCCGGCCTATCATTCTTTTTATAATTCTTCCCATTCTACATCTCAGTTTCCTAGTTTTAGACTGACAAATTCCCCATTATAGTGCTTTTATCCTTTAATATCTAACTTCCTTCTGCTTTTTTTTTTCCTTTTTACATATATTTTTTAAATTTTGAAATAAAACACACATATAGGCAAGTACACAAAACACACATGTGAAGGTCAACACCAATGTAAAAACATATTCCACAATTTAAGATGAAGAAGAGGAAGAGGAAGAAGAAGGAAAGGAAAGGAGGAGGAGAAAAAGGAGCCAAAGCAGCCACTGGTGCCACCACAGCATCTCCTGTGTTCCAATTTCACCCAATCATCTTCTTCCTAAGGTAGCCACCATCCACAACCTTATGGTAATTATTTAGTTGGCATAATTATTTTGTAGCTCTACTATATTTTACTACACTAAATATAATTCTTTAGTGTGTTTGGAATGTCATGGTTGTTCTTAAAGGAGAAGATTGAGTGTGTTAGTAAGTTTCCTTGAGTGTGGACATCAAAGAACAAGCAGGAACAAGTAGAACAATTGAGGAAGCACATTAATAAATGTGAATCAAAAGAGTACCAGCCAAAGATAAGGCAGCTGGAGTTTACTTGCAGCATCTCTAGCATTTTGCTTGTCCTTCCAAGTTTTAAGTACTTTGAGTCCTCTTCTAATACCTTATCTTCTAATTTTATGTTTATACAATAGGAGAAATGTAAATTGCTATTTAAATATTTACTCCTCTTATATTGCTGCTAATAGAATTTTAGAAATCAGTTGATAAAGAGAAGTGACATTTAGAATACAGAACTGTTGTCTTGGCAACCCAAATATCATGACTGATTATTTTCTATATTACTTTTGAAGAATGACACTTTCTCTGATCGGTAATGGAAAGAGGCCTGCACTGTAAATAAGTAGGCTTGAATTCCAGGCTCAGATCTAACTGCCTGATCTTGAGGAAGTCATTTCAATGTGCTTGTCCAATCATTTGATTAGAGTCTGCTAAATACCATGTCGATTTTAGGAATGAGTGAAGTAGAGATGAAAGGCAGTAGCCTTGACTTAAACTACCCAATAATTCTTCAACTATGTCTCTGGGGACCCTTGGATATCTGGGACCTTTCAAAGATCTTGGAGGTCAAGATAATGCATGCTAAAAACCAATGAATTTCAATGTGACAGAATGAAAACTCATCGATAGTATTTCACTTTCTATTTTACAACTATTCTTTAAGAAACTACCATTTGTTGAGTTTTGATGTAGTGGTAAAGAAGAATATATACAACTATCTGAAAGATTGTTAAAATATTCAGTTATAAGTTGAATACAAAGCAGATAAAAAAAATTCAGCTATTCTTATTAAGTTGAATGAGCCAGACACACCCTAATGTGTATACATGACTTTCTATAATCCCCTACCTTTTGAAATGTGTAATTTCTTCCAGCCAATAGAATATGGTGATGAGGATGGATATCACTACCATAATTATGTTTTGTTATATAAGACTTCATCTTAGCAGACTGGAAAGACTCCCTGGTTGGGTCTGAAGAAGTAAGCTGCCATGTTATAAGCAAACTACAAGGCAAGGAACTGCTATTGAGCTCTAAGAGCTGAGCATAACCCCTAGCCAACAGCCTACAAGAAAAGAGGAGCTTCATCCTACAACTGCAAGAAAATGAATTCTACCAACAACCTAAGTGAACTTCCTCAGTTGAGCCTCCAGTTGGGAACATACCGAGCAACACCTTGATAGTAATGGTATGAGACCCTAAGCAGAGGACCCATTTCAGTGAGGCCTGGACCCTCCACCCACAGCAGCTGTGACATTTTAAAAAAGTGGTTGTTGTTTTAATCCTCTAAATGTGTGGTAATCTCTTATGCTGAATAGGAAACAAATGTAAAGAAAAGTGAAATGTAAAAATATCTTTTACCTTAAAGATATTTGTAAAAAATATAGTTTTCATATTAACCTGAAATGGGTCTATTATTCTTACTTTTAAGTGAATAAAGTTTTTAAAAAACGTCTTGCTTTATTTTCTGACACAATAAATATCAGTAAGTATAACAGCAACCAAAGTTCTTTAGGAATCTTCACTAATTGACGAGTGTTCAGGGGTTCTTAGACCAAAAATGTTGAAACCACTACTCTATCCTAACTTTTTAATTTCATTCTTTAACATGTTTTCACCTTCCCCACACAAATGTACTCTAGCCATAAAGAGATGTCTCTGTTTTCCTAAGATATTATCTTTAAGAGCCTGTGTCTTTGCCAACACTGAATCTATGCTCCTCTCCCTTACTTTGCCTACTGAAATTTAGGCCATCATTCATTGTTAAATTCAAGCTGAATAACATAGTAGCTAAGTGCACACGGACCTAGAATTGCCACCTGCATCCAGCTATAGGGCCTTGCATAAAGTACATAATCTCTTGGGACTTCAACTTCATATGTGACAAGGAGGTGTAAATCAATAGGGACCAAGAAAAGTTAATTGACACTGGCCACAGTAATTGGACTAAAATAACAAAGTAAACAAATCTACAATAATCATAAGAAGTAACTGTTTTTGAGAACTTACTATATGCTAAAAAGAAAGGGTTTTTCTTGGTTTGTTTTATTTCATCCTCATGAAAATTCAACTACAATTACATATCCATTTCACAAACGAAGTGTCAGATTTATAGAGTTGAAGTACCTGGCCCAGACCTCACAGCTAGTGATCTGCCCTCAGACCCTAGATCTTGACTGTACTGCCCTCTAAGACTACACTTTATATAGACTTCTAGTATAGCCCTTATTTCACTATCTTTTTCTTACTTTTGTCTACTTTGCTTCTCCACTTAAAAAACCATGAACTACTCGGAGCACAATATGTCTTCTTTCTTCTTTTAACCTCAGTTAAAAGCCGATCATATGTCCCTGTTTATTTCCTTCATGGTGTTTAGTGTGTACTAATAATTGTATTTGTTTTCACATTGCTTTTTATCTCCAGGAACAGAAACTTTGGCTCTATTTTCCATGATATTTCCTTATGTATATAATGTTTCCCACCATAAATTAAGGCATATGTGTGGTATCAGTAATTATGCCTGATTCATAGAAAGTAATAAATAGATTGCTGTGTCAATCTATTAAATTATCCCACCTCAAATATGAATAGTCCAGTTTCTCACCATCTGCCTCATTGTTTCTCATCATCTAAGCACATATTTCTGTATTAATTCTCCAAATTTAGAGAAATTGAAACTTTTTCTCAAGCATTCCAGCTCACAATGATCTGTTCCTTTGAAAATCATCCATTCTAAGCATTCATTTATTAAAAGTAAAAATTCCAGCCCTGGCCAGTTTGGCTCAGTGGATAGAGTGTCGGCCTGCAGACTGAAGGGTCCCAGGTTCAATTCTGGTCAAGAGCCTGTGCCTTGGGAGAAAACCAAGATGGAGGCTTAGGCAAACACCTGAAACTGCTGCCTTGCACAACCACTTAAAAACTACAACTAAAAGACAAAACGGACATCACCCAGAACCACAGAAAGGCTGGCTGAGTGGAAATTCTACAACTAGAAGGAAAGAGAAAAGCACACTGAGACTCAGAGGAGGTGCAGAAGTAAAGTGCAAAGGTACAGAGGCGCATGCAGAAAGGGCTGGCAACTGAGGACTTGGTTGTCTTTGTCAATCAGGAGGGAGACACAAGCTCCCAACTGCTCTGAACTCCAGGTCCGGGTGAGTCTCTGGGAACCCAGACTCATACGGGGAGAAACTGCACTGTCTGGCATCGGGCAGAATTCGAGGGCGGCTTTCTTTCAGAGGTGCTTGCAGGGATTACCATGGGACACTGAGACCAGGGGCCTCTTAGGGCAGGGCTGAGGATCAGCCATAGCTGTTTGCTCTGCCCTGTTGATTCCAAGACCCTGTCCCACCCAAGTTGTGCGCAGAGGCTTTTGCATATGAATGGCCTGGCCCATTGCAATCTAAAATTACCTAACAAACTGCAGCTGGGTCAGAGAGACCCAAAACTTCCAAAAGAAGGCCCAAGGTCCCACAGCAGCTTACATTGCTTCACAGCTGGGCCTCATATGGGCACCTCCAAATCCCAAACAAAGAAGAGGAATCTGCAGATTTCTCTATAGGTCCTACTAGGTAGCCTCAGGAAGAGGCTAAATTAGCACCTACTTAGAGAGATCCAAGAGCCAGTGTACCCCAGTGGTCAGAGTGGGACTATCCACATTACAACTCCTCAGATCCAAAAGTGACACACTCAAGGGGCAGACTCAGTGAGCACCAAAACACCACTGAAGCAAGTCTTGCCCTAGAAGGGTGTCTCCAGCACAAAAGTTCTCCCACTGTTGACACAGCTGATTCTCATAGCCAATTGGCTGGGAGGTCAATTCCTCCCAGTGATACCTACAAAAATCAAGGCTTAACTACAACAAGACTATGCACACAACCCACAAAGGGGTGCACCAAGAGTGTCCACCTCAGGTAATTGGGGAAGCTGAGCCACTGGGCCCTATAGGACACCTAGCACAGAAAGCCACTCTTTCAACACAGGGAAGCAGTTAAAATGCG
Organism: Myotis daubentonii; assembly: GCF_963259705.1. Lineage (NCBI taxonomy): Eukaryota > Metazoa > Chordata > Mammalia > Chiroptera > Vespertilionidae > Myotis > Myotis daubentonii. Next base: position 29,374,083 of record NC_081851.1, read on the forward strand.
GAGACAAAGAAACAGGTCACAAATGACAGAAATGGAGGAAAGCAAACTATTGGCTATAGAGTTCAAAACCACAGTTATAAGGTTTTTCAAGAATTTTCTAGAAGCCGCCGAGAAATTTAGTGAGACCTTCGATAAATCTAGTGAGACCCTCGAGGATATGAAAAAGGACCAACTAGAAATTAAGTATACACTGACTAAAATAAAGAATAATATACAGAGATCCAACAGCAGACAAGAGGATCCCAAGAATCAAGTAAAAGATTTGAAATATGAAGAAGCAAAAAACACCCAACTGGAAAAACAAAAAGAAAAAAGAATCCAAAAATATGAAGATAGTGTCAGGAGCCTCTGGGTCAACTTCAAGTGTACCAACATCCAAATTATGGGGGTGCCAAGAGAACGGAGAGAGCAAGATATTGAAAATCTATTTGAAGAAATAATGACAGAAAACTTCCTCTACCTGGTCAAAGAAATAGACCTACAAGACCAGGAAGCTCATAGAAGCCCAAACAAAAGGAATCCAAAGAGGACCACATCAAGACACATCATAATTAAAATGCCAAGAGCAAAAGAAAAAGAGAGAATCTTAAAAGCAGCAAGAGAAAAACAGTTAGTTACCTACAAGGGAGTACCGATACGATTGTCAGCTGATTTCTCAACAGAAACTATGCAGGCCAGAAGGGAGTGGCAATAAATATTCAAAGTGATGAATAGCAAGAACCTTCAACCAAGATTACTTTACCCAGAAAAGCTATCATTCAGAATTGAAGGTCAGGTAAAGAGCTTCACAGATAAGAAAAAGCTAAAGGAGTTCATCACCACCAAACCAGTATTATATGAAATGCTGAAAGGTATTCTTTAAGAAGAGGAAGAAGAAAAAGGTAAAGATAAAACTTATGAACAACAGATACATATCTATCAACAAGTGAATCTAAAAATCAAGTGAATAAATAATCTGATGAACAGAATAAACTGGTGAATATAATAGAATCAGGGGCATAGAAAGGGAGTGGACTGACAATTCTCGGGGGTAAAGGTGTGTGGGGGGTGCGGGAAGAGACTGGACGAAAATCGTACACCTATGGATGAGGACAGTGGCGGGGGGTAAGGGCAGAGGATGGGGGGGAACCAGGTGGAGGGGAGCTATGGGGGGAAAAAAGAGGAACAACTGTAATAATCTGAACAATAAAGATTTAATAACAAAAAAAAAGAAAAAAAGAGCATGTACCTTGGCTGTGGGCATATCCCCAGTGGGGGGTGTGCAGGAGACAGCTGATCGATGTTTCGCTCTCATCGATGTTTCTAACTCTCTATCCCTCTCCTTTCCTCTCTGTAAAAAATCAATAAAATATTTTTAAAAAGTAAAATTTCCATAGTGTTTATTCAGTTCTAGACACTGTTCTAGACAGTGTTCTAGCCCTGAGGCTAGAACAGGAATAAGAACAAAAGTTGTTGTTGTTTTTTTTGTTTGTTTGTTTCTGAAGAACAAAGAACCAATCAATAAAATAAAAATGTAGTCTACATAATGGGATAAAATATTTACAAACTATATATTTGATAAAAGGTTAATTTCTAAAATGTATAAAGAACTCTCAGAATTCAATAGCAAAACACATGGCCAATAGATACATGAAGAGATGCTCCACATCAATAATCATCAGAGAAATGCAAACCAAAACCACAATGAGATATTGCCTCACACATGTAGGGATGGCTATTATCAAAGAGACAAGAGATAACAAGTGTTGGTTAGGGTGTGGAGAAAACAGAACCCTGGTACACTGTTGGTAGGAATGTCAGTTGGTAAAGCCACCATGGAAAATAATATGGAGGTTCCTCAACAATTGAAAATTCAACTATCATATGATCCAGCAATTTTACTCTGGGTATATATTCAAATGAAACAAAATCACTGTGAAAAATAAATACAAGTCTTTGTTCTCCTGTAATTATATTCCCGTCTGCCCATGTTGCTGAATACAGTGTACACCTTGCTAGGCTGCTCCCTGCCCAAAATCCATAGGCCAAATCCCCACACATAACAGCTTGGAAAGGTGACACATGATATCCTCAGTTTCATCAGTCTCATTTCTTATCTCTTTTTCCTCTTTCCTGTGGTCCCTTGCACTCAAACCCTCATACATACTATGACATCTGTCTTCTCTTATTACCAATACTAGAGGCCTGATGCACAAAATTAGAGCAAGGGGCTTGGCTCCGGCTGCCTTGTGGCCTCGTGGCCCCTTGGCTGCGCCCAATGGTCGTTCCAGAAGGTCGTGCCACCATCCGGTCTAATTAGCCTACTAGCTCTTTATTATATAGGATGTGTAAGTAATAAGGTCTTAAAATACCTATTTGGAGAATTTGATTTGGAAAAGGGCCTCAAACAAAACAAATAAGCAAGCAAAAAATAACAACAACACAACCAGTAAGTCTCTATTCAGAGTTGGGCCTGAATAAACTACGAAACTGGATCAACTAGAGCAGCGGTTCTCAACCTTGGCTGCACATTAGAATCACCTGGGAATCTTTTTAAAATCCTGATTTCTGGGCCTCATCCTCCGGAAATTCTGTTTCTTTGTTACTAATGTTGTGGCCTCACCCCATAACAAAGGAACAGAATTTCCGGAGGATGAGGCCCAGAAATCAGGATTTTAAAAAGATTCCCAGGTGATTCTAATGTGCAGCCAAGGTTGAGAACCACTGAACTAGAGAGTGGCTGCGGATGAGTCAGCTAAATCTCCCTTAACTAAAGCCAAATGAATGCATATTTGCTTTAGTTTAGAGGGAAGACTAAGTTATAGTTGCCCAGTATTTCTCTCTGAACATGTTAGCCTTGCTCTTTCTCTGGTTTTATTCTCAGAGATCTGTGGGTAATATATATACCATTACAAATATGGCTATATATCAAATGATATAAATGACAGGTACAATTTATTTGGCCCAATTCTTTCCAAAATGTAATTGTTTTGCTAGTTGCAGCTAAGAAAAAAATCACTTATTTCAAGCATCCCTTTGGGAACAGTGGGAAAGAAAACCGTCATTAAAATACTGTTTTATTTTCATAAATAAACAGACTCAGAGCTAAATAAATATGTTTGTGTTGAAGTGTGTTAAATATTCCATGGTAGTTTAAAATAGGTATCACCACTACCCAGGCAAAGCTTCACCTAAGAGGTGAATTAGAGACAATTAGAACAGTAATTACAGTCTAACTTACAATGAAGGTGATAGGAAACAAAACTTCCAAAATGTATGTCATTTATCTACTGGAGCATCTAAGAGAGGGAAATACATAACTTTCAAGAAACTGTAATCTAAGCATATTGAATATTGTACTTGCAAACTAATGTCTAACATTAATTAGCTATCAACAGGTATGTGAGGTGGAAAAGGGAGTTATATTTATTGATATTTTGTTTTGTTATTGATTTTTACCTTTGGGTAATTATTAAATGTTGCCAAGAAAGTATAAGACAAGCTATAACAAATTAAAAAAAAACACACAAATAAGCTAAAATATTTTTAGACTTTATTATTTTGTGTAATTATTCAACTCCTTGGTCTTTTTCTCTATCAATTGCCTCTTCTCATGACATAGGTGTGCTAACCATCACCTTACAACCATGGTAGGCAGATGGGAGGGCTTATTTTTATGATAAAAAGATCTTTAGAGATTAGGAGACTCGAGTTCTGATTCTGGCTATAACATCTACTATCTAGATGACTTTGGGCAAAACAAAATCTGTAAGCCCCAATATCTTCCTTGACAATCAAAATGATAGTCCCTCTACAAAAGTTCACAGGTTTACAACATTCACAAAGTTATTTTCTTGATCTATATAAGCAATGCACACAAATGCAAAAGCCTAAAATATGCATTACCCAAATCACACCCAGTGCCCTAAAAAAATCTGTGTATACATAATGAGTTGTTTCTCCCAGATGTTGTTCAAATTCTGTGATATTTATGATATATGAAAATGAGGACTCTACTTCAAAATAGATTTCATTAGAGATTCACATTTGTTTTTACAAGAATGTTCTATATCTACTCAAACTTGACAAACACTTTTGTTTATATCTTTATTTATTTATTATTTTTAATGTATCCAACATGAATTTATTATATAAAAGGCTGTATGATTGAGGATTTTTGGGATACACAGAGCAATAAAAGATATGAATCTGCCTTCCCATTGGCATCAATCTAGTGATATGGTAAAAGGGACATAAATGAAATGCAAAAGGAGCACTGAAGAAAGAAAAAAGGAAAAGGAGGTAGGAAAGGAATTAATGTGAACCCTGCTCTCATGCTAATAAATCTCCCACATGAACTAGGTGTTTTGAGTAACAAGGGAGCCTTTTTTCTCTTTGAAATAAAATCACTTATTTATATTTTATGAAAAGACGTCCTAAAAGATAGGAAATAATCCACTTAGAAAGTTATATCATCTTCTGATGACACTACATGCTGAGCATTTAGTCACGTATTGGTCTAAAATGGCCATCTTCCTAAACCAGAGGCCAAGTTTTTATCTTCTTCTGCTGCCTCCCTGGAAGAAAGCTCTAATACTTCTGGCTGGGAAGACCCCTAGCCCAGTGAAGAGGGTTTTATAGTTATCTTTTCTATCGAGTAGTCAGTTAGCTTAATGTGTTCCTCTTGGTTTTCTGGTTGCTGGGCTCTGGGTTTTAATAAAAGATAGCTCTGGTGACCCCGGTAGGCTTGTGTGGTCCAGGATCAGGTCTGATGAATAATATATGCTCAGATTATCTATTATTAATTCTTACTATCAGCAGTAAACAATGAGAGCCTGGCCACAGTGCTCCTGCCTATCCCACTGGAGGCGGGGAACACATTCCACAGGGTACTTTTAGAACGTCATCTGCTTGTTTATAGGCATGTTCTGAGAGGCTGTGATGGGGCATCTCATCACAAAATGTTTTTGCATCGGGCCCTAATGAAAGTCCAGTGTGCTACCCATTCCCCCACCAAACACGGCTCATAAAGATCCATTGTGCTGGACCATGCTCAGAGAAATAGTACATCCTTCCATAAAGTCACAAAGCTTGCAGATCAGAGCACAAACAAATCCCACTGCGCCACAATCCCACTCTTCAGTCAACACTGTGTTCTGGCCTGTCATATCCCCACAATCGCTGCAGAGGGACTAACACTTGCATAGAGGTCTCGGGTTCTCTTTTAAATAAGACATGTGTACAAGTGACTTGCAAAAAAGAGGGGAATAAAACTCTGCAATCTTGTTCAATTTTCTCTCTCCACAGTTAATGGGGCCTGGCATTTCTGAGGATGACATTTAATATTTGAAAGGGCATAATTTCTTTCAGTGCACAGAGGAGTTTCTGTTATGTTTCTGGCAGCTACAGAAAAATTCCTATCTCGGCATGAGATCCGCACTGAAAGCTGTATGGGAGACGGATGTTTCTCAGCATTTACACCATCTGCATTGTATCTAACTTGATCTGCAAAAATCCTCTATTTGGTACTCCTTTATTGGTCTACAATCACTCATATTAATAAGAAAAGATAACCCAAACCAAAAATGCTAGAGTTGGAAGTTGCTAGAGAAAAATTTAGTTGGATGCTTTTCAGACGGTGCTCTCCTGAGACCCTGAATTCTGGAAGGCACCTCAGGGGCACAGGGAGCTGAGTAAGGAAGGCCGTGGGCTGCTTACTTTGCACAGGTAGAGCAGTTCTGCTTTGAAATGTTTTCGACATGGAAACTTCTACTAGTAGTGAAATTTTATTAAAAATAAGATTGCATTTATTTAAAACAAACAACAACAATAAAAAAACACTGCTGAGTTCAAACCATTTATCTCACAAGTGGGGCACTTTATATGAAAGAGCAGGCAGAGACTTAGGATGGTGCAATAGAGCCTCTGAACTACTAGTGTTGATCCAAACTCAGAGAAACAGCACAGGGGAAAATCAAGAAACCCACGGATCCCATGCTGGCCACCAAATAGGTGATTTCTGTTGGAAAACTTGCCCGAAGTGAAGAAAGAGTGCACTCCATTTCAACAGTTACTTTGCTGCAAGTTCTTGCAGCACATAATTTGATTTTCACATAATGCAAAGATAACCTTTCAGTCTTCATGTGATTAATGGCCAAGAGAAAAGAGAAGATCTCAAATGTGTAATTGCTCTGGAAAATATCTTTTTCCCCCTCAAACTTTAGAAGAATCTTTGATACTTTGTATTAATTTATTGGGAGGACAAATGCTGTTATAGGAAGAACTCATTTTTGAAAAACAATGCTTTCCATCTTTCCTTTTCAATTTTAAGCTTGTTTAGATCAGAAAGTTCTATTGTTCCCTTCTTATAACTTTCATAATATAAATCTGTCTATTTCATGCTTATATATGTGTGCATATATGAATGTATATATGCATATATATATACACACAGATAATATAAACACACATGATGTGTATTAAAGTGTAAAACGCTGAGTAGATAAATAAATCTACTTCTTGATTTCTTGCTTCTGAAGAAATTTATCAGTCACAATTCTTTATAAACATTCAGAATTATGTACAAATGAATGATATAATTGTGAAGCATTAATTCTCAACTGCCTAATCAAGTTAATTAACCCCTTAGAATGTGTCTGTGAAAAGGCATAAGATGCTCTTTTAAAAACTGTAAAGAAGTCACAGGTCTGGTTTTTGCTCTCCAAGAACTTGTGATCTATAGGAAATTGTTGACTAATGGTAAACAGTTGGTAGTTTCCCAAACTTTGCTGCTCACTGGAACCTCTCGGGAAATACTGATGCCCAGTAATTATCCCTAGTTGTATGTAACTGTATGCCTTGCATCTTAAACACTGCTGGTTCTGCAAACATTGTTGAACAGTAACATCTCCTGAAACCCAAAGTTCACACTCCATGCTGCCTATATCATGATGGGGATGGGAGATGGCTCTCATTGCTTTCTGTAAATCCCCAGAAAATCCCAATGTTCAGTAAAATTTGAGAATCACTTTTCAAAGGCCAGAGGTTCTGATGTCACTGTTCTAATGCTCAGAGGTTCTGATGTCACTCTTCTAAAGATGAACATGGGTGTTGATGAGTTTTCCAAGTTTCCCGTGCAATTCTTCTAATGGATATCCAAAACAGAAACAACTGAGTGAGAGCAGTTGCTCAAAAATGGGTGCTTTTGGAATCACCCACACATAGAGACTTAAAAAGAAATACAGCCAAGTTTGAGAACTATTGATAGAGAGGTTCCATTTCTCAAAGTACAGCTCATGGACCACTAACCTGGTTATCCCTATTGAAGATGCAGATTGTAGAGTCCTTTTTTTATACTTACAAAATCAGATTTCAGAGTCTGGGCACAGAAATCTTCCTTTTCACAAGCTCTTAATAAAGTTTGGAGCGGTGGTTCTGGACCCAGGGATGGTTTCCCGCCTCTAAGGTGTGCCCCAAGAATTTTTTAAAATTGCAATACCTGACTATTCAGTCAGGGGCACTGACCTCCTTTCCCTCAGATTGTCAAATAAAAGAAATTACAACAGCCAACACAACCACAGCCATTCTGACTGAATGAATCAAAATTATACCAGTTTTCTTTTGTTAGGTCAGCAAAACATATATTTTTGGGTGTGCCACAGAATTTTAGTAATTAGTTTATGTGTACCATGAGATGCAAAGGCTTTAAAATTGCTGCCCTAAAGAGTCATTAAAAATGTCTGGAACCATTTTGAGCTGTCACATCTGGGACAGGTGTTACTGATATCTAGTGGGTAGAGTTCAGGGATATCTCTAAACCTCCTAGCATGCCAGTGTGGAGACAGCCCCTTATAATAATTATTCAGTCCAACATGTCCATAGTGCGAGGTCAGAAAACCTTGTTTTAGAGCAGTGGTTCTGAAAGCTTAAAGAGTAAAAATATCACTGGATTGTTTATTAAAACACAGTTATTGGCCCCACGCTTCCAACAGAGATTGTTGACTTAGGAAGTCCAGAATGGGAGCAAATCTGCATTTCTAATAAATTTTGATGATGTTGATACTGCTGGTCTAGGGGTTATATTTTGAGAACCATTGATCTAGAGGTTGTCTCTCATTTTTCATCTAATGGCTCTGTTTCTACTTTACTAGAAATAAGGTTCATCATGAGATGGAAATTTTAATAAAGCGTGGAATACTCCTGAGAACTTGCAAACACCCAAGACCAGTGCACCTCTAAAACTCGAAAATTCGGCATTTCAGGATCTGAGTATCTATCCATCTTTATTGAAAGTATCAGTATAAAACTGTAGGGCTATATATATATATTTTTTTTATTTTAAATACTTCACTCACCCAAGTATAACATTGATTTGGTCTGCAGGTGATTCTTGATATGTCTGTGGGTAAGGAACTCTTTAATAATATAACCATCACACCTCAAATATTTGTGGCACATTTAGGCTTGAATTACTAACCTAGTTCAATACCATTTTTACAAGCAAATCCTGTTTATAAAGTAAATACTGCTTAACAATGCACTCAACTAATGGAACAAACAGAGGTTATCTCAGACCACCTCTGGGCTACTTCTCACTGATTTTTTAAAGACTATTCCTTCCCCCGATTATTATAATCAACAGCACCAGGCACATTAAAAAAAATGTTAACAACAACTCTGAACAGAGATTTAAAGTGTTTTCATCAGGCCCTCAGTTGCTGCTCTCTCCATTAGAGTCATCAATAACAAGAGAGACAAAATTTATAAATCTGTAACTAAGCAACAAGGACGAAGCTAATGAGCATTAGGCCAGAGATGGTAGTCTTTATAAATAAAATCCAAGTAGCACCTTAGCTGAATATATTTCTCCAGTTTATTGCTGTTTTGACACAAATGAAACCAAGATATATCCCCCATATTTTGTTTGCTTTTTCCTTTTTCCTCTAGTTTATGTCCTGTGTTATTACTTTGTAAAAAGAGACAGAGTAGATGTAAAGGAGTCCATAAATTTGAACAAAGCTATTTTATTGTAAATACTTCTACTTGATTATATTGTCTTATTTTAATATCTCTAATCAGCAAGTTTTCCAAAGTGGTCCCTGGGGCCTCCCTTCTGTTTGGCCATGCTATCTAAAATTAAAAGGTATGACTGTGAGGCTAGCAGATTAAAAGCTGAATATGAATATGTGGACAAAAATCAAACACAAATATACAGACATAATCGCCTGTGCTTTGGTCTCATTATGTCCTTTTAAAACAAAGAACACAATGTTCTAAAAAACTAGTAAAGGCATTCTGTTTAGAAAAAAATGTACAATTTTACTTTAGTTATGGATACAGCTCTTCTTTTCTGATTTAGCTTTTTGTATGATTGCTTTTCACCAAGCACTTGGACTACTAGAGGATAATCTATGGGGTAATCTATGGTATTTTCTTAAGGTTGTCTGGTCCAATGATGCAAACCTTATTTAACGTCAAACAAAATAAATATAACTAAAAAAATAATAATTCATGTGACTTTTGTTTTGGAATTACAGATTTAATCAGTTAAACTTACATATTTTTTTTAGATCAGCTATTTTCTTCCTTTTTTAAAAATATATTTTTATTGATTTCAGAGAGGAAGGGAGAAGGAGAGGGAGGCAGGAACATCAATGATGAGAGAGGATAATTGATGGCTGCCCCCTGCACACCTCCTCCTGGGGATTGAACTTGTAACCCGGGCATGTGCCCTGACCAGGAATCAAACCATGACCTCCTGGCTCATAGGTCGATGCTCCACCACTGAGCCACACAGGCTAGGAGTCTAAGCTCTTTTCTATATGTGGTCTATTTACCTCTGGCACAACAGGAAAGGTCTCTGGAGGTTTTGTTTTCAAGATGAGCAGCAGGTCCTCTTGCAAAATAGTAGTAGGAGAACTCCAACGGGGCCTGTTAAAGTACCAAGTGAATGCCACTAGAATAGCACAGAATGCTTCAAGTAGGTGTGGGAAATTTATTCACCTTCTATCTTGCAAACAAATAGATTCTTGGTAGGCCAAAAAAAAAAAAAGTTTTGGGTGCATAAATATGTGGTATCATTTGTTTTGTCCTAATCTAGGGCAGAGATGACACTGATTTCCTTAAAAAAAAAAAAAAAAAAAAAAAAGAAGACCATAAGGAAAATCATGAAATAGGCCATCCTTCCTTAAGAGTTTGCAACACGATTAGGGTAGGAACCTCTCTCCAGATCAGCATTGGTGGCGACAAGAATGACCAGGTTCTCAAGGCAGAAGGATGGTGACTAATTCAAAACCCCATTGGACAGGAAAACCCACTCAGATCCAAGATGTGGGTCACACAACTAAACCATCTGACCTCTGATTGGAGATTAACATCAGGAGATCAAGAGGAAGATTTTGTGCTAACTCAAGGAAATCTCGGTAAGTAAAGATTTACAGCTGAGTTTTTCTGGTAGGACTTCAAAGCTCAAAATAATTTCCTTTTTCTCCCCTAGGCACTAGGATGACACCATCACCACAAAGCCCGTTAGTAGAGGCACTTTGGAAATAGTAGGTTGTACTTTTTTTAATAAAAAAAATACACATCTTGAGATGTAGTTTTATTTATAAAATGAAAAAAAAAGAACTGAGAAAAGAGGACAGGAAGGAAAAAATTAACCAAATGACATTCACAGTAACATAAGGAGCACAACTGAATATAGGAGACCAATTTTTTTTTTTTTTTTTTTACTTTTAAAGGCATTCAGTTCATTGTTTCTGGTTAAAGAAGATTTTACCATGTGAAACAGAAAGCTTCGTGGTCTTTTAGATGGTTAGAAGGTTTCATTACATCAGTCTCACGCCAAGGCTTTTGGCAAGAGTTCCCTCAACATTTTACAAATTATTTCAACCACTAATAACGCAATTATGATGCAGCTTGAGAGTGCAACACTTAAATTTCAGAGCAAAATGGCAGAACCAATAAGTAGGCCTTAAAGCCATAGAACACATGCTAATTGAGTGGAAGGAAATGTCGATTGGAGTGGAAATGACCGGACTGCCAATTTTCATTCACTCGTCATATGCCATCGCACACACACTTCAGCAAATGTGCAATTCCAGTGATTACAGCCAATGAAGACAGGGATCATCAACACCAAGCAAGAGGCATGGGACAGATTTGCTAAAACACTCTCGCTCTTCCCTTTTCTGCTTTGTGTAGGAACCTAAAGACCTGAGAGTATGTGCCCAGGCATTTGTGTGGCTATGGGAGGTGAAGGATTTTTTTAAGTTTTTGACATCTCCATTTAGAAAGTACTATTCAAATTCCAGGAGCAGCAAGAATAGGAGGCAATGCATAGAGTGGGAGCCACTTTTGTGTCCTAATGGTTTGGAGAGCTGTTGGCACAACTGGGAGATGGAAAGAGAGTAAAAGTCAAAACAATCTAGCAAATATACAGTAAACACATCCTATGTCTCATGCAGCTTGTTGGAAGTTAAATAGTTAACTTCCTTAATAGAAAGTTGGAAGTTTTCATAATAGAACTCTAAGAGTTTGCAACACGATTAAGGCAGGAACCTCTCTCCAGATCAGCATTGGTGGCTACAAGATGACCAGGTTTTCAAGGCAGAAAGATGGTGACTAATTCAAAACCCCAGTTGACCCATGTTTTGTCCTCAATAATATTATAGCCTTTTTAAAATATATGAATTTTTATTGATTTCAGAGAGAAAGGAAGATGGAGAGAGAGAAAGAAACATCAATGATGAAAGAGAATCATTGCTCCTCTGTCTCCTGCACACTCCCTACTGGGGATCTAGCCAGCAACCCAAGCATGTGCCCTGATCGGGAATCAAACCCATGACCTCTTAGTTCATAGGTTAACACTCAACCACTGAGCCAAGCTGGCCAGGCAAGAATCTTACAGTCTTAACGGCAAACATGTTTTCTCCTTGCATTGTTTAGTCACTTATTAACAAATACACTTTGTGTGCCAGTCATGTGTCAAGCACTGAACAAGGTGAGGAATACTAAGATGTTTTTATCCTCACTTGATCAACTCTAATACAATAATAAAACCCTCCAGTCACTCCCTTTTATGACCTACTCTTGTTCTTCATCTGCACCCCAATTCTTTGTGTGTAGCCTCCTCAGGATTGCAGTGTCTACTCCTTGATTTATTTGTAGCTTATTTTGTACAATTCTTCCCCTTGCTTTTTACGCTTTAGCCCCACTACCCTCTTCATTAAACCCTAAGCACACACTGTATCCCCCTGTTTCAGAGATTTCTTGTGATCCATTCCAGAACTCTTTCTCCTTCTTTCGTAGCTATTTCATGGGGGTGAGTTTATATGCAACCCTGGGATCCTGAACTTTGTGAAGCACTTACCAAAATGGAAACTGCTTTGTAATTGAAGTGATTCTGTTTTTCTTCTTTGAGAATAAGCCCTCTGCAAAAGCAGGAATGAGTCTGTTTTGCTTCAAAATGCATCCCAAGGACAGTGTTTAATGCATATTCAATTCAGTGAGTAGTGTGAATATATTAATTCATTTTTTTAAACCCAGAAAACTGCAACTCAGTTGCTACTGGAAGACAGAAGGTTGCTTCTCATTACTTTGCCCAGGACAAGGACAGTGACTGTAACATGGGATTAAATCAGTCGGTGAATGAACCAGTGGGCCTCGGACAAAATATGCAATAGAAGGGGACAGAGCAGGGATGTCAGTGAGCACCAGGTATATACAGGGGTGGGCAAAAATAGGTTAAATTACCAGCCATCATTACCTAAATGACAAATCATAAGCAATGATTGGAAATAATAACAATAATAATAAGGAAACAAATTATACAAAGAAATAAAACATTAATTAATATTACAAAAATATTGGTTAGAGTGTCATCCTGATTCTCCAAGGTTTCTAGTTCAGTCTCAGTCAGGGCATATATAGGAATCAAAGAAGGCATAAAAAAGTGGAACAACAAATTGATGTTTCACTCTCTCTCGCCCTTCCTTTCTATCTATAAATTAATAAATTTTAAAAAAAATTAAAGAATAAACTTTGGCGTACTCACAACTGTAAACCTACTTTCGCTCACCCCTGTATACTATATGCATGTTTGTGTGCAATTAAAAATTACAATAAATTTCAGAAAAGCAATCCCGGTGCTAATTTTAGAAATAAATGAGGGCCCTTAGGAAGGGCTCTCTTATGCTGTGACATTTCTGTCCCCACCTGACAAAAAAGTAGGAAGCAGTCCTTCCAAAAGAAGGAAAGAACACTCCAGGCAGAGGAAGCAGTGATTAGAAAAGGCCCAAAGGCAGGCAAGTGATTGGTGTGTTAGGAATAGGGAGAGGAGTGTCCCAGTAAACTGAACCATGGTGAGCAGGATGGACAGTGGCAGGGAAAGAGGCTGAGAGTTAAGCCTAAGAATGAGATTACCTAGAGCAGAGCTTCTCTACCTGTGGGTTGAGACCCCTTTGGCGGTCGAATGACCCTTTCACAGGGGTCGCCTAAGACCATCCTGCATTTCAGATATTTACATTATGATTCATAACAGTAGCAACATTACAGTTATGAAGTAGCAACGAAAATAATTTTATGGTTGGGTCACAACATGAGGGACTGTATTTAAAGGGCCAGAAGGTTGAGAACCACTGACCTAGAGCTTTGAAGGCTACTGGATGATTTCGGATTTTATTTTATTTATTTATTTTTTTAATATATTTTATTGATTTTTTACAGAGAGGAAGGGAGAGGGATAGAGAGTTAGAAACATCGATGAGAGAGAAACATCGATCAGTTGCCTCCTGCACACTCCCCACGGGGGATGTGCCCGCAAGCAAGGTACATGCCCTTGACCGGAATCGTACCTGGGACCCTTGAGTCCGCAGGCTGACACTCTATCCGCTGAGCCAAACCAGTTAGGGCTGACTTCGGATTTTAAACACAATAGGAAGCTACTGAACATTCTAAAGCAGGGATGCCGTGTTTCAATTTGTGTTTTATAAAAGTCACCCTGGCTACTAGGGAGTGTACTGTAGGGGAAAGTCCCGGACACAGGCTGCAGGAGTGATTGAAAATTGGAAAGAGGAGCTAAAAGTTTTCTCTATCTTTCTAAATTAATACCATGGTACCCAAAGGTCAGAGAAATTATTCAACTTATGCTTAATTTCTTATAAACATCTGCCGTGTGTATTTTGCTACAAAATTACACTGTAAACATCTCTACTTTTAATTGATTATCTTAAAAAGATGCCAGAAGCAATGGGCTTCAACCTGTAACTTTCTGTTATTCTCTGGGTTTTTCATAAGAAATGAAAAGGGAAAGCCCTGGGCTGTCACCACAGTGAGGTCAATACCCACTGGTTTCAGCAAAGCAAACACCTTCTGCTGTGTCTCTTTCTCTGTCCATGAAGTATCCAGGGTTGGGAATGCCTTACGGGGTCCTGCTTGCCTTTCTTATGTCATCACAGAAAAAAACACATGCTCCCACGAGGGCTGTGCTCTCACAGCCTTCTGGGCTTTTGGATACTAGATTTATATCCCTTATCCGTGTAGGTTTTCTATAAATCACTTTGAGAAACAGGAGACCACTGATCTTGACACACTGTGTGCTGAATGGCCTTACACCCATAAGCAAACACGCACGCACTGCAGCAACCAGCTATTTCAACAAACACATGCAGTGAAACAAATATTCGCAGGCACATTTCTTTGCCCAGAGTATAAAGTGCTATTTATGATTACATTGTCCCAAACACAGCTGCTTATCTCGAAATAACAAATGGTTTTGTGTTTTTCGCAGAGATTTTGTAGGGAGAAAGCAAAGACATAATACGAAGCCCACTCTGGAAATGTCATGGGGAGTTTTCCATCCTGCTTCCAATCATGTCACTCTGCGGTCTCAGCAACTTGTTTTTTTCCTTGAAATTTAGCCACAGCTAAGGGAAGAGCAAAACGTGAAACATATGAAATCTATTCCCTTGGTGATGCCTTTATTTCAAAAAAACAATGCCAATTAAAGGTGAATATCTGAGAAACACGGATTCACAAGTGAGAAAATGTCCTGTGCTATTTATGGAAACATATAAAGCCTCACCACACTTTGTTCCAGTTATTATTTGAGAAGTTATATTTTCTAATGGTGAAGGGGGAGGCCTATGCTGCACCCAAAAAATAGATCAGGGATGTCATTGTGAACTGTTTTTGCTTTGTTTATCATGTGAATAGTAGTGAGCTGATAACTACTGGTCAAAGTTTCTTTTTAAAAAATATATATTTTCATTGATTTCAGAGAGGAATGGAGGGGGAGAGAGAGATAGAAACATCAATGATGAGAGAGAATCATTGATTGGCTGCCTCTTGCACGCCCCCAACTGGGGATCAAGCCCGCAACCCTGGCATGTGCCCTTGACCAGAACTGAACCCGGGACACTTCAGTCGACAGGCTGATGCTCTATCCACTGAACCAAACTAGCCAGGGCAGGTCAAAGTCTTTTGGAATCAAAATTACAAATGTCTTGACAGTGTAAAATAAGGTACCAAAGGTGAAATCTCTGAGAGCTAAGACAAAGGGCTTTTATTAGTGACAGCCCAATATGATAATTTCCCAGGGGTTTCCTTCTTCATTCATCAGGGGCCCAATCCTGTCCTTTTTGAGAAAGAGGTAGACTTTGAGGTGTAAACTCCCTAAGTAGAGACTTAGCCTCACTGTTAGCAGTAAGTGGCAATCTACAAGCCTTTCTGAAAATGGGGTTTGATGAGGGAAGAGGAGAGAACTTGCAGATGGTAAGAACTTATAATAAGAGACTGAATGAGCCATGAAGGTGGAGAAACGATACAAAGGAGAAGCTGGGGACATAAGAGTCAACATGCTTAGTCTCACTATGTTGCTGATGGCTAGCCTCGAATTAGAGAAGGTAGAGACATGGGCTACTCATGATATTTTTCTAGACATGTTGCTCACATGGAGAGAGGAATCAGAAAACCAAATCCAGCACTTTTACATGCCTATGAGGAAGGGTTGGCTCAGCACGCCTGGACTGCTCAAATCCTGCACAATCCCAACAAAGGCTGTTTTCATGACTGGCTCTTGGAATGTTCTGTCTGATAAGAGTACTTTTGCAAGCCGAGGCCTTGAACCACAGTGTATCAGTTGTCCAGGTAGTTTATGCTGAGCATGGGTCTCTGCTGAACACCTGCTTCCCCTCTAGGGGCTCAGAGCTTGTGACTGAGGTCAGTCACATAGGTGCTATATGCTTATGTGACTAATGTCCAATAGACACCCTGGACAACCGGGCTCAAAAACGTGTCCATGATAGGTGACCCTTTCCATCTGCCACACACCATAGGGGGAATGATGTACATTCTGTGTGACCTGACTGGAAGGAAGCTTGCTGCTGTTTTCTTCCAGGCTTTACCCACTGTGTCTTTTCCCTTTGTTGAACTTACTCTGCATCCTTTTCTATAATAAGCCATTATGATGAGCATGGCAAGCTGACTTCTGCGAGTCATGGAACCTGAAGGTGGTCTTGGAGACCTCCAATGCAAAAGTCCACTAGAATCCAACTATTGGTCATTCTAGCCAATCATGGAATGTCCACTCTGTATTCCTCGTGTAATACAGTTTCCAGGAAGTGACAAGAAGCCTCTCTCTAACAGATGACAAGGAATATACATGCACTGTGCTGATAGAACTGAAGTGGCCTATTGAATATCCAAACAATTTTTTTTAAAATATATTTTATTGATTTTTTACAGAGAAGAAGGGAGAGAGATAGAGTTAGAAACATCGATGAGAGAGAAACATCGATCAGCTGCCTCCTGCACATCTCCTATTGGGGATGTGCCCGCAACCCAGGTACATGCCCTTGACCGGAATCGAACCTGGGACCTTTCAGTCCGCAGGCCGACGCTCTATCCACTGAGCCAAACCGGTTTCGGCCAAACAATTTGTTTTTATTGATTTTAGAGAGAGGAAGGGGAGGGAGAGAGATAGAAACATTGATGAGAGAGAAACATCAATCAGCTACTTTCTGCAGGCTCCCTACTGGGGTTCAAGCCCACTACTCGGGCATGTGCCCTCACCAGGAATTGAACCAGTGACCTCCTGGTGCACAGGTTGACACTCAATCACTGAACAACACTGGCTGGGCCACACCTAACTTCTTACCTATGCAAACCAAGCATGGAAGAAACGGTTTTGCTATCAATGTCTCTTGATTTAGTCTAAACAAGAATTAATTGCTACAGAGAAGAATCACACTTTCCCAAGGACATAATTCTGCCTAATGGTGTCAATATCACTACATGTCACTACTAGTCTTGCCCCTGGAATCTATACCCTTATATTTTGAGCTCCTTGTGAGCAAGAACCATTATCTTCTTCATCAGGACTTACATAGTCACCTTCTACATCATTTGAAGGCTATGTAAGTTCTTTTTCATTTGTCACACACCCAGAGCTACTCGTCTTTCTTATTTTTTTCTTTCAGTGGGCTGACCCCTATTAACTGATTCACTCAGACTATCTTGCCTTATAGCTTAATACTGGATTTAATCAAAGGAGGGAGACACTCTCTAGAAATTTGAGTGAGGAAATAGAGAAAAGCAGGAGTTCCTCCTACTCTCTCTGTGCATGGGTACCATTCTTCTGGTAATGACTACATTCTTCTACAACTTCAGCTCCTCCCTGATAGAATAATCCATAGTGCCAGCACTCCCTGAGCTCTGGTTATAACATTTCTTCTTCTTGTACATCAGGCCTCATGGTGATAACATCTTCCATCAAACTCTCTTCACTGAGCCAGTGGAGTGTGCCCATCAGGAGATTGGCACAAGGGCCTGTACTGAGAGCTCAGGGAAAGTTTATAAAGAAAAACATGGATGAATGAATGAATCAATGAACAATCCCTGATTCCTCATAATTTACAGAAACCACATTGACAAATTCAGCCAAGCCAAAGTCCTTAATGTGTTTCGCTTTTCTGAGTTGTAGTGTAGCAGAGGCCTTGAGGTTAACCCAAAGGCTGCATATCAATGGTGAAGCCATCATGTGAGGCTGGTGGGGGGGGGGGAGGGGTTGCACACTATGAGGATTGATGTGTGCACAGCCTATGTGGAGGCTAACAGGCCCCTCTGCCTTGTCCCCTGGGAAACCCACGTAACCATCAGGTCTCCCAATCCCAAAGGGAACAACAGCAAAGGTTCCAGCTGAAACAAAATTCACACTCAGAAGGGCTGAAGCAAGGAGGGCTTAAGGTTGACAGAGGAGTGGGAAAGCTTACCACCTACAGGCCTGCTGCCTCGAGAGAGTTTGGAGCCAGAGAAGAAGGGACACCTGACAGGAGTCAAAGCAGGCTACTGGCAGAACCATAGTACTGGGGCAGGAAACGAGTGAGGAAATAACGACTTCAAACTCTTTCATCCTGGCGTAAAGTCTGCTGCCATTGTTTCCCAGTGGGGTAGCCTAATTCGAACCAGAGGACACGGGTGATGCAATCCAAGCCTCCCAGGGAATATAGCAGGTGGAACTTGCTAGAAGCAATGAGACATGAGAATAGCCAGCATGGAATGTCTAAAATCTTTTCCAAGGGAAGTGTGAATCTTTACTCCAGCCCAATCTAATAAGAACATCTCAGAGGGAAGCAGGGAGGATGGGTGGGTGGGAAGTGATCAACCAAAGAACTCATATGCATCACCCATGAACACAGAAAATCGGGTGGTGAAGGCCTGAGGCGGGCAGTAGCACAGACTAGAAGGGGTCAATGGGGGGCGAAAGGGGACATATATAATTCTTTCTAAAGTGAAGATTAAAAAAAAAAGAATATTGGTAACCAGGACCTTAATACAAATCTGCTGCTTTTGAAAAGAAATTTCAGAAACAAAGAACCACCCCATGAGGAGGGATTGACAAAGTGTAATACCTTAGATATCAGGTAGGCTGGATATTTATCAGATATGGTAGGTAGACACTAGTCCCTCTAATAGTACAGAAAGGAATCGGGGCTGGCCCTTGAGCTCGGAAGTCATCCTCCAGTTCTCTATCCCAGCACACTCCTTGACAAAGCAACCTGTTTCCCTTTTATCCTGGCATCAGCTTCTGTTTACGCCATTCAAGCTCCTCTGGCTGAAAAATCGTACTTTAGTTATCCCAGCCAACACCCATTGGTTGAAAAATGATGAGGGCTTCTCCCAAGAGGAAGCCTTTGATCACTGGAGCCAGATCCAGCTGTGAAATTGTGCGCTTCCTGCTCTGTTCTAACATTTTCTCTTAATTAGAGCAAGAGGGACGGCCTTGGGAAGTTGATTCTTCACCTGCTCACATAATATCTGTGCTTGCTTTCCGTGCCGCTATGTTCTCTGAGGAGGCACTTGGGGACCCATTGGTAAAATCTTGTTTTTGAGGTAATTGCGAGGGGAAAAAATGAAGCATTCACCTGAATGAAAACTCATTTTGATTCTATTCCCTACTCTCTCTTATGTTAAAGTCCAACCGCCCCAGATCTCAGGTTGTAAACAATATTATTCAATAAATTTCACTGCTGGAGAATAATCCAAGAGAACAGCCCCAGGCGGAGTGAAAACAGTGCGGCCTTCCTGACCTCAAATGAGCAGTTTTCCCCTCCGGCTGCAGGAAGCTGCTCTCAGCATCACCTGTCCTCATGGTTAGAGCGTCATCCTGTACACCAAAAGGTTGTGGGTTCGATTCCCAGTCAGGACACATACCTAGGTTTAGGGTTTGATTCTCAGTTGTGGCACGTGTGGGAGGCAACCAATCAATGTTTCTCCTTTTCTCTCGAAAACAAACAAACAAAAAAACAAATAAATAAAAACATATCTTCAAGTGAGGATCGTAAAAAGGAGCAAAACATGTAGTAATCTACATTTATGGATAATTATTGAAACAGTATCAGTATATTATTTTGATGGAATAACTGAAGTATTTTTTCCTATGTTCTGGACCAGTTCTTATAAACCTGAGTTTTAGGTAAAAAGAAAAAAAAAAATGCTCTATCCATTGAGCTACTACATTATAAGTCCATTGAAATTTAGATGTAAACACATTTAGATAAATCCAAAGCCTACTAGTGACGATCTCTACAACTAGGTAAGAACTGAAGAGAAAGTCATTCAGGGGGCAGGGTGCCTAGAACTTAATTAATAAAAACATCTCAGTACTTTGCATCATCTTCTGAAAACCTTGCTCTGTGTCTTCCAGATAGATAAGTACTAAGGGTGCAAACACACTAAATGTCTTTTTTTAATGGCATTTTATTTATTTTTAATATATTTTTACTGATTTCAGAGAGGAAGGGAGAGGGAGAGAGAGACAGAAACATCAGTGATGAGACAGAATCCTTGATTGGCTGCCTCCTGCATGCCCCCTACTGGGGATCAAGCCCGCAACCCTGGGCATGTGCCCTTGATCAGAATCGAACCCGGGACCCTTTGGTCCACTGGCCAAATGCTCTATCCACTGAGCCAAACCAGATAGGGTCTACATATCTTAATAAGATTCCCGCCCTCTCTTTGGCACAAAGACATATAGATTCACTACCCCTCACACACACACACACACACACACACACACACACACACACAGCTCCACACTTCATCACATGGGGGTCAAAATATAACTTTCCTCTCACCTTCTGAGGTCTTTGCGCTGGGCTAATAATCAAATCAACATAAGACAGATTAACAGGAGAAAATGGCCAATGTTCATTACATATGTGCATGAGGTGCCATAAAAATATGAGACCAGAAGCCTCATTGGACAGTTAAGGTTTACATGTCATTTTGGACAATAAAGAAGGAGGCAGAGGTCAGGGATTTTAAAGGGGAAACAAGTAATTTATAGGGCAGACATGTGGTTAACAAATTCTTTCTGGATCACGCAGAAGCAATGGGACACAACGGAATCTAACAAACAAGTTTTGCTTCATTTCCCTTTATCTGCCACATTCAGCTTATATGATGAGCTCAGGTGATGCTCTCTTCCTTTAAGCATATTTTTTAACCTAAATTCCTCTAGGCAGGCAGGGGGAGAGGCAAAGGTTCCTTCTGAGTCGTTTTGCTTCTTAGTAACTAGCTTAAAATCAAAACCCCAAAGGCATATTTTGGGGCGGCGAAACTTTGGTCAGTCCCTCTCAATCACTTCAAAGGGAATTTTCATTTTAAACAAGGACTCTTTGGAATTGGTAACTCATAATTGAATTTTTTTTCAATAGTTTTAAATTGATTTTTAGAGAGAGAGGAAGGGAGAGGGATAAAGAGATAGAAACATCGATGAGGGAGGAACATCAGGGATCAGCTGCCTCCTGCATGCCCCCACTGGGAATGGAGCCCACAACCTGAGCCCGTGCCCTCTTGGTTCCGGGGTCAACACTCAACCTTTGAGCCACACCAGCCAGTCACATTTAAAATTTTAAATAAGGTAAAACTTGAACAATTCTTTGGGATCACTTCTCACCTAATAAATATAGATGCTATCTTGCCCTCCTCACCTAATTCCTCTGTTGATATTGTCTGAAGAAAACAACATTGTATTCTACTTTTTCTGTGTTTTTGCATACCACCCATTTTGTTTTGCCCAGAGAAGAACTTAATAAAGATTACAGGTTCCTGAAATTAGTGGTGTTTGCTTTTCGAAAGATACATTTTGCTTTCAACAGTCTTGTCTTTGGGCTCATGGGATGTGTTGCTCTGTTGGAAACCAGAGTTAGGTAGGTGGAGACATCACAACAATTATTCCTAATTGCCAGGGAAATCTTGCCTTTTTTTAGCAGAAAGGGAAGCCAGTTTAGTTGACAGAGCGTATAACTGCTAAATAGGAGAAATGCAATTAGTAGCTGGTTGTGAGGTGAGAAAGAGAGATTTTACTTTATAACAACTGGGGGGAAAAAAGACTTGGGAATTATTTAAATGAGACAAGATGCAGGAACCAGCACAGACACTGCACTGCTCAAGGTCTATCCTAATCATCAGCTGCACTTCTCTTCCAAAGCATATTTGAAAAACAAGTGAGCTTTGTCTTCATAAGCTCATTATAGATAAATACAGTCATTAATTAGGAATGGGAAAGCAGGAGCTTTGTAGTTAGGCAACTCCAGTGTGAGCCTGGCTCTGCCATTTGTAAGCTGTATGACTTTTTGCGTGTTGTCAAACCTTCGTTAGCCTGCTTCTTCTATATCTGAATAATAATAAAACATCTTCAGAGAGCTGTTATAAAGGTTAAAGGAGATGATTATTACTTTTGAAATCATTGTTATTTAATTATGTCATTCACATTTAAGTGTAGGCTTTTATTAGCTCTAGGATATTAAGCGATGCATTTAAACTTCTCATGTGTAAAATGCATTTATTAATATATAGCTTTCAGGGACAACATGGACAAGCAACTGAGTATATAAACACATGAACATCATCTATTATGAAGTCTCTAATTCCTGCTTGGCTGATACTAATTGCTCAAGAGATGGCTGTTCCTCTTTTCTTTTCTCCTCCTTCCTTCCTTCCTTTCTCTTTATTCCTCTTTATTTCTCCTTTCTCATTTTCACTGCTGAGGTATAGTTACAAGGTTGGGTAAGATGCTACCTTGATTGCATCAACACAGAATTCCTCCTTTAGCAATTGCCTCCCATCTCCCTCTGAAAGCTGTCTCTCCAATTATAGAGCCTGACAGAGTTGCAATAAATAACTCACCAAGTTCAAATCTGAATCCTTCAGAATTGAAAGATGGGCGATTTTACATGTAAGGCCACAGCTCATCTCTTTTTCCAATCAGAAATCTAATAAAAAGTGTACCAATGGACTTCCCCTATCTGTTCCCCTGTTAACTTTCAATGTAAAGTGTCACTTCGGCTCATTAAAGACAAGAACAATAGTCAGAAGATGAATTTGATCGAACTCCCGAAGGTCTTGCCAGTAGCCTCAGAGGGAAGCAGGTCCCATTAGGCAGGAAGATGAGCATGCAGGCAGGAGACTCTGGGCCTAGGGCTGGGAGAGAAGGCCGTCTTTCTTTAGGCCTGGGGGGGGGGGGGGGAAGGCAGGGAGTGAATAATGAATGATTCCTATGCTCTTCACAGGGGTATCTGTAGGGCTGAATTGCTTCAGAATTCATGCCCAACTCAACACCAGCTTTTTCTCTGAAACTTTTCCTTCATCCAGTTCCTCCATCTCAGAGTTCTGGGGTATGCCTGCTTATATGACCTCATGGACTCACAGTATATTTCCAGTGAGACATCCTAAGTTTAATCAAGCTTCATGTGTTTATATATATTGTTTTCCTCCAAGGGAATCTACCACAATGCTAGTCACAGGGCTACTATTAAAAAATCCTTGTTTACTGATAATTGATATGACCTACAGTTCAATGTACTGTTGACAAAATAAATGTTCAACCCACAGAAAAGTTTTATAAATGTTTAATTGAGCCAAAATTTTGATGACATGCCCAGAAGAAAATCTCAATGGACTGAGAAAATGCTCCCGAGAATGGCAATTTTGCATTTCCATGCATGCACTTAGAATCAAAGGAAAAGTATAAGGAAAGGAATGGGATCTATTGGTGCTTGATTAAGGAGTTGGGAGAAGGCAAAGTAGGGACAACTCTAGGATTAGATAAGCAAAATGAAGAAACCCATCCTTTTTTACATTGGTGGGTACAGGATAGTTAACATTTACAGTACATAGAAATAGTATGTGGGGTGCAAGATGGCCATGAGGGTTCTGTGGTCTCATGCTCTAATGCAGTGGTTCTCAACCTGTGGGTCACCAACCTGTGGGTCGCGATCCCTTTGGGGGTCGAACGACCCTTTCACAGGGGTCGCCTAAGACCATCGGAAAACACATATATAATTACATATTGTTTTGTGATTAATCACTATGCTTTAATTATGTTCAATTTGTAACAATGAAAATACATCCTGCATATCAGATATTTACATTACGATTCATAACAGTAGCAAAATTACAGTTAGGAAGTAGCAACAAAAATAATTTTATGCTTGGGGGTCACCACAACATGGGGTACTGTATTAGGAAGGTTGAGAACCACTGCTCTAATGATCTTGTGCTCTGGTGCCTGAGGTTGTGATTTCAAGGGGTCTGGGAAAGAAATTACTCTAACATTTCAAAGGTATATTATCCTAGATGCATAAGCTCATTTAAGGTTATTGTTAGGCATATTCTGCACCTTTCCCCTGCATTCAGTTTCTCCCCTGCTCTCAGTACTCTTGCCCTTTCGGCCATTTTCTTGTTATTCTCATTTCAGGTGTCCCAGGAAACAGCAAAGCAGCCGAGAAAAGCAGCTCTAGACCCAGCTTCCTGCAACCGCCTGTACCTCCATCCAACCCACACAAGAGACATATAAATATCCCGCCCTCCCTACTCTTGCTTGCTCACACTGACACACTGGTCTCAGCCCGCTGTGAGAGAATGCAATAAAATTTCTTAAACTCTCACAATGTCTCTTGGCCTGGCTCCTATCGGTGCAGACCTAACAGTTAAGAATTGACTTTTGCTAAGGAAGCTATAGGTAGGGATTTATGGTCAGACCTTCCTGTGCCGGCCTGCCATGTGGTCCCCTTGAGCTTGCCCGGTTTATTACACAGCCTCCTATTCATTCCCAGTCCTAGAGAGCTATACTTGAGAATTCTTAAAGTCTCAAGAAAAAAATTATTCAGATACACTTTAAATATTGGCATGATTTAAAAGAAAGGAAAAAAAAGCGTAAATTAATTTTGGCTGTAATAAAACTGCATTCCAAACATCATAAAATCGAAGGGTTTTGCAAGTATATGTGCTTCTTTTCCAGATTATTTCTTGACTGAAATTCTGTAAGAACTTTCTAACTAGTTATCCAGATTCCCTATTTATCTCCCTGTAAAGGAGCCTAAGTGATCTTTGCTAAAATGTAAATCTGATCATGTACCCCAATGGCTTCTGTTCAAATTTTAAGTAACATTCAAACTTCTTATTTTGGCCTCTCCTGCCTCACATGATCCCATGCTGCCTGCCTCTTTGATCACATCAACAGTCACTCTCTTCCAAGAGCCAATTTATAGCTTTCTCCCCTTCAGTCAGTAACCCAAACTGTTTTCTGCCTCAGGGCTTTTAGTCACTGCAGTACTAAGAGTCTAAACAACACTCAGTTGAATGTTATCCTTAGTGATAACACTATTTAATATTTGCTTGCTATGTATATTTACTTTGTGTGTTTTAAGTCTATTGAAGCTTTAGGGGAGGAGTGGTCTTGTCTGCCATGATCTGTTCTATCTTCTTGTTTTAATTATCAAGAATATCACTCACAGACAGCAGGCACTGTGCCAATATCTATTCAACATCTGAATGAAGATATAAATTAATACACCAAATCCACAGATGAGATATAACCACAGTGTCTCATTGAATCCCTCTGAAGGAAAAAATCCATCATTATGCATATTAAGAATTTGAGTCTTAATGTGAACACACAAGTAAGCACAGAAAATAAGCAAAAAGATTTTAAGTGGTTTAAAATGGCCAACAATAATCCTAATCCTATTCTCTCTAGGCATGTTTAGTAATCCTAAATGCAAAATGGTTAAAGTACTAAGACACGTGTGTGTGTGAGTGTGTGTGTGTGTGTGGTGTGTATATTAAAAGAGAGTAAGAATTTTTGTTTAGTGAGATATAATAAAAATAATATTTTTGTACATTTGGAGTAGTTTTAAAGACTTATGAGAAAAATATTGTTTTTATGTGACTTAAAGCTTTGAATTCACTTTATAACCAACCTCTTAAATTGTGCCTTCACTTTCACTGTGTGCATAACTGTATATATTATTTATTATATAGTTTTGGTCACTGTTAGAGAAAAAATAGTTGGTTTATTATGATAATCAAAATGCAGTCATTTATACATTTTTAATGTGCTCAGCACTGAGGGATGTACTTGTATTTGTTCGGCAAAAAAATATCCTTAAATGGCCCCTGTATGCCAAGCAGTGTGGAAAATTCTAAGAAATAAAAAAGAATGTGTTCTTTATCCACAGCAAGGTTATAGTATAATACAAAAGGGAAGCATAACCTTTAGAAGCAAACTAGCAGACTGAGTAAGACAAGATGCAATTAAGATTTGAATTGTGGGTAATGAAAGCAGAAGTACAGAAAGACAAATACAGAATTCAGAGGAAAAGATGTTATGAAAGCAGAAAAGGTAATGGGATGATTGACAAAAATAGAAAGAAAATGAATTCAATTTGACCAGGTAAACCACGTTGGGGAGACTCCAAATTAGAAACCAGGCATGCCTATGTGTGCATATATCTGCATATGTGTGCATGTTACCTTTTGCAACTAAAAACATATTAGACATAATATGCCTAATGCACATAATAGTAAGTTGGCAACAGGAAATCCATATAGTTGTCCACCTTTTCTCCGTTCTCTAATTAATTGCTTATACCATTTTCATTCATACACTGTAGACCTCACCTTATATGTACAAGGTAGCTCCTAAAAATAAGGGGATATAGGCTTAATTATATGGAGGTAGATTTTCAATAATGTGAGAAAAGGAACTTATTTCTTTTCCCAACTCATAGTTGCAACATCTCACACCAATCTTGGAAGTGCTGCTTTTCATAGGCAAAAGATTACTATTAGTTTCTTATTTTTTTCACCTCTCATATTGATTGCCATCCAATTCACAGAAAGGAAGAAATCAGTCCTTATTCAGGAAATGGAAGCTACTTTTGTTCATTTCATATAATAGCCAATTTAAGTTAGAAATCGTATCCATTTTCTAGTTTGGATACCTGTTTCACAAGCTCAGCGCATTCCAAGATGCCTATTTTATGAAGCCAGCGAGGATATTCAGAGAAATTGTCCATCATATACTTCATATCCTAAGATTGCCAAGCTCATCAGAGTGACAATACTGGATTGATTCCAATTGTCAGGCAAACTATAGTAGTGTAAGAGATCAGTAAATAAGAGGTCACTTATCCTTGAATTCAAATTACTAAACTATTGATGCAAGAAAACTTGAGATATTAAAATATGTATACAGAGTTAGATGTATAAAAGAAACTAGAAAGGTTAACAAATAACAGTGAGAATAAAGGAAATAGATCTAAGTAAATATTTTCACTTTATAATCTGTGAACCTACAAAATCGTTACAGTAATGATACTGTTGTTCAAAAGTTTATTGGAGCCCAGCCAGTGTGACTTAGTGGTTGAGTGTTGACCAATGAACCAGGAGGAAGTCATGGTTCAATTCCCAGTCAGGGCACATGCCTGAGTTGTGGGCTCAGTCCCCAGTGGGTGGCATGCAGGAAGCAGCCAAACAATGTTTCTCCCTCATTCATGTTTCCATCTCTCTATCCCTCTCCCTTTCTCCCTCTAAAAATCAATAAAATGTATTTTTTAGTAGTTGACTAGAGCTTTTATAAAACTATATTTAGAATAGTTTTAAAAAACCCACGAAGTCATATTTTTAAAAATCAAACTTTATTTTTGACCCCTACATCTTAATAATAAAATTAATCTAGAAATTACTACTGGGTCTAGAAATTACTTGGGGGTATCAATTATATCATAGTCCCAAGAAATTTTTTTTCATTTGTTCTACTCTACAAAAAATAAAGAGGGGAAAAAAAGTTACAGAATCTAAAGATAAGCTCTAAATGAAAATCCTGGAAGAAATTTACATATCATCATGATAGACTGTAAATTGCACATGTTAGTTTTGATGGAAAACTTATCTTTTGAATACATAAATTATGCTTTATCTGTGGAAAATTAAGTCTTGTATTTAATCACATATTTTAATATAACCACATATTTTACTTATTGGGATTCCTACAATGTAGGCCATTCTGGGAAAAATCATTTTTCTATGGTATTTTTTTCTAAAATTTCTATGAAGTGATTAAAAAATGGGAAAAATTTATGTTGACAAGGTAACTGGAGGGGAAAAACTGGTTGTTAGATTACTAATTAGGAGTAAACATCTTTAGAAAATCAGTTTAAATTATAAAAGTTTAAAGACATTAGAAAGTAATATTGAACCTTTGTTTAAAGCTCTATAAATAAACCAGAATTAGAAAAATCCTAATAATTTCTTTCTGTTTATTTGCTATGTTATCCTTTTTATTGACTTGAAAACATAAAACTCCACATTCCAGAAATTGTTGACTTTCTACCTAAAAGTACTATCCTCTTCACTGAGAAAAGGAACTTGGGCTCTAGCTGGTTTGGCTCAGTGGATAGAGTGTTGTCCTGTTAACCCAAGGGTCCTGGGTTTGATTCTGATTAAGGCCATGTACCTTGGTTGCAGGATCTTCACTAGCCAGGGCCCTGGTCAATATTAATGGCAAGACATAAGTCTATCCTTAAACATAAGTGAAGAAATAAAAGTTAGAGGTTAATTTAACAACTATAAGACAAAAAAAAACCAAAATATGGCTTGGAGACTGATTAAATATGGAGGAAGTTAAATAGAGGGAATTGATTAAGGTATGGTGATGTTACTCTTTAATCTAGAGAACACAGGAATAGCCTTTAGAGCAGAAAATATGACTAGTGTGTATGTGGGGTGGGGGGAACTTAACCAATCAATTGCAAGAAAATTTAGTCACTTTCAGATTTTCTTAGTCATTAGAGATTTAAACTGTGCCAAATTAGCATTTATATGCTCAGCAGAGAAAAATGACTAGGGATATGTGGAGTGAAGTCATGGAAACATATATGACTTGGAATGTACTGGTTGATGCCCAAGGTCTGGTTGCCTATGCATCATCTATAAGATTTTTCTCATAAAATGTACCATAAGATGGGATAATAGCAGTGAGCCAAGGCCCCTCCCTATGCTAAATCAGTAAAAGGAAATAAAACAGAATTAGATATGGTCCAAAGAGCAAAAGTTTAATGAGGATATAAGACAGTCATATATGAAAAAGATAATACACAATTCACAGCAAGTACCAAATGAATGATTATCAATGGAGTGTACTGGATAATTTGCTGAGCAAGGTAGCTAGTTAGTTCTCCAAGCTAGGGAGATTTCAGCATAGAAAACTAAAAACAGATCTTAGTCTACCCACAGCCAATTACTACTTATAACAATATGTCCCTTTAGATTAGATTAAAAAGCTGAAATTTATTGTGTTCACTAATGTTAGCCTCATATGAAGTTTTTTATTTAATCTCATGATAATTTTTAAAAGTTGGAATGATTTTTTGGCTCATTTAAAAGGCATGTGCTGTTTAAAGTGGCTTAGTAACTAAGCCGGTATCATAGAAAGGACTCATGTTTAGTTCTACCTTCAACTGCATGTTCTGGCCACTACACTGTTCTTTATTTGCTATGTTCAACTTACGTAGTGTCATTTGCAAATATGACACACATATAATCACATTTCATTAATTAACTTATGAGACTCTCTTGTGCCCTGAGTGTATATTCTGACTCCATCTTATACTATCTATGTTAACATGAATAGGTCATTTATCTTTTGCGTGTGTCTGTTTCCTTATTTACATAACAGAGATAAAATAAATTTCCTGACAATCTTTCAATATTGCTTTGGCTTGTAAACTAACTGCTGGATAGAAGACAATTTTAAGATATAGATAGATGATAGATAGATAGACAGATAGATAGACAGACAGATAGATAGATAGATATAGATAGCATCATTATTTTAGAGGTTTTTGACATATGCAATGTTCAGGAGGTAATTCATGAACACAATATGGAACATCCAAAAAGGAAATATTTGGAAACTTTATTTGGTAATGTTGGCCTATAATAAAGCAAAATATTAGTGTCAGACAAAGAGTATTTTAAAGACAAATTCAAATGGCCAGAGAGAAAAAAATAAATCTCACCATCTCCAACTCCTTTGCCCTCAGTTTCTATTTTTAGGTGCCCAATGTTCCACTGTATCTAACACCCCCGCCCAAAATAATGGTTAAGTATTCTACTTTTATTACTGCACTGACTACTCCACCAACTCTGCCTCAGTTTCCTGAATTAAAATGATTGCGACAAGTATCCAACTTAAATAAATGTTTGGGTAGCCTAAGGCAATGATGGCAAGGATTCTTCAATTTTAAAGCAATATCTAGAAATAGTCATCAGAGAGGACAAAGGAAAGCAAAACAAAACTGGAAACCACAGTCAATGTTAAACTTATACTAAAAATGTTTAAAGGCTGTACATTGAGAATAACTGAACTATCCTCATAAATCAGGTGCATTTGCTCTTACATTAGTGGATCTGTAAGTAAATTCAGTAAAACACAATTGCAATATTGGAAAACTGCAGAGGTATCGATTTAGATGATCTATAACACACAGAAAAGGGAAACTACAAAGTACAAGTTTTTGTCATGTTAATTAGCATAACTCCCTATTTCACACAGTCAATAAAAATTCAAGTCGATTTCCCAAATCTGTGCAGGACATGAGAATAATCAATATTCACAGTCCAATTGTAAGTTAGGAGGATCCAAAATTAAAGTTTCTGACAAGATGATAGGAGTCTTACTAATCTATACAGCTTTCATCACAAATCAGTGCTACCTTCACTAATAATAGCAAGTCAGTGAATCAGCAGTTAAAATGTCTGTTGTCTTTCTAAAAAAAATATATTGATTTCAGAGAAGAAGGGAGAGGGAGAGAGACAGAAACATCAATGATGAGAGAGAATCATTGATCGCTGCCTCCTGCACGCCCCACACTGGGGATCAAGCCCAGAACCCAGGCATGTCCCCTGACTAGGAACCATGACCTTCTGGTTCACAGCTCAATGCTCAACCACTGAGCCATGTTGGTTGGGCAGAAAATGTCTGTTATCAACACAACTTGTAAATATTCACTCAAAAGCCCAAATAACTTCCTAAGTTATTTTATTAATGCATCAATAAGTAGATTTTGAGTACCTACCATCAGTTCAAAATGGTGCTGCTATTAGCTCCCATTTTGTTTCCTTTTCACTAGTTGCTCAGATCTACTCTCCTTATCCCCAAGCAATTTGCATTTTCAAACCTATTCTAGTTTAAGAGTCAGAGCCAAAGATAATGAAGAGTTTGCCAGTTGTCTCACTGCGCTCATCATTAAAATCTACTCCTCTGATTGTAAACCTGTTTGTGAATAATGAGTGTTCTTAAGGCATCTGCTTTGTCCTAGCTAGTTTTCCCGTATAACGCACACTTACCTACTCCATTACAATGTTTATATATGGATGTCACTGCCTCTATTACAGTGAGCTAAACTCTACTTCCTATACATAATATTCCTCTCAGTCATTTCTCAAGATCATGCCCAGATTACATCAACTGTCTCAACCCAGGAAGGGAAGATCTCACCTTTCTTCTCCTCTGGCTTGGTAGAAAAAGAAGTATCCTAAATCACAAGCTGATGGGAGCCCAGAAAGTGATCTATCATTATCCTCACATTGAAGATAATAGCCTGACACAGTTCCTGGGATCTTGGCTGAAGTAGAAGACTGCCATGATTCATTACTAAGCTAGCCACACTGCAAAGCTCATGTTAATCCTTCTTTTCCATGAGTGTCTGACAGCAGTAGAGTAATAGATAAGTGAATTGGAGCCAGATTATGGAGAGCCCTGAAAAGAATGCAGGAGAGTTTGAAATTTATCTGATAAATTGAGTAGGAAAAAATCCAAGTTAAAGTAGAATTTTAGAGTAGTGATCATACACTGATTTGCTTACAGAAGATCCGGTTTTTACTTCTGTCTGGTGAAACTTTTAATAGTATTACTTTCACTCATAAGAGATTCTGTATTTGGACAAAAACAAATTATTGCCATCCTATAGTTTGTGAAGATCATCATGTGAGGTGGTTTAGATTAATGGAAAAAGTATTCATTATTTATGATACCATTGAAATAGCCATCCATTGGCAGAAGAGTAATGTTTTGTTCAATATCTTTTACCTACCTCTCTGGATCAAGCAAGTGTACTCTTGGTTCATGTCAACTCAATAACGTCACTTCTGCCAAAAAGAGCTTTTATTGTAGGTAAATAAAAATAGAATGACTTCTTAGTTCTGATTTGCCTGGAAGTTAATATTCTTTAACTGATTATTGCACTCTCTCAAAATATCATTGGCTTTTCCCATAACTTTATCTTTTTATTATTGAAACTTGATGTTTAGTTATGGTACATGTATTTTGATTTCTATTTGTAATTTTATTTCCTTAGCTTATATAATAAGAAATAAAAAGTTCTGTACATGTTTTCCTATGAAATTTTAAGTTTCATATAATTAGTCATTAAAATGTTTAAAAAGTTGTTAGGAAAGGTGGGGATGTGTTCTTGTATATCCACCCCTCACATTAAAAGTCAGTTTTAAATCTCAATGATTTAGAAATTCCTGTATCAGCTCTGAAGTCTGTGAAAGGTGCAATGTAGATCTCTTCTAGTTATAAAGCTGAAGAGACTATATACTCTTCCTTACCATTATACAATATCCTCTCAATGCACAGTACCTCCTAAAATCAGTAGGATAAAGGCACTCATGGAGATATGTAGAGAATCTTCATTGAACTC
This sequence comes from Myotis daubentonii, assembly GCF_963259705.1. Taxonomy (NCBI): domain Eukaryota; kingdom Metazoa; phylum Chordata; class Mammalia; order Chiroptera; family Vespertilionidae; genus Myotis; species Myotis daubentonii. The sequence continues at coordinate 29,406,614 of NC_081851.1, forward strand.
TATTTGGCTACTCTACCTCAATAACATCGAAACCAGTTAGGGAAGTGTAGACTCCTCCTTGAAGTAATAGACAATGGCACTAAGTAGACAAGATGTATTCATAGGATATCCCTCGCACAAAGGTGGTTTAAATACAAAGACCAATACGTACAGTTTGCCTTGATGAAAGAGCTTCATGTATACCATGAGAAAAAAGGAAATAAACTGACTACATATATGAACCGATACCAGTATTTATTAGGCTTTTTTTAAGGGAGAGTAAAACAGAAAAAAACTGACTTATAAAAATACTTTTCAGTTGGAAAGACAGAACATCAATTCAAAATGCTAAGATGAAGCATAATTTAAAAATAAATTATGATATGAATCAGAAGATAATTTAAGAATTATACTTTAAGTTTCCATATAATCCAAATAGATTCTTTGAAGTAAAACATATATTTGTAAATAAGACACGAAAATAACTAAAACACTAAGCAAACTACGTAAAATAATGACACTAAAGTCATTGGACCTCAGGCAATGAAGAACCATGTTTTCTGAGATAGGGAAACATGAATTGAGCCTTACATTGACCCCAAATTATATTATGTGAAGAAAGTTTCAAGGAGGAGTTCAGGATGGGAAACCTATGCAGTCTCCCTTGGTTGAGGAGCGGAGCTTGGAGTCTGGGAAGCCAAGGATGATAGAGCACACATGACAGAACAGCAGAAAAACAAAGCAAACAAAAAGCAGAGAGCTGCACAAGGGAGGAATTCCAAATATCCACATAGCTCTTGAAGCTTCCTGGGATATGGAATATAGATACAGCTCTTAATGTTCTTTCCTATTAATGCTCCCAATGTTATCACTCATGGGCCAGTTACTCTATATTGATTATTTTTATCATTATTATGAATTGTCTTTTCCTGATTCTTTACTTTTCTGGTAATTTCTGATTTTATGTCATAAATGAATTTTACTTTGTTGGATGCTAGATATTTTTATATTCCTATAAATATATTTGAACTCTTTTTTGACACAATAAGTTAGGTGAAAACCATTTGACACTCTCAAGCCTTCTAGGTTTTCTGGATGAAACCAGAACTATATTGATCTAGTTGGTTTTTTTTTGTTTGTTTGTTTGTTTTCTTCTGGTAAGGTAAGGCCTTTCTACTCAACATGGGGATCCCTGATATATAATAGTTTCAGTCTTGGAATCTGGGAATCTGGGTGGTGATTATAGCTGCTGATCTTGGCATTGTCTGAGTTCTGGGCACTGTTCCTGCTAATCCTTTTGGTCCCTGTCACCCCTCACGCCTTCTTGGAACCCACCTTGGGTATTTACTCAGATGAGTGCACTGATCAGTACATAATTGAATTCTCTATGAAATTATCAGATTGATTTAAAATAAAGATCCATATACTGCCAAAAAGTGTCAGTTAAGTATAAAAACATAAATAAAGGTGTAAGGCAGGAAAAAGAGATCCATACTAACACTGATCAAAAAGAGCTGGAGTAGATATATTAATATCACATTAAAGAGACTTCAAAACAGTCTCTAATCAAAGAGAAAGAGGACCACTTCATAATGATAAAGGGAGTCAATTCATAGATATAGCCATCCTGTGTATGTACCACATAGAAGAGTGTTAAAGTGACTGATGTAAAACTGGTAGGACTGCAAGGAGAAATCCTATTGTAGACAAATTCTCAAATATAGTTAGGGGTTTCAATAATTTCATTTCATAATGAACAGTACAAGTAGAGATAAAAAATTAAAAACACATAGATACTTGAACAACATTATCAATCAATTTTGCTAACTTATATTAATTAAATATTCCATACAAGAACAGAAGCAAAATATACATCCTTTACAAGTGCATTTGGGGCATTTATAAAGATAGTCCACATATCTACACTAATAAAAGAGAAACATGGTAATTGGCGTACGACCGCTACCCTTTCATTGGCTAATCAGCGAGATATGCAAATTAACTGTCAGCCAAGATGGCGGCCAGCAGCCAGGCAGCTTGAAACTAACATGAGGCTTGCTTGCCTCAGTGACGGAGGAAACCAACGTTCCCCGCCTGCGGCTGCAGGCCTCTGAGCAGGCAGTTTAAGAAACATTGTAACAAATACCGCCAGACTTCAGCCAGCAGATTCGCAACATTGTAAGCAAAGGCCAGAAACCTACTTTCAGCCGCGCGGAGGCCTAAGAGCTGGAGCCAAGCCTCAAGGTAAAGCTGGCCCAGAATAAAAAAAAGAAAAAGAAAAAAAGGAGCGGTTGGGAACTTCAGTCACTCCCAGCCTGAAAACAGCCCTCAGCCCCTCACCCAGACTGGCCAGGCACCCCAGTGGGAACCCCCACCCTGATCCAGGACACCCTTCAGGGCAAACCAGCCGGCCCCACCCATGCACCAGGCCTCTACCCTATATAGTAAAAGGGTAATATGCCTCCCGGCACCAGGATCAGCGTGACAGGGGGCGGCGCCCAAACCCCCTGATCGCCCTGCGGCTGTGTGTGTGACAGGGGGCGGGGCCCCAACCCCCTGAGCAGCCCTGTTCTGTGCCTGATAGGGGGGAGCTCCCCAACTCCCCCCCCCCCACAGGCCCTGCTCTGTGTGTGATGGGGTAGAGCCATAACCTCCCCATCGGCCCTGCCCTGAGTGTGAGAGTGGCGGTGCCCCAACCCCCTGATCGGCCCTGCTCTGTGGGTGATAGAAGGCGGTGCCTCAACCCCCTGATGGGCCCTGCTCTGTGTGTGACAGGGGGTGGCGCCGCAACCTCCCCATCGACCCTGCCTTGAGTGTGACAGGGATGGTGCCCCAACCCCCCAATCGGCCCTGCTCTGAGCCCGACCAGGGGCTGCACCTAGGGATTGGGCCTGCCCTCTGCCACCCGGGAGCAGGCCTAAGCCAGCAAGTCGTTATCTCCCGAGGGGCCCCAGACTGCGAGAGGGCACAGGCCAGGCTGAGGGATTCCCCCCTCCCACCTGAGTGCACAAATTTTTGTGCACCAGACCTCTAGTTTCATTACAAAAGCTATTCAATAGATTTAAAAGAATTCCAGCCATACAAAGTATGTTCTCTTGTTATAATGCAATTAAAGTAGATGTCAATAACAGGAAAATAAACAACATTGAGAATCCCCAAATATTTGGAAACTAAACACAATTCTAAATAATCTGTGGGTCAAAGGTGAAGTCAAAAGCAACATTTTAAATGACTTTGAAACTAGATGAAAATGGAAGTAACGATGTTTCTAACTCTCTAAACATAAAAATTTGTAGGAGGCAGCTAAAGCAATAGTGAAAAAGTCATAGAACTAAATTATATATTAGAAGACATGATCAAAATAAAAAATAAAAAACTATAGCTTCCATCTTAAGAAACCAGAAAAACAAATTACGAAATTAGAGACTGAAAACAAAGGAAAACAAAACAAAAAAAAACCTTAAGAAAATAATAAAGATCACATGGGAAATAAAATAGAAAACAAGCAAGTAAGGGAGACAGAGGAAAACAAATCACAATACACATTTATCAGAATGTTTAAAATTTAATGTTTAAAATTATAGCGAATATTGTCAGTTGTAACAACTTGAGGTTTCACATACTGCTGGTAAGAATGTAAAATGATGCCACTATACTAGAGAATAATTGGCAATTTATGAAAAAGTTAAACAAACACCAACTATATACCCATGAAGTTCATTCCTAGGTATTTGCTCAAGAGAAAATATATGTTCACACAATCTTTTACATGACTATCTATAGCAGCTTTATTTACAGTAGTCAAATACAAGATCCAATTCAAGTACACTTCAAGGAGTAACTGGGTAAATAAATCATTGTATAGCTATACAATACAAAACAATACTACTCAGTAATAAAAAAGAATGAGAGGTCAATTCATGTAGAAACACAAATGAATGAGTATGTTGTGGGTTGAAGCAAAAATTACAAAAAATTCAGAAGAGTGTACATGTTGTATAAATCATTTATATAAAATTGTAGAAAAAGCAAGCTAAGCTATAATGAGAAAAAAATAGATCAGTATTTGCCTAAGGTTGAAGGAAAGGAAGGAGTATAAGAAGAGTATGAGTGTAGAAAGGGACATTAGGAAAGTTTGGGGGTGATGGTTATGTCCATCATCTTATCTAGTTTACTGCACATCAATAAAACTGTGTGTTGAGTGTGGGGGGTATTTAATAATTTATTGGTGAACAAGAAAAACTAGTAAGTAGGATGAGATAAGAAAGATGTTAAGAAATAATGTTTCACCCTTGCTGGTTTGACTTAGTGGATAGAGCATCGGCCTGTGGACTGAAGGGTCCCGGGTTCTATTCCTGAAAGGGCATGTACCTTGGTTGCAGGCTCGATTCCTAGTGGGGGTTGTGCAGGAGGCAGCTGATCGATGTTTCTCTCTCATCGATGTTTCTAACTCTCTACCTCTCTCCCTTTCTCTCTATAAAAATCAATAAAATATATTTAAAAAAAGTTTCAAAATTAATATCAACATTAGAAACAATAAAAGACAAACAAAAACAAGTAATATTTAATAATTACTTGTGGATAAATTTGAGAAAATATCAAAAAGAAATGCTGAGGGATGTCAGCAAATGGCAAAATACGAAGTCCCAGAGCCTTCTTATGTCCATGGAGACAGCAACTAAACAACAATACCTGGACCAATGCTCGTTCTGAGACATCCAGAAACCAGCTGAGTCTCTTGCACCTCAGGCAAATGCAAAACTAGCCACATTAAAATAGTAGGAAACCCTGTAGTACTCACTAGTCATAGTCTCTTTTCCCAGCTCAATGTAATGTGATGTGATTGGGAGAAAACGCTTAGCTTCTGGCTTCACTCTGGAGAGGGAAAGAGAAGACTGGAACATTTGTCCAATGTCCAGACATTTTGAAGGGCTGCCCAAAGGACTGGTTTCTGTCTTGTCTGAATCTCATGCTGAAGTAAAGGGTGCTCCGGTGGTGGCTACTGAGAACAAAAGTAATGGTTTACACCAGCATGCACTCACTTGCTATAGTCCCCCGCTCAGCTCAGCATGGAACAAGTGGGAGAAAAACCATCAACTTCTGGGTACTCCCTTGCAAAAAAAAGAGATTTGGTGCATGTGTTCAAAACTGAGACTTTTTGGTTGGCATGTCTGAGGAACCACTTTCTGTCTTGTCCAAATCAGAGCAGTGATAGGACCCAGTAAATTCTAGGAGCATGAAAGATGCTGGAAACAAAAGGGCGTCGGGTAGCTTGCAGCAGCCAGAGAACATACAGTACTGTGCACAGACACCAAAGAATAGAAATAACAAGATCCTGAAAAAAGAAACAATCAGGCCTCTTGAATTGTGAATTTATATGCACGCGTCTGGGAAAGATTCACTCACTGAAAATATTTGTGAGGCCCCCAGACTCTCTAGCTGATTTGATTGGTGAAGGACCTTTTCTGTATGAGGTCAGTCTATAAAGATTGGGACAGCTACCTGTTGTTTTTTCATACGTGTGGATCCTAACAGAAAGTTGCAAGGAACACAAAGAAGCAGAGAAATATTGCACAGTTAAAGGAACACAATATTTCTCCAGAAACCAATCCTGAGAAAATGAGGCATATGAAAGACCATAAAAGAATTCAAAACAACCATCACATATTATCAACATGCTCAAAAAAAATATGAACAAAGTGAGAATTTCAACAAAGAAATTAAAATTATAAAATACAATGAAATGGATTTTGGAGCTGGGAATAAAATAACTGCATTGAAAAATTCACCAGAGGGGCTCGATGACAGACTTGATTAAGCAAAAAAAAAAAAAAAAAAAAAAGAATCAGAAAACTTGAAAAAAATATTTGAAAATATTGAGTCAGAACAGCAAAGAAAGATAAAGCATTAAGAAAGCCAAAGGGATAGCATCAAAGAGCCCAACATCAGGAACCCCAGAAGAAGCGAGAAAGGGGCAGAAAGCTTTTTTGAAGAAATAATTGCCAAAAACATTCTTAGGGGGAAGAAAGGGTACATTCAGATTCAAGAAGCCCAGTGGAGTAGGAAGAAATCAAAGAAATTCAAACTGAGACACATTACAATCAAATTGTCAAAAAGAAAGAAATTATTTTGAAAGCAGGAAGAGAAAAGAATTATACAAAAAAAGCTCCCAGTAAAACATCAGTGGATTTGTCAGAAGAATCCCGGCAGGTCAGGAGGGAGGTGGATAATAAAATCAAAGTGCTAAAAAGCAAGCAAACAAACCAGAAAATGCAACCAAGAAAACTGTAACCATCAAAACAGTCTCTCAAAAATAAAAGAAAAACAAAGACTCTCTTTGGGAAAGATATTCCATGTCAATAATAACCAAAAGGAACAAGAGTGATTACTAATATTAGATACTTCAAATCAAAAACTGTCAAAAGACACAATGTAAGATATTATTTAAAAATAAAGTGTTAATTAACTAAGAAGATACTAAATTTATAAATATGTAATTACAAACCATTGGAACACTCAAATAATGAAGCAAACGTTAATAGAACTGAAGAGAGAAATAAACAGAATTTTAGCACAATTATGGTAGAAGATTTTAGTGCTCTACTTTTAATAATGGGTAGATTATCCAGATAGATCAATACAGAATTGGAGGACTTGAACACTATATAGCAAATGGACCTAATCAATGTGCCTGAACATTTCACCAACAGCAGAAGATTACACATTCTTCTCAAACACATTCTCCAGGACAGATCACATATTAAGTCACCAAAAGGGCTTTACAAATTGAAGATTAACACAATATTAAGTATACCACAGTATAATAACACTAGAAATCAGAAGAAAAATTGGAAAATTGACAAATAAGTGGAAATTAAAAAAAAAAACTACTGAACAATGGGTCAAAAAAGAAATCAAGGGAAAATTAGAAAATACTTTCTCAAATGCAAATGAAAACACAACATATCAAAACTAATGGGATACTGTAATAGCTGTAATAACAGGAAACTTTAGAAAAACAATTGCCTACATTAAAAAAAAGCAATCTAGCTTTACACCCTAAATTACTAGAAAGAAAAAAGAACAAACTAAGCCAACAGCAGAAGAAAGAAAATAAAGATCAGAAATAAATAAAACAAAGAAGAAAAAAAAGAAAAAGAGTTGTTTTTTTAAAATATTATCAAAATTGACAAACTTTAACTAGACTAAGAAAAAAAGGATACAAGTAAAATGAGAAATTAATAGAGAAGACATTACAATTGATGCCAAAACTAAAAAGGATTAGAAAAAACTACTATGAAAAATTATATAACAAACAGGATAACCTAGAAAGTCCTCAACAAAATACTAGCAAACTTATTTCAACAACACATCAGTAGGATCATACACCATGACCAAGTAGGATTTATCCCTAAGATTCAAGGATGTTACAATGTATGAAAATTAATGTGATACATAACATTAATAAAACAAAATATAAAATAAAAAATTATCTCAATATATGCAGAAAAGCTTTTGACAAATCAACATATTTTCATGATAAAAACACTAAGAATAGAAAGAAATTACATCAACATTTTAAAAGCCATATGGAAAGCTACATTTAATATACTCAATGGTGAAAAATTAAGCACTTTTTTCTCTAATATTAGGAACAAGGCAGGAATGCCCACTGTGGCCACTTCTATCAACACAGTGTTGGAACTCATAACTAGAGCATTTATGGAAGAAAAACTAAAGGCATCTAAATAAGAAAGAAAGAAGGAAAATTATCTATTTGAATATGACACAAACTTATATGTAGCAAACCCTAAACATCACCCCCACCAAAAATTTGTTAAACTTGCAGAATTGCAAAGTTGTAGAACACAAACTGATACAAAATCAGTTGTATTTCTATATTTTCTGACAAAAATATTAAAAAATGCAATCGCATTTGTAATAGCATCAAAAAGAATAAAATACTTAGAAATAAACAAAACCAAAGAGGTAAAAGACCTGCTGGCTGAGAATTACAAAACATGACTGAAAAAAATTAAAGGCACAAATAAGTGGAAAGACATCTTGGGTTCAGAGACTGGAAGATTTGATATTGTTAAAATATCCATACTACTCCAAGCAATCTACAGATTAAAAGCAATCCTTATCAAGATGTCAATGATTATTTTTTTTTTTGGAGGTAGGAAAAGTCATAAAATGTGTATGAAATCATAAAGGGTCCTGAATAGCCCAAACAATCTTGAGACGTAAAAAAATAAGTATGATGCCTCTCACTCCTGACATATTACAAAGCTGCAAAAAACAAAACAATATGGTACTGCTATAAAGACAAACAGCCCTTGGTGGTTTGCCTCAGTGGGTAGAGCTACAGCCTGCAGGTTCAATTCTGGTCAAGGCATGTACCTGGATTGCAGGCTCCTCCCCAGTCTGGGCCCTAGTCAGAGCTCTGGCAGGAGGCAACCAATCGATGTGTTTCTCTCACATTGATATTTTTCTCTGTCTTTCCCTCTCTCTTCTACTCTCTCTAAAAATCAATTGAAAAATATCCTCAGGTGAGGATTAAAAAAAAAAAAAAGACAGACAAATATACCAGTGGAACAGAATATAGAGCCAAAAACAAGCCCATGCATATATAGTCAACTATTCTTTGGTACGGGAGCCAAATATACGTGATGGGGAAAAGATAGTCTCCTCAACAAATGGCATTGGGATAACTAGATATTCATATGCAGATGAATAAAATAGGATTCTCACCTAACACCATATACAAAAAATTAACTCAGAATGCATTAGATACTTAAATACAAAACCTGAAAGTTTAAAATTCCTAGAAGATAACCTAGGTGGAAAGCTTTATGACATTGAACCTTACAATGATTTTCTGGATAGATCTCCAAAGCATAGGCATCACAGTAAAAATAGACAAATAGGACTACATCAAAAGAAATAATAAACAAAATAAAAAAGAAACTTACAGAATAAGAGAAAATATTTGAAAACCTTATATCTGATAAGGAGTTAATATCCAAAGTATATAAGAAAATTCTTCCACTCAATGGCAAAACAACAAATAACTTGATTAAAAATTGGACAAAAGATATGAGTAGACATTTCCCCCAAAGAAGATATACAAAGACCAACAGGCATATAAAAAATGTTCAACATCACAAATTATCATGTGCTGTGGCCAGTAAGTTTGTGTCCCCCCAAAATTCAGATGTTGAGATTTCAACTCTCAGTACAACAGTATTAAGAGGTGAGGTTTTGGCCCTCGCCGGTTTGGTTCAGTGGATAGAACGTCAGCCCGCAGATCAAAGGGTCCAAGGTTTGATTCTGGTCAAGGCCATGTACCTTGGTTGCTGGCTTCTCCCTGGCCCGGGCCCTGGTCTCAGGCCTTAGTTGGAGTGTGTGTGAGAAGCAACCAATCCATGGGTGTCTCTCACATCGATGTTACTCTCTGTCTCTCCTTCTCGCTTCCACTCTCTCTAACAAAATAAATGGAAAAATATCCTTGGGTGAAGATTAACAACAACAACAACAACAAAACAAAACAAAACAAAACAAAACAAAACAAAACAAAAAAAGAGGTAAGGTTTTGGTAGATAATTAGGTCACGAAGTGGGGCCTTCAACAATAGGATTAGTGCCCTTGTAAAAGAGGCCTAACGCCCCCTTTCACCATGAGAGGACACAGAAAAAAGTAAACAGTCTACAAACTAGAAAGAGGACCTTCACCAGAACCCAGTTACACTGGCATGCTGACTTCTAGCATCTAGAACTGTGGCTTATAAGCCACCCCAAACAGTCTATGACATCATGTCAATGCAAATTTAAATCAATGAGATACTACCCCACATTTGTTAGGATGGCCATTGTCAAAAAAAAAAAAAAAAAAAGGAAATAACAAGTGTTGTTGAGGATGCAAAGAGATTAAAACCATTGGACACTGTTGATGGAAATGTAAAGTGAACTCTAAGGAGGGTCCTCAAAAATATAAAAATAGAAGTACTATATAATCATTAATCTCACGTTGGGTATTTATACAAAAAAAAAGAAAAGAAAATTGAAGCAATCTCAAAGAGCTATTTGCACTCTCATGTTCATTGCAGCATTATTCATAGCAGCCAAGAAGTGAAAACAACCAGTGTCCAACAACAGATGAATGGATAAAGAAAATGTGGCATATACAGTTGACCCTTGAACAACATGGGTTTGAACTGCATCAATCCACTTATAATGGATTTTCTCCCCACCAAATGCCTCTTTTGGTCTGAAGGTGAGAGTCTGTGGATGCAGAGAACTGACAAATATGCATTGATCTCTTTTTCATAGAAGAATCGCCTATCCATGAATTTTGGTATCAGTAGGGGTTCGGAGGTCCTCAAACCAATCTCCTCTAGATGACAAGGAACAACTTACATTTGAGGGTGTCAAAAATTATTTATGGATTTTTGATTATGCAGGGTTTGTGCCCCTAACCTCCACGCTGATCAAGGTCAACTGTGCATGCAACCACATGTCATTCAGCCTAAACAAAGAAGGATGGCCTGTCATATACTACAACATTAATGACTCCTTTGGACATTACACTAAGTGAAATAAGCCTGTCACAGAAGGACAATAATATTTATATTATTTATATGACATATCTACAATAGTCAAACTTATAGAAGCAAAACGTAGAATGGCGGTTGACAAGGGTTGAAGAAAGGGGAAATGGAGACTTGCTAGGTTTTTGTTTTTTGTTTGTGTACATAGAATTCAAGTCTTGAAAGATAAAAGCTCCATAGATCTATTATAAAACAATGACATATAGCTAACAATTTTGTACTGTACTCTTAAAAGCTTAAGAAGGACAATTTTACGTTTTGTGTTTTTTACCATAATAAAAAGCAATACTGAGAGAGTACATAAGTCATCAGAAAAACAAAAATAACAATATTTTAGGACTTGGTTTTAGAAACTAAGAAAATAAAAGAATTTGAAGTAATACATAAATTTGAATTCGAAGAAATAAATTATCCAAAAAAAGATATGAATTCATAGATTAGGAAGTTTAATAGAGTAATAAAATAATAAGGAAAAAGCACATAGGAGAACACATACTGAAAATTAATTGATATACTATAAAATTAAATCTGACAATAATAAAAAATTAAAAGAAAAATTTATCTTTCATTTAATAATAAAAATAAGAATAATTTAGACCTCTACTCAGCCTCCTGAAATACCAGAATATAATGGATACAATCTTGAACAAAAGGAAATTGTGATCCACAAGATAATAAATCCAAACCATAAAAGCAAGAGAGTGAGGTCCAGTATGACAACTGTACCTCAGGCCTAGAGATCATTTGGGCTGATTAAAGTTAAAAGACCTAGGTATTTTCAGTCAGAACATAAGGATACCACAAAGTCTTCCTTCTTATTTATTCTACATTTCATCTGAAATAATTTTTACTAAAATATAAATCTATCACAATGTTCTCCTCTTCTAAGCTTTTCAGGGGTTAACCATTACCTTCAGAAGAAAATTTAAGAATGACATAGAATAATATACAAACTAGATCCCTGATTACATATGCAGCCTCATGACTTCCCTGTTATAGCTCCTTATTTTTTAGTTGTATCAGTTCGTTTGCATTTCCTTAGCTTAGTTGTTTACCCTGTATTTTTCTTCTGTTGTTTTTTCCAAATTGTGTATCTTTCACATTTGTCCAATTTAAAATTCAGTTCAATGGTCTTTTTATCTTGGAAATGTTTACTAATAGTGCCAGACCTAGTTAAATATTGCTTTTCTGTGCTTATTCTGTATCATCCCATTAAAAAAGTTCTTTTTATTACAGCACCACTCACACTATTGGGATAATTGATTTTTTTTTACAGTTTACTGTAGGAGATATAAACATCTTGAGGAGTGTATCTTGTTTATTATTTTCTTAGAACATGTAATGAATATAGAATAACTGTGCATGTGTACATTTTTAAGTAATTACTTGCTGAATGAGTGAAAAAGTAAATAAATCTAAAACTTGTGATTCTTTACATGTTATACCAGTATTTTAGTATTCTTTAAAAAAATATTTGCCTAATTTAAATATCATCCTAATTTTTTCTGCATTGAGATAGAGAAATCATTCAGCATGATTTTCAGAGAAACCCTCCTCTTCTTAAATTATTACTGTCCATGCAAAAGATAAAACTCAAGAGAATATGCTGAGATTAACCAGGAGCTAGAGCTGAACATTCTTATAGCTCACAACAATGAAGATATTGAAGTTTCAACCAGCATAGTGAAGAGCCCTATTTGAAAAAGGGCCTTCAATAGAGAACCTAGAATCATTACACCATGGTGGCAGGGCTAAACTTGTCTTAGATCAGTGATTCTCAACAAAGGGCAATTGTATCTACCAGTAGACTTTTAGCAATGTTTAGACCTTTTTGGTTGTCTCAACTATACAGGATGAGAGGTGCTACTCTTATCTGTTGAACAGGGGCCTGGGATGCAGTTCTCAGGAGAGGCCCCTGCAAAAAAGAATTGTCTGGAGTCAAATGTCTATGGTGCTGTGGTTGAGAAACATTGCCCTACATCCAAAGGCTACTCTAGTTAGATCCTAACAAAACTTAAAGTCTTAAAATGATGAAGTTGATTGATAAGAAACTTTATAGCCTTCCACAACACTCTTAAATAAAAGCAGCAAAATCTCACATTAAAAAAAATAAGATTCATAATACCTAATATTTAATTTTTAAAAATTCTAAAAGGGTCCTAGCTGGTTTGGCTCAGTGGATAGAATGTCAGCCTGCAGACTGAAGGGTCTCAGGTTGGATTTTGGTCAAGGGCACAAGCCCGGGTTGCAGGCTCAATCCCCAGGAGGCTGCATGCAGGAGGCAGCTGATCAATAGTTTTCCCTCATCATTGATGTTTCTCTCTCTCTCTCTCTCTCCCTCTCCCTTCCTCTCTGACATAAAAACAAACAAATAAACAAACAAAATCTCTAAATGGAAGAAATGTAACCTATATCCAAAAGGAAAATCAGGTAAAAGAATCAAACCAAAAATGACTGAGAAGATGGAATAACTTTAATAAAGACTTTAAACAGGACTTTAATAAAAACTTTAAACGCTTTTTAAAATATGATTAAGAATATAAAGTAAAAGATTAACATCATTAGTAGAGTCATCAAAAAATTAAAAAGAACCAAATAGAACTTTTATTTTTAAATTTTTACTCAATTATACTAATAGTAAGTAGACACTGCAGAAATGATCAATGATTTTGAAGACATAGCTGAAGCACAAAGAGAACAGATATAAATTACAAGGTCAGGTAAAAATTAGATTTTGTGGACAAATAGCAAATGCTATAATATATATTTATTGGAGTACAAGAAAGAAAGGGACAGAAATATATATTTGAAGAACTACTAGCCAAGACCAACAACAAAAACACCCCACCAAATTTGATGAAACTAAAAACTCAGAGATCTAAGGACATTCCAATAAATAAGAACAGAATAAGCATTTCTTTCAGGTTACTGAAACAGATGGAACCCCCACTAAGATAGACCAAATTCTGAGCTGGAGAACAAATATCAATACATCCAAATAAATTTAAAAATTCAGTCTTTAGAATTAAAGTAGATATCAATAAAAGAATAAAAATAATGCCTACACATGTGGAAATATAAAAACACAATTCTAAACAGGCATGGGACAAAGAAGAATTACAAATGAAATTAGAAAATATATTGAACTGAGTGAAAACTAAACCAACAAAACATCAGATTCATTCCTTCTGGCTTCTGTTTCAGGATGTGGGGATCTGGAAAGAGTACAGTTTCTACACTGAAAAAAAAATCACAAACAAACTAAAAAGGTTATTAGAATTCTTGAATCCATAAAATAAGTTAAATAACAGGGCAACCATTGGTGAGAAAGGCACCTGCAGGGAGGAATGAGACATGAACATTGGCTTACCAAAGTAGATACAACACCAGAAAGAAGAGGAACTTAGGAGAACTCATCTAGAAGCAGTTGGCAAATTGGTGGACACCAAGAGTGCACTGGTGAAAGTGTGATGTTTCTTGAGAGTCAGAGAAATTGGATAAGTCTGTACACTGGGGCTTCTATTAGTTCCCTTGGGCTGCCATAATTTTCCAAAGGACTACAAACTGTGTGGCTTAAAACAGTAGAAATATGTTCGCTTACAGTTCTGGAAGCTAAGATTCTGAAATCATGGTGTTGGCTGGATCATGCTCTCCCCAAAGCTTCTAAGGGATGATACCCCCCTTGCAGTTTCCGCTTCCTGTAGGCTTGTGGCAGTATAATTCCAATCCTTGCCTCTCTACATGGCCATCTTCTCTCTGCAGCTCTCTCTTCTTGTAAGGACAGCAGTCCTAAGGAATTAAGTGCCCACTGTACTCCAGTATGATCTTGTCTTAACCAATTACATTTGCAATGACCCTAATTCCAAATAAGCTCACATTCTGAGGTGCCGGGCGTTAAAACTTCAATCCTGGTATGTCTTGTGATGGGTTGCAATTCCACCTTCACATGACTCAAAGCAATTTTTAGAAGGAGTCTTAAGACCTAGGGAAGTAAGACATTGGCCCCTAAGGAGGTTACAGAAATTCCCTCCACATCCTTCTCTTCTACTTCTCTATGTAAAAAAAAAAAAAAAAAAAAGCTTTAATCTGTAGCAAAAAATAAAACAAAACTGTCCATATTACTACTGAGAAAATAAAACAAGAAAAAAGCATTCTCAATTCTCTCACCTAAGTATATTTCTGCACTAGAAACTGATACTTTCTTTTTGTAAAGATACTCCTACCTTTCCTCAGTCAAGTTTTGTGTGTGTTTGTGTGTGTGTGTGTGTGTGTGTGTGTGTGTGTGTATGTATGTGTGTGATGACATAGAGCAATACATTTCAATAGCCTCGGTCATTTAAAATATAGTGCAAATTTAGTTTCTTCCATCAGCCAGGATTGGGTAGGATTTTCATAAGGTGAATCTCCACCAACATCACAGTTTAGCAGCGGGCATAACTCCATTTTTCACACTCGAGTGTTCTGGTCATCAGTCAAGTTTTATTTTAAGTAAAAGTGTATTGACAGCAGAGTTCTGGAGTGTCATCTGCAGGGGAAAGTCTGGCTTTGGGACAGGCTTGTTCCCTCATTGAAAGAGCCATTGCTGTGATCCATCAAACAGTCTGCTCACTCTATACATATTTAACACCCAGTCTTCACGAGAAATTGCGGTGTTGCAGAACTGTTCTCACTGCCCAAGACAAGATATTAATGGCCCTTGCTGCCTTTCCCCGAACCATCCTCAGAATACACCATGAATCAAATGAAGCATTAGCATTGGACCGGAAAATTCAAAACAGAGAAGCCAGCAACAGTAAGTGAAGAGGAACTCTCTTTCCCACTTTCTGAGAATCCATGAATTAGGACACTCATATTCCAAATTCCAAAATATGAAATCAACCATGTTAGTTATTAACCTCAATAGTATTTTTAAAATTAATAGCAATATTATTAAACATCTGTTAATATTTATAATGATTTAGTAAGGATGAGTTTTCACTGATGCAAGTTTCAAATATGTAAATTAAACAGAAATGTTATTTTTTGGTAAATGAATCAATCATCAGTGCAAGTGGAAAGGAATGATCCAGCTACACTCCAGGCCCTCATTCTCCCTGGTAACATCTGAGGCCATGGGAGAGGTAGTATCATTCTTTCAAGCCAGCCTGAGACCCTTTTACTCCAAACAGGATATAAATACTAATGGTTTGTGTTTTAATGAATTTCATTCAGTTGTCACAGTTACCTTTTGGGTGGGGACTATTAACATTTCCATGCAACTAAGGGTACAGAGATATTTTGATGAAGTTCTTGATTTCTGGATAACATTTCCTTCAAAAATTGTCATAAGTACCTAAACACAAAAAGGAATATTGTACAATGTTTGTGCTAATGCTTATGAACTGATGGACAGACTAGCTGCAAGGCCTATTTTGAGTTTTCTCAAGGAAGATATGATTTTAGGAATGAATTGTTAAATGCCTTAGGCAACAAGTACAACAAAACACATTTCATTACCTGAAAGCAATTTAATTCCATACTTTTCTGAGAACTGGTTTTGAGTTTTATTTTCCAAATACTTCTTAAATTCATTTATCTTTATTTCCTCATCACCACTCATGCAAAAGATTATTATCATCAATAGCATGGATGACTGCTGATCTCTTTGCTTCCATTATTGTCACTTTCACATAAACGAGTGTTTTTTAAAAAAAATATAAATCAATATATTTTACTCCTCTAATCAAAGGTTCTTAAAATTTCTCTTAAATTTAAAGCCAGCCCTTTTTCTATGGCCCAGAATGTTCATCATGTCCACACCCCCCAACTCTCTATTTGTCCTGACTGTCATAATCCAGGAGAATTCACTTCTGTTTTGATTCTTAAAAACATCAGTTCCCTTTCCTGCCTCTGAATAATTGAAATCACTGTTCCTTCTTCTCAGTATGCATTCTTTCGTTTTTTTTTGTTTTTTTGTGTTTTTTTTGCACAGTAGGCTCATTTTCATCCTTTAGATCAGTTCAAATGTTACATCCCCTTAGAAAAACACCTCGATTTCCCCTTACTCTTTATAATGTCATCACCCTGTAAATGCTTATCAGAGAACTGTCAGATTTATTAATAACCTAGTGCACCTTAAAAGGGTACTTAATACTGTATATTTCCCCTGACCACAGGGGGGCAGAGACATTATCTGACTTACCTGCTTACTGCATTCTC
Organism: Myotis daubentonii; assembly: GCF_963259705.1. NCBI lineage: Eukaryota > Metazoa > Chordata > Mammalia > Chiroptera > Vespertilionidae > Myotis > Myotis daubentonii. Next base: position 29,423,400 of record NC_081851.1, read on the forward strand.
AGAACTTAGCAGAGTGTCAGTCACAAGTAGGCATTTCATGAATATATATATATATACACATACTTAGGACTAGACCTCTACATGCCAAGATATTTATTTTGCTTTCCTCTTCCTTCTCCTTATTTATTACAAATGTATTCTGAACTCTATCGCAAAGTAGTACTCTGCTATTAGTACTTTCCATGTCTTTACTCATTTCATCCTCATGTAATCTGCAAAGCAACCCAAGAGTCCAACCCAGGTTATCCCTCATTGACACATGAGAAAATTGGTGTTAATTCTTTAGAGATAATGGATTGTGCCTAAAGTTACATACCTGGCAAATGAGAGAAGTGGGATTTGAACACTGGTTGTTCACACTGCTTAATAGATCATCTCTCTGCAGAGTGAAGATAAGTAACAATTCAGCCACCGCAGAGGAGGGCAGTGAGAAGCAGAATATCTAGAATATCTATGTAATATTTTCTTAACAAGTTTAACTCAGTATTATAGATGTCCCCCATTCCTCCCCACCCCTGCCCCCTCCACATTTTATTCCTTTCAAAAAATCTTCCAGAATGAGTTTTATATCAGATGTTAAAGAAATAAATAAATCTGCATTTTTAAATCCTTTAAATAGGGAATAAAATTTAACCCCCACACACACTCCCCTCCCCACCCCCACACTCCTATTTCAGCTTCAGATGCTACCAAGCTATATGAAAGAAGCTGGTGGGTAATACTGGTAAAGTAGCATGCATGGTTTTCCATAGCACCTTTTTTTTTTAATTGAGTGAGCTAATTAATAATATCTGTCACAGGATTAGAGATAAGCACTTAAAAGTATTCAAATGAATTGTTGAAGTGATAAACTTCTGTTCTTTCTCAAGACTTTAGGTTGAGGAGAGAAGGGGACAAGAACAGACACCCAATGGCGATACCACAAAATCTAAATGCAAATAATTCTCCTTACAGCTTGATGGAGCCACTTCTGATCCTATCACTCGACTTGTTTGATTAAATTGTTTTTTATTTACTTTGGATTTTAATTCCATAATTATAATCGAGGATACTTAAGTAATTCTCTCAAAGTGTCTTTTTTCTTTTTTTTTCTTTTTCCTGTTTTGACTGTAACAGGATTTTATTATTAATTAATTAATTAATTAATTAAAATTTATTTTTATTGTTGACAGTATTACAGATGTTCCCCATTCCTCCCCATCCTTGCCCCCCTCCAACCAGGCCCCATCCCACCCTAGGCTTCACCTGACTATTATCTGTGTCCATGGGCTATTCATATATGCATACAAGTTCTTTAGTTAATCTCTTTCCACAACACTTTAATGAAGGGTATGGCTAAAATTTGAACCCTTAAGGAGCCATGATTATGTGAAAGGCTGTATGAGACTAAAATAAGTAATGATACATAACTTGCAGGATTCACTCTAAAATTAAAATGAGAGACCTCTTCTTCAATTATTATTAAAAAATATTTATAACGCCAACAACAAAACATTAAACCAAAATATTAAAACTTCTAAGTATATGGACTTAGCAACTATACAGGTTCATACCCATAAAACTGTTCCTACTCAGAGATAATACCTGAGAAAAACTCTAAGTTGGCAAAATTTTCCTTTGCTATGCTAATTTTTTTCCTTCTTAAGTTTCTAGTTTCCACCTTGCCCCATACCCCTTCTGTGGTTTTCTTCAGGACCCTGACCTTAGCCAATAATGCCCTCATTGAGTATTTTTCTTTCCTGTTTCCATTATCAAAATTTCCTGTCTTTCCCTTCTCTCAAAATTTATCAGCCACAGAGTTCATAACTGATTTTTAATAAATATTGGAAATGAAGAGATGATGATGATGCTATAATCTCTTCTTTAAAGGGAACAAAAGCTAAGGGAGAGAAAAACAGTAAATATAATTTGCTTTCTAGTGGCATAGTGCTATTGTAAAATCAAGCAAGAGAAGTCAACAGGAAGAAGAAAGAAAGAAAGAAAGAAAGAAAGAAAGAAAGAAAGAAAGAAAGAAAGAAAGAAAGAAAGAAAGAAAGAAAGAAAGAAAGAAAGAAAGAAAGAAATGAAACAAGAAGAAAATAAAAAAAGAAAGAAAGGGAAGGAAAAAGAAAGAAAAGAAAAGAAAAAGGAAGAAAAGAGAAGAAAAGAGAAAAGAAAGGAAGAGGAATGAATGATTCTATCTACAGTAGTTGAATAAGATATCAGAGAATTGTGTGGGTGGAATTTCTCCATTGCTAATGGAAGTGGGGGATCCCTTTCCCCATTGGGTGCTGGGGTTCAGGTTCTTATGATATCTTGAAAAAAAGGAATTTCTTAAGATTCTCAAAGGAGAATGAGTAATTTTCATTTGTGAAAGTTATATCCCTTGGTTACCAAAGTCCTGTTTCCCTTAAACCAATCCTGGAAAAGGTGCAGCTGGAGCTTCAGCAAAGCTGAAAGCAAAGCAGTGTTCGAAGTTTTCCTTCCATGGTGGAGCTGAGTCCGCACATCATCAAGCCAACTTTAGCTCATCAGTCCACTGTGCATGGTCCACACGGCTGTGGGCCACAGGGGCAAGAGCACACTCCTTGCAACAAGAGTCCCAAGACAGCAAGAGGGCCAAGGGAGAGAACTCCCTTGTTCAGGAGCTTATGTATCTCAGATTTACCAGTGGCAATGCCTATTCTGGCCAATGATTAGCTCCTAGGTGTGACTGATAGGCAAAGACCTTTCCATGTCACCCAGACCTTACTGGGCATGCATCTAAAGTGCCTCTGCCCTGCCCTAACTGGTTTGGCGCAGTGGATAGAGCGTCGGCCTGCGGACTCAAGGGTCCCAGGTTCAATTCCAGTCAAGGGCATGTACCTTGGTTGCAGGCACATCCCCAGTGGGGAGTGTGCAGGAGGCAGCTGAACGATGTTTCTCTCTCATCGATGTTTCTAACTCTCTATCCCTCTCCCTCCTCTCTGTAAAAAATCAATAAAATATATTTAAAAAAAAATAAAAATAAAAATAAAGTGCCTCCGCCCTGTTCCTTCCCCCATTGATTTGCGGGGAACAGACCTGGGGGGTGTTAAACTGAACCTTCCTGGCAAAGCTGTACAAATGGCACGCCTGTATAATCTAGCTTTCCCTGTGCTCCTTTCCTGTTATTAAGAACCAGATGATGACAATGGTATCAGAGAAATGTATGCACTGAATTCTGGAAATCAGAATTCTTCACATCAGGAGGGATATTCTAGGCCAAAAGCACATCATTTTCTTAGTATCCAATTGTTTACAGCATTACAAATCTTTGATCAATTCATTTGAAATAAATATCAGGATTTTTCAAAGAGTTTGGAAAAGACTAGAGAATCATCAGAAATCCGCAGGGAACTTTTGGACTTGTGCAAAATTTTCACGCTCTACCTCGTCTCCACTGCTCATCAGCTCTCCCTACTGGACTAATTCCTTCAGGACAAAATCAAGATTCACTACCACAGTGAACTCTTTTGATGGGGAACAGAAGACATTTTGGGGGCTAGCAATCTGAATTTATTCCAGTAACCTGCTTTCTACTGCACACTCTTGATAGACAATAATTAACTCCATTTGTGAAAGAATGTAGGAGACTAGCAGCTGGACTCTGTACCTAGTTAATCAATGTCCCAAAGGCACATTCCTGAAGTCACTGCCCCTTCCTAATTATCTGGTCTTGGGAGAGCTATTTACCTAAATACTCCAATTCACAAGGGCCATAAACCAAGGATGTAACAGCTTAACTAGATGGAGGTCACTGGCACCATGCAGGATGGACATTAGTTACAATCTAAGTTAACCATTCCAACTGATTCTGGTGGGGGCGGGCAGGCTAAGGGGGGATGGGGGGGCACAGGCTGTGAGAGTTCACTACTGAAGCTTGGTAGTTAGGAAACAGAAACTCAGAAATATATAAAGAGAAAATCTCATTGTCTAAGTTGTTCAGGATTTGGATCTTAGAGTCCCTTGAGCCAGCAGTGCTGCTTTGAATAAAGACTTTCCCGAAACCACAGAGTGTCCAACTGTCTCTTCCATGCCAATTCCATAACACTTTCTGCTGGCAGGAAAGAATAGTAATTTTCTTGGGTGGGTAGTCACTGTTGTGCCCAGATTTCAAAGTTCCCAAGACCCCCAGGGAGCCCGTCAGTCCGATGCAAAAGCAAAGAGTCATTAATTTCAAACCCGGGTTTGGCTCCCCTGCCACACTCACCGATGCAACGGTAAGCTCCAGTGGCCAAGAGAGAGAACTCTGTGTGGAGAGAGGCTTTATAGGGGGCTGGGGCAAGGGGAGGAGAAAGGACTGTTGGCCCTGCCGATTGGCCAGGCGCCAGTCGGTGTCTCATTACACAGGATGTGGTCATAGTGATGGCGTGCACTTCCCTTAACTATCATTGGCCAGTCCAGAGAAATCCTGGGTGTGGCCAGCAGTGGCTTGGCTTTGGGGAAGAAGCCTTGCTGAGCACATGGCCAAGGTAAGATGGAGGGCATAGCCCTTACCCTGGGGCATGGTGGAGGGTGTAGTCCTCGCCCTTTCATTCCCCCCTTGTCTTGGAACTTCCGGCTCAATCATGAGATGGACTGCATTTCTATTCCACCGTTGCTAGAGGCCCATACTGGGCACACAGAACTATCAACTGAACTATCCCTATAAGCTTAACAAATGGCCCGGTGGAAGGGAAAGAAACCATTTTAGATTTAACAACTTCTATTGAAACAGGATTTTTCTTCTTAAAATTCCTCCATGGCTATCAAAAAGCCAAATCAATATTAATTTATCTACTGTCCTGATGTTTGCATAAACACAACAAGAATGGTAACTGACTACCTTTGCTGGAATTTCATGGTTGAACCTTAATGTGCCCTGTAGGGCCAGGAAGCCAAGCCATCCAGCTGCCATCAGGCTTGCCTGCAGTATCTGCTGAGTTAGGTGAATCCCTCACCTGTAGCAACTCCACCTGAGCCCACGCTCCAGGCTTTAAGGCCCATCTCAGTAGCCCTCCTACTCGTTGCGTCCCAGAGTGGGTGGGGGTTCCGCAGGGATGCAGAGGCATCTTTACTGCTCCCCTTCTACTCTGACCAACTGCCAGTGATGGTAGGGCATGGGCCTGACGCTCCAGCACCAGCCATCTTCAGGGCTCTCAAGCAGGATACCAGGCTTTCTTCGTGGCATTCTTAGTGGCTTCAAGTCTTTAGAGCTCGGACAGGGCTCTTTAAAACATGATACTCCAGTCAAAGTTTTCCATTAATAAAACCACTATTAGGAATCAGTCTTATTGTATCTATGCAAAGCCTGATGTTTGCCATGACTTATTTAGCATTGCCAGATTTCGGAGGAATTACATAAGGAGAAAAACATACTGATCTGCTCTAAGATTTTCTGACTTCCCTTGCTAATTCCTTTTCATGGATTTAAAACAAAACAGTAACTGTTGGCATAAAACCTTCTTTCTATGCATAACCATGCCTCAGACCTTCTATTCTAAACAGGCTTTTTCCAGCTTTACTACCCCTGACATGGCATGGTGACTCAGGCCTGCAAGACAGTATTACAGGCTGCCAACTGTTAGCTGTCTCTCAAAAGAGACCAAAACCTGATGGGCACCCTTCCCTGCCCAGTCGGGCACCTGCCCTCTTGGCAGCTAGGCACCCTTTACTTTTGGGGGTCACCCCACACAGTCCCCTTTCAGGATAACCAACATACATTCAAACCTGCAAAAGAATCAAAGGTTAATATAACATATCAATACAATAAAACATAATATTGGCATCATGGCTGCTTCAGGCAGCCAAATCTTCTGCTACTAAACATGTGATCCTATAAATTGTCCTTGTCTCTTTGGAGCCATGTCCATGAAGTTGCAGGCATTATCTAAGTGTATTACACAGTATTGTGGGGGCTCCTGGTGACAGGAGAGATCGCGAGTCATGTTACTGGCATCAGGCAGGTCGAGCACGCTGTAGCTTGAGCTTGAGCGGGTTGCGTTGATCTCGATCGATGCTCCATTTGGTGATGAAGTCTTTCCGGGTCATGGATGGATCCGCTGACCGGACGTGAGTGTGATGGACCCAGGTCGCGACGTCGTCTACCTTGAGAGCGGTGGGGGTCGTCAGCACCACAGTGTCTCCCAGCGGTGCCTTCTGATGTAGACCCAATCTCCTGGTCTGTGCTGATGAGGAGTTGGGGTTGGGCTGGTCTTGTAGATGGCGTGGAGGCACACGGCCAAATGTCCTCGTGCGCCCTCTGGAGCCCTCTCAAGGAAAGAGATTAAGAAAAGCCACCCAGTCCTCGCCAGTTTCAAGTCAGATTCCTCCTCTCTTGGAGAACTTCAAAGTCCTGATGGCTTCTAGGTAACCCTGTTTATCAGTTACAGCAGCAACAGGTACCAAACCCTTGCAGTACATTTGACCAGATTCATTCCTGCCCACCTTTACAGATTCTAAGGCCCATTGTTTTCCTTTAACCAGCAAGCTAAATGACACTGGCCTATATTATTTAATTCAGCTCAGGCAGGGGGAAGGGCCCATGGAATCTCTGCCCTGAGGAACTGTGAGCCCCACCCTTAAATGTCCCAATCAGACTAGAAAAGCCACAAATACTTTTTAAATCTACCCCAGAATTCCAAAATCCCAACCTAGCACAGAATATACTTCCACACTTACATGAACAGATAATTATACCCAAGTAGACATACAAACATCAAATAAACATCCAACTTACCCCCTTCCAGTGAGCAGACAGGAACAGATGTGAAGGCCTCCCTTTCCCACATCCCAGGACAGGACTTTTGACCTATGTCTCATCCAGATAGAAACGGTACTCACATTGAACAAGGAAATCAAGACTAAATAGACACGATAACTAGATACATTCCCCATTAAGAACTTCGAGGTGCATGCCACATTTATACCACAAAATACCAACAAATCAGTTTCAGTTGTGTTGAGATACAGAACAAGTCCCTGAACAGAGGCAGTAGAAAACTGCCTAGGAATGCTTCTTTTCTACCTTTTTAAAACATAGGCCAGATTCGAACCCTTAGCCAGTCCGAGCTTTGACTTCCCTCCAGAAGTCCCAGAGATGGTGAATACCATCTAGAAGCCATTCCTCCAGATACAGGACAAGTACCTTAGAGATTCTTGATAATCTACATCAGTAATCCATTCACACAATCCCCCAAAAGTTAAAGAGGAAGGAAAGAACCATTCAATGTCCTTCAAGAGGATTTCGGCGAAACAACAAAATCGACAGATTTAACACATTGGAAAACCAAGGCCAGAAGTACCCTCAGACGTTTCAGGGGTACCAAGGAAGGAGAAGTTAGGCCACGTCCAGCCCTTTTCACAATCCACCATCAGTGACCAGTCCCAGCTCACTGGTCTACCATCCATTTAACATTTCTTTTTCCTCCCATCATACCAAGGCCATGCTTTCCAGGTAGCTAGAACTTTTAAACCACAGTTTCTACCTGAAATAATTGTACTTTAGAAATTGGATTACTGCTATCCTGGCATAGCTGCTAAATTTCAAAATGGTCACAGTTTTCCTGCTGGGGAATTCAAGAAGCAAACCCATAACTATTAAGGCCAAAACAGTCTTGGGTTTTATTCTGTACACAGCAAAAGGTCAAGTTCAGCTCAAAACTATGCACACTCGTTTTTAAACTGGCCTTTTCCTTTACATGTGCACAGAAATCCTGGATGCATTTATGAATTTGTAAAAGCTTTTCAATTCTCTATCTACAAGCCCTTTAAGAAATACAAGCTCTATTGTCGGCCCTTATAAAGCCAAATGCTCAAAACATTGGTCTATCATACCACTAAAATTATATTAAGACCGTGATTGCTAATTTATTAAGCATTAAAGATATCTTCTTAAAAATAGTATTAAATAAATCTGAGAGGCAGGCACACTTTCTGCCCCATCTGCATTTCCTTAGTAAAACTCCGCCTTAAAACTCCACCCCTGAAATCCCATCCTGCCTCAGTGAGCAGACATTCCTTTTGTGATTGACTAAGTCAGAGGGAGGGGCCTTTACTGTTCCAAGATGGCGGCCCCCAGGGGCACGGCATGCCATGCGGCCAACATGGCGGCTGCCAAGTCAGGCAGCTCAACATTGTGGCTGTCTAAACTGTTCTCTGACAGAAAAGATGATTTCCTCATTCTCACAATAAACAAGGGAAGAGCAAACCAAAACCCCTAAAAGATAGATGGCCAACATTATATTGCAGAACTTTTTAAAATCTTAGGTAGCAAATTAAATACGCTAGCCCAAAACCCTATCCGAAAACGGACGGTGCGCACATTAGTTTTAAGCCAGCTTTTCTCCTAACACGTGCACAGAAATCCCAGATGCATTTACTTGGGGAGGAGGTGACCTGTTTCCACAGATCCTCACTCAGGCGGCCGCCCGACCACCACACAAAGGAGGGGGGAGGGCAATCCCCCTCCCTCCACACTCGCACACTTTCACCAGACATTCATTCAGAGTTTAAACAATCCATTCAATTCCTAACAACTTCCCAACTCCTGAGGGAGCTCTAAAGCCTCCCCCAATCTCCTTGAAATGATCAATTACAATACCCAAAGGAGCAGTCTGAGTCCATCCCATAACATCCGTCCAGTACAAACACAGAACACTAAACAGGGCCCGAAAATACAGGCTTCCAACTCCATGGAAGCAACTAGACGTTGGCCTCACGCCAAACTGGCAGGAGCGACCTGCCTCGTCTCAAATCCGCGAGGGGCATATCCATCCCTCGTGAGGGGCATATCCATCCCTCCTGGGGTGAGGGGCATATCCATCCCTCCTGGGGAGCGGAACATCTTCCAACTCTCCCCCGCCTGTGGTCGTTCACGGTGCGTCCACCTAGACCCCTCAGGCAATTACAGATTCCAGAAACGAGCTCACACTGAACAGAACATACAACGACACACACATACCGCGGTCAGTCAGACTCTTCGGATCGGGGGTCCCTCGATGGTCTTGGGAATCTCGGACGAGCCCCCAAATGTTGTGCCCAGATTTCAAAGTTCCCAAGACCCCCAGGGAGCCCGTCAGTCCGATGCAAAAGCAAAGAGTCATTAATTTTAAACCCGGGTTTGGCTCCCCTGCCACACTCACCGATGCAACAGTAAGCTCCAGTGGCCAAGAGAGAGAACTCTGTGTGGAGAGAGGCTTTATAGGGGGCTGGGGCAAGGGGAGGAGAAAGGACTGTTGGCCCTGCCGATTGGCCAGGCGCCAGTCGGTGTCTCATTACACAGGATGTGGTCATAGTGATGGCGTGCACTTCCCTTAACTATCATTGGCCAGTCCAGAGAAATCCTGGGTGTGGCCAGCAGTGGCTTGGCTTTGGGGAAGAAGCCTTGCTGAGCACATGGCCAAGGTAAGATGGAGGGCATAGCCCTTACCCTGGGGCATGGTGGAGGGCGTAGTCCTCGCCCTTTCAGTCACAAAAGATTGAAAATTAATGATAATGTATATTTACTCAATTATAATAAAGCCTAGCTTTAGCTAGCCGTGTTCCAGTCTCAATAACTACCAAAGTAGTTGAGGGGGTGGTAGGAGGAAGAGAGACAGCTAAACATATGTATGTTATGGGTTGGCTCAACGAGATAGACCACAGACTCAGAATTTAAATTTAAGAGCCTTTTATTAAGCTGGCCAGCTTACCACAGCGCCTATCTCCCCCTCTGGGAGATTCGGAGCATGTGGTGAAGACCAAGGGTGCAGTATGATCTTTTATAGCAAATCAGTGTTAGGAAAAATCAACTACAAAGCATTCCATTAAAAGTTCATAAGCACAAAAGGGGGGTAAACAGAGTCACACCTGGCTGGAGCGTATCATAGCACATTGTTTTTCTATGACAATCTAGCAATTATCCTTCCATGGTTCCTAACCCTAACACAATCCTTCTTCACATCCTGACATAATTCCTCTCCATACGTCAGTTCCCCTTTTCCAGTATATTCAATTTCTTATGTCTCATTTCCTTCCCTTACCACATTCTTTAACATTTTGTAACCCTTCCATGACTCAGTTCCTCACCCCAGCACATGTATGGCTAGTATTCCTAGTTTTATTTAAAATAAAATATGTCTATATTTACTCTACCTTCCCCTCGCCAAAAGACCTAAGAAGGAACTGGAGTAAAACAGAACTTTGAGGCCAAAGGACATTCCTATGGGATTCACACTGTGATTGTTTTGTAGCTGACTTATGAAAATACACTTTAAAATACCCCATACCTAATGCGGGGACATTCAACAACTGTTCCAGATTAAAATAACTGTCCTAATAGTTTTCAGTCTTTTTGATGTCTCTTACTAATTACATATGTTACATATCCTAACATAGTCTATGAGTAATATGTGTTCCATGTAAAAAAACCCAAATATGTTAGAATATAATAGCTCAGTTTTGAAAGAAGGTTGAGCCCAAATATGTGGTGTATTTTGGGAGAACCAATAGGATAATATTGTATAGGTAACTTTGAAGATTTCTGAAACCCCAGGTAGTATATTTTAAAATAAAGCAAAATTTATATAATGAATTCTCTTAGGCACAGTGTGATTGCTTTTCGTGGTGGTTTCACACACCAAAAGCCAATGAAATAACAATAGACAGATTTTGGTATAAAGACAGAAACAGATTTTTTAAAATCCTCACCCAAGGATATGTTTTTATTGATTTTAGAAAGGAAAAGAGAGAGGGGTGGGGGAGAGAGAGAGAGAGAGAGAGAGAGAGAGAGAGAGAGAGAGACTGGTTGCCTCCCATTTAAGCCTGGACTGGACCGGGGATCAAACCCACAACCCTCTAGTGTGAGGGAAGACACTCCAACCAACTGAGCCACCTGGCCAGGGTAGGCAGAAACAGAGTGGTAAGGAGATGGAACCTTAGAAATTAGCCCCAAATGGCCTCTGACTTCTGAATCAAAACTCTCCCCAAATCTGATTTCATTGCTGTGACTAATCAGAGGCATGGGTAGGAATCACGCATCTGCACCCTTTGAGAAATAAAAGAAACTTACATTGCTTCCAGATTGTGTAATATCCTGAATGCCAATATAAAGACCTCAGACTTTAAGTTGGAAACTCCAGATTCTGCATCAAGAAAGGAGGTCATATAAATAAGAAAATGGAACTCATGACTTATTGACATATTTTATGGAATTAGAAGTCACATTTTGGCCCCAAAGGATATGATTTCTTCTCAGTGATTAACATATTACCCAGAAATCTCTAGCTTCCTGGAATTCTCAATAAAAATTCCAAATCTCTTGGCAATGACTTAAACACCACGATTCCTGCCATTAAAAGAATAATCATTCAGTTGTGTTAAGCATGCTCTCACTTCGGTTGTTTGAGAGTCTGATTAGGGAAAGCCAAATTGCTATTTTTCTGCAAATACTGCTTGACATTAAGAGTGTATTTGGCGCGAAAATCACACAGGGTTGCTGAATGCAGTAAATGAGGTGATGACCTTGTTTGGGGAAGTTGTTTATCATAGTACAAAAGACCTCACTTGGAATGAGAAAAAAAATGGTTAAAAAGTATTTATGACTTATAGCTGAACATTTTCTTCCCCCCAGTTTATGATCTTTGAATTGATAAATATGCTCAAATGTTATGCATAGCTTTCTGGGAGAACACCATTTCACATAGGGAATCTGAAGGTGAGGAGATGTGAAGGGGACTGAGACACTTGAGATCTTACAAATAGCACATAGACATAGAGAAAAGCAATGTGAGTCATATGCAAATAAAATCTCTGGAGAATTTCACATAAAAAGAAAGTAAGCAAAGGACCCAGTGAGAGAAAAGCTGATGTTCTTGCTCATCTGAAGATAAGGACTTCCTCAGGCTAGATCAGTGGTCGGCAAACTCATTAGTCACCAGAGCCAAATATCAACAGTACAACGATTGAAATTTCTTTTGAGAGCCAAATTTTTTAAACTTAAACTATATAGGTAGGTACATTGTTATTAACTTAATTAGGGTACTCCTAAACTGGCCTTTGCTAAAAACGTCCTCAATCTGAGAGTCGACCTCAGTGAACATACCCCCACTTCTTCTAACACCACTTCTTCAAAATAGACTCGCCCAGGCGGAAAACCGACTTCTGCGCATGGGCCACAAAGTTTCAATCACACTGTACGTGCGTGCCCGCACATGGTATTTTGTGGAAGAGCCACACTCAAGGGGCCAAAGAGCTGCATGTGGCTCGCAAGCCGCGGTTTGCCGACCACTGCGCTAGATCAACCTCCATCTAGCTGGAAAGAAATTTTATCTGAAACAGGAAATATTTCTTTGTCATGTGCTATGTAGACAAGGAAACTACCTAACATAGTATTAATTATCTTGCATTCTGTTGTCATTTTCAGATATGTACAGTGACAATAACCTAATCAATTAATTTATAACAAAACAGAGACGCCGAAACCGGTTTGGCTCAGTGGATAGAGCGTCGGCCTGCGGACTCAAGGGTCCCAGGTTCGATTCCGGTCAAGGGCATGTACCTGGGTTGCAGGCACATCCCCAGTGAGAGATGTGCAGGAGGCAGCTGATCAATGTTGCTCTCTCATCGATGTTTCTGGCTCTCTATCTCTCTCCCTTCCTCTCTGTAAAAAATCAATAAAATATATTTTAAAAAAAACACATAGAGACAATATTAACTGCTTTGGATTCAAACTGACCTGGGTTTGACTCCAACTGCATGATATTGGTTATGTGAATTAACTTGTGTGGTTCTTAGTTTTCTGAAGTTATGTTTTTAAAAATCAGGAATAGTATTTTTATCTTTATAGAGTTGTATTAAATTAAAGAACTAGTACAGATAAAGAATGATGTATATTAACTTCAATGTGCTGTCCCATTTTTGAATCCTCAAAAAATATTATTCAATGGCAGGACTAAAAGTGGTAAAATACACACACTGAGGCCCAAAGAAGTGATGATTTTCAAGGTCAATGACTGGTAGCAGAATTGAGTTTCAAATAAGATCTCCAATCTCCCTCTCCAGGGCTTTTAATACAATATCACATCCCCCAAAAAAACAGCTCATCTCTGAGCCTTGATGACTTTATGTTCCAATATGATCAGGACCTATCTGGCCTTTTCAACCATGAACTTCTCCTATAGTATAATAATAAATAAAAAATGGCACAAATAGAGACAAGCAATAGCAGCAAGTCAGGATTTCACCCAGAAAAACAATACCCAAGTCCAGTTAGCTAATGCTGCTCTCAATTTGCCAAAAAACTTTTTTAAGTTCTCCAAATGCTTTCCACATATAACATACCATCTTCATCACTAATTATTGCATTTGAATTTGTAATAGTCTTTTACATTTCAGTTTTATTCGGACTGCAGCAAAAAAAAAATAAATACATGGATTATTTGTAATAATGCAGAGGCAGAATACAGAAACCACACAGATCTTTTATGTAAGCATTTACATACTCAAGCATTTATTCTCTTACCAAGTGGCTCAGCAAGCTTAAAAAGGTATAAAAGGTCCTATAATCAAAATCCCCAAATCGTTTAAGCTCTCTGCCTCAACTGTCCCAATGTGTGCTGTGTTGCTTTTTGGAGTGATAACAGGTTGCCAAGCACCTGGATTGCTGGATAGGCATGAATCGGTGAAGGTGTGGCAGGCTGATTCACAGTGCAAGCTGTAGAACTTGATGTTAATGAAATTACCTTTTCTAAGGGCACTAGGAGAATAATGATCTCCCGCAGATGTCCAACCCCTAATCCACAGCATCTATGAATATGTTACCTTACATGGCAAAGGAATCTTGCAGAAATGTTTAAAGTGATCACTGAGTTGGGGAGATAACCCTGGATTATTCAGGTGGGATCAATCTATACATAAAAGCAAAAGTGACCAGAACAACCAGAACAACCAGTCGTTATGATGCACACTGACCACCAGGGGGCAGACACTTAGCGAAAAAGCTGCCCCCTGGTGGTCAGTGTGCTCCCACAGCCAACCTCCCCTGGCCGTCCAACCTCCTGTGGTCTCTTCCCTCCGGCCAGCAGGCCCCCAGGCGGAGACAGGGAACCAGGGATGGGTGGTGGCAGACTCAGCCCCTTTCCCAGGGGGGTGAGGGCCAGCTCCCTCCTCAGGGTTGGCGGCCAATGTCCTATGCCCTGTCTCTCGCCCTGGCCGGCAGGCCCCGATCAACCCACTGTCCGCCTGCCACAGTGGCAGCACTGCAGCAAGAGAAGGAGGAGGCGGGGAGGCAAGGAACTCTGTGGTGATGGGACGCCAACAATGATGGCAATGGTGGCGTCGGCATCCAGTGTTCATTCCTTCCATACCCAGCCTGGTGACCATCGCCTCCTTTTCGGCCCGGCCCTTATAGGCCTGGCCCTGATCGCCAGCCAGGCCTAAGGACCCCACCTGTACAAGAATTTCATGCACCAGGCCTCTAGTTTAATGATAAAAATCACTAATTGCAGAGAGCTTTCTCTGATGGAAATGGTGGAGGGATGAAGCAGAAGGGGAGGTCAGAGGGATTTGAAGCATAAGAAATATCTGCATTGTGGGGAACCTGGTGCTAAACCATTCATAGGCGACCTGCTTCTGGGTGGGGTTTCCTACACAGCAGAGCAGCTCCTGGCTATGATCTATTGAAAGTCAGCCCTCAATACAAGTGTTTGTCAAAGCCAAAGGAATCAAACAAACAACAACATAAAAAGGAGTATCTGTGCCATTGTTACATTTGAAGATGAAAGAAGGGGTCCACTAGCCAAAGAATGCACACTTCCAGCACCACCGACAGCCAGCGAGGAGATGAGGTCCTCAGTCCCCTAATCACATAGAACTGAATTCTGACAACTGCCTGTGTGAACATGGAAACAAGATTTCCCCAGGGCCTGCAGTAGGAATGGCAGGCCAACAGCTTGATTTCTAAGCAGAGAAGTCAGTGGAACCCACTGAGCTTCTACCCTGTAGAATTGTGAGATATAAATTTGCTTTAAGATGCTAGATTTGTGGTAATTTGGTGCAGTAGCATACAATCTCTCTCTCTCTCTCTCTCTCTCTCTCTCTCTCTCTCTCTCTCTCTCTCTCTCTCTCTCTCTCTCTCTCTCTCTCTTTCTCTAATGCTGTCTTGATCTAGTTTTGAGGCCCTGACAGGAGGCAGGCCAGTTTCCCTTTAAGCAGCTAAATCCACATCTTCAATCACCAGACAACCAGAGGTACTCCAATGCTCTAGATCTTGCTGAAATTATTCAGTGAGCCAATCAGAAACCTGCTTGCCTCACCTATTCCTTCCTATGTAAACCACATCAAATGTGCTGGTCACATGTTCCCCTCTTCCTGAGTGACCCCAGCACATCCCTTGAAAGGCCCTGGGTGGGTGCTGTGTTCTCCGCAGACAATAAAACTGCACAACTCTTTCCTGTTTCTCTCTCTTGATCTGTGTCTACTCTCACCGTGTCTTGCCTAAGGTAATTATGGTTAAAACACAGAAATAGAAAATGAATAGGCTAGATTACACTATTCAGTGTTACACTCCCAGTAGTCCCAGCCCTCACATTTATTTAATTATCCTGGCAAGGAGGCCATAGGTCTGTTGTAGGTGCGGGAACTGCACCAGGTATCTGACTGGTAGGGTCAGACCAAACTTGGGTTCAGCAACCTCGGTACTTGGGGTCTGGCTAGGAAAGAATTCAGAGCAAAACCCAGACTGTAAGAGAACATTTATTGGGTAAATTACAGAGGTAGAAAAGTAATTCCTAGAAGAAATGGACTTAGCAAACAAGTTCTAGAAGTAAAGGGAGGGCCCTTGGAGGCTGGGAGTGAGTAAGGTGCCTGGGGTGGGACGGTGGGGAGGTGGGAGTAGAGGTAAGGTTCAGGCACCTGGCCTGGGTTCTAAGGGTTTTAAGGGGAGAGATTTTAGGGGAGATCCCTTGGGAAGATCTTAATAGCATAGTCAGCAGTTTCCCAGGTGTGTCCTTTGAGGATTGTGGTCTCCACTGATTGATTGGCCAGCACCAGGGCGGGGGGTCATTATTCCACACAGCTGGTCCTGATGTCAGCTGTGGCTGGTTTTGTTGCTTTTCTGGGCCTGGAGCTGAAATACAACTGAGGCCTAGATGTGATCTCTAGGGAGAAAAGGTCAGAGGGTCCAAACAGAGTGACCAGTGATATGCTAGGGGAGGGAAAGTCACCCTGGGGGCAGGTCCCACCCTACAGTTGATTGTCCATTGGGAGGCACCTGGGGCTTTCCACGCTGATGACCTTCTGGACCTGGCCCATCATCCTTGCTCTCCTCATGTGTGTCTAACTGCCTACAACAGGTATGCTGCGGTACTTGGAGAAACTTTCTCACCCTCACTCTCATGAGCAGTTCTACAACTCTGCCCTGTTGTTACATGCTTCTTTATTAATCAGACAGAAATAAGAATAGAGGCTTCAGAATAAATCTTCAACCAGTTTCTGTGGGACCTTCACATCTCTAAACATGCACTTTCTCATTTATGAAATTAATATAATAAAATTGCCTTATCAGGTTGCTGTGAGCATTAAGTAAATAAAATGTTGTATATCAAATGCTTAGTAAAATGCCTAGTAGTTAGTGACAAGTATAATACAGTAGCTATAATTAACTCTGTGGTTATTCCCCTTTCCACTGAGTCACTCCTCTCTTCTCTTTTACTGGCACCATACTCTCATCTTTTCTTTAAAGGTGGATTCTCACCAAAGTCTTCTTGCTGTCTACTGCTTCTCCTTCCTTCTCCTTTTCTTCCTCTCCGGCTCCACCATTCTTCCTCCCCTCAGCCCCCACCCCCACATACAGGAAAAAAAAAGAAGAGAATGCTTCAATAAATTTAACAAACATGCTAAATGTACCAAAGTGATTTAAAGAACTGTACAAACATGATTCGAAGTGAAATAAGCTGAGCAAAAGGACCACGTAGGTTTTTAAGAATTTCCTTTTCAATTCCCAGACAAGCTCTAGTTTGCCCCAGCTGACAATACAACCTTAGGCAACGGAGAAGTTGCCAGCAGTTTGTTATTGTTCTGGAAATGCCCTGGGGGTGGGCTGCAACTCCTTTCCTAGTTGAGCTCCGAATCAAAGCAAATAGGCCCCATATGTTTGAGAATAGAAATTTACAGAAAACTACAAACTCAAAACAAATATTGATGAAGCCCTAGAGTTACTGCTTTTAACAGAGCTCCAAAATGGTCAGATAGCTCTTGTCCACAATACTGCCAGCTTTTGGTAACCATGGCACTGAAGTGGGAGGAGATAATAGTCTTAAATTAAAATGTGGCCTAAGGTTCAGTAGTTTCCCAAGAATCGACAATTTTCTGTTTACTCTGTGGCTTTGTTTTGTAGGGGGAGCATAATTTGACAACCCCCAAATGTCTCTTTGGGATCATAATTATTTAAGCTGCTTAATTTTCAAGAAACAGCAGACACGGGAAAATCTCTGGAAATAAATAGATCCTTTTGTAAGAGATATTTACACTTTAAAGGGAAATCTCCAATTGGAAGCATGCCTCTCTGTACCAGATGAAGCTTACCCTTGTTTACTGTGCTTTTCCTGAAACCCTCTCCTAACTGACTACCTTCCCCTACCCCTCAACATCTTCTTTTGTTTTTAGCTGACCTTGGTATTTAAGATGATGGCTTCTACTGTTTTGGCAAGTTACTCAGTGTTCCTGGGTCTCTCCAATATATTCTGGAGGTATACATGTTATAAAACTTTGTTTTTCCCCCTGTTAAGTTGCCTCCTGTCAATTTGATTATTAGAATGGCCAGTAAGACTTAGAAGTGAAATGCAGGGGGGTAAGAGATCAACTAAAGGACTTGTATGCATGCATATAAGCATAACCAATGGACATAAGACACTGGGGGATAGGGGAGGCTAGGGGACTGTCTAGGGTGGGGGGAGGGGGAAAAATGGACACATATGTAATACCCTTTGTAATACTTTAAGCAATAAAATAAATAAATAAATAAATAAATAAATAAATAAATAAATAAATAAATAAATAAAAATAAAAAATAAATTAAAAAAAAGAAGTGAAATGCAGAAACCAAACTGAAGCTCTCTTCTGGGCAGGGTGCAAAGGAGATCTCTTTCCCAGGGTTCTTGTGCAGGTGGATTTGAAGAGTGAAGCCATGGACAAAAGGTGGTCGATGGAAAGATGGAAATTTATTGGAAAACAAGCACAGACTCCCACATAGGGAGGGGGTCCCAAGGGAGTGACCCACTAAGCCCCCTTTTCCTACGGTTTATAAAGGCTGCAGTTCTTTGTCTTTTGATACTCCCTCCTTATTGGTCATTATAGCAGCTTCAAAGCTCAAACCCCAAGTGAAGACCCCCTTCGCTTTCTCCTCCTTCTGTGACAGAATTCTCTATCCCCGTGAAAATCTGTTTTCCTCTTTCTCCCTTTTGTTTTTCTACTCCCTGTGGCTTCCCCCTGTCATCTGTAAATGGGTATCTGCCTCTCCTCTTTATCCTGTAGTATCTATTTTCTCTCTCTGTGAATGTGTGCCTTTTGGCAGCTCCCACCCCCAACTTTGCAGTCCTCCCCCATGGGCCCTCTTTGTTTCAAAAACTCCCTGAACCTTCCAATTTTACCCCTAAAAACTCCTTTAGGTAAACCCATATCCCTGTTACCCCTGTTTACTTGGCAATGCAAATTTTTCCTCTTCTTCATCTGTCAGTTAATGATACACGTGTGTTGAATCTCTCAATATGATGGTAGATTGGTCTCTCTTTTCTAGTTTTGTGGATTTTTGCTTTGTAGGGGACTCACCTTAGATGCAATATGGCTCCAGCAGCAAAGGCATCTGGGAAATGTTGGATTCTGTTTAACTCTCTGTGACTGTTTAACTCTGTAGCCTCAGGCTTGGGTGACTACCCAGAAAATTGTAATGCTGCCCAAAGATAAAAATCAGGCCCAGGAAGGAGGCTAATCCTATATAATAAAAGCCTAATATACTAAGTGTCCGGTCGTCAGGATGTCTGTTCAGCCAATCAAAGTGTAATATGCTAATGATATGCTAAGGCCATTCAACCACTCACTATGATGTGCACTGACCATAAGGGGACAGACAGTCGCTATGCCATGCACTGACCACCAGGGGGAAGACGCTTCAACCAGTAGGTTAGCTTGCTGCTGGGGTCTGACCAATGGGGATTAAGCAAGATGGGCCAGACACGCCCTGGAGCCCTTCTTCGGTTCCTCCCCAACCCTGATGGTGCACCAGTGGGGGTCCCTCAGCCTGGCCTGCACCCTCTTGCCATCCAGGACCCCTCAGGGGATGTCTGAGAGCTAGTTTCAGCCTAATCCTGCAGGCCAGGCTGAGGGACCCCACTGATGCATGAATTTGTGCACCAGGCCTCTAGTGGATGTATAAATTGTGATAACTGCCTGATGTTATCCCTTAACTTAGGAATGCATTGTTCTTTTGGGTGGTCTACTTGACTGCCCACTATTAGGGTCAAGGAAGGAGGAACACATGAGGTCAAAGTGGTAAGGGATTATAAATTTATTGGGTCACCTGGATACCTGATGGGCTGAACCCCCGAATGGTGCCAACACCCAGAGATGAGGAGTCAGGGGTTTTAAAGGATTCTAGGTGGGCTTTTTCTGGGTGAAGAATTATCCGGGCAGGTCTGGATCCTGGGAATGTCCCAAGGGGAGAGGTAATGGTCTTAGCAAATGGAACATGGTCTAAGTGAAATGGAATGTCTGTTGTGAAGTGGCCTAAAGGTCTATTCCAAAGGATGGGGTATCAAATCAATTACTTTATCAAACCTAACACCCACCATATGACTTTACTATTATTAACCCCAATAAAAAGGGATTCTGCCTAGGAGGGGTGTGGATTTTTCCAGGCTCCATACCACTGGGAGCAGCTGCTTTGCCCTTGTATGTATGTTTCTCTTATTAAAACTTCTATGACCCAGCTGGTGTGGCTCAGGGTTTGAGTGTCGACCTGACCTATGAACAGGGAGTCATGGTTCAATTCCCAGTCAGGACACATGACCAGATTGTGGGCTCCATCCCCAGTGTGGAGAGTGCAGGCGACAACCAATCAATGATTATCTCTCATCATTGATGTTTCTATCTCTCTCTCCCTCTTCCTTCCTCTCTGAAGCCAATAATAAAAATATATATATTTCTAAAAAGCTCTTATGAATTTAAATAAGGCTACATGTCAGTTCTTTGGAATCAATCCTGATTTTAGGCTTTTGGAGCTTTCCCCCAACAGCTTTGTATGTTTTGAGGCTATTTTACTTATATAGGCTTATAATTGTTGATCTTCTTGGAGAATTGAAATTTGTATCAGTATGTAGAGGTTTTTTCCCCTCTACTAATGCTTTTAACCTTATAATTATTACCTATGATATAGTTTTCCTGTTTAATTTGATTTTAAATTTTATAGCATATATTTTTCCATCTTTCAGCTTTATGCATAATTTGGTCATATGTTTTTGTAACAGGCATATGGATCTTCTGAAAAGTTGTATATCTAGTCTGACAATGTTTTGTTGTTGTTGTTGTTAAGCTTAACATTGGATTCATTTACATTTATTGAAATTATACTGTTATTGGAGAAATGTGTGGATGGTCTTCTCCATTACTGCCGGGGTTCTTGTTCCGTTCCAGCATTAAGAAGGGTTCAGCAATCTGGAAAAAGGGGCTGTGTTTAACTTAAGTAAAAGTCCAGTGATGAAAGATAATTTTGAAAGGCATTGGGGGTCAGAGGAGCCTAGCTAAAGAAACTAAGTTCTCCTCATCTCAGGACCCCATGCTTTTTATTAACACAAATTGTCCTGAGGCAAGGTGGAGATATACACTTCAAAGGGTAGGGTTTCATATACAGAGTCCATTGTCAGAATGGGGGGAATTAGCCTATGGCTGTTCAGGTGTTTGGCCAGTAGGAGGCAATAACATATAGATTAAGATGCCCTGAGCTGTATGGCAGCAAACAATCAATTTAATGCATCCTTTTCAGGTTTGGGGAAATGCCATTGCCACTCCAGATGATTCAGCCCTTGCTGACATGCTGGAATCGGTTCTGGCACATTACTAGTGAAAATGAGGTTATTGGGTAACACTGGAATAAGCATTTCCAGAGGCCCCTGTGAGAGGATGAGATGTGGTAGAAAGCTTTATTTTCATGGAATTATATCCTTGGGTTTTCAAAGTCCCATTTCCCTTAATGGAAGATGTGCAGCCTGGGATTCAGCAGAGCTAGAAGCAAGGCCAGTGTCCAGAGTTTCTGTTCCATGGTCGAGCTGGGTCAGGTGTAGCATCAGGCTAGTTGCAGTCCATTGTGTGGGGTCCACATGACTGTGGGCCACGTGGGCGAGTGCAAATGAGCAAAAGCATGAGAACCCCCTGCAACAAGAGTCCCAAGAGTCCTGAGAACACAAGCAGGCAAGAGGCAGCCAACAGAGGGACCTCCTTTGTTTAGGAGGTTAAATATCTCAAATGTTCCCGAGTTTGCAGTGGCCACACCTACTCTGGCCAATGACCTGTTCCCATGTGTGACTGACAGACAAGTACTTTTCCTGTGTCACCCATATTTTACTGGGCATGCATGCCTCTATTCTTTTCCTGTTCAGTCCCTTCCCACAACAATCTGTGGGGAATAGACATTGGGAGTGTTTAACTGTAGCTTCCTGGCAAAACTGCATACATGGCATGCCCATAATGTTTTGCCTTCCCCTTGCTCCCTTCCCATCACCAATAACCAGGTTATTACAATGGTATTAATACTCCCACATTTAGAGTTATCTCTCTTACTTTATTTTGTGCTATTTGCACTCCTTTTAAAATTTCTTTTCTTACCTTAATTTGTTTATTTTATTTTTTTTCTCTTCATTGAAGGTTATATACTTGATTTTTATTAGCTTATTATTTTAGATACTTTGATGTGCACATTTAACTTACCATAGCCACAAGTTAATATTCATATTTTCTTTTCTCTCAAATAATACAAGGACTATAGATGATTCAAACTACAATTACTAAAAGTACATGGTATTGTTTTTGTTGTCATTTCAGATCTCCATTAATATATTAACTGCACATTAAAGGGAACCAAAGTCTTGCTATCCTAACACTGCCTTTTGGAATATTGATTTTGTTGATGTAAGAAACGTCCAAACCTGTAGAGAATTTTTATGAGTTTATTTGAGCCAAACTGATAACAATTGCTAGAAAACAAAGTCTTGAGAGGTTGAGAAAATGCTCCAACAAATGGCAGTTTTGTACCTTATTCTATACATTACAATCAAAAGAGGAGGTGTAAGGGGGTTCTATGAAATCCACTGGTGGCAGATTAGAGCGGCAGGAGAAAGCAAAGTGGAAAAATCTCTGAGCTTGGAAAGGGAGGTGAGGGTAAGTGGAGGTGGGCAAAGGAACCAAAACAGACTTGGCTTTGGGCAATGGGTACACAATGCAGTGAGCAGATGTTTGTTGAGTTGCACATTTGACACCTGTATGGTTTTGTGAACCAATGTCACTCCTATAAATTCAAGTAAAAAAAAAAGTAAAATGAATGGACACATACTTTCACACCGTTGTGCATAGGGAAGTTAACAGTTAACAACGAACAGGATAACAATAGCAGTGAGGGGTTCTGTGGTCTCTGCCCTGGTTCCTGGTTGTGCCCTGAGGGGTCTGGAAAAAGGGCATTACCCGGACATTGCAAGGTATGTTATTGAAGATACAAAAAGACAATAGACAGGCTCAGCTAAGAAAAAGATTGATCTTTATCAACGAAGATACCAACCTAGTACATGACTACCCACCATAACTTGCTTTTAGTTGGGAAGTTTTAATTTCAGACTATCTATGTGATTACTTTAGGTATTTGAGTTTGTAAGGCTTGTGTGCTGGCTTCCCTGAGCTTGTCAGGTATAGTATGTGGCCCCTTTTCATCTGTAATTTTAAGTCTGGAATTAAGAAACAAGACTGAGAAAGAAACTTAGACTTCTCCCCGCCCCCCACCCCTCCTGCCAAGAGATTTTGACAGACAAACCTTCAGAAAGGGAATCTTAGGCTGTTCTCCTTAGCCTAATTCAAATTAAGTAAATAAAAAGCTTCAGGTAATGTTTATCTAGATACATACCAACCTCTGTGTCCCATTGTTTCTTCTTTTTTTAAAAAATATTTTTTTTATTGATTTCAGAAAGGAAGGGAGAGGGAGAAAAGGAGAGAAACATCAATAATGAGAAAGAATCATTGATTGGCTGCCTCCTGCACATCCCATACTGGGGATCAAGCCCACAACCCAGGCATATGCCCTGACCGGGAATCGAACCATGATCTCCTAGTTCACAGGTCCATGCTCAAACACTGAGCCACCCCGGCCAGGCTGTCCCATAGTTTCTGAGTTGCCCAGCAAGATTTTTCTGGCCATATATGTTTGGCTCTTCCTCAACTACCTGTAAATCATCCATTCTTACTTCTAAAGTCTAAGACTCTGTTCACTACCCTTTTATCCTTTGTCCAAAATATCTTATATACCCAATGTTGTCTCATTGACTTGGAAATTTTCATACTTGCATGAATTCCCCATGTGCATGTATTAAAAATTTTATTTTTTCCTGTAAATCTTTCTCTGTTAATTTAATTATTAGCCCATCCTAGAAGAATTTAGAAGATGGATGGACAAGTATTAATACCTTTTAACCCTGACATAGTATAGTTTCGTTTTATGTAGTCAACAATTGTTTAGGTTTACCCATATTTCACCATTTTCTTTGTTCATCATTAATTTATGCTTCTCAGATATTTCACCCAGAATTAGTTTTATTGTCTGAATTATAACCTGAGTATTTCCATTGTTAAGTATTGATCAGTAGAAATTTTTGTTTTTTTTTTTTGTTTGTTTGTTTGTTTGTTTTGTTTTGTGTTTTTTTTGGCAAACAGCTTTATTGTTTCCATTTGGTCCTACGCATGGGAGAGGGCTTCAGGGTGGTTGAAAGAATGACTAATGGTTTGGGGGATATGCTCAGGCAAAATCCAGACACCAAGGGAAGTCAGAGGGTCCCTCAAAGGCCTCTGGTCTCCAAAGGCCTTTAGCTGTGCTTGAGGGTGAGCCTTAGAAGAGATACTCACCCAGCCTGGGGACTGGCCAGCCTGCAGAGGTGAGTCAGGTGTTGCCCATCTTCTTGATGAGTTTCATCTCCGCACCCAGGAAGTAGTTCTCTAGGAAGTCGCAGAGGCGAGGATCTCTGAGGTAGAACCCAGGGCATGCAGATCCACAAGGGTCTGGTCCAGGTTTCTCTCCAAGGCCAAGGTGGCTTCCAGGGCGTCCTGAGTCTTTTCCCATTCATCTTGCGAAGACTTCAGCGTGTCCTGGAGAGAATGCGGCCACTGTGCTGGTTTTGCACCTTTAAGAGGTGCTCAGCGTCCTCACCCTTCTTCTCCCCGAACTCCTGGAAGAAGTGGCCCTCGCCCTCCAGAGCCACATCATCGAGGTTGAAATAGAAGCCCAGCGAGAGGTAGGTATGGGAGGCCGGCAGATGCAGGTTGGCCAGGTGATGGATGGCAGCCTGCACCTCAGTGGAATAATTCTGACGAATTTGGGAGCTCATGGTTGTTCAGCAATAAGAAGTTAGGGTAAAAAAAAATGTCTGGTCTCAGAGGCTGAGGATGGCTGAGGTGGTTTCCAAGGTGGTGACTGGATTAGATGCTGGAGAGTGATCAGAGGCTGGAAGAAGGGGCGTCCCTGGGTCTGTTCCATCCAAACACTGTTGAAGCAAAAGACAGATCCGGGACTGCCTAGGCCATTGAGGGCTTTTCCAGGCTGGGGCTAGAGTGCAGGTGAATGAGTTTTATTTCTGTGACTAAAGCTTGGCCAGTGAGTTCACTAACCAGTGAAGGGTACACTGTATTGGCCAGGGCAGGAGTGGGACCAGGTGCCTTGGGCAGAGGCTAAATCATATAGGATTAGACATGGGCAAACTATGGCCCGTGGGCCGGATCCGGCCCATTTGAAATGAATAAAACTAAAACTAAAAAAAAAGACCATACCCTTTTATGTAATGATGTTTACTTTGAATTTATATTAGTTCATACAAACACTCCATCCATGCTTTTGTTCCGGCACTCTGGTCCAGTTTAAGAACCCATTGTGGCCCTCCAGTCAAAAAGTTTGCCCACCCCTGGATATCTTAGAACCACTCCTTCGGTAGGGATGGGGCTTTAAAATTGTGTTTTTGTTTGTCTGAACAAATCATTATTTTGATGTTGTTGCCAAGCGATTGTTTTGCAGGTATAGCATTATACAAGAATATGAATATATCAACAAGAATATTAGTATATTAACAGTATCATTTTGGTCATCTGTTTTCATTGTTTTTGTTGAGAAAACAGCTATCATCAGTCCAATATTACCTCTTCTTAGATCATCTGTTTTCTCTGGCTGCTTTAAGATATTTTCTTTTTTAATGTTAGAGTTAATTCATTGTGGTGTGTCTTACTGGGGATTTATTTTTCTTTAGCTTGATTCAGATATTTGGCCTTCCGAATCCATGAGGTTGATGTCTTCTATAAATTCTTGCAAGTGTTTGTTATGGACTGAATTACACTTCTCTAGATTCCTACATGGAAGCCCTAATCCCCAATGTGATGGTATTTGAGATGGGACCTTGGAGAGGTAATTCAATTTAGATGAATTCATGAGGGTAGGGCCCTCAGGATGGGATTAGTGCCTTTATAAGAAAAGCCACCAAGGAGGTTTCTTTCTCTCCCTTCCTGTCTCTCTGCCATGTGAGGATACAGCAAGGAAGCAGCTGTCTGAAAGCCAGAAAGCGCCCACCAGAAATCGTATTTGCCAACACCTTGAAATTTAGATTTCCCAGCTTCAGAATTGAGATATAATTCTGTGTTGTTTCAGCTACCCAATCAATGGCATTTTGTAATAGCTGCCCAAGATGACCAAGATTATTTTAAATTGCTATTTCTTCAAATTTTATTCACCTTTTTTTCTATGCTTTTTTTATTTTATACTTTTTGTTACACCCTGCTATTCTCTAAATATTTTCCCCCAAAAATCTATCTTCCAAGTCAATAATTATTTAGTCATTAATCCTGTCTAATGTGGTTATTTACAGTTTTTATTTTAGTTATTTTTATTTTCAGTTCTGGAGGTTATATTTTATTATTTTGTGAATATAATTTACCTTTATTTTAAAAGTTCTGATCTTTTATTATTTGCTATTTCATTTTTTAAAAATTTAAGTGTGTATAATAATTCATGTTATTTTCTTCATTTGATAATCACAATATCAGAAGATTTGGGGATTTGATTTTGCTATATATAATTCCTATGGGCGCCCAGCTGGTGTGGCCCAGTGGTTGAATGTTGACCCATGAACCAGGAGGTCACGGTTCAATTCCCGGTGATTTTGGACTGAAAAAGTCATAGCTCTTTGAATTAGTCTGTGAGGAAGCTTTACTGCCTGAGTGAAGGGTATTTCCTTCAGATAAGATTTATTTGCTTTGCCAAGGAACACGAAAACACTAATGTAACATTCTCTAAAAAGAAAGAGAGAGAGAGAGAGAGAGAAAAGTAACATTCTCCATCCCCCTCACTGCCAAAAAGATCCCTAATAACACTGGGGTTTCACATGCAAGTGAACTCTGGCTTGTTTGTAAGAAAGGTTTCCACCGTCATTTAGGGCCCTCCTCTGGGAGTAACAAAGGCCTGCAGGGTTATTTCTGATCCATCTGTACATGGAAAGTCCTATATTTCAGGGTCAGCTTTGTGCCAAAAGTAGGCTTGCTTCTTCAGGGGTTGTTCTACTTGACGAAGTCATAGGCTTGCCTCCTCTTTCTCCTCTGTATAATCTGAGGCTACTAAAATCGAAGCTCTGTGATGTTCAGCAAATGCCCTCAAGGGGGAAATTGTTTCAGGGGCCCTATTTACCTGTCTGAATTCCCTCATTCTTTAGCCACCTCTGCTTTGACCATGAAGTATTCATTACAAAACCATTTGGTCATTGGTACATTTGAAGAAATTGTTTTTAAACAAATGTTTTCAGATGTTTATAGCATGAGTTTCAGATAATTTTCTATTGTTTCATCTTGTTTAAAACAGAAGTAAAAAGAATTAAGGTGATTCTATTATGTTTGAAACTACTACTGTTATATAATTATCCACATTTTATATATATATACTAGAGATCCGGTACACGAAATTCATGCACAGTGGGGGAATGGTGTCTCCTCAGCCCAGCCTGCACCCTCTTCAATCCGGGACCCCTCGGGGGATGTCCGACAGCTGATTTAGGCCCGATCCTGGGCCTCTGGCTCCAAATTGCTCACCTGCCTGCCTGCCTGCCTGCCTGCCTGCCTTCCTGGTCACCCCTAACTGCACCTCCCTGCTGGCCTGATCGCCCCTAACTGCCCCCCCTGCCAGCCTGGTCGCTCCTAACATCCCCCCCATGCTGGCCTTGTCACCCTTTACTGCCCTCCCTGCTGGACTGGTCACCCCCGACTGCCCCCCCCCCGCTGACCTGGACACCTCCAACTGTCCCCCCTGCTGGCCTAGTCACCCCTCACTGCCCCCCCCCACCAGCCTAATCACCCCCAACTGCCCCCTCTGCTGGCCTGGTCACCTCTTACTGTCCCCCCTGTTGGCCTGGTTGCCCCCAACTGGCCCCTCTGTTGGCCTGGTCACCACTAACTGCCCCCCCTGCTGGTCTGGTCACCCCCAACTGCCCCCCGCTGCCAGCCTGGTCACTCCTCATGGTGCCCCTGCTGGCCTGGTAGCCCCACTCAGCCTGCTTGTTTAGTTGTTTGGTAGTCCCTCACTAATCCCCCTGCTGTCCTGGTCACCCACGCAGCCTGCTTGTTCAGTCGTTTGGTCATCCCTCATTAACCCCCTTGCTGGCCTGGTCATAGACCGCCATCTTGTGAGGGTGTGAGGGTTAATTTGCATATTACCTCTTTATTATATAGGATATATATATATATATATATATATATATATATATATATACACACATTATATCATATTTATTTTTATTATAAAATTTAATTACACATTTTGTTGTTGTGAATCCCAAATTCAAACTCAACTGTTCTTACATATTGTAAATATTTATACTGAACCAAACACCTTACCCTCCCTTACTGAATCCAATACTTATCCTCCCATACCTTTGTTTATCACTGTTCCCAGCTTAAATATCTCTGAGGTCATAAGTTCTAATGGGTTTTACTCTACCATGAAACCTAATATTATACACAGCTAATACTAGAGTTAGTATCAAATAAAATTTGTTGTTTATTAACTAACTACCATGCTAGTGTTTTTTTCAAATGAAAAATTTTGATCTTTCAGTAAAACAGAAATCAAACAGAAGAGGAACGTGTACATGAAGCATTAACAAATGTGATTTTTTTGACTTCATATTTATCCCTCTCTGAGGTCAGAAGTCAGAGTTGCTGAATCTTATTCCTCAGTAGGTCTGCTTCTTTTCGTCTTTGATGACTTAAAAGTTTTCTGTACTTTGTATGTATGGTACTGCTATCAGAGAAATGTGCGGTTGGTCTTTCTCCATTACTAGTGGGAATTGGGTCCTTACAATATCTCAAGAAAAATAATTTTCTGAGACTTGCATGGGAGGATGTGAGGAATTACATCTCTCAGTATACAAATTCCATTTCCTTTAAGCCAGTCCTGGACAATGTGCAGCTAGGAATTCAGCAGAGCTAGAAGCAAAGGCAGCATCCAAAGTTTCCTCTCCATGGTGGAGTTAGGTATTGTTCAGCATTAGTCCATTAGTTCATAGTGTGTGGGGTTCCATAACTGTGGGCCATGTTGGCTAATGCAGGAGCATGAGAGTCCTGCAGGCCAGGAGTCAAGTGCAGCAAGAGCAGGAGCCAAGAGGCAATCTTAACTGTTTGTTAAGATTAAATATCTTAAATCTTCTGGCGCTTGCAATGCCCACACCTACTCTGGCCAATGACCTGTTCGCAGGTATGACTGACAGTCAGGGACTTTCCCTATGTCACCCAGACTTGACTGGGCATGCATCTGTTCCCTCCTGTCCAGTCCCTGGAGAGTGTCAAACTGAAACTTTCTGGTAAAGCTGCACAAATGGCATGCCTATACTATTTGCCTGCCCTTTGCTCCTTTCCCTTTATTAATAACTGGGTTAAATTCCATTGGTATCAGCACCTCACAATACACGTTATCCTATCTGGCATTAAGTAAACGTTTACAAATTAAAGTATTAATAATTTTTCTTCAATCTCAAGGAAAACATTATTTCTATTTATTCAGACATTTCCTCTCTACTGTGCAAATATTAGTGATCCTGGCACTTTTATTATAATGATGTTGATACTCAACTTCATTGCCCTCATTTCAATTTTTTATCCTTTTCTGCTAACTGCCCAGCAAAGTTCTTTACATTGATCTCCCAGCTTGCTCATTCCTTTTCGGGTTTTTTTTGTTGTTGTTGCTGTTGGCCAACCTATGCACTGAATGCTTTATCTCAGCCTCTGCCTCCATCACGTGTGATTAGCTTTTCTTTCCTTAGTCGCATGCTAAATGACTAGAGTTCATGACAATTTAAGTGCTCTGGTCTTTCTAATGGCATACCACCAACCCCAAAATGCATACTACTCTAATAGCATCCTTCAATGCACTTGCCTTAAGATCATTAATCCTGAAATGTCTTCCATATAAATGAGTTTATAGTGGGGAGTAGTTGTGCTGTGGCTTATTTGTTTTAGTTTTGCTTTTGTTAGGCTTATAATGGGACATGTTAAGATGCATCATTATAACAACCCCAGACTTGGCTCTGTGCTATTTTAATCTCTGATTCTATAGTCACTTTATTTTGTAAAAATAAGCTTTTGGCTTCTACTGTTCAAAAATATAATTCAATGTGTAATGCTAGAATAAAAATACATATTTATAAACAACAAAAATATAATTGATTCTTTTTATAAAAATAGTTTAAATACTGTATCTTAACATTCATTTAGTGAAATCAAAGACAATACCAAAACCCTGCAAGATAAAAAGTCTGAATATTTTTCACTGTATTCGTTTCTTGGTATTTATAACAATATTTGGCCATATTAACACAACTTAATCATATAGTATTTATGACATGGGAAGGAGTGTGGACCTTGTTACTGCAGTGGGTGAAAGTCTAGACATACCACATGGTTTCTACTGGCACTTGAGTGTGTGAGAGATTGTCAGTGTCCAGCAGAAATAAAGGTCCTGGCTTCTTCTTCATCTTTTCCTGATATGACCCAAAGCAGCTTGGATATACAGGTACTTTATTACAGCCTTCCAAGTGCATAGCCCTAGGCTTCCACCCTGACCTTTGTTTTCATGGATGCTGGTAGGAGCATAGATTTTTCTGTGAGTTTGACCGGGGTACAGAAATTCTGTCTAAGTTTTTCACTCTTGCCAGGCTGACATGTTCCTTGTTCTTGACTTTGGTTGTTCTTTTTCCCCCCTTTTCTTTATAATCTGTGCCCATTACTGAAACATGTTGTTCAGTGTGCAGATTCTTTCGTGGGTCCTTGTCCTCACGTAGTTTGAAGAATAAACTCACAGACTTAAGGCTTCTTTAATAAAAATGTGGAAGTTTATTGGAACCATATACAAACTCCATCTGGGCAGGCATGTCCCCACAGGGGACCTTCTGGGGAGGGGACCCCAAACAGGAAAAGCCGGATCTCTCTCTCTCTCTCTTTCTCTCTTGAAAAAAATAAAAAAATCGAAAATCTGGAAATCTGTCTCATTTCTCTTTGTCTCCGGTTTATATATGCTGTAGTTCTTTGTCTGAACCCGACCCTTTTCTTAATTTAGGACCCCCTGCTTTCCTCATTGGTCATTCTGCTGCATAGTATTAATTTCAAAGTCTAAAGCTCACATTCTCTTCTCCTTACCTTGCTGGTTGGAGTTGCTTTTGATCTCCCTTAAGACTCTCTCAGTTGTCCTGGCCAGAGATGTTTTATTTCCCCTTGTGGCTCCTCCAGCTGCTCAGGTTGGGGCTGCTTTTGATATTGCTCAGGCCAAAGATACCTCTGTCCCCTCTGGACCCACCCCCCTGTTGTTTGAAATGTTTATTATCTTTCCTAAATTTATATTTTGAAGATACTTTTTGCTGTAGAAACTTTCTTTGCCCTTCCTTTCTTGCACTTTGAAGACGTCATTACTGAATTGTCTTCTGATTTACATAATAATTTTTAACAAAAAACCTACTGTGTAATTCTTATCTTTGTTCCTCTATATATACTGTGACTTTTTATTGTTTATATCAGCGGTTCTCAACCTGTGGGTCACGACCCCTTTGGCGGCCTAAGACCATCTTGCATATCAGATATTACATTATAATTCATAACAGTAGCAAAATTACAGTTATGAAGTAGAAACAAAAATAATTTTATGGTTGGGTCACAACATAAGGAACTGTCTTTAAAGGGCCAGAAGGTTGAGAACCACTGGTTTATATTATTACAGATGTCCCCATTTTTTCACCCTTTGCCCACCTCCACCCAGGCCTTGCCCCCGCTTCTCTCTGGCCATCAACTCTCTGGCCATCACCATACTGTATATGTCTATGGGTTATGCATATACGACTTTTGGCTAATCACTTTACCTTCTTTTATCCACCCTTCCAGATATTTTTTTTAATATATTTTATTGTTTTTTTACAGAGAGGAAGGGAGAGAGATAGAGAGTTAGAAACATCGATGAGAGAGAAACATCGATCAACCGCCTCCTGCACATCTCCTACTGGGGATGTGCCGGCAACCCAGGTACATGCCCTTGACCGGAATCGAACCTAGGACCTTTCAGTCCGCAGGCCGACGCTCTATCCACTGGGCCAAACCGGTTTCGGCCCAGATATTTTTATTATTTTTAGTTTTCAAGAATATTATTAGGATATATCAAATGTGGGGTGTGTGTGTGTGTGTGTGTGTGTGTGTGTGTGTTTGAATGAGCAGGGTGAAAAATTATCTTGTTTAGTCTTATGTAAGTTTCTAGGATCAATTGTTTCCTATCTTTCATTAATTTTATAACATTATCTGCTCTTATTTGTTCAAATATCTTTCTTCTTTTCTCTGTCATGCTATTCTCTCTGGGATTCCAATTACACATATGTTAGAACAAATGAAACCATTCCACATATTTTGGAAATACTGCTCTATATTTCTTCATTTGTCTTTCTCTCCTTGTGCTCAAATTTACATCATAACTATTGACCTAGAATCAGATTCACTGATTATTTACTTAGCCACAAAGTCTATTGATGAGCTATTGAAAACACTTTTCATCTCTGTGTTTGTGATTTTATGTTCTTCATTCATTTATTATTCTTTATTATGGTTTCTATCCTTCTATTGAAATTCCCATCTGTTCATTTACATTATACACCTTTTAAATTAGAGCCCTTAACATCTTAATCTTACTTATTTATAATTTCTGCCTTATTCTTCTAATGTCAGCATACTATTTGTTTGAATCTTATTCTGTTGAATTGTATCTTGACAGTATTTTTTTTTATATATTTATTTGTGAACTTCATAATTTTTGGTTGAAAGAGACAACACCTTTTGTAAAGCAAATGGAGACTGAGTTAAACCTTACTTGTTTTAGGAAATTGGCTTTTTTTTCTTCTAGTTTTTTACATGAAGGATTGAATAAATTTAGTCAAGATTTGAGCTGAGTATGGGGATTTTTGTTACTATGGTTTTACTCAGTGCATTACTAGTTTTTCTATATCTTCTTTCATTACCTAGAGCAGTGGTTCTCAACCTTGGCTGCACATTAGAATCACCTGGGAATCTTTTTAAAATCCTGATTTCTGGGCCTCATCCTCCGGAAATTCTGTTTCTTTGTTATGGGGTGGGGCCACAACATTAGTAACAAAGAAACAGAATTTCCGGAGGATGAGGCCCAGAAATCAGGATTTTAAAAAGATTCCCAGGTGATTCTAATGTGCAGCCAAGGTTGAGAACCACTGACCTAGAGGATTGTTTCTGATGTTTTCTCAATTCTCCATTTAAATATTTTCTTTGTGCCTTCATCACAAAGAGGGTATTATTTTATGCCTCTGCTCTTTCCAAAGCAGTATTTTGGATTATTCTTTCGCACTTCCTAGCTTTGTGAGAGGGCGGTGGAGAGGGTGTGGCATGAGGGAGAGGGACTTGTCTGTTGTTCTGGTTCAGCTTCACTTTTAAGCAGATGATATGTCCTTGAGTCTCTGGGTTAGGTCTTTCTCAGGGATTCTGTCCTGGCCCCAGTGGCGGGGGATCTTTAATGGTCTGGCCCTAGGATGTTTTTCTGCCTGTTCCCCAAGCAAAGAGGGATTTCTTTTTTTTTTTTTCCCCACCAATGTTGATAGGTATTTGTCTGTACCATAAAGGTGACAGGGTTTATTGCCATTCTTCCAGGTGTTTACAACTTTTCTCTTATTGGGAGGTAGGAAGGTATCCAAGCAAAGTTTCAAGCCTTTCCCACAGCGGCGGCTATGCCCCTTACCTAGGTCTTCACTATGAGAGATGCTCTTTCTAGTCTTCTAGTCTCTTGTCTTGCTTCTAGTGTTTTCTTTTTCTTTTTTTTCTTTTTTTTTTTTTTTTCCGGCTGCCTCCTGGATGCCCCCTACTGGTGATGGAGCCCACAACTTGGGCATGTGCCCTTGACCGGAATTCAAACCTGGGACCCTTCAGTCCACAGGCTGACGCTCTATCCACGGAGTCACTTCGGCCCGGCTTGCTTCCATTGTTTTTAAAGAGTACCTACTGATGTCAGAGGAGAAGAATCTATAAGTTGGTGTGATTTTTTTTTTCTTGTGTTTGCAGTTTCAGCCTTTAAATATTGATTTACATTTATTAATAATTCTTTTTAATAGAGTGTATAATGATTTATTTCTTCCTTAGATAAGATAAGCAAGCACTCATATCTACTCTTTTTGGAAGAGTATCTTTCTTATATTTTGGGTTACTCAATTTACCTGTGAGTTTAGCTCTCTGATGTGTTCAAAAAGGTTGCAATTTTGTAGATTACCCAGTTTCTTTGTTATTGTTGTAAGGGTGGGAGTGATGGTTTTTCCAATTTTTTGGACCCTCAAAGTTGAAAGTTACAGTGACATTTTAAAGGAAATTGTGCAATGGCATTTGCTGCTTTAAGATATCAAGATATATTCTAGCCAAAATTTGGACTTACTCAGTAAGTAAATATGAGGATCAAGATAATTCAGCCCTTAGACTCTGAAATGTTATGTCAAGTTTAATGAATATGGAATAGAGTGTTTTCATTTATTCCAGACTAACCACATTAATCCATCTGTATTAAATGAATGCTCAATGTATCAAAGCTCTAAGCCTATCTCACAGAGAAAACTTATGCTATGGATGGTATTTAATGCTCCATAACTTTCTGAAGAACAGGGAAGGAGAGATCAAGGAGATGTTTGCAGCTATTAGAAGAATAAGCTGCCTGTAGGTGAAGTTTCTGAAATAAATAAAATATGTATAACCCTAGTACCCACCTGGAATCATACATATTTATTACAATATTATTGACTATACTGCCCATGCTATACTTTACATCCCCATGACTATTCTGTTACTGCTAATTTATGCTCCTTAATCTCTTCACCTTTTTCACCCAGTCTCACAACTCACCTCCTATCTGGCAACATATATTTTCTCTCTATGAATGAATTGTTTTCTGTTTTGTTTCTACATTTGTTTTTTTAGATTCACACATAAGTGAAGTTATATGGTGTTGGTCTTTGTTTGTCTGACTTATTTCAATTAGCATAATACCCTCTAGTTTACCCAGGTTGTCACAAATGGTAAGATTCCATTCTTCCGTATGGGCAACTATAATTCTAGTTTTCTTTATTCAATCATCTATTTAAGGGCACTTAGGTTGCTTCCATATCTTTGTTATTGTAAAAAAATGCTGCAATAAACATACGGGTACATATATTTCTTCAATTAGTATTTTGGATTTCTTCAGATAAATACCAGCAGTGGGATTAGTAAGATTGGGTTTTAACTTTTTGAGGAACCTCCATACTGCTTTCCATAGTGATCACACCAACTTGCAATTTCATTAACAGTTCATGAGTTCCCTTTTCCCACATCCTTGGCAACACTTTTTTGTTGATTCATTGATGATAGCCATTTTGACGGGTGTGAGGGGATATCTCATTGTGGCTTTAATCTGCCCTGTCTGATGATGACTGATGTTAAACCTATTTTCATATGTCTATCAGCCATCTGTATGGCCTCTTTGGAGACATGTTTATTCAGGTCCAATGCCAATTTTTTAAACAACTTGTTTTGTCTTTTTAATGTTAAGTTATATGAGTTCCTTATATTTTTTGGATAGTAATCCCTTGTAGGATGTATCATTGGTGAATATCTTCCCTATTCAGTAGATTGTCTTTTCAGTTCAGGATGGTTTCCTTTGCTGTGCACAAACGTTTTATTTGATGTAATTCCATGTGTCTATTTTTGTTGTTATTGTTCCTCTTGCCTGAAGAGACATCTACAAAAATGTCAAAGAGACATTGTTTTATCCTTGTCTTATGGTTTCCGGTCTTACATTTAAGACTCTATTCTACTTTGAGATGATTCTTGTATATGGTGTGAGAAAGGAAACTAGTTTAAAAAAAATTTTTTTTATGTATCTGTCCAGCTTTCTCAATACCATTTATTAAAGAGACTGTCTTTACCCCATTGTATATTTTTGCCTTCTTTTGTCATAGATCAATTGATCACTCAGGTGCAGGTTTATTTCTAGGTTCTCTATTATGTTCCATTGATATATGATTGTTTTTATGTCAGTACCATGCCGATTTGATTGATATGCCTTTATAGTATGGTTCGATATCAGGTAGCATAATACCTCCAACTTTGTTCTTCGTTCTACAAGACTGTTTTGGCTATTAGTGGTCTTTTCTGCATTCATATAATTGTTAGAATTATTTCTAGTTTTATGAAAAATGCCATTGGGTTTTAATAGGCATGACATTGAACGTATAGATTGCTTTGGGTAGCATGGATATTTTAATGATGTTAATTCTTTCTATCTATGAGCACAGTACATGATTTCATTTATTTGTATCTTCTTCAATTTCTTTGGTTTCTTAGAAATTTCTGAGTACAGGTCTTTACCTCTTTGGTTAAATTTATTTCTAGATATTTTATTTATTTATTATACAATCTTAAATATGATTTTTAAAATTTCTCTTTCAGATAGTTTATTGTTGGTGTGTAAAATGTCTTTTGATTGGAGCATTTAGTCCATTTATCTTTAAACTGATAGGTTAGTTACTGATAGGTATGTAGTGATTGCCATTTTATTACTCAATATTTTATTTTTTTCTTCTTCTTCTTCTTAAAGAAGTCCTTTTAACATTTCTGGTTTGGTGGTGATAATCTCCTGTAGCTTTTTCTTGTCTGGGAACTTCTTTTTCTCTCCTTTGATTCTAATTGATAGCCTCGCTTGTGAATCTTGGTTGTAGGTTTTTGTTTTTCATCACTTTGAATTGCCGAATCCCTCTGGCCTGCAATTTTTTTTATTGAGATAATCAGCTGACATCTTATGTGAGCTCCCTTTTAGGTAACTAACAGCTTTTCTCTAGCTGCTTTTAAGATCTCTGTCTTTAACTTTGCCATTTTGATTAAGATGTGTGTTGGTGTGCTCCCCTCAGGTTTCCCCTTGTTTGGGATTCTGAACTTCCTAGACTTGTGTGTCTGTTCCCTTTACCAAGTAAAAAAAAAATTCAGTCATTTTTCAAATACTTTTAAAATATATATTTTTATTGATTTCAGAGAGCAAGGGAGAGGGAGGGAGAGAGATAGAAATATCAGTGATGAGAGATAATCATTGATTGGCTGCCTCCTGAATGCCCAACACTGGGGATCAAGCCCACAGTGTGTCCTGACCGGGAGTTGAACCCTAACCTCCTGGTTCATAGTTGATGCTCAACCACTGAGCCACACCAGCCAGGTTCAAATACTACTTTAATCCCTTTCTTTCTCTCTATATCTGGCATGCCTATTATGTTAATTTTTTATTATTATTACTATTTTTTTTTTTGTCCCAGAGGTCTCTTACAATGTCCTCATTTTTTTTTTTAATTTCCTTTTCCTTTCTGCTATTGGGTGTTTTTTTACTAGTTTGTATTTCAAATCACTGATTTGATTAATTGCTTCATTAATGGGTTGTTGAGTACATATAATGTATTCTTTACTTCAGTTTCTGTATTCTTTATTTCTGACTGCTTTTCTTTGATTTCTACCGCATTGTGTAAATTCTCACTGAGTTTATCTATTCTTATAACCAGTGGTTTGAGCTCTATATCTGGCATATTGCTTGCCTCTGTTTTGTTTAGTCCTCTTTATGGAGTTTTGTTCTATACTTTCATTTGGGTCATTTTTTGTTGTTGTTTCCTCATTTTGGTTGCCTCCCTCTTTTTGTTTCTACATATTATGTAGATCTGCTACATCTCCCAGTCTTGGCAGAGTGGCCTTACATAGTAGGTATCCTGTGTATCCCAGTGGCACAGTTTCTCTTGTCACCTAAGCCAGGTCCTCCAGGTGTGTTCCTTGAATGTGTTGTGTGTATCCTCCTGATACAGTTGAGCCATGATTACTGTTGGCACATTACTAAATGAAATAGACTCTCAGCTGACTGGCTGTAAGGACTGGCTATGAATAGGATGGACAAGCTCTTGATTGGGGGCTCATCCCATGGAGTTGGATTTGCCGTAGCAGATCTCTTGTGCCTGCTTACCCCACCCTTATGAAATGTCACCTGTGGAGTTAACTGGGTGGTGTTGTGGTGTGGTTGATCTGGCCACCAGGTTTATTTGTTCTGAGCCACTTAGAAAAATCTCCAGTGACGGCCCAGATCAGCTGTGCCTTGCCAGAGGCCACTTGGTCAGATCTACTAAGCAATCTATGGTTGGTAGCTGTACGTGTGAGTATATGCTGCAATACAAAGCCAGTTGCCACTAGTATCGTGCAGTGGGCCTCTTAGCAAGAGCTAGAGGTTATGCTGAGGCCAGCCACTGCTTTTGGGGAGTTGGGACCTTTAGCAGGTTTTAGGGAAGTCTGGGTCATAGACCAGCCACTTATGAGGAACAGCAGCTGAAAAAATTTCATGCCTGTGCATGAGTTTGGTGGCCTTCAGGTGGTTCTCAAGAGTGGTTGTTCTATAATTTAGTTGTAATTTTTATGTGGTCATGGGTTGAGGTGAGAACAGCAATTACCTGCTCTTCTATCTTACCAGAAGTCTCAGATTTTAAATAATAGTCAACATTATAAGTGTTTTCTTTCAAAAGCAGCCTATACTTATCCTTGAACATGTCTTGCTCTTAAAGCTATCTAGATATTATTACTAGAAAACAGAAAAGGAAAGAGTGGAGGAAGATTGCTGAGTCCTTAACTTTTATTTTGCTTTAACTTTAAGAGAAGCAGCTGTTTTTATTTTGCTCTTTTATTTATGAGACATAAGAAAGAAGCCTGTTGTGGAACATTCCTCTGAATTGGATATGAGCATCAAGGAAAACCAAAAGGGACGCTTTGTTTAAAATAAGAACTGACCTGACTAATACCCTGATTGTGAATCATGGCTTTTCTGATGTCGTGGTTTGAAAAGGTTTCCATTTTTTATTAGCTTTCATTCTCACCTATTCTTTGCTGCCTGGCCCCTGCTCAGCTGACCCTGATAAGAAAGGTGTTGTTCCTTTTTATGAAATTTTCAATTCTGTTCACTGCCACATGGAGTTCAAAGTTTGTCTGAACTCCATGGAGCTTTCTTAATTCACATGCAACTTTTGGGCCTTTGAAATTTACCCGGTGAGTAAAGAACAAGGTTTGTGGCCAATATTAGATGAAAAATCCAAGGACAATTGTGAGATCTTGTAGAACCCATTGTATACAGCTCACATCACAAATGTAACAGGACAAACCTCACCTGATATCCATGACCCCTGGAGATTGCTCTGCCCACAGTCCAGAATATATTAAATAAAGATGCATTCTTGTTTATATGTTCCTGCTGGTTATTTCTTTATATTTCTAAGTATTCTGAACCTAAATAAATTACTTTCTTATTTAGTAAAGCATGTCAATGAATTTCAAGATATATAAATAATGGTCTTAGCTAGAGATAGAGAATTGTTCTACTTAATAGGTTAGCAGGGATATATAGGTCTTCAACTAATACCTGGAAGGAACATGATATAGAGAATCTAATAATATGGTAAGAAATTAGGCCTGGGGAGTAAATATAGGGTTGGGCAAGAGTAGGTTTGCAGTTCTTCATATGGAAAATAACACAATAATTAATAAATAATAACATAAGAATAAACTGTTTTATTCATACAATTGTAAACCTACTTTTGCTCCACTCTGTATATAAAGATTTCTGAAGTACTTTTAGGAAAAGTGGTCTAGTATGAAATTTAGGGTTTTTCTTTATCCTGTATTATTATACAATTTCCCCACCACTAATCATTCAATAATTATCTAATATACAATATCTGTACTAATAATAGAGGAATATGCAAATTGTCCAGGATACCATCACAGTAACAGTAACGACCAAACAGTAGACTGTAGGGATGATAAGGCCGGCAGGGGGTTAGTGAGGGATGACCAAATGACCGAACAGCAGGCTCTGTGGGGCAACCAGGCTGGTGAGGGGGGGGCAGTTGGGGGAGACCAGACTGGCAGAGGGGGTAGTTGAAGGTGACCAGGCTGGCAGGGAGGGGCGGTTGGAGGTGACCAGGCCAGCAGGGGGGCAGTTAGGGGTGATCACGCTGGCAGGGGGGGGAGTTGGGGTGATCAGTCAAGCAGGCAGGTGAGCAATTAGGAGCCAGCAGTCCCAGATTGTGAGAGAGATATCCGACTGCTGGTTTAGGCCTGATCTCTAAACCAGTAGTTGGGCCCTAAACCGGCAGTTGGACATCCCCCAAGGGGTCCCGGATTGGAGAGGGTACAGACTGGGCTGAGGAGACCCCCCCAACCCCATGCACAAATTTTGTGCACCAGGCCTCTAGTCATGTTAAAATATTTTAAGTTATAGATGAGTAGGTGAAGGAAATATTTTTCATATTTAATGGAAAAATCTTTCTTATAGGAATAAAGGAAGATTACAATGTCCAATTTGGTCAGCAGCATTGTTTTAAACTAATATATTGAGATTGTTTGCTACTACAGCACATCTTGACTCACACCACTGTATGCACTTGTGTTGGGGTTGAGTTATACAAGGACTTAACCTACCTTAGGCTTTAAACAACTTGTTCCTTATGCATGGAAGATGGAAAATTGTCTGGATGCTCAGCTTACATGATGTAAAAAATAAATAAATCTTTATTTTCCAGATTGCCATCTTCCATAGGAAGAATCAAGTTTGTACTTCTGTATGAGTATTCACTTCCTGGCTCATGGAAATAGGAAAAGAGAATGCTTGTACCTGGATATTATATATTTCACTGATTATTTGCAGAGAGTATCATTGGCATGTGTTTAATCCATCCCCCAAAATATCAAGCCATTAGCATAATCAAAGGCATGATTGATTTTTTAAATTAATGATGTCTCAATGCAAGGATGTTGCAATTATTTTGAGGTATGTCTCAAGTGATCTATTACGAATTATTATTAAATACATAAGTTCATGAATAGAATATCATTTTCCAAATTAAAATGGATTCAAGTTTACATATAAAGAAAATTTGACTTCTGGCATTGAAACATGAAAATTGAACTGGACCACCCTAAATTCCTGGGTTTTTGTCTCAGTGGTTTCAAAGAATGAAGCCACAGACAAAAGGTGATAGGTGAAAAGTACAGCAACTTTATTGCAAGCAGACACTACCTCTAAAAGCTAATTCTAAATTCTAAGCCTAAGACTCTGTCCCTCCTGGACGGACAGAGGGACCTCTGAGAAGGGTGATCGCTGCTTTCTTTGTCTTGAGGCGTTACATAGGCTGCAGTTCTTTGTCTGAATCTGACCTCGTCTTATTGTTCATTCTTCTACATAGTATTAGTTTTCAAAGCTCAAAGCCCACGTGGTGTCCCTCACCCTCTCTCCCCCTTATCTTGTTGGTTGGAGTTACTGTTGATTTACCTTATAGCTCTCCCAGTTGTGTTGGCAGAGAGAGCCTTACCTTATGGCCTTTCCTAGTTACTCAGGTCAGGGCTACTTTTGGCCTAAGTTATGGTCACTTTAATTGCTCAGGCCTGAGATACCTTTTGGTTTACGGCTGTCTTTAATTGCACAGGCCAGATAATTTCTTTTTACCTATGCCATTTCCCTATTCTCTGTACATGTAAGATAAACACCCTGGTGTCTTCAAATATCCATTATATATTTCTTTCCTATAGACCGCTTTCATTCCTAAAACTTTCTAAACCTGCCTAATTAAACTAGCCAGCTATCCCTTTCAGCATGTTAACATTAAACTGGGATAAAATATAAGAAAATAAAGTTAGTTCAAAGAGCAAACATGTATGTATCCATTGGACCATGTTGTACTATGACTGTCATCTTGTGTGTTGTGATAAAAAACAAATAGTGAGGTATTATGTCACTGGTTGTTAAATACTAGAGATGAAAGAGACCTGCTGATTTATTTTATATTATTTTGTCATCTGTTTTAGTAGTCACTTCAAGGCCATAGAACAGGCAAAATTAAATTCTTATTAGGCAAGTATCAAGCCCACCTCTCTCACTTTACAAAAAACATTTTCATTTTTGTTCACATATAGGTCATCTACATAAAATTTAATGTGAACAGATGATTTTACAGTTGGGAGAAAAATTTTACAGAACAATGAAAACTCCAAATAGGCTAAACCCTCTTACTTGACAAATAAACAAGCTAAAAAAAAAGTAAAACTTTGCTTAAACAGAGAGTAAATTTTATAACTTGGACTTAAACTTAATTTTCCTTAAAAAAACTATTCAGTATTCTTTTAACCAGATAATATTTAGTTCAGTTACAGGAAATCTATTTTGTCATATTTTTCTTTTCTCTTTTACTTGCCACGGTTATATCAAAGCCAGGCTATTTACTTAGATAATTATTAGATATAACAGCTTTCCTTTTAATAAGTACTATACTTTATCCCTGTAGTGTCAGATAAAAAAGAAAAAAGCTTAATTTTTCTTTTTCATTTTTTTTAAAATATATTTTATTGATTTTTTACAGAGAGGAAGGGAGAGGGATAGAGAGTTAGAAACATCGATGAGAGAGAAACATCGATCAGCTGCCTCCTGCACACTCCCTACCGGGTATGTGCCTGCAACCAAGGTACATGCCCTTGACTGGAATCGAACCTGGGACCCTTGAGTCTGCAGGCCTATGCTCTATTCACTGAGCCAAACAGGTTAGGGCAATTTTTCTTTTTCTGACATATTGTCAAATTTCAGAAAACATTCAAGAGCAATGCAATGGAAAGAAATATCCAACACTGAGTGAATATTGACTCTCTAACTTCCCAGCTTCGCCACATGGGTAATTAATTAAAAATTTTCAGAATCATTTCTTAATTTGAAAAGCGAGTTTAGAATAATACCTATTGGACATCTGTGGAGTAAAGAAAGATAAAATGATAATTCATACAGATTATCCAACAGAGTGTTTGGACACAGAGACATATCACAAATACCAAAATCCCTCCTCTTGAAGTTTACCTTTGGAGATATTAATCAGTAAATATATCGGGCCATTTATTCAAAGACAGAGTAGCATAGTGTTCAAGAGAAGTGTGGTATGAGGCCAGCTTGATTGGGTTCATCAAATATGGATTAAATATTTGGTTATCATTAGACCTTATTCAAATCACTTA
The DNA here is from genome assembly GCF_963259705.1 of Myotis daubentonii. Taxonomy (NCBI): domain Eukaryota; kingdom Metazoa; phylum Chordata; class Mammalia; order Chiroptera; family Vespertilionidae; genus Myotis; species Myotis daubentonii. The sequence goes on from NC_081851.1 coordinate 29,466,261, forward strand.
ACTTCCCTGTTCCTTAGTTGTTGTTTTTTTTACCAATAAAACAGGGATGATAAAAATGTCTACTTCATATAGTTTTATGACAGATAAGTTAATGTATATATTTAGCAACTTCACAAAACTACCTGACATATTAATTAGACAAAAAACTATGTGTTACTTTGTGATTGTCCTTAAACATTCACAATGTGCACACCTCTATGCTGAGATGTGAGGTGCTATGGAAAAGTCAGATTAAATTACCCAACTACTGATGCCAAAATGATCTTACAGAAAATGTAAAAACTTTCTTATGAAGATAGACTGCTTTAAATCACTTTTGAAACCTTGAAAATACCTTGCTGATGACCTGGCATTTGAAAAAGTCTATTTATTATAATAGTTATATTATCATCCTAATTTTAAGTTATGATTGCTATAAATGCAGTAAAACAGGCTTCCTTCTAAAATATTTTGCTATTCAAGCATCTACATCAATCCAAAGTCTGCATTAGTCCCAGTTTACTTAAATTAGCCTTACTTGACACTTTTCTATAATTCAATAAACTCTTCACTGCAAAACAAAACCCCAATTATTGCAGTTATATTGTGACCAAACGCACAAACACACCTGTGAGATGAGGATTTGCCAATGTGTTGTCCATCTGGGTTCTATTCCAGTACAATTCTGCTTGAGACACAACTATGGTGCCAATGTTCACTCATAGGATGAAAAAGGAGTATAGCAGCCAACTCTTGTCTGTAAACGAAATTAGAACTGAACTTTGAAGAAGAAACTCTCTTATTTTTGCTTCTAGAGAAAAAAAATAAAATCTTAAAAATGAATTAAAGCCTAGAAACCAAACATTGATAAGGGCCTTGTATTTATCAAAGCAAATACTGTTAAATGTATTCATTCATTTGAGTTTAAAATGTAATGTTTTCACTTTGAACCCCAAGGCCAATTTTATTCTAGATTTCTTAAAAATTATCATTGTAAGCAGCAATAGCATCCAATTATGGGGATACTTTCTAATAAAGTGCTAACAACCACCACATGCACCCTGGATTTGCCAATGTCAGGTGATAATTTTATCAGGCAATCATATCTGTTTGCCATGGAATTTTTATTGGTAAATAATAAAAATAATAGCCAGGATTCAGAATTTGACTTGTTTCCAAGAGTTGATTTTTTGTTGGGCTCCACTGAAATCATACAGAAAGAAAGGAAAGAGAAAAAGGAATGGGCTACTGAATTTTCACACAGGAGAAGGTAAAATTTCATGAAGGACAGGGACATGTTAATTTAACCTGCAGTATCTGGGCATAGCCCTCATAATCAGTCACAAGCAGGAATGGATGCAAATTCTGATTATCACTGATGCCAGAGAAAGAAAAGGCCTCTCGTGAGGTGTGTCATGTTGTTTTTCAATAGCTTGATGCTCTCCTTCAAATAAGGAGAGAAAAAGAAATACCGACTATTCCTCACCGGATCAGAGAAACACAACCTAACAGAAAGTTTGCGTATAAAATGTTAGGTATCATCCAGTTGATATCAGGCCAGAGAACAAAAAGCAAATTGTTCTTCAAATATCCTAAATATTGGGCAGCAGACCTGCATGCTGAGACAATGGAGAAATCATCATTTTGGGAGAAGTATCATTGGCTAACAAATCTTGAGTACCCACTTAGACCATGTACTGTACTTCGCACTTAATGTAAGGGAAAACTATGTACTTTGAAAACTATGCATCATCTAGAACAAATTTTTTAGAATTTCCTGGTTGATTATCTGGGAGCTATTTTACAGCTCTCTGAGTTATAGATAACTGGTAGCAGTGGGAAATAGTGTCTGCCTACAGACATATACTTTTCTTTTTTTTTTTTTTACAACAGAGGTTCAGCTGACTTCCCTAAGGTGGTGATAGTTTGACTTCAGTTCTTCTATTCCCTCTATTATTCTAGATTTATCAATATTTCTGTTTTTTGGATCTGCTATAATTCGGTTGTAACTTATTACTTATTCTGTTATTTAAGTAACAAGTTAAATAATATATTTAACATGTTCACTTAAAAATTTATCTTTATTATCAGAAGTATTATAGATGTCTCCCTTTAATCCTCCCATTAACCCCCTCCACCTCTCTCCCACCCCCTCCCCAGGTCTTCCCAGCACTATTGTCTGTCCATAACATGTTCATTTTTTAAATCTATGTTGGAATAATTTTATTTATTATTTTGAAAGTTAACTGAGATGAGAAAACTTAGACATACTCTTTTTCAGCCACATCACTCTTTAGGTATGTAAACTGAGTTCCAAAGTGATAAAATGGCTTTTGAGAAGTTGGATAGCTACTTGCTAAAAGAGCCAATATCGCAACCAAGTCCTTCCCATTTTGATTCCCTAATATACTCAAATCTACATGCATTAGTTGTTGTTGTTTTTATTTATTTATTTTTAGAACAGTTTTAGATTCACAGGAAAACTGAGGGGAAGGTACAGCAATATCTCCTGCCCCCACACATGCATAGCCTCCTCCATCATCAACATTTCCCACCAGGTGGTACGTTTGTTACAATTGATGAACCTATATTGATACCTAATCACACAGACTCCATAGTATACATGAGGGTTCACTCTTGGAGTGTACATGGGTTAGGACACATATATAATGATGTCTTACTCATCATTGGGGTCTCAGAGTACTTACACTGTGTTCTGCCTGTCATCCACCCCTCCCAAATACCCACACAACTATTGGCAACCACTGATCCTTATACTGTCTCCATATTTTCTTTTCCAGAATATTCTGTAGTTGGAATCACACAGCGTGGCTTCTTGAATTGGCTTTTTAATTGGCTTTTTAAAGAGAAGGCAGTTGATAGTTCAGAGAATGGTTGGATCATAAAATTTCCGGTAACTGTACACTGATGTGTTTGAGAGCACAGTATTTTGAGAGAGAAAGGATCCTTCCTAGCCATCTTTTCATGGCTGAAATAAATCTTTCAAGGTGATACCTAATTCACTTATATGTAAACTTAGCTCAGTGTATAGAATAGAGAAAGTGGCAAGACCTGAGAATTAACTGACAGTCCTGGAATCACTGGGAGCTAATAATTATGCTGGCTTCTCCTCCTGATTCCAAAGTGCAAGCATGCTTTAAACAGATTGCCAGTTCCCTCAGGGAAGAGAGAAGGAAATGGCTGGATTAAAGTCAAGAAAGCAGGGAGCCAAAAAAATCTAGTATTCATTACCGTCCCCATCAATGAATATTTATGGAGCTCCCACAGAGAACCTAGTATCAGGCTCAGGAATTCAGAGAAGTAAATACAATTTAGAGCAGTAAAAGTTCTCCCTATCCAAGGCTGCCACATGGCAGTGGGGAAAATCCCTGGATGCCAAAGGAAGAGAAGAGAGCCAAGGAAAAGGCACACTCCCTCGCCCTCAACTTTCAGAAAACAAAACATCTCATCAAAATGTAGGGGTGATTTCTAATTTTTGCTTAATTGCCTGAAACTAGAGTTGTAGTTTGTTTTTTAAGTTCAATATTTATATTCAATACAGCTATCTTGTGTCTTTTAGAAACTTTCAAGTACTTCAAACTCTCAGGGTTGGTGATATCTTTAATACCTTGTGATTAGCTAGTCTATACTAATAAAAGGGTAATATGCTAATTAGACCAGATGTCTTCCGGATGTCCTTCTGGACAAAGCCACAGTGGGGGGGTGGGGGTCAAGGCAGAGGTAGTTAGGGTGATAAGGTAGGCAGGCAGGCGAGTTGTTTGGAGCCAGCGGTCCTGGATTGCGGGATTGGGCCTAAACTGGCAGTCATACATCTCCGAGGGATCCCGGATTGGAGAGGGTGCAGGCCAAGCTGAGGGACATCCCCCCTCCTCCACATGAATTTCATGCACTGGGCCTCTAGTTATTAATAATGGGAAAGAAGCAAAGGGAAGGGCAGACATTATAGGCATGTCTTTTGGGTATCTTCACCAGGAAGCTGCAACTTTGTACTCCCCAGGGAAGAAAGGGATCCGTCCTACAAAGGGAAGACAGACATGTGCTCAGTAAAGTTGTGGTGACATAAGGGAGGTACTTGTATGTCAATCACACCCAAGGACGGAGTTGGTTGGTCAGACAGGCATGGCCACTGCAAATATGCAAAACTTTGGGAACACATAATCCTGCAAAGAAGTTTGAGTTATTGACTCTTGTTGCTCTCGTTTCTTGGGTGTGCTGTCTTGTGTGGGGTTTTTCTTTACATTTGCCTGTGTGACCCGCAGCCATGCAGACCTTCACATGCAATGGACTGATGGACTGCAGCGGGGAATAAAGCTAAGCTAGCCTGATGCTGTACTGGGCCCAGCTCCAACAGAAAGGAAACTCTGGACACTGGCTCTGATTTTAGCTCTGCTAAAACTCCAGCTACATTTCTTCTATGACTTGGCAAAGGGAAATGGGACTTTGGAAACTCAGGGGTATAATTCCATAAAAATAACACTTTCTAATATACCTCATTTTCTCGTGGGGTGTCTCCGGAAATTCTTATTCCAGCAGAACCCTTAGAACCCCACCCCGATGAACAACTGGAGGGGACCAACCCCTCTCCTATCCTGCAACATTTTGACCAATAATGTAAAGAATAATGATTTCTTTTATAAAATCATTATATTAATGGGCAGACCTGATAAAAGACTTACTTATGTAGGATCATAACTCTCCAAGAAATGTTACTTCACAAGAAAAGTTTTGGGTCTAACAAGATGGTGTAACTTTGTTAAAGAATGTCATTCTTCTTTTAAGGAGAAGAGCTATTTTTAAAAAAATGTTATTGATTTTAGAGGGGGGGGAGGAAGAGGGGGAAAGAGAAACATTGATAATAGAGAAACACAAATTGGCTGCCTCTTGCATGGGATTGAGCCCACAACTAGGCATGTGCCTTGACTGAGAATCAAACTGGCGACCACTTGGTGCATGAGTCATCACTCAACCACTGAGCACACCAGCTGGGTGTCATTTTGAATCTTGTATGCAAATTCTTAATGTGGCTACTAGTAGCCAAATGTGGCTTCTAGTACTATAATTAGAAAGGACCATTGGATTATGTTTGTGTGGGCAGCTAGGGCCATGAAAACCTACCAATGATTTTTTAAAGTGTCCAGTTATTTTATAAAACAGCAGGCTCTGTGGCTCCTCCTCTAGGGGTGCCTAATATAGCAAAGTAGATTTAGTTCATGCTGATGCTGAAACTGCTGGCACACCTGATGTCCTCCCTTCTGTCCAGACAAGGGGGATCTGGTGCTCTCTGGAGCACCCAGCCATCTAAAATAATGCCCCCCTTTTCCTTCATGCCTCTCTCCTGTCATCAGCCTCAGCTGATTCCCGCTAGAGTGAGACAGCCATTATCCTTTCTCTCTCCTGAGCTAGCCATTGGACCTAGGAGATATGGAAGTAACACTGAAGTTTACTTTGATATTATTCAATCCTGGCAAGCCTGTCTTCTCAGTGGAAGGACACACTCACTTTGAGGATGGGGCAAGAGAAGAAAAGATTTGGAAAAACTCCTGACAAGTGGAATGAGGTAGTAGGAGCAGACACCGCAGGCCGATAAGCTGCTAGATCCTCTCATCAGAGCCCCCAACATAATCAAAGAGAAATAGCCAATGCCAAGAAACTGGTGGTCGCAGAAGGCAGAGACTGAATTTGGTGCCACAAATTTCAAAATCTGGGAACATGTAAAACCCAGGAACTGAATGACTACAGCATGCAACGCACTTGCAATCTCACCTCATTCACTCCAACCTGTCCTGTACTTTCTCTACATTCACAGCAGCCCTCTGTGAGACTTGCAACCAGGGAACAGCAGCTGGTGCAGCCAGTCCCAGATGAAACCCTTGATCCTATCTCCAGAAATCCAAGTCCTGCCCCTTCCCCATTTTTTTTCTATTTGAATAAAACTTTCTTTTGTTCTCATTCTGACTTGTTCTTGAATTCTTTCCTATGTGAGTCAAGTCCCAGACATGCTGGTGCAGGGTGAGCCCCTGATACGGAACTGGTCTGGTGACACGGGGAAATAACTTGCTTTTGGTTTCATGTTTGGAAACTAGGAAACTAGAATTAAAATATTATTTAGAAGGTCATTTTCTATGGAAATGCTGTGCTGGAATGAAATATGTGTAATTGGTGGATCTTGTTTACATACTGAGAAATGGGCAATTAAGAACTTGCTGTCCCTGTGTAACCCATGTAGGGGGAAACAATTGTCCTTTACCATCAATGTTATTTAAGCTAGACTAATAATTAAATCTGCATGAGGCAGATTAATAAGAAAAAATAACCAAATTCAATTACATATATATGCAGGGAAACCTCACATACATGATTCAGTAACCCCTCCCACATGAGAGGTTCAGGGACAACAAAATGTTAAAAGGAAGTATATATGGCATTCTGAGCTAAGGATGAGGTAAACTGCCTTAAGGATTCAAAGGGCAGAAAAATAAGAGAAGATATTCAGTAATTAGTACTTTTACCTGCCATACAGATAGTTATCAGAAGATTATCTAATAATCTATCATTATGGGTAAGGCCCATAATTCAAATTCTTCTAGTTAAAGGGGAGTGGGCACACAAGTTTCTCTTGAGCACACAGGGTCTCCACTGCTTTTAACTTAAAAGAACCTGCATACCACCGAGGCAAATCCTGGGGTAAGTTGTTCTGAACCCCCTATATCCATATCCTTACTTCATTCTCTCTATTCTTTCTGTTTGCTCTGAATCTGTCTCCATAAGCTTGGAACTATTAGCAATTAGAACTATGTAGTTCTTCATGGTGGGAGACTTTCCTTCAGTCCCTTTACAGTGTATACACCTTACATACTGGGCCTACCTTCTAGCCAAAGTGAAATTTGTTTTCCCATAACTTGGTTTTGCCTCCTTTCATAATAACAGTAATATGTAGTCCATAGATACTCACTAAATTTTGAATGATAAATGAGTGAAATTATGAAATGCTGAATAAATTGTTGAATTAATTAAAGAATCCTATATAATAAAAGGCTAATATGCAAATCGACTGAATGGCAGAACAACTGGTCGCTGGGATGCACACTGACCAACATGGGGCAGACGCTAAATGCAGGAGCTGCCCCCTGGTGGTCAGTGCACTCTCACAGGGGGTGTGCCACTCAGCCAGAAGCCAGGCTCACGCTGGCAAGCACAGCGGTGATGGCAGGAGCCTCTCCCACCTCCGCAGGCAGCGCTAAGGATGTCCAACTGATGGCTTAGGCCTGCTCCCTACAGACATCCCCCAAGGGCTCCTGGACTGCAAGAGGATGCAGGCCAGGCTGAGGAATGCCCCCTTCCTCACCACGCCCCGAGTGCATGAATTTCTTGCACCAGGCCTCTAGTATAGCAATAATTTTCATGGCCTGTGTTACCTCTGCTTTACTGAATTATTGCTCACTCTCCAAAGATAATTTTTACTCAAACTTTTTTTGCTATTTAGATGCAGAGATTGAGTGAAAAGGATGTTTGAATCATCACCTTGTTTTTCCTATAATGTTTTCTCCAGATATCAACACATCCTTATTGTTGATTATAGTAATGTCATCTTACTTTCCAATTTCAGGTTTACACATAACCTATGCTTCCCCTGGCCACTGTAGCCTGAGTATATAATAAAAAAAAAATAAAGATTATTTTAAAAGTTCCCCTTCTCTGTGATTCACTAAATTATTATCCTTGTCCAGCATTATACATCCTGATTTTTCTCCCTCCCCTTACACCTAAGATTAAATTTTCCCTACAAAATAATTCCTGAAGAGTTGTAGAAGAGTATTTTTCTTTAGTTTCATCAAACTCTTTTTTAAAAATCAAGAAATTTCACATTAAAATAAGAATTTCTGGATTAATTTGAGTATCTGAATCCCACCTTCTCATTCCCAAATGGAAGAGTTACCTGGAACCAAGTCATGGCTTGTCTGTTTCCACAAAGTATATGCTCTGAGATCACCACAAACCACTAACTTCTTACTGTTTCTTATATCTGGTCACTTCTAATTTGGTATCTGCCTGGCTGTTGAAAGCACTTAAAGTTGCAATTTTTGCCCTGAGTACTTTGAGTGATTTGCCTGAGCAATTAAAGGAATTAATGACTAATCAGAAAAGGTGGATCATCAGAACTGGACTTATTAGTGGTCATCAACACACCTTTAGAACAACACTCACAAAACAAAAAGAATTAAAGCAGGGATAGGAACAATCTGGGTCAGGTGGTGACCCGGGTATGTTTGGTTGTGATAACATAAGTAAAATGGAGAATGCCAGGCAACTTATCTGTGCTATCTCCTTTTACCCTCATTTAGACTCCTTTAAAATTTAGACACCAGAACTCAAAACCCTGAATAGAGTTACCTTAGTGCTCTTGAAATGTTAACCCACAGTCTTTGCTTATTATTATGCCTGTCACTTGGGCAGCACAGTGAAAGGAGACATGACATGACATGACATGGTTAAAATGATATAGAGTAAGTAGAAAGTAAAGGAAACATCAAAAACCAATTTGGTCAAAGCAACTCTCTGCCTTGGATGCCACAGCTACAAAATAACTGTTACTTATGATAAGCTCAATGCATATTACTCTAGTCTGTATATATTAACTGCATGTCAACTTATTTTATCTTTGCAACAATTCAGTGAGAGGTTAAATAACTAGGTCAAGACCTACAGGTAGGAAATGAGAACCAGGATTTAAACTCAGATATTCTAGCACTAGAGACTGTGTTTTGGACCATCACATGTCAGAGAATCTTCTCCATAAAACTCATTAATGCCTATAAAGTTGTTGTTTTTTAATTATTTATTTGTATAAACTATCCTATGTCCTCCTACAGGTGGACTTGGAGAGCAAGTTTAGAGCTCCTAGCAAGGGAGCATTCGTTGATGGAAGCATGGTCCTCCTCTATGGGGAGGTTGTCATCTACCACATGCTCAGCTTCAGAAGAGATACATGTGGAGTGGTGAGGAAGGAAGGGAGAGGCACCTGCCTCGCCACACGGATCAGCCAACTCAACATTCCAGTGAAAGATATCACATTCTCCTTGACAACCGGCATGTAAAGTTTTTAGTATAGATCCTAACACATAACTATCACTATAGGCAAGTTCTTACATGACCTAGAAGTATGAAGTCACAGTGGCTTTCTTCTCTTTATTTTATTGCTTTTTATAGTCAGTACAGTCTCCTCTGCTCCTTTCACAACATCCTCAAAAATGCTCTTGTTAAAATTCAGGGCTCCTTCACTAGCATTTCCTCAGCCATTTGTTGAACCTGAATCTCTTTCCATCTGCTTGTAGCTCCTAGAGCTGGGTTTGTACTTCATTTGGTCTGCTTTCTAAATTCCTCATCCAACAACCTGTCTAATGCCTCAGCAACACCTGCATCCCTGAACTGATCTTGCCAGGTCCTTCCCAATTTCTGGACTCCTGCCTCAGGTCCTTTGTGTTCCACTTGGTAAATGGAATTTGGTAACTGGTTCAAGCTCTGTTCTGTGAAAAAATATGCAAGGCCAGGATGTTGTTAATGAAGCTAATGCAAAAACCCAGGGATCCTACTTCCAAGCTGCTGTCTAAGTCAGTGGTTAAATTTAAAATATCAAGTCAATTTTCCTACCCACATCTATAACAACAAAAGCATAATATGCTAATTAGACCAGTTGTCCTCCGGGACGTCCTTCCAGATGACCTTCTGGACAAAGCCGGGGCTGCGAAGGAAGCCCGGGTCCCAAGTGCCAGAGGGAAGCCGGTGCTGGCAGCTGGGGGAAGGAAGGCCTACTCTTGCACAGATTTTGTGTATCGGGCCTCTCATACTTATATATTAACAGACCAATATAATATAATGCTATGATTTTTAGACATTCTCCTTCAAAAGAATATTGGACAATAGGAACATACAGATTTATTGTATAAGAAAAGATTCTTTGAATCATTCTGTCATCTCTCAACTATGCCATTACACTTGTCTGTTCTTGATTTTTCTTACACAAAATTAAATGTATAGAAAATGAAAGTTTGTAACTGTTTAAGACACCTCTAGAAGAAATCAGCAAAGTACTCTCTTCATTAGTCACTTAGCTATGAGATCAGCAGTAGTTTTCTTGGCTTTAGGTGACCTTGAGAGGTGAGTTGTCACAAAAGTCTTCACAAACCATAGCTCGATTCCAACTGATGATCTATGCAATTTAGAGGAACTCCATAATATAGAATATAGCCTTCATACTGTGGGAACTAAACAGTTAAATAGTAAAATTCCAGGAAGTTTTCAAGAAGGCACATTTTATCCACTAACAATTTAATCACAGAAGTAATATATATTTGGAATTGGACACAAAAGGAATGAGCAAAGACACAGAGAAAGAGTAAGTACCACAATGCATTATGGAGGAAGAAATCAGTAAAAGCCAATGGCCAAAGCTTTTATTCAAATGTAATGTGAGAACAACTCCAAGATGAGCATTTGGGAGAGTGAGAAGAGTAAAGACTTTTTAAACTAGATTAAGGAATATCAGTCAAGGTTTAATTTTGTCCCAAGAATTTTTCACTGGTGTAACCCTCAGATGCTATGGGATAATATCAGAAGGACATAGAGGCAGTAAGACTAGGGTCACAGTTTCGAAGCATTTGGATAGACAATTGGGATTAAGTAAGAGAGATGGTAAAAAATAGTTGAAGGCTAAGGCTCTGCAATTGCACAATGAAGAACTTATAGTCCTTAAGGACCATTCCAGGATCATTCAAGATAGAACATAATCTCAATTTTTAATTGCTTGTGAGTATTTTTGAACCTAGGGACAAGTTTCCTTTCAGTTTGTTTCTCTTTGTTTCTAAGAGACTATCCATAATGGAGTTATGGGTATCTGGATTCGGATTTTCCTAGAATTTTTACAAAAACTTGAGTAAGCAATTACGAGGTTTGAAACTTACCTGTGACAGCCACGGCTATGGACCACTCAGATGATCACCAACAGAGAATCTGGTGTGAGAAGAATTGTTTCCTGACAAGCTGCAGCTGCCACACTTTCAGTATCCAACAGGACATTTTTTATGAAGCTGGCACACCTCTGGCTGCCCCAAACCAATGAGTAAGCATAGCGAGAAGGATAAAGATGGGCAATTCCTGCCCAGAACAAGTTTCCTCTGGTGCAAAGCTTCGTGTTAGGGGCTCCCCAGCAGCCTGGCCAAGACTTTTTTCCACAGACAATTCTCCTTCCATCTTTCCTTTTCCAGGGTCAGTCGGCATTGTATGTGAAGGCTCTGCTTGATTGCTCCTGCTCCTTCTCTCCATTATCCTCAGAAGTATCTCCCGCAATAAACCTCTTGAACTTTTAATTTTATCTTGACATCTACCTTTGCGGGACCCAAACTGACACTTGAAGCTCATTTATAAAAATGCTAAAAATGGTTCCAAAGAAATGTGCTTAGCAAATGGGCACGTCTCTACTCCACATCAAAAATCTTCCAGAGGTCACGGCACCACTACATAGAGGCAGACAGAGCAATCCACAGGGGTCACATTGTTCCATAGAGGTCATCAAAAATGGCTGTTTTTGCTTAGAAAAAAGGAAACATTGTGGTTCATTTTATTATAAGTACATTAAGCTAGTGCCCTCTTATCTACAGAGAGGTTCTGAAAAGTGGGACAAATTAATTTGGAACAAGTCAATGATGACTAACTGTATTCTCAATCTTTTTTTTCCTTTTTTTTTTTTTTTTTTTTTTTTTTTGCTTTTCACGTCTTCTAAAGATAGGTACTAGAATATTACTGATGTTTTATTTGTTTCCAAGTGAATTAGTGATTGTTGAAGATCTCTTCAAGAACATCTTCTTTATAATGTTCTCTTTTAAAAGGCCAGTTATTTTTGTTCTTTTTAGTGGTTAAAATTCTTTTTCTTCTAAGGTTTGCTTAAATATAATGCTGGAAAATCTGGAGAGGAAAGGTACTCTGTTTCCTACATGCAATTAAAAAGTATGTTATACCCCAAAATCAGAAACTGTAAATAATAAATCCTAGTAGTAAATAAATATTTCTTAACACTTCAGTAAACAATAAATCAAATATTAATACAAAGAGCTAACAGAGAAAATGAACAGACATTAGCAGCATTAATTGTGATGATTAACAAATATAGTAAACAGAGTGAGACTAGAATACTTATCTAAATATTTGGAGGAGCCGAAACCGGTTTGGCTCAGTGGATAGAGCGTCGGCTTGCGGACTGAAAGGTCCCAGGTTCGATTCCGGTCAAGGGCATGTACCTGGGTTGCGGGCACATCCCCAGTAGGAGATGTGCAGGAGGCAGCTGATCGATGTTTCTCTCTCATCGATGTTTCTAACTCTCTATCTCTCTTCCTTCCTCTCTGTAAAAAATCAATAAAATATATTTTAAAAAAAAATAAAAAAAAATAATAAATAAATAAATAAATAAATATTTGGAGGAGATAAGTTTATTTGGAATTGAGATGGCATCTCAGAACTAAGGTAAAATATTAGGCAACAGACTACAAACATCTCTCAATATAGAGTATTAGATAATCTATGTCATGTCAATGGATTCCAATTACCTTTGACCCATTATTACTACTATTAGAGGCCCGGTGCATGAAATTCGTGCATGGTGGGGGGGCGTCCCCTCAGCCCAGCCTGCACCCTCTCCAATCCAGGACCCCTCGGGGGATGTCTGATTGCCAGTTTAGGCCTGATCCCAACTGGCAGTCAGACAACCCTCTCACAATCCTAGACTGCTGGCTCCTAATTGCTTACCTGCCTGCCTGCCTCTGCGTGCTGGCCTGATCGCCCCTAACTGCCCCCGCCTGCTGGCCTGGTCTCCCCTAACTGCCCCCGCTGCCAGCCAGGTCACCTCCAACTGCCCCTTCCCTGCTGGCCTGGTTGCTCCTAAATGCCCCTTCCGCCAGCCTGGTCACCCCAACCTGCCCCCACTGCTGGCCTGGTTGCCCCCAACTGTCCCCCTCTGCTAGCCTGGTCAACCCCAACTGTCTCCCCGCCAGCCTATTCACTCCTCACTGCCCCCACTGCTAGCCTAATTGCCCCCAACTACCTCCCTTGCCAGCCTGGTCACCCCCAACTGCCCCCCTGCTGGCCTGGTAGCCCCTCGTGGACCCCCACCAGCCTGGTTGCCCCACACAGCCTGCTTGTTCAGCTGTTTGGTTGTCCCTCACTAATCCCCCTGCTGGCCTGGTCGTAGGCAGCCATCTTGTGAGGATGTGAGGGTTAATTTGCATATTACCTCTTTATTATATAGGATTCTTAATGCTTTGTCATGAATATGTTTTGTTTTCTTCAAGTTTATTTTAAATTGTGTTATACCATTCTTTAATCTAGTTCATTTTATTGAGCACCAAGCATATTATTGTGTAAACCCTTATGGGTATCAACAACAGTAACAAAATAAACATAAGTTTATAATCTCATATATCTAATATGATGCTTTTAAACATATTATGGAGCATACTCTCCCTATGAAAGCAAGTAGTTAGCCTTAGCCAGTTTGGCTCAGTAGATAGAGGTCTGCCCACTGATTGAATGAATGGTCCCAGGTTCAATGCTAGTCAAGGGCACATACCTTGGTTGTAGGCTCAATCCCTGGCCCTGGTCAAGATACATGCAGGAGGCAACCAGTCGGTGTGTCTCTCTCGCATTGATGTTTCTCTGTCTCTCTATTGCTCCCCCTCCCTTCCATTCTCTCTAAAAAATCAATGGAAACATATCCTTGGGTGAGGATTAACAAAACAAACAGAAAGAGTGGAAGGCATACTTTTTCTTTTTTATTGCATTTATTAAGGTGACACTGATTAACAAAATTATACAGGTTTCAGGTGCAAAATTCTACAGCATATTATCTGTATTGTGTGTTCACCACCCCAAGTCAAGTCTTCATCTATCACCATTTATCACCCCTATACCCTCCTCCACCTCCTCTCACCTCCCCCGACCTTCCCCTCTCATGGCAATGACCACACTATTTTCCATGTCCATGACCTTTTATTTCTATTTTTTTTTCTTTTTTACTGTATCCATTCACCTGTCTAACCCAATTCCCCACCACAGAGCTGCCAGCCTGCTCTCTATCTATGAGTCTGTGTCTATTTTGTTTGTTCGTTAAATTTGCTCATTAGATTCCACAAATTAATAAAATCATATAGTACTTATTTTTCTCTGAAAGCATCTTACTCCAGTATTTATCTCCATGAGTAGTTTATATTGAATTTTTTTGCCATTGTTTATTATTTTTCCATTTCCCAGAAGTAGGAAAAGTTTAAAAACACAGAATTGGAGTATATTGGTTACTTAGCATCGCAAACAAATAAATAATAAACCTCTACTTATACTTTTGGTTATTTTTTGCTAGAATTTTCCCAATAGTTTTTGCTTTGAAATGATTATTTTTTTTAACAACAAGCTAAACAGAAGTCAAAAAAGTTTTATACTAGGCACCTCATGAAAAAATAATTTTAATATGTAGGGAGACATTATCATACATAAATGTGCATATGGTGTTACAGTTTGCTTCTCTGCCTTTTCATTTTGCCTACAAGGAACTAATTCTACTTAAGAAAAAATTTCAGAAATCACTTTAATGTTTTCTAATAAAACAAAAGACATTCCAGAAAGGAGTTGAGGTTTGATCCAAAACCTTAGGCCCATAATAACTTCATGTACAAGATAGCTTAAGACTAGCTCCATTACACTGAATATTCCATGCTGCCGGGAGCCGATCCATGCTTGCTGTTTCAAGGGACCTGGCATATATGGCATACGGTTCTTAATATGTTTGCTCACCTTCTTGGCGCTGTGTTTTAACCAAGGTCACCTCTCCAAGAAAGGTTGAATCCCCAGGTAGGGATTTTCCCCTGAAGTTAGGGAGGGAATAAAACCTCTTAACTAAGTGCCGGGCGGGTAATTAATCATTTTAACTAGGAACAATCATGCTTAAGCTACATAATCTTTACTCCCTGGAATGGAGATAAGAAACGCCCTAACCTTTGGAATAGAGATTGATGGGATTGAATCAACTGGTATAAATACAGATGTAACAAGACAGCAGAACACAGAACTCAGAACACAGAACTAAGGACACAGGGCTTGGAAGACAGGACCAAGAGAGACAGAGCCTAGGCACAGAACCTACACAGAACATTCTCTAGAGACAGAAGAACTTCACTGGAGAGAGCATGCCGGAGGATCCTGGAGAGGGACTGGCCTCGGAGCCTAGAGACAGAGCCTAGCGGGAGAACATGGCAAGGGATCCTGGACTGAACCTGACTACAGAGATTGGCAGGAGAACCTGACTGGAACCTGGACACTGAACCTGACTGGAGTACCTGTACAGAACCTGGCTGGAGACCCTGACAAGCGAACCCGGCTATGATGATCAACTGAACGCTATCTCTGTATCGTTCCTTCTTCGCTGACTCCGTCCACACCTTTGGGGACCCCTGGACCCGCTGGGGTTGGACCCCGGCACCATGCCAAGGGGAAACTGTATAATCTATAGTTGAAGCTCAGTGAGAATGAGTTCATCTTTTTCTCTTCTAAGTAAAGATTTTATTAAATGTAAAGGAAGAAAAGTGAAGGTCCTAGAGATGAGAGGAATCTGTAAGCAAAGAGAGTGGTAAGAAGAGTATAAAGAGTGAAAAGAAAGGAAATAAAATAAAGAGATAAAAGGGACTTTCTAGTGTGAAAAGGGTGTCAGAAAATGAGTGCAGAGAGAGAAGAATACAAATATCAATGACTATAATTTTTTTCATAATGTTAATCTAGATATTCTTATCTTCTAAATCCAAAATTGCTGTAAAATCTATTAAACAAGTTCCACTTTAGGAGATAGATGACCAAGAAACACTCTATTGGAAGAATAATCAGAAAAATTAAGAAGGAAAAAAATTGCTCAAGTCACTGTATATTTATAAAAGTAATAAGAATGTATAAGATCAAGATCTAGAAAAGTATAAGTTACATGAGGTTACCTTAGAGTTTGGGGGTCCTTTTGTTCTGAGTAATTGGCAATTATTTCAGCAAAAGTATGGCCGAGAAGCTAAAAATACTACATGAACTTTCCAGTAAACTCAAACTAGAGCAAATAAATTACCAGTATAGTTATGGAGAGACCTTGGTAAACTCATTAAGCTTTCCATTAGGCCAAAATGTGATATCCTCCAGGACAAAGGGTGAAACAAAATAAACAACCCATCAAAAATGAACAGTATTTACATAATTTTAAATCTTGAATTTAGAGATAATCTTCCCTAGAATGATTTCCTGCCAAAGCAACATTTAATTCTCAATGGAAGATAAATTCATCCAGCATTTTATTTACTGTTTTTTGTTTTGTCTTGTTTTTTAAAGAAAATGTCCAGTAATTAAACAAAAATACTCAGGCATAACAAAATAAAATATATAATCAAATGCAAAAGAATCAATGGATGGGGGTGGGCTAGAAGGGGTCAATGGGGTAAAAAAGGGACATATGTAATACTTTGAGCAATAAGGATTTTTTTTAAAAAAAGATCAAGAATGTGGAACATTTTTAAATATTAAATTTATTACTATCCTAAGACTCAACCATGTTACTCCTATAGACTGGTTTGTAGTTTGTAGTTTTATATAATGGAATTTTTGTACTCTCTTATTTGACTGCTTTTACTCAGCATAATTATTTTGAGACTCATAACACTGAGAGTAACAATAGTTTATTCATTTTTAATGGATAAGTTTAATATTCTACATTTTTATATATTTATAGGTATATTAATGTATCACAATTGTCTATATATTAAACTATTGGGTTTAATAAACATTTGGGTTGTTTCCAGATTTGGGCTATTGCAAATAAAGCTGCTTTGAATATTCATTGACAAATATTTCTAGTGTATAAGCTTTCTATACTGTTGGATAAATACTTCGGAGTGGAATGGCTGAATCATCAGGATCTGTGCTCTCACCACTTTTAGTCAACATAGTACTGGAAGTCCTAGCCAGCCTAATAAGGCAATCAAAGGAAATTAAAGCATGCAGATCAAAAAAGAAGAAATCAAACTGTCCTATTTTGCAATGATATGATGGTGTACATAGAAAATCTCCTGGAAACAAACAAAAAACTCCTAGGGTTCACAAGTTTGTAGTACACCAAATCCTCAAATAAAAAGTTGTATTTCTACATATTAGCAAAAAACTCTGAAAACTAAAATTTAAAATAAAATACTATTTACATTCACTCTAAGAAATTGAACAAAACATGTATAGGATTTGTATGCTAAAAACTACAAAATGGCCCTATCCGGTTTGGCTAATGGATAGAGCGTCTGCCTGTGGACTGAAGGGTCCTGGGTTTGATTTTGATTAAAGGCACATGCCTGGGTTGCAGGCTTGATCCCCAGTAGTGGGTGTGCAGGAGGCAGGCAATAAAATATTCTCTCATCATCAATGTTTCAATCTCTCTCTCCTTCTCCCTTCCTCTCTCTGAAAAAAATAAAAAATATATATTTAAAAAACAAACAAACAAGCAAAAAAACTACAAAATGCCTTAGGATGGTAGCTAAGACTTCCAATGCTATGTTGACTAAAAGTGGTGAGGACCAATATTCTGACCTGAAACCCAGTTTTAGGATGAAAGCATTCAGTTTTTTACCACGGAGCATGATAATATCTATAGGTATTTAGTAGATGTTATTTATTATGTTGAGAAAGTTCTCTATTTCTCGCTTTTAACTGCTTTTATCACAAATGGATGTTGAATCTTGCCCAATGTTATGTGCTTTTTTTCTGCATCAATTCATACCATGTGATTTTTTGTCTTTATCCTGTCAATATGATGCATTTCATTGATTGATTTTTTGACTATTGATCCAAATTTGCATCCCTGAAATGAATCTTACTTAATCATAGTGTATAATTCTTTTTTATATATTGCTGACTTGTATTTGCTAATATTCTGTTGAGTATTTTTTGTCTATACTTATAATTGATATTGTCCATAGTGGCATTTTTTTCTTTGTTTGTTTTGCTCTTTGTCATTATCTAGTTTTGCTCTTAGTGTAATACTGGCCAGAAAAAAAATAGTTTTAAAGTGTGCCGTGTTCACTTTTCTGCTAATTTCTGAAAGATATTATCTAGAATTGGTGTTAATCCTTTGATAAACAATTGGTAGAATTCTTAAAACCATCGGGGCCTTGCGATCTCTTTCAGGAGTCTTTTGTGCGTTTTGTTTTGTTTTGTTTTGTTTTGTTTTTCCAAAATAATGAACTAGCTCTGGCCAATGTGGTTCAGTTGGTTGAGCATCACCCTATGTACTGAGGTTATTGATTTGATTCCTGGACAGAGCATATGCCAGGGTTTCGGGCTCAATCCCCAATGGGGCTGTGCAAGTGGCAGCTAATAGATGTATCCTTCTCAATCTCTCTCTCTCTCTCTCTCTCTCTTCAATAAAAAACATATTTTAAAAAATGAATTAAATTTTTAATTGTGATAGAAGTATTTCAAATATCTATTTCATATTGATGGAGCTAGTTTGTGCCTTTAGAGAATTTGGTCCATTTCATCTGCATTGTCTAATTTATCTATTTAGAGTTCTTTATAATATTTCCTGGTTGCCTTTTGATGTCTACAGGGTCTATGGTAAAATCCTGTTCATTTTTGATACTGATTATTTTTCTTCTCTCTCTCGTTTTCTTTGTTAGCCATCCTAGTGGTTTACTTGATTTGTGTTTATATTATTATTATTTTTTATTTCCTAGTTTCTTAAAGTTAGAGCTTAGATGATTGATTAAGACTTTTTGTTTATTTGTTTAGGCATTTTGTACTATAAATTTACCTAAGTACTGCTTTAGCAGTGTTCCACAAATTTCTGTATATTATATTTTTATTTCTATTCAGTTTAATGTGATTTTTTTTATGTTACTAGAGAATTCCACTTTGACCATTGTATTAGTAGAAGTATGTTGTTTAGTTTCTAAATCCTGGAGGTTTCTGATGGGTTTCATTTTTTTTTAACCCAACCTAAAAATTTCTGTCTATTAATTGGAGTGTTTAGCCAATTTACACTTAATCTGATAATGAATATGCTTAGGTTAAATTTGTCATTTGTTTTCCATTTTTCCCATTTGTCTTTCTTTTGCTTTTACCTACTTGTCTTCCTTCTTATTCATTAAATACTTTATTTATTCCAAATATAGTCTCCATAGATTTAGTAGCTAGAATACTTTCTGCTATCAATTTAGCAGTTGTTTTAAGGTTTAGATGACATATTTTTAATATCTCACATTTTACTCATGCAGTTACTATTTTTCATGCTCATTATTTCATTAAGTCCATATTTATTTATGGTATTATTTTCTTTCTACCTCAAAAATTATACACACACACACACACATTGACTATTAATGTGTGTCACACATTACACACACACATACAATATCTCAAAATAGTAATCTATGGCAATTAAAAAGCTCACTTTATGTGTATCCCATACCTCAGGCATCATTCTATTTTATTATCTGATGTCTAGTGTCTGCAAACCCCCAGGGGCCCCTCACCCAGGCTGGCCCTGCTCCCCACTGGGGACCCCCACCCTGATTGGGGCGGCTGGCCTGTAAAACTGTCCCAGGCCCCTCACCCAGGCTGGCCCCGCCCCCCAAGGGGACCCTCACCCTGATCCGGGACCCCCTTCAGGGCAGACCAACCAGCCCCCACCCATGCACCAGGCCTCTATCTATACTAATAAAAGGGTAATATGCTAATTAGACTGGACATCCTTCCAGACAAAGCCATGGTGGCAGGGCCAAGGCAGAGGCAGTTAGGAGTGATCAGGCCAGCAGGGGAGAACAGTTAGGGGGATCAGGCCAGCAGGGGAGAACAGTTAGGGGATCAGGCCAGCAGGGGAGGGCAGTTAGGGGGATCAGGCCAGCAGGGGAGGGCGGTTAGGAGAATCAGGCTGGCAGGCAGGTGAGTGGTTAGGAGCCAGCGATCCCAGATTGTGAGAGGGATGTTCAACTGCCCTGGAGAAAAATGTCAGTCTTTTCAACAAATAGTGTTGCATTAATTGATATTTAGCAATACCTCATACCATATAAATAAATCAAATCCAGGATGACTATAAACTTAAATGTTAATAAGAAAACAGTAAATTTTCTAGAAGATCCAATAAGATAAAAATATTTCTAATCTTGGAAACATAAAGCTGCCTTCAGTGGGACATATAAATCACTAACCATAAAATAAAATACTGATATTCTAAAATTAGAAAATTTCCAATATCAAAATTAAAAGAAGAAAGTTAATACTTTAAAAATGTTTGAAAATTACTATATATCTAGAATCTTAGAAATCAATTAGCAAATGAGCAACAACCAAACGAAAAAAATTAAAATGCCCCTAATCCTTATTCATAGGGATATTACAGATAAAAACAGCAATGAGATACTACTACATATACCCTAGAATAAGAGGAAAAAAAATAACTGGAGCACTAAATTCTATTGAGAATGTGAAGCAAGTAGAGCTCTCACACTGCTGGTGAAAGCATAAAGTTGCAAAACTACTTTGGAGGCTCCATAGTATATATAAATTTCAATATGCACATAATCTAATAATTCAGTAATTATACCTTTAGGTATATATTTAAGGAAAATGTGTCTACATGTATATGAAAACATATTAATGACTTTATCAATGACTTTTCATAGTGGCCAAATCTGGAACAAAATAAATGATCATTAACAGATGAATGAATGTATATACAAATTGAGGAATATTTATAGAATGGTATATTACATAGGAATAAAAATGAATTAGCAACTGCTACATGCAAAAACATTGGTGAACCTTACTAACACAATACTGAGTAAAATAAACCAGAACCTAAAACATGTAATCAGTAGTATTTCATGAATATAAACACTAAAAATAGACTAATCTACAGTGATAAGTACATAAAGTGGGTAGTTTGGAGTAGTATGAAGAAGTTTTGATGTTGTTTTTGATTTTGACAAGACGGGCTTCTGAAGTGTGAGTAACTTTCTATTTCTATTCTTGGATAGATAATACACCACTGTACTCAATTGAGAAAATTCATTGAGCTGTATATTTAAGATTTTTTTTAAGTTTTTTAGCATGACATTAGAAATATATCAATATATTTAATTTTCAAGAGATTAAGACATGGTGTGATCATAGAAAAAGAAGCTATGAGATTCACACCAATATGGAACTTATAATAAAGGATATTTCAAGAGCTGCAAACATCATATGACCCATTTTCTGACTTATTTGATCCAACAAATACAAATCAAATACATATGAATGAAGTGCTTTTGGAAGATACAAAACAGAATAAACAAGGTAACTAACTGTTCTCTAGAAACTTAGTTTACTTAAGTGAATAACAGCTATCTAAAATATTTTTTTTAGTGTAAGAAAGCAAAACATTAGCTTTCAGGAAATAGAAATGCCATTATAGTGTAACCTCTCAGGGAAACTGACATATAACAGAGTAGGTAGGTAGATAAGAAGCTATAAGCAAAAAAGAAGTAAGAGGAATAACTAAGATAATTTCAAGTCAGAGATGGATGTAATGCCATATTGAATATTTTGAATTGGAAATAATGCAAATAAATATGTAAATTAATTTAGCATCAGTACATATATAAAAATTAAAGTGTTTTATCTTAAATATAATGTCTGGAATTTTATAAGTCTAATCACATTGGACTTTATTGGATTTGGTAAAAAGAGGAGATTTTTTACAGAAAAGATTAGGAAGGGCATTTAGGAACTGAAAACTAGAATTTGCAACTGATAATGTGCAATTACAAAACCAAAAATTCTTACAAAGCTAGATATACACAGCTATACACACACACACACACACACACACACACACACATATATATACACACACATATGTACATACACACATTATATATATATACACATATATATATATATATATACACACATATATATATATAAACTGAGTCAGAGACACTAGGTAAAATATACATGAAATTAATCAATCAAGAACTATTAATTCAATGACAGCTGCATATTTAGTGCTTGGCAAGATGTGCTCTGGGATTCAAATGTACTATATCAATTTTATTCAGGAATTATTGATGCTTATGTGCATGCTAGGACTACTTCAAACAGCTTAAATCGAGATCAGAAAAGAGGGCATAAATAATGCAGAAAGGGGAGCATTTTAAGGCAGTATCAGCTGGGTCCAATTTAGAAGTAGAAATAAATGGTGCTGGGGGAATTTAGAGGATGTTCTGGGGGAATGTACTTATGGTCTGGAATTGTCAGTAGAGATCTCATGAATGAGAAGATAGTACTTTATTTAACGAAGTGGGATTTGCATAAGAAAAGACATTCAGGTAGAGGATTACAGAAAGAAATGACTATAGGAGTGGCGGGTGAGGTTGCAGAGTTATGGTACAGAATTAATCCACTCCCTTAAGCTGTCCTTCTCCCTTAAGCTCCTATGTAGCACAGAATCTCAAGGCCATGCTGCTAGCCTTTCAGCTTACTCTATCTGAAATGTCCCCTAATTGCTCAGTGTTTATTTAGCTCGGTTCTCCTACAAAGCTGACAAATTCAGAATAGACACACATTAATTCCTATATTCTAAAGGTAATATGTTTGGGCTGTAAAGAACTCAAACCCTAAAGTTGGACAATCTACATTAAAATCTCAGATCTACCCCTTGCTAGATAAATTATCTTGGGCAAGTTGTTTAATCTTTTCAAGCTTCAGTGTTCTCTGTTTATCAACTGTAAAAGTATTATCATTGAAATGGTATTATTCTCCTAAATGTTGGTAGCTACCTATTTCCTATCTTGTTTGAGGGTAAAATGAAATAACTGGTGTAAAGTTTCTATAAGTACAGTATCTTGAATAAATATAACTGCCGTATTTCACAAATACTTTTATTTGTTTAGTGCCAAATAGAATAATATTTTAGTTTGTATTATCTCCCCAAATAGCAAAACCAATCAGAAAAAAAAAAATGTACCTACTCAGCTCTAGGGAAATTGTTCTATTAATTATGAAATAGTCATTCAATGTAGTAATATTTTTACATTATAATTATAATTAAATTGTATTATTATTAATCTATAATTATACAGTCATTAAAAATCAAATATCCACTAAAAAGCTCAAGATGTGAGCCAAGATAAAGTGGAGTTCAAGGCTCTTTAACTTATTGTATCATTGTTTTTATAGTCTAAACATAAAACAACATTAATAGTGATTCTACTTAGGTGATAACTTTGTAGGAAATTTTTTGATTCTTCAATATTTTCATTTTTCAAATTATTTATTTTATTTAATGAATCTGCATTACTTCCAATTAAAAAAATACTGGAAGTATTATTATTTAAAAGAATGAAACTTGCCCACAAAATCGAGCTTGAAAAGGGCAATTTTTTATTGTTTCCTTAGTCTTCTTTGGTAAACTTACACATCACTTTTTTTCTTTATTCACTGGTACCTAATTAGTGTTAGCATAGATCTAAAATACATCTGCAGATATCACTGGACAAAAAAGCACACTACATTCATTTATTCAAATAATACAACATACATCAGAAATATGGTAAATATCCCAAAACCTATCATTCATCGCATTGTGTTGCCATATGACTAGCAATTGTGTAAACTTGCTTCTCTAATTTACCCTTTCAACTCATTAATTGGAATTCTTGCTGACATGAGTTCAAGGTGAAGACCACATGTTCACTGCTAATAGTCCTACAGCGGCTGGTCAGAGTTTCTTTCTCACCTGCCTCTCCAGGTTAGGCAACAGAGAAAAAGTTGCATTCTACAGAGCTTCCAGGGATGTGTGAAACAAAGCTAAAGTTAGCAACTCAAATATAAAATTATTTTGGAAATTTAGAATGTAACAATCTATAAAAGGGAGTTGAATGAAAATGTATAATTAAAGACAGTTTTTCATGGTGTTATCGTTCTTGTTAAAAAATGCTGCATTATTTTAGAAAACTACACATGCCAATGAAAAGATCTGCATGTAATTTGATATGTAAAAAGAGAAATTATTTTATGTTCTTTCTTCTTTATAACCATCCATGTAACAAGAACAGTGTCAATTCTGTTTATTCTAATAATATACTTTTGAACTACCTATTCAGCATTTGGCCTCTTGTACCAAATAGTTAGCCATGTTGTGGATGCAAAAGAAGAGTTCTTTTCTTTCTTTTTTTTAAAAATATTTTTTATTGATTTTTTTTTTTACAGAGAGGAAGGGAGAGGAATGGAGAATTAGAAACATAGATGAGAGAGAAACATCGATCAGCTGCCTTCTGCACACCCCCCACTGGGGATGTGCCCGCAACCAAGGTACATGCCCTTGACAGGAATCAAACCTGGGACCCATCAGTCCACAGGCCGACACTCTATCCACTGAGCCAAACCAGTTAGAGCTCTTAAAGGAAATTGAAGGTTCTACTCCAGCGAACACACAAACAGATGATAAGAAAATAAAACAGCCTTACTGGTGATATGAAGAAAGATTTAGTGGTCCAGATAAAACATCAAACCAGCCACAAACATACCCTTAAGCAAAGCCTAAACCAAAGAAGGCCCTAACTTCAATTCTGTAAAGCCTGAGAGACATGAGGAAGCTGCAGAAGAAAAGTATGAAGTGAGCTGGAGTTGGTTAATGAGATTTAAGAAAAAAAGCCATTTTGCACTAGCCAGTTTGGCTCTGTGGATAAAGTGTTGGCCTGTGTACTAAGGGGTCCTGGGTTCAGTTCCGGTCAAGGGCACATGCCTGGGTTGTGAGCTCGATCCCCAGTAAGGGGCATGCAAGAGGAAGCCAATCAATGATTCTCTCTCATCATTGATGTTTCTCTCTCTCTCTCTCCCTCTTCTTACCTCTCTGAAATCAATAAAAATATATATTTTTTAAAAGCCACCTTTATAAACTAAACTTGCAAGATAAAGCAGCAAGTACTGATGTAGCGATGTAGCAGTTGCATCAAGTTATATAGGAGATCTAGCTAAAATAATTAATGAAGTAACTTCACTAAACAACAGAATTTCGCTGTAGATGAAACAGCCTTATCTAGGATGAAGATGCCATCTAGGACTTTCATAGGAAGAGAATAGAAGTCAATGCCTGACTTCAAAGCTTCAAAGGACAGGCTGACTCTCTTTTCAAGGATTAATGCAACTAGTGACTTTAAATTGCAGCCAATGTTCATTTACCATTTTGAAATTCAATCCTAGGGGCCTTAAGAATCATGCTAAATCTATTCTGCATGTGCTCTATAAATAGCACAAAGCCTGGGTAATAGCACATCTATTTAAAACATGGTTTACTTAATATTTTAAGCCAAATCTTGGAGCTCTACTACTCAGGAAAAATGATTCCTTTCAAAATATCACTGCTCATTGACAATGCACCTGGTAACCCTAAAGCTCTGGTGGAGATGTGCAATGAGATTAATGCTGTTTTCATGTCTGCTAACACAACATCCACTCTGTAGCCCATGGATCAAGGTATAATTTCAACTTTTAAATCTTATTATTTAAGAGTTACAGTTTGTAAGTCTGTACCTGCCATAAATAGTGATCCCTATAATGGATCTGGCAAAGTAAATTGAAAATCTCTGAAGAAGATTCACCATTCTAGATGCCATTAAGAACATTCATTATTCATGGGAAGAAGTTACAGTTTGGAAGAAGTTGATTCTACCCATTATGGATAATTTTGAGAGGTTCAAGACATCAGTGGGAGAAGTTATTGGAAATATGATAAGAAAAAAGAACTAAAATTACAAGTGTAGCCTGAAGATGTGACTGAATTGCTGCAATCCTTTGATAAAACTTGAATGGATGAGGAGTTGCTTTTTATGTATGAGCCAAAAAAATGGTTTCCTGAGATGGAATCTTCTCATGAAAATGTTGTGAGGATTGTTGAAATTGACAAAAAGGATTAAGAATAATTACATAAACTTAGTTGGTACAGCAGCAACAGGGTTTGAGAAGACTGACTCCGATTTTGAAAAAAATTCTACTGTGGATGAAATGCTATCAAACAGCAGTGCACACTACAGAAAAATTGTTCGTGAAAAAAAATCTATGTGGCAAAGTTTATTGCTGTCTTATTTTTTATTTTTAAAAGACTTTAATATGTTTTTTATTTAATTTTTAGAGAGAAAGGGAAAGGGATAGAGAGATAGAATCATTGATGAGAAACATCATAGATCGGCTGCCTGCTGGGGATCAACTCTGACCCAGGCATGTGCCTTGACAGACATCCATCCAGGGACCTCTTGGTTCATGGGTCGACACTCAACCACAGAGCCACACTGGCCAGGCTGTTGTCTTATTTAAAAAAAATTACCACAGACATTCCAACCTTCAGCAACCACCACTGTGATCAATCAGCTGTCAAGAACTTTGAGGTAAGACTCTCCACCAATAATTTTTTCTCTCACAGAAATAGATGTTCAAGACTACTTATTTTATTTATTTTTTAAATATATTTTTATTGATTTCATAGAGGAAGGGAGAGGGGAGAAAGATAGGATCATCAATGATGAGAGAGATTTATTGATTGGCTGCCTCCTGCTCATGCCCTACTGGGGATTGAGACCGAAATCCCAGCGTGTGCCCTTGACCAGAATCAAACCCAGGACCCTTCAGTCCACAGGCCGAAGCTTGATCCAGAGCCAAACCAGCTAGGGCTGGACTACTTATTTAATTTTAACGATAAATTTTTTATTGTGTTTAAATCACCATATTGCTTTTTGTTTTCTATTTATGTCATCTGTACTTTGTTCCTTTATTACTTTGACTTCTTTTGGAGTAATTATGTGGGTTTTTTTTAGAATTACATTTTAATCATCATTATTGGCTTGTTAACTATTTATTTAATTTAGTGGTTACTGTAAAGATGACTTACATTATGCATCTTTGACTTATGAGTCTACCTTAAATAATATTATATCACTTTACATATATAACATTGTATAATAATGTTCTTTTCTTTTCTTCATTGAGTAACTAGTTATTTACTTGTTTGTAGTGGGAGAGTAAGTCCCAAGAAGTTACACCTTCATGAAGAAGCAGATGTCCTCATTTTTTTTATTATGGCCTCTCATTCAAAACAATTTTAAAATGTTACCTATCATTTTTGTTAATGTTCATTCCTAAATCTATTGTTTCAGAGACTATCATCAATACTTTTTAATTGAAATGAATACATAAGCTCTTATTTTAAGAAAATTATCAATAATCCGGAAGTTTTTAAATGATGATCAAAGATCCATTAAGTATTATATAAAATGATAGTGAGATAATTTCCCAATATTAGAGAATTTAATGTTATGTAATTATTTTATTTGCATTTTATTCTAGAAATCACATACTTTAATGTCATTGAGAATTTGGAGGTGTGAACTTGATATCCCCAAAGGGACATGAGATATGCACCTTGTATATATATTGTCTTGCAATTGATGATTCCTAAATTACTAAAAAAAAGGACCGAAGGACTTGTATACATGTATATAAGCCAAACCTATGGACATGGACAACAGGGGGATGGGGGCATGAGTTTGTGTGTGGGGGGGAGGTTGGAGGTTAATGGGGGGGGATGAGGACACATTTGTAATACCTTAACTAATAATAAAAAAAAGGAAGACCAACTATTTCAATTCTGTTAACCTCTCTTAAAGAATGAGCATCAGGTTTTTAAAACTAGGAAAAACATACTATTTGAATGTTGTTTGTCTGATATGAAAGAAACCGTTTTTGTTAAAATTATGTAAAATTGCAACACTAAATGATGATAATCTCGGGACTTCTCAATAGACTTAATAAATTATGCTTCATTTAATAGTCACTATGTGTGGGCATATTTGCCTATTAAAAACTCCAGACATTGTCATCATTCAGTATCAAGCACATATATTTTGCTTCATCCTGTTTGGTGATTTCTCAGCTATATCCTTAAAATTATTGTGCAGAAAGAAATACAGAAAAAGAAACTTTGAATATGCCACAATCCCAGCTAGGAGCTTTGATTTATGTACTTGTAGTAGAGTGGCTAATTGTAGAAAGGTTGTTAATAGTTGGGGCTAAGAGCAATGATTTTTTTATGCATACACTAAATAAATTAACTCAATTCTATACAATATTTGAAAGGTATATAACAAAAGACCAGTACACATATGTGTAAAGAATTCATATACATAAAAAAACAATGTTGAACAAACATAGAAATTGAACAAAGAAGAGAAACTTTACAATAGAAAAATGTAAATTGCGTAAATTTATGATGGTGGTTCATCAAAGAAATATAAATTAAAATAACAAGTAATATCAGTTTTCCTTCAGATCAATAAAATTTTAAAAGCCATTATCATACATTATCAAATATATGGGAAAATGGTTATTCTCACTCACTGTGATTAAAAATAATTTGTTGTGATCTCTTTAAGGCCAAATTGGCATTATAAAGCCAAATGAGAAATTAAATTCTGCGTTCCTTGGATGTTTTATGTGGAGGAAAAAATATCAGATACAAATGAGATGACAACAGAGACTATGAGTAAGCTTTTAAATTAAGGTTGACCAACATTTTGTTAGAATAGAAAAATATTTTAAAAATCAAAGTTAGAGCCTTGGCCATGTGGCTCATTTGTTTGGGCATTGTCCCAAGCACCGAAAGATTGCTGGTTTGATTCCTGGTCAGGGCACATGCCTGGATTGTGGTTTCAATCCCCAGTAGGGGACATGCAGGAGGCAGCTGAATCAATGTTTCCCATCAATGTTTCCCTCTTTCTTCCTCTCTCAAAACCAATAAAAATATTTTTTTTAGAACTATAAAAAAATCAAAGTTTGAGCCTGGAGAATTTCTGTTATTGAATGATTTCTAGATATAAATGGTATCCAACAATCACACTTTGGGCCCAGCTCTGGAAAACTGCTACTGTTACTGTAGTTAGGTAAATAGTAATAAGAAGGAAGAAAAAAGAATCAGACATTGTTGAGCCTAATGGGCTGGGAAGCTGAATCCGACACTGAGACTGCTTGTTTAAGCAGGAAGCTACAGCTTCACACACACAAGCAATCATAGCATTGCCCCACCAAGGATTATATCCCCTCCGTCCCCCTCCAGATTGTGTAGGGGAACAAAGGGAGATGAGCACATGCACAACAGAGGTCAGGATGGCGCAGGAAAGATGCTTGACCATAGAGGCCTGTCAGTCTAACCTGGGAAAGGGATCATTGGCTGGGGAGTGGGCCCATCAGAAGCCTGTGAAAGCTTGGGAAGTTGACTGGTTATTTTGAAAAAGCTCCAAGTCATAAACCGAAGGGAAGAAAGAAATAGCCCTCTCTCTTTTGCTCGCCCCATTCATTCACCGTCCTCTTGCCCAGCAATATGCTACCATGTGGGTCTAGTCACCTGGGGCCTGCAAAGCACTAAGCTTAAATATGAAACAAAAACTCTGGACACTGGCTGCTATTTTGGCCTTAAAACAAGATTAGCTTTTTCTGCATTGCAAATAAATCTTGTCACACCACAATCTCCCCATGTGTGGATGCTTGGAATGCTTTTCTCATCATCCCATGGAAGGGCCTGATTTCCACCTGCAACACTACCTGGGCTTTTATCCTCCACTCCATCTCTTCCTACAAGATTAGCCTTGCTCATACAACTCAACATGTTTGCACTGCTTTATCTTTTTCTATAAAATGGCAATAATCATAGTACTTTATGCTTATGGTTATTGTAAAGATCAAATGGGACACAAAATACTTCACATAAGGCTTGACATAATGAACACTAACTATGTGTTACTATTATTGCTGAAAAATGTATAGTATAAACAGAATCTACACTAATAAAAGAGAAACATGGTAATTGGTGTACAACCGCTACCCTTTTCATTGGCTAATCAGCGAGATATGCAAATTAACTGTCAGCCAAGATGGCAGCCAGCAGCCAGGCAGCTTGAAACTAACATGAGGCTTGCTTGCCTCAGTGACGGAGGATCGTTGGAGGAAACCAACATTCCCCGCCTGCGGCTGCAGGCCTCTGAGTGGGCAGTTTAAGAAACATTGTAACAAATACCGCTGGACTTCAGCCAGCAGATTCGCAACATTTTAAGCAAAGGCCAGAAACCTACTTTCAGCTGCGGAGGCCTAAGAGCGGGAGCCAAGCCTCAAAGTAAAGTTGGCCCAGAATAAAAAAAAAAAAAAAAAAAAAAAAAAAGGAGTGGTTGGGAACTTCAGTCACTCCCAGCCTGAAAACAGCCCTCAGCCCCTCACCCAGACTGGCCAGGCACCCCAGTGGGGACCCCCACTCTGATCCAGGACACCTTTCAGGGCAAACCAGCTGGCCCCACCCACGCACCCGGCCTCTACCCTATATAGTAAAAGGGTAATATGCCTCCCGGCACCAGGATCAGCGTGACAGGGGGCAGCGCCCAAACCCCCTGATCGCCCTGTGGCTCTGTGTGTGACAGGGGGCGGGGCCCCAACCCCCTGATCAGCCCTGCTCTGTGCCTGATAGGGGGGAGCTCCCCACCCCCCCCCCACCCCACGGGCCCTGCTCTGTGTGTGACGGGGTAGAGCCATAACCTCCCCATCGGCCCTGCCCTGAGTGTGAGAGTGGCGGCGCCCCAACCCCCTGATCGGCCCTGCTCTGTGGGTGATAGAGGGTGGTGCCCCACCCCCTGATGGGCCCTGCTCTGTGTGTGACGGGGGCAGCGCCCCAACCCCCTGATTAGCCCTGCTCTGTGCGTGACAGGGTGGTGCTGCAACCTCCCCATCGACCCTGCCTTGAGTGTGACAGGGGACGATGCCCCAACCCCCCAATTGGCCCTACCCTGAGCGTGACGGAGGGTGGCATCACAACCTCCCAATCTGCCCTGCTCTGTGCATGACTGGGCGGTGCCCCAACTCCCCAATCGGCCCTGCTCTGAGCCCGACCAGGGGCTGTACCTAGGGATTGGGCCTGCCCTCTGCCACCCGGGAGCAGGCCTAAGCCAGCAGGTCGTTATCTCCCGAGGGGTCCCAGACTGCAAGAGGGCACAGTCTGGGCTGAGGGACCCCCCCCTCCCCCCCCCCCCGAGTGCGCAAATTTTTGTGCACCGGGCTTCTAGTGTTTCTATAAAAAATAATTTTCATTCATATATAACATTTATGTAGTACATTAAGGAATGTCTGAAAGGATAGGCCCCAAATTGTAAACAGTAGCTAGATATAGAAAGAGGAGAAGGAGTGAAATTACTATTTAACAACATGATTTGCTCGCTTCTGTACAATGAGAATATATTCGTATATAATTTGTTTAATTAAGAGAAAAGATTAACCCAGTATTCCTCAATACACCCACTGCTCTTTCCTTTAAGTTTTCTTATGCCCAGATTGCTTTTGATTGGGTCATGAACCACAGCTTTTATGTCCCTTATACTTTGTTTGGTAGTTATGTTTATACTTTATTATCCAGTTCTTATCTTTTCCTCAATACAATTTTATATATAATTTTGGGCAAGACATTCTTGAAATTACTTATCCTAGGGTGATCAACTAGTTCTGGTTTACCCAGGACTTACCTGGTATTAGCACTGAAAGTTTGGTCACCCTATACCAGTCCCTTCTGTTAGTATCTGCATTTTTAATAGCCTTGGGTCAAGGATGATAGTAATGCTACATTTGCAAAAATACTTTTTTTATATTAAATACATATTCTTCTTTGGAGACAATCTCTATTTCTTCTCTCACTATTTTATAATATATATCATGACACACTCTGCATCAGTTGGCAGCACAGAAAAATATGTGTCTTACTCTCCTCTAGGAGTTCATAAATAAATCCAAGATTTGAAAGTGGGGTATCCTGGCAGATACATTTATAAAATTACTATTTACTGTGTGTTTGTGTGCATGGATTGCAGCTAGAATGACCCTGTGGGCCAGTGATAATAATAGAAAGAAGAAAAATGTCCTGCCAAGTAGAAATAATATATTTTGCAAAAATGGCTTTTAGGAAATATTCACTTCTGCCTAATTTACTCAGCTGTAGAATCCTTTGACCCAAATCTGGCCCCCAGAAAGCCAAAAATCTCCATTTGTGTTCCCTGACTGCTTCTAAAGATAAAATGCCAGGTGAAAATGAGGTGACGAGAGAATATATAAGTACATTTTTCAATGAAGAATGCTTGACATCCTGTTTAGTAAGAAGGAGAAATGTGTTGTCCTTATTTTTTTTTAGCTTTCAGTTATGTTCATTCTTTGAATAAATTCTCAATAGTGTTCACTATTTTCTTGACTTGTGCTAGATACTAAAGTTGCAACAATAAAGTATGATTAAAGGGGGATTAAACAGAAGAAAGAAAGAAAGAAAGAAAGAAAGAAAGAAAGAAAGAAAGAAAGAAAGAAAGAAAGAAAGAAAGAAAGAAAGAAAGAAAGAGAAAGAAAGAAAGAAAGAAAGAGAGAGAGAGAGAGAGAAAGAAAGAAAGAGAGAGAGAGAGAGAGAAAGAAAGAAAGAAAGAAAGAAAGAAAGAAAGAAAGAAAGAAAGAAAGAAAGAAAGAAAGAAAGAAAGAAAGATAGAAAGAAAGAAAGGAAGAGAAAGAAAGAAAATTTAGGCATAGATACAGACCACAGTATGGTGATTGCCAGAGGGAAGGGGGATGGAGGAGCTGGAAGAGGGCAAAGGTTGGGAAGGGTGTTGGAAAGAGACCTGATTTTGAGTAGTGAGTGCACCATACAACATGCAGATGACATGTTATAGAATTGTACACTTGAAACCTGTATAGTTTTATTAAAAATGTCACCCCAATAACTTTAAAAAAAGGTATTTAGAAATGTACAAAAAAATGGTTCCTGATTCTAAAATACCTAAGGTCTAGTGGGGGAGACAGATTTTTAACAAGAAGTGATAATACCTTGTGGCAAGTGTGCAGATATGCCAAAATACAGGCTTTGTTTCACAGCTCATTAGAGGGACCCCGAATTTAAACTCCACATAACCAGTCTTCAGAACAGAATATTAGGGATAGAAAATATTTTTAATAATTTTTATCAGTCTGGGTTATTCAGGCTGAGGAGATTAAGATCTCCAACCGGTAAGCTTGACGCCCAGGAGAAGTGATGCCATAGTTCCAATACAAGTCTGAGTTCAAAGGCAATATATGACCAATGTCCCAGTTCAAAAACAAACAGAGAGGAAAAAATTTCTTATCCAATCTTTTAATTATCCTGGTCTTCAATGGATTAGATCAGGGGTCCTCAAACTACGGCCCCATGGGCCACATGCAAATACAAATATTGTATTTGTTCCTGTTTTGTTTTTTTACTTCAAAATAAGGTATGTGCAGTGTGCATAGAAATTTGTTCATAGTTGTTTTTTTTTAAACTATAGTCCAGCCCTCCAACTGTCTGAGGGACAGTGAACTGGACCCCTGTTTAAAAAGTTTGAGGACCCCTGGATTAGATAAGGCCCACTTACATTGGGGAAGGCAATTAGAATGTTAATCTCATCCAGAAACACCCTCAGATACACACAGACATGGTTTAACCAAATATCTGGGCACCCTGTGTCCCTAGTCACACTGAGACATAAATTACTCTGGGTAACATATGGCTCAGATACCTTGTTCAGGGTTTCTGCTCCTGGTCTAGGCCTGGTACATGGAAATACAGGACAGTTTTGCTTTTAGTGTTATGTCCTGTATGGGCACAAGAGTCCACAGATTCTCCTTTATTGTTCACCCAGAGCTTGCCTCTCTGACAGAGCCTATGTTATTGACCAAGGGTAATATTTTCTATCCTCATCAAACTATGAGTTCTAATTCCTCAGGACCTGATTTTCTGAGTAAAACTAAACATCTAATCCATTTGTTGCATATTACAAGACCTGAGGTCTCTCTCTCTCTCTCTCTCTCTCTCTCTCTCTATATATATATATATATATATATATATATATATATATATATATATATGGGTTTTTTTTAGAGGCCTGGTGCACAAAATTCGTGCACTGGGGGGGGGGGGGGGGGCTCAGCCCAGCCTGCACCCTCTCCAATCTGGGACCTCTTGGTGGATGTACGACTGCCGGTTTAGGCCCGATCTCACTTCGGGCCTAAACTGGCAGTCAGACATCCCTCTCACAATCCGGAACTGCTGGCTCCCAACCACTTGCTTGCCTGCCTGCCTGATTGCCCCTAACCACTTCTTCCTGTCAGCCTTATCACCCCCTAATCACTCCCTTGCCAGCCTGATCGACGCCTAGCTGTTCCCCTGCCAACCCTATTACCCCCAACTGCCCTCCCCTGCCGGCCCAGTTGCCCCAACTGCCCTCCCCTGCTGGCCTGGTCACCCCCCAACTTCCCTCCCCTTCTGGTCATTTTGTGGCTGTGGGAGCTGACATCTTTGAGGGTGGGCAGTCAAATAGCATATTCCCTCCTTATTGGCTGTGGGTGCTGCCATCTTTGAGGGCAGGATGGTCAATTAGCATATTCCCTCCTTATTGGCTGTGGGCACCACCATCTTTGTGATGGTCTGAGTGTCAATTAGCATATTCCCTCTTTATTAGATATAATACACTGAGTGGCCAGATTATTATGAATACCCCATCAGTACTTCATTGGGCCACCTTTTGCCTTCAATACTGCAGCGATTCTTCTTGGCATTGACTCCATGAGATGTTGAAAGGTGATGCGAGGAATCTGACACCATGCCTGATGAATAGCACTGTCCAGTTCTGTGTGATTTGATGGTTGTGGAACCAGCTGCCTGATGGCTCTTTTAACTTTATCCCAGAGATGCTCAATTGGATTAAGACCTGGTGATTGTGGGTGCCACCTAAGCAAGGTAAAGTCTCCCTCATGTTCTTGAAACCACTCCACAATATGAGCACCATGGCATGGCACATTGTCTTGTTGGAAAAAGCCATCTCCATTGGGATATGCCATCAACATGATAGGATGAACTTGATCAGCAACGATACTTAGGTATGTTGTGCTATTCAGATGTTGTTCCACACAAATTAAAGGGCCCACATCATGCCAGGAAAACATGCCCCAAACCATAACACTGCCCCACCAGCTTGACGGGTTGCACTCATGCATGTGGGGTACATGCTTTCATGATGTTTCCCCCAAATTCTCACTCTGCCATCTGCATGATGCAACTGGAAATGTGACTCATCAGACCACGTGATTTTTTTCCAATGTGAGACTGTCTAATACTTGTGTTCCTGTGAGAATTGGAAACGTTTTATCTTGGTAACTGCAGACAGTAAAGGTGTTCAAACAGGCCTTCGGCTTCCATATCCCATACGATGCAGTGTACGGCTAATTTGCCTACAAACGTGAGGTGGTCATAATAATCTGGCCACTAATGTTCAAATATATCCCATGTTCAAAGGCTGTTAAATCACATTGTTTACCCATATCTTCAGAAAAAAATCACTTCTACTGTCGTGGTAAACAACCTGCTTCCCTATTTATAATGGTCTGGCCCTCTAGCAACTTCAAAGTGAAATTATAGCTTATTTGCCTACAAACCTCAGGTGGTCATAATAACCTGGCCACTCAGTGTGTATACTAGAGGCCCAATGCACGAAATTCATGCAAGAGTAGGCCTTCTTTCCCCTTGCTGCCAACACTGGCTTCCCTCTGACACATGGAACCCGGGACCTGGGATTCTCTCTGTTCACCAGGAACCCAGGACCCAGGCATCCCTCTCAGCCCTGACTTTATCTGGTAGGTCATCTGGAAAAATGTCCAGAGGACGTCTGTTCTAATTAGCATATTACGCTTTTATTATTATAGATTCCTGGTCCCTGTGTCTAGTAGTTTGATGTACGTCTGGTAGACGTTTCAAGTACCTTTCAAAGATACTACAGGGTAGGGAATTACCACTGGCATATACAGTTAGCTCTAATGACAAACTTATGGGATCTGTATGTAATTCTTGCTAAGAAAATGTTGGATTCATATGCATTAACATTTCAGCATTTCTGCTCTAAGTCTTAACTATGTTTTCTCTACCCTCAAGATCATTTACTTTCTTCATTTGAAAATACAACAGGTAGTTATCAATATTTTTCTATCAGCCAACTTAGTGGTCAATGATTTCTACCATCTGTCATAAAGATTCAATATGAACAGAGTTGTACCCTTCTGAGATTCAGACGTGTTGTGGCGCTCCAGAAAACCTTATGTTATGGGCCTAGAAGAAATGGAAACTGAGAAGATTGCTCTTCCTGTTTGGAAGAATGGAGATAACTGTTAGAACTATGACAGTAGGGCCACATATGAGATGCCTTCTAGGAACTTCAAGTAAAACTTGAGGTAGAGCCTCTGCAGGGACTGAGGAATCTGGAGCAGTAAAGTTGTGGAGGAAGTACAATAAAATCAATGTATTATTGTCCGAGTTTCAGGCTTGATCCCCAGTAAGGGGCATGCAAGAGGCAGCCGATCAATGATTCTCTCTCCCTCCCCCTCTCCCTTCCTCTCTGAAGTCAATAAAAATATATATTTTTAAAAATCAATGTATTTTTTAAATTTAAATTTTTATTGTATTACATAAGTCAACTTTTCCCCATTGACCTCTCCCCACCCGTTCCCACCCCCAGCACATGCCCTCACCCCACTACTGTCTGTGTCCATTAGTTATGCTTATATGCATGCATACTAGTCCTTTGGTTGATCACTTACCCCTCCCCCCCTCACTCCCATCCTTCCTGGCATTCCCTCTGAAGTTTGACAATGCTTCTGTTAGATGCTTCTATCTCTCTGGCTCTATTTTTGTTCATCAGTTTATGTTGTTCATTATATTCCACAAATGAGTGAGATCATGTGATATTTATCTTTCTCTGACTGACTTATTTCGCTTAGCATACGCTCTCCAGGTCTATCCATGCTGTTGTAAATGGTAAGAGTTCTTTCTTTTTCACAGCAGTGTAGTATTCCATTGTGTAGATGTACCAGTTTTTTAATCCACTCACCTGCTGATGGGCACTTAGGCTGTTTCGAAATCTAAGGTATTGTAAATCGTGCTTCTAAGAACATAGGGGTGCATATATCCTTTCTGACTGGTGTTTCTGGTTTCTTGGGATATATTCCTACAAGTGTGATTACTGGGTCAAATGGGAGTTCTATTTTTAATTTTTTTGAGGAAATTCCATACTGTTCCATGGTGGCTGTACCAGTCTGCATTCCCACCAGCAGTTCCTTTTTCTCCACATCCTCGCCAGCACTTGTCCTTTGTTGATTTATTGATGATAGGCATTCTGACAGGTGTGAGATGGTACCTCATTGTCATCTTGATTTGCATCTCTCGGATGATTAGTGACATTGAGCATGTTTTAATATGTCTCTTGGACTTCTGTATGTCCTACTTCGGAAAGTGTCTATTTAGGTCCTTTGCCCATTTTTTAATTGGATTTTTTATCTTCCTTTCGTTAAGTTGTATGAGTTCCCTGAACATTTTGGAGAATAAATCCTTATCAATGTATTATTTAAACAGGGCCAATGGTAGGCAGAATAATGGCCTACTAAAGATAGCCACAACTTTATCCCAGAACCTGTAAATTTGTTACCTCATATGGCAACTGGGACTTTGCAGATATTATCTTGGATTAAACAGGTGGGCCCAATCTAATCACAAGAGTAGTTAAAAGCAGAAGATCATTCCTGCCCTAACCAATCAGAGAGAAATGTTAAGGAAGGAGAGAGATCAAGGAAATGCAAGGTTGCTGTCTTTGAAAATAAAAGAAGGGCTTATTAGCAAAAGAATGTGAGGAGCCTCTAGAACAGCAGTTCTCAACCTGTGGGTCGCGACCCCTAACATAAGACATTTGTATTGTTTAAGCCACTGAATTCATGTATTTTGTTACACCAGCAGAAATAAATGATAGATAGATAGATAGATAGATAGATAGATAGATAGATAGATAGAAAGATAGATAGATAGATAGATAGATAGATAGATAGATAGATAGATAGATAGATAGAGATGATAGATAGATAGATGATAGATAGATGACAGATAGATGATAGATAGATACATAGATAGATAGATAGAAAAACTAATGTGATATCTTTAACCAAAAAGAAAAGCCAATGTATATTATGCCAAACTTCTCATGGACTTGAACTGATGTCATGAACAAAGAGAAATGCCTTCAGGTGGTGGTTCTGAATCCAAGCATGACACTGAATTAGTCATATGGGCTGGGGACTAGAGGCAGGAAACACCATGGTAGGCCCCACACTGGGGGCGCTGTTATCCTCTCTGCCTGACTAACATATGTCCTGCTTGGTGTAAATTCTTTTTTATCCAGGGGTATCATGGGTGCCTTTGGAATTGCACTTCATGTATATACCCTAAATATAATGACACTGTCTCAGCCCTGGAATGCTTTGGGTTAGCTTCAGCTGACTGGCCAGATTTGAGCTGTCTGATTTGGTGCCTCAGGCCAAGTAAAAAGCTTAAAACCTAAGCAGAAAGTCACCTAGCTTTCTAAGGCTCTTTATGGTTAACAGAATTTGTTTTAATTTGAAAAATCCAGGACCCCAAAAGGCATAACCGAGGCTGCTAATACATGGTGGTCTCACCTTGCTACCTGGGATCCTATTAGTAATAATACTCCTGTAAAGAAACCCAGGCCATGGCCAAGGGGGTGGACTGTTCAGAGAGTTAAAATAGTTGCCCTAACGCTACTATCTTTAAAAGGTCCAACATTGGCTCTTGCTGGAATCTGAGCTTTTGGCACTTAAACCATTTTCTAATTGGTAAGAGCAGGAGAAGCTCAATGTACCTAGATTGTTTGTACAATGTGGTTTGTGCTAACATTTCCTTCTAGGAGTCTGAAATTTTATCATGTGCTAGGCCAGCTCCCAATATAATTTTGGGGTAGTGACTTTCTAATAAGTTTTCCTGGGAACAAACATTGTGCACATATTAATTATTTTTCTCATGCTGGAGAAAGAGTAAACTCAATATACTCCATTGCTGAAAGGATGGAAAATCAGGACCTGATCATAAATTTCTTCAAACTCCACCTTTGTCTTTTTTTCTCCATTGATCTGTTATGTTTCCTTTATTGTAATAAATTTTAGCCAAGAGTAAAACTATAGGCTGAGTCCACTAAGCCCTTCCATCAAATCCTGAATGAGTGGGTGATCTTGAGGACCCATTACGATTAGCATATACATATATGTGTGTGCATGCATAATCAAACTGAATTAAATCATGTATGTAAACTACTATATATAGTTGATCACTTTGTCAGAGCCTTTCAGACACTAATATTCACTAATACATTAGGTCACTGAATGGCATCTTTGACTAACACCATGTAGACAAGTTCAGTTTTTCAATAAGTTTTATTTTTGGTGAGAAGAATAATTTGAAAAATTATTTAAGTGATATAATGAATACAGTTTACACACTTACAAGATGCCATGCACTGTGTTACATAGTCTGGGAAGGTGGAAAAAATCATTTAAGACTATCCTATATAATAAAAAAAAAACATGGTAATTAACTGTAACTTCACTACCCTTCCCATTGGCTAATCAGCAAGATATGCAAATTAACTGCCAACCAAGATGGTGGCCGGCAGCCAGGCAGCTGAAGTGAACAGGAGGCTTGCTTGCTCCAGTGATGGAGGAAACTAAGGTTCCCCGCCTGCCGCTGTGGGTCTCTGAGCTTGCACTCTAAGAAACAATGTTGCAAATATAGAAGCTGAACAATCCCCATGCTTTCAGCCAGCCAGTTGAGCTGGAGTTGCAACTGAGTTTCAATTATAGAACCCAGACAAACCAGATCCCTGCTTTCAGCAGCCAAGGTCTCAGAGCTGGAGCCAAGCCTCAGAGCTAAAGCCGGCTCTCAGTTCCAGTGACAGCCATAGAAGGTAAATAAATCCCAGAATAAAAAAGAAACAAAGAAAAAAAGGAGAGGTTGGGAGCTTCAGTCACCTGCCAGCCTGAAAACGTCCCTTAGCCCCTCACCCAGACTGGCCAGGCACCCCAGTGGGGACGCCCACTCTGAAGGGGGTGTGACCAGCTGCAAACAGCCATCATCCCCTCATCCAGGCTGGCCAGGCACCCAAGCGGGACTCCCACCCTGATCCAGGACACCGTTCAGAGCAAACCAGCTGGCCCCCACCCATGCACCAGGCCTCTATCCTATATAGTAAAAGGGTAATATGCCTCCCAGCACCGGGATCAGCGGAGCAGTGAGGCCCCACTGCCCTGGTGTCAAGCGGAGCCGTGAGGCCTCCCAGCAATTGGATCAGTGGAGCCGTGAGGCCTCCCAGCACCGGGATCAGCTGAGCTGCGAGGCCTCCCAGCACCGGGATCACCTGAGCAGCAAGGCCTCACTGCCCCTGTGTCAAGCGGAGCCACGAGGCCTCCCAGCACTGGGATCGGTGGAGCCGCGAGGCACCCTGGCCCCTGGAGCAGCGTGACAGGGGCCAGCGCCCAAACCCCCTGATCGCCCTGCAGCTCTGTGTGTGACAGGGGGCAGGGCCACAACCTCCCTATCCTCCCTGCTCTGTTCATGACAGGGGAAGGCGCCCCAACCCCCTGATTGGCCCTGCTCTGTGCCTGATAGGGGGGAGCTCCCCAACCCCCTGATCGGCCCTGCTCTGTGTGTGACAGGGTGCGGCGCCCCAACCCCCCCATAGGCCCTGCTCCGTGTGTGATAGGGTAGAGCCACAACCTCCCCATTGGCCCTGCCCTGATGTGACAGGAGGAGTGCCACAAATCCCTGAGCGGCCCTGCTCTGTGGGTGATAGGGGGCAGCACCCCAACCCCCTGATGGAACCTGCTCTGTGCGTGACAGGGGGCAGTGCCCCAACCCCCTGATCGGCCCTGCTCTGTGTGTGACAGGGGGTGTTGCCACAACCTCCCCATCGACCCTGCCTTGAGTGTGACAAGGGGTGGCACCCCAACCCCCAACCCCCCAATCGGCCCTACCCTGAGCATGACTGGGGGTGGCATTGCAACCTCCTGATCTGCCCTGCTCTGTGCATGACAGGGGGTGGTGCCCCAACTCCCCAATTGGCCCTGCTCTGAGCCTGACCAAGGGCTGCACCTAGGGATTGGGCCTGCCCTCTGCCACCCGGGAGCAGGCCTAAGCCAGCAGGTCGTTATCTCCCGAGGGGTCCCAGACTGCGAGAGGGCACAAGTGGGGCTGAGGGACACCCCCCCCCCCGCCAGTGCACAAATTTTTGTGCACCGGGCCTCTAGTTATAAATAATTGAATAGCTGAAATAGAGGTATATATGTAAACATGTATAAAGATAGTGGATTTAAATCATGTTGACATTTAAATTCTACCTAAAAATTATGGAGAGAAGGAAAGAAATATTTAAACAGTACAGATAACATACATCTTTGCATTCAGTGAACATTTGCCTTCAGGTACAAGGAAGATGACATGGATCTGCTCTTTCTAAGTTGTTCTCTCTACTCATGGTCCCTTATGGTACAAACATCTCACCCTGCTGAACATCATTTTATGATTTACATATAAATCATAGCCCCAAACATAAACCGGCCTCCTCAGCTGGTACCCAAATAAAGCAATTCTGTCAGGGTAAATTTTATCTCTATGTTATTGTCTCCATATACTAGTATGATGACATATAAACTTACTGTTCAATACATGTCTGTAAAAACCCATCCCTCACAGGGCCCTTGAATTCCTACAACTTCCTTTCTGGTTGCTAGACACCAGTGCTTAAAACATCCTGAATAACAACTAAAGTGTTAATATGTTTCATAATGGGAAGTGTGGTCAGAGATCAGTTGAAGTTTAGATAATATGAAGAGTTGCTGTTGCTGTATTGATCAGCAAAGGTCATTGTGGAGTGTAAGGCTAGCATGAACTCTAGCTTATTAGCTTAGGTGTTGTTTTATCTCTCAAGTGTAATGTACAACTTATATTTTAAATAAACTTGTTTTATCTTTTAACCAGTACTTTACTTAAAATGTTTATGAGGCTACCATGTGTAATAATAGTTTCTTTGTAGATAGCAAATTGTATTAGACATTAATACTATTAATAATTAGTTCTAGTATTGTTATTATTATTATCTCTACAGCACTTTATTCCCACAGTGTGTGTGGCATGGTTAGACTCTGCCAGACTCACCTTCGGCCTTGTTATTGGGAAGTTATGTATGGATGAAGGCAGAATTCCTGTCTGTCTATACCCTGCACTTCATACATTATTTCCCAGTAGGACCCCAGTTACCCCCATAACTATTATCTCAGTTTATTCTAAACATCATCTAATATCAGTGATTTTTTCCTTCAGTATAAAACTTTAGTATTTTTACTGATTTGATGTAAATCACCTTGAGTGTCATAGTGATTTACACCTGAGCAAGGGCAGATATGAGAGGTGGTCTTGACATTGATGACAAAAATAAGAGTCAAAGAGCTGTGAGTGCCTGGAGGTAGGTATACTCTGACTTTGCTGAAGGAGGAACCGGAAGGAGAGGACAAATGTGGGGCCTGTACAAACTCTTTTCTCTTGCTTTACATTTACTAAGAGTTTTCTTGCTTAAAAACAAATGCAGTTTGACTTTTCAATGGCTGCAACTTTAAAACGCCCCAGAAAGATAGCCTGTAATAAAATAATAAATGTCATGAAGATGATGGATTGATGAGGAGCCCTGAATCCAAATGTTACCAGATTCCATTTAGGTGAAATGATTCACAGTCAGGATTACCAGACTGTAACAGGTGGCTACTTTTAAGTACAGATGCTAAATGTCATACCTGCAGATGGTTCATCAGTAGAACATGTAAAAAACATCTTAATTATATATTATGAAGCCTTTCCATAAAAAATTAAAAGATAGGCATTCATTATGCTTGTTTGAGTTATATCGCTGAGTACAGATGCTGTTATGAGTTAGCTGGTACTTTAATCAAAACAAGTATCTGTGGATCAATTTAAGGATATGAAAGTTCTGACTTCAAATGGAAAAGTTTGGGTAAATGCAAATTTCTTGCAGTTTCCTGATTTATGCATCAAAGCAGAGGGCTCTCCTCCACCAGAATCCCACATCAATATGTGTTAACATAAAAAGAGAGATACCCAGCCAGTCATCTTTAAGTTGAAGCATTCCAGATTGGCTTGAAATGCTCCTGGAGGTATAGCCACCTGAAACTTAAAGCTAGAAACACTTAATTCTTCTCCTGGATTTTAGAATCATTGAAGCTAATTTTAAAAGAAAGCAGGTCATTCATATACACATATATTTCATAGTCAAATTATAACAGGACAACCAAGAGGTCCAGGCTGTCTGTCACTACTTCATCCTATCAAGCAAAGACAGAGTTGAATCATATATGAGCATTTATTCCAATGATTCTGGCAGTACAGGAGAGCAGCAGGTTATCCACAAAAATCTGCTCTGCCGCTCCCCATCAGCAGCTGCTTATATTGGGTAGATTACGTGGGAAAGTAGGAATTATAGGCATGGGAAAGTAGACATGAAATAGACCATTATAGGTTACAAGGCCTGTGGGCTGGCGGGGGGCGGAGGGTGGATCAATTTAACTTTCATATCTTTAAATTGGTCCACAGATACTTGTTTTGATTAAAGTACCAGCTAACTCATAACATAGTGGGGTGGTCAGAGAGGGTGGGTGCCTCTGGCTACGCCTGGACCACATTACAGGCAATAGGGGCTTGGAGCTGTAAAGAGCAGGTCCCTCCGGCACTAGGTTGTTTCAGCCACAGGGGTGTAAGTTTTTCCATAATGATAAGCAGTTCTCAGGACAGGAGGATGGACTACATTCTGATGTTAGCTCCCATGTCCCAGGGCATACAACTCCCAGCCAAGTTAGAATGTGCTTTTTCTAATCAGAAAAGAACTATTATGATTAACAGGGCATGATTACTATTTCTTAGAATTGTAGCTGGTCCCCAATATTCTATTTCTGTCCCTAACATTATTATTATTATTATTGTTGTTTTTTTGTTTGACTATGATTGGTTAATTTACACATTAGACATTGCAGGGATGACTTAGCTATTGCCAAATAGCAAGTCCACTCTCAATGATAGAGATTTAAATCAGTTTAGCATATTAAAAAATAGTGTCTCAGACTCTGAATGTGATTCCCCACAGAGACAGGTCTCCAAATGTTTTGAGTCTCAGAAAATCCTGCTGGATTATACATATGGCCCCAGGTAATGTCAATAGTGTATTTGTTAAATTATTATTCTCATCACCTACCAGTATATTCACATCCCACTTCATCTTCATGACTAATCAATGCTCAGAAAAGTGTTAAATTCTCTTGATCTATTGCCTTATCTAAAAATTGAACATATTTTACATAACTGGGGGCCATGTAAATGCAAGGTGTACTATGATTGGTTTTGACATAAAAATAAAACCCAGCAGAACTTTCTTTGAGTTCGGACTGAGCAAGCTGATTTGCAAGCAGGAAACACAGAGTCAGTCCTGCCAGGAATTTAGTGCAAATGCCTAGGAATTTCTGCAAGTGATGTTCTTTCTTTTGTTTCCTCCTCTCTTTCATTAAAATGAGACAGCAAACAAACAAAACCCTGTGTTTTTAATTATGATGATCTAGCTGATATAATGATGTTAAAAGGTAAATAGTACAAGAGCTATAAAAGGAAAGAGGTACTCCGACCTCTTCATTTCCACCTCTCAGCAGAACCCCTATAAACTGCTTCTTGTATATCCTCCCTGTAATTTTCTTTGCAAAAACAAACACATATATTTATATACATATATTTTACTTTACACATATAGCAAGATGCATTACCAGAAGTGCATGCCAAATTTAATTTTTTTATTTTTATTTGGCAAGAAAAGTAGCAGTGTTTTCACCACAT
Source organism: Myotis daubentonii (assembly GCF_963259705.1). NCBI lineage: Eukaryota > Metazoa > Chordata > Mammalia > Chiroptera > Vespertilionidae > Myotis > Myotis daubentonii. The sequence goes on from NC_081851.1 coordinate 29,511,190, forward strand.
TAGTATAAACAGATAATCACTTTATAATCATAAACACTAGATAGATGTATAGGGAATCCATCTGAAATTCCAAGGAAGTAAGGTACAACACAACCTCATATATTTGAAAAGCTGTCAATCACCTTGTTAAATTAACAAGGTTAATTTTCTAGTTCCATGTGGTGGCAGACTCTGGAGTCTGTGTCAGCCCAGCCCTCTGGGTTTTAGCTTATACCTGGAGAATTTGTAGTACATTTAAAAGAAATGAGCTAGACCATAATAACTTCAACTTGGGGAAGTCAGGCCTCTCACTGTTGATGAAGAGATACTGGCTTCCAAGAAGTCTCCTGGGCTGTAGCAGGTATCCAGACAAGCATGTGTGTATAGGTCCTTTGCCTGTTGAATCATGCTTGTCCAGCCTTAAAGTGTGATCATAATGAAGCAAATGAACTCAAGTTTTCACTGTCTGACCCCTTTAGACCAAAGCTTTCTTAGGATTTCAAGTTGGGGAACAATAGAGAGAAACAGAGGCATTCCAAATGGAAATCTGGGACTTTTTTCTAATAGGATATGGGGAGGGTCACTCAATAAACTAATAAAAATAAAATAAGATTTCTAGTTTACTTTTATATAAAGGACAAATATATTGTAAATATAAGTTACAATAGGGATCTGTTCATTTTGACCTATTGTTAATTCCCTTTACAAATTACATGGTTTTAGTTGATTTAAAAATTAAAAGTTCTGTCCATGTTTGTATAAAAAATTTGGGGTCATGCTATGCTCAAATCATCGCAACTTTCTTTTCTTACCTCAAAGATCTCCAGTATTTCTCATGTCATCGCATGCACATCTATACCTCTCTATTTTTAATTGCTGCATAATATTCACATTTTACAAAAGCACCACAAGTTACTTTAAAAAATCCTGATTGTTATTTAGGCTATTTTCAGTTGCTTTAGAATATAAACAGTACTGTGATAGCCATGCCCATACATGTATTTATGTTACTAAATGCCACGGATTAAATTCCAAGCAGATAAATATTTGGTCAAGGAATGATGCATTTTAAATTTGATAGCTTTTTCTGAGTGGCACGCCAAATGATTGCATCCATTTATACACCTTTCAATGATGAATGAGGGTCAGGATTTCTTTGTAAGGATACTGACACATTGCAGACATGGTCTTCAAATTCTGGATAATGTTACTAAAGATCAAGACTACCCATTTCAACCTGGCCAGCATGGCTCAATTGTTGAGTGCCAATTCCCAGTCAGGCACATGACCAGGTTGTGGTCTCAATCCCCAGTGCTGGAGGCAGCCAATCAATGATTCTCTCTCATCATTGATGTTTCTATCTCTCTGTCCCCCTTCCCCTTCCTCTCTGAAATTAAAAAAAAAAAGAATGTATTTTTTAAAAATGACTACCCATTTTAAAACACCCCCACTTCCACTCATCCAAAGCACTGACCCACGTCGATCCTTTCTGCGTTGTTAAGAAGCTAAGTGGACATTTTCTCCTTCGGTCCCTATCTCGGAGGGACAAATTTAGCACAAGGTATATTTTTCTTACAAAAGCAGCTGCCAGTGTTCTTTTGGGCAAAAGAACACCTCACACTCACAATTTCACAGGCACAAATGGCAAGGTGGTGTAAGGTACACCTACCGATCCACACCTCTGTTTGAGAAAATCACCTCAAAGTGGCTGGCCCAGTGTCACTTGCACCCCACCCTCTTCCTACACTCCCCCTTTACACATCCACACACTGATACTGCTCACACTTTATTTGTGGCACCTTAAGTTCATCCTGACAATTCACTTACTTATCACACAGGCATGAGATACTGACATCACCAAGAAAAAAACACTCCTCTGGGAGGTAATGTTTCTAGAGGCCATATAAGTAGGGGAAGAGGATAATTTCAGTATATTTGCACAGACAAAACTTTTATTTCTTTTTAGGCCAAACTGGCCAGAATGACCTCTTTCTTATTAAGCGCCATCCGGATTTAGCTACTTCAGGCATAACCATTGTCCATGTCATGTGCCTTCTTTTCTACCTGGAATCTTCCCCTTCCACTTGATGGTAATCAAAAAAGTAGTTATCATCCACGTAGAAGACCATATTAAACAGATTTGAGGAAACGGTACTGGGCTTGCTTTTAGGAAGGTAAGCCTGGAATGAAGACCGTTTTGTTATTGGTGAGAATGTGGAGTCACTGGTGAAAGTGGAGGATTCCTTTCCCTATACGGTGCTCGTGATTGGGCTCTATGATATTTTGAGAAAAAAAAATATTTACAAGACTCCCGTGGAAGACTGAGTGATTTTTATTTGTGTAGAGCTATAGCCCTCAGTTTCTAAAGTCCCATTTCCTTTAATCAAGTCCTGGAAAACACGAAGCTTGGGATCCAGGAGAGCTGAAGGCAAAGCCAGTGCCCAAAGGTTCCCTTCCCTGGTAGAGTTGTGTCCATCACAGCATCGGGCTAGTCACAGTCCTTTAGTCCATTGTGTGGGGTCCACCTGGCTGTCGGCCATGTGGGCAAGCACAGAGCATGAGAACCCTGAGAGCCAGGAGTCAGGCACAAGCAGCAAGAGAGAGCGCAAGAGCAAGAGAGAGCTAGGGAACGCCTTTGCTCAGGAGCCTATCATCTCAGATTTCACAACCTGCAGTGGCCACGCCTATTCTGGCTACTGACCTGCTCCCAGGTGTGACTGACACTTAATCATCTCTACGTCACTCAGACCTCAATGGGCACGTCTATAATATTTGGCTTTCCGTTTGTTACTTTCCAGTTAATTGATAGCTTAGTTAAATATAATGATATCAATTTCACCTCCTATCTTTGACTCAAAGTTTTTGTCATTATTATAGCACTATTGAACTTCTTTCCACACTGCTACCCCCAAACTTGAGTCTGATTGCTAGGATTTGAACTCCTGCTATATCCTTACTTTATATAGGATGTTGGGGAGTTACTTCTCCCCTGCTCAGACAAAATTTGAAGTATTGGAAATATTGACTGAGACAGACAAGTTTCCTGCTCACATGGAATTGATATTGTAAGAGTGAAGTCATTAAGTTAATGTGTAATCAAGGCAGTTTTGCATAGAGAAAAGAATATGAAGAAAATAAAATAGGATAATATAATAGTTTGGTGGTTGGCAAACTGCGGCTCACAAGCCACATGCGGCTCTTTGGCCCCTTGAGTGTGGCTCTTCCTAAGCCTTAGGAGTACCCTAATTAAGTTAATAACAATGTACCTACCTATATAGTTTAAGTTTAAGAAAATGTGGCTCTCAAAAGAAATTTCAGTCGTTGTACTGTTGATATTTGGCTCTGTTGACTAATGAGTTTGCCGACCACTGGTCTAGGCTGTGCGGAGAGCAACATTAGGGTGGTAAGGGGAATCATCTGTGTTGACATTGAGTGATTAGAGATATAAAGAACATGGGGAAAAGAATACCAGGCAAATAGAACACCTATCAGCTGAGCATGAACTTGGTATATTAAAAAACATTAAATGGCCAGTTGAACTTGAAGGGATGAAAGAGAGATGGTAGGATATAAATTTAGAGGGATAGTTGGGCCAGCTCATAGAGGACAACAATGAGAAGCTAATGTCCATCCTTTAGCTATTTTGAGTGAAGATTCATACTATCATCTCCAACTGGAACATTCTGGTGAACACCTGTATTCTCTCTTGCCTTAGAACATTTTTAGCTCACATTCTCCATAATAAATATGGAAGCTTTCTGCCTTTTGAGGTTTATCTGACTGATTTATTTTGACATGGGATCTAATATAAGTGGAGTTTTGATACCAATGTGATGATAGAAATTTGATCCATCTAGAACAGTGGTTCTCAGCCTTGGCTGCACATTAGAATCACCTGGGAATCTTTAAAATCCTGATTTTTGGGCCTCATCCTCCAGAAATTCTGTTTCTTTGTTACTAATGTTGTGACCCCACCCCATAACAAAGAAACAGAATTTGGGAGGGTGAGGCCCAGAAATCAGGATTTTAAAAAGATTCCCAGATGATTCTAATGTGCAGCCAAGGTTGAGAACCACTGATCTAGAAAATCTTCATATTCATTGGCTGACTGATACCATACAACACAATATGCAAGGAATCTATAAAATGTTAACATTTGTTGATGATACTTCTGAATTCATTTTTTTCTCTGAAATACTAGTAAAGAACAGATTAGCAGGCTCATCTTGCTGTTCTTTGATGCCATTTTCTTAGGAACTGTGTATTGTTAGGGAAAGAGAAGAGGAGATGCTGAACTGGGAAGTTATTGTTAAATGTTATTCAATGTAAAAAGTTATCCTAACTGCAGTCAAAAAAATGTTCCTCTGTACTAGGCTTGAGCTACTGGTCTATTCCCATGATGTTAGTTGGCATCATAAAGTCAATAAATTATGATCTTTTGAGGAAGATCTTTTTTGATATCTTTTCTATTTTATTTCAGGACCCTAAGAACACAAAGTCGTAAATATGAGGTATTAGGTGGCCAGTTGTCTGTTACCTTCTACTGAGTACATATCACATTTGCCTTTTCAATGCTTATATTATGATCACCATTAATAACATCCCACTGGGTGAATATGAGGGCAGATATTTTCATGTGTATAAGGAAACGCAAATCAAAATCCCCTCATAATGTTGAACAAAACTACAAAGACATAGGAAACCAAAATGACTACCTGATGTTTATCAGATACTCTAGGAAATATGGACATAATCCAGCAGCGTTTGATGCCCTGCTCCATGTCAATGTCCCCCAACTGAGTTCAACAACAGTTACAAAGAGTTTTCAGAAGGCTGACAACATCCCACCTGTGCTTTTTTGTCTCCTTTCTTCCCTACCTAAGGGCTGTGTCTGTTACCATAAGTATTTTGTCTACCACAGTCAATCACGCTTTAGAAATGTAAGGGAGTTAAAATTCCAGAAGACAACCGTCTACCAATAGGGAATGGAAATCATTCAAATATCGGGCTGTTGGCCCCACGTTAGTAGTGGCAATGGAGCATAACTTGACCATGTGTCTCTTCTCATTTAACAGGCTAGCCCAGCACTATTACTCTAGTGGTGGGTTTTAGAGTTCTCAAGAGCAGCAATAGAGGACAAGCCTCACTACATTAGCACTTTCAAGCTAAAGTCTCATTTTCCAAAGAAAAGCATATATTCAAGCCAAAATTCAAGTGGTGGAGAAATAGATTCCACACTCCACCTCTTAATGAAGGGAACTATAAGATCATATTACAAAAAGACATGAATGCAGGGATGAGATAAATTTGTGATCATTTTTGACATCGACCGCACTTTCAGAGCAATAATGTTTAATAATACAAATGATAGCAAACATAATATTTTACTTAAATAATATTTTATTTTTTATTGTACTTAAATAATATTTTATTTTTTATTATTGAGTATGATTCTGACTACAGGACAAAATATCCTCTTTTAAAATGTATTTTCTTCTTGATATTTTATAATTTTGTTCTTCTATAATTATCATTTCTAAATTTAATTCCTTAATTTATCTCACTCTTCCTTCTATGTCACTAAATACAAATATCTACTTGGTTCCTTTCTTGGCCCTTTGCCTGCCTATGCTTTCTCAAAGAGTCCTCATTCACCTCAGTGTTTCAAATGTCTTATCTATAAAATAATTTATAAATACACATCTTCATTCCAGATATACTCTAATATTTAGTTTTCTGAACTACTTTATAGACCATTTCCATTTTTAGAATGCTTTATTAATTAAAACTGAACAAGTCTCAAAAATATATTTATTTACCTTACCACTCTGTCCATTGCTTCCACATGCTAAAATTTAAACTTTATTTATATTATTTTCTTTTGCAGTGTAGAGGCTATTTTTTTCTGTCCTTTTTATTCAATTGTAACTATTAAGAAATGACCAAAACCTGCTTTGGGTCATTGTTGTAATAGATAACCAAAGGAGCTGAAGTACTTCAGAAGAATCATTTATTAGCTCCTGTAATTGATGTCTTCAGAAATGTTTCGGTCAGAATTCTCACCATTGTTTTCACATTTAACCTTCCTTTCATTTATTGGAACTACACCGATATCTTTTGAGCAATATCTGTCCTCACTCTTCACCTTTAACTTAGTAAGAGCCTGTTTCTGTTCTTCAACTTAAGAACTCTAACTGACTTAATTGGTACTAAAGAAGTGGTACATTCAGTGGGTCCTCAAGACAACATGAGATAGTCTCATTGGTTTGAGTTTAAAAATAGGTGATATGAAGTGAAACTTTTATTTATATGGTGAGGATAGGAAAGTTATAGTTCATAATCAATAACTTTTACTTGTGTGAACCTGAGAAATGATCACCACTGAAGGTTAAGACAGAGGAGATGAAGTCGGTGCTTCCATTCTACCACTTTAAAGGAAATAGGATTAAAAACAAACTAACAAAATAGGATGTTTTTTTCTAAATGACATTGGATAACTGGGCAAGAGAAAACTAACTTTAACCTCAAAATTCTTGCCTCAAGTCAGGAATTGAAACTGAGAAAGTATGTGACATCACCAAAATGATTTCCTATCCTTATAACTACAAAGCTGACACTCCCACATTCCAAGGTCTCCAGGTCCTTCTGTGAACTAATGAATTACAACTCCACTGGAATGCTCAACATTGTCAGATATCATACATACTTGAAAGTAATATCCTAAATCTTTTTAAAGTTATAACTCAATAATTGTAATCAGAATTTCTCAGAGGACCCAGAGGACTCTGAAATGTTTTCCAAGAGAGCTGCCCTGCTTGAGAAAGGCATCACCTTCCTTTCTTTGCTGTTCAGTTGGAAACAAGAGTTTGCATTTAAAATCTCTACAGAGTGAAAAGCAGAATCAAAGATATATCCAGAAAGAAATACAGTAATTCACTAATTTGTGTTATTTTAAAAAATAGTGGAGGAATTGACTTAATAGATGCTTAATCAAGAAGGTGAGAACATAATTTTTAATCAGGCTCAATTTTAAAAAAATCTATGTACTTTTAGTAGATTGTGCATTAAATAACTTGTTGGGGCATTTGGTTGCTTTTTAAAAAAATAATTTGCTAGATTGACAAATAAAACCTCAATTTATGGCTATTATACATAAGTGATATATAAGGTAAGAGTAAAATTGGCATAATGTAGGAAAATATATGTAAATGTTTGCAAAAACAGGAATATTTTTCTTCCTTCACTATGTTATCTGACAGTGTTCAGAAGACTTTTTTCCTTTATTATCAGAAATGAATTGGTGTGGAAAACCACCAAAAATGTTTGGAAGACAATTTATACCCGTTTTCTGTTCGCCAGAAAGGTTGGTAGGAAGATGTACAGTTAAAATTGGATACTTCTCAATAGAACTGAGAGAAATTTAAGATTATGAAATGGAGGTAGAAGCAATTAACCTCAAGAAGCAAAATGGATCTTATCACATAATAAGCATAACTATGGTGTTTAAGTACAGATATGATGATACAAACATATTTGAAGGAAGAATTTGATTCATAGAAATCTGTAGCTAAAGTTAATATAGATTACTAAGGAGGAATACCAATAGACAACCCATAAAAGTTTTATTTAACTTATTCATCTAAAACAACTTTGATTACAATATTCACCAAATTCCAGGACCTGAGTAGACACTGAGCCTTGAGTTAGTGTTTGTTCCTTACAATCAATAAACCTTACTTGACACAATCAACCTGTGCCATTTTTAGCTGAAAAAAATATTTTTTCACTAACTCTGGTGTTTTCCATTTGGTTGTTTGATGAATTAGCCACCCATTGGGTCTTTGTCTAAAGAAGTAAAGAGCTGTCTATTCCACTCCATAATTATTAGTTAGGATGACATTGTTAGCCTCAGAAGCATAAAATCTTAGGGATTAGATTCCATATTTCAGTAAAAATTAGTGAACGTATGTGCAAAAACTGAAGATTAAACTATCAGGGAAAACTGCTAACATTTATAGCTGCTTCTAAATACTGGAGAATGAACAAAGACAAATGCTAATACTTATTTTCACTATGAGGAAGTAATATTGCTGACTGTTATTTGTGAGAACCACTTACTGTTAGTATCATATACCATATGCACAGAAACTGCTATGTGTAATGTGAGCCAGTGCCATATTCATTTGGAAAATTTTATTTGATTATCACTCTAAACTCTGCTCCATGTGTTCAGTTTTCTGTTGCAAAGCTGGCATGATCACCTGCTCACACTGTAACACACACACACACACACACACACACACACACACAGAAAAGAAGATCAGGTGTAACATTTTATAACTGTTTGCTGAAAGAAATATGCCTTTTTTCCACTTAGCATAGACATCGCAAACACTTTTCATTTTTTATATCCATAGAGTTCTAAGCTGAAGGCTCTGAAGGAGATGAGAAGTGGGGAGTTTTCACATCTTGTCTGTCTAGTGCAGCCTGAGTGCAGGTATATTTGAGATGGGCCCCTGAAGGCCAGGGTTGATCCAGTGGGAGTTAGCTGATGTCAAGAGATATTAGGATAAACTCATATCAGAAAGAAAAGAATGAAAGGAAGGAAGGAAGGAAGGAAGGAAGGAAGGAAGGAAGGAAGGAAGGAAGGAAGGAAGGAAGGAGAAAGAAAGAAAGAAAGAAAGAAAGAAAGAAAGAAAGAAAGAAAGAAAGAAAGAAAGAAAGAAAGAAAGAAAGAAAGAAAGAGAAAGAAAGAAAGAAAGAAAGAAAGAAAGAAAGAAAGAAAGAAAGAAAGAAAGAAAGAAAGAAAGAAAGAAAGAAAAGAAAGGATCAAAATTCAGAAAGCAATTCTGTTGTCAAATCGAAGGGAAAAACATAACTGAAGTTAGGCAGGTCAAAAGAGGAAGAGAAAGTGAGATTCACTTATGAAATAAAAATACATTTAAAAAGTACATATATACTTCATATACTCTTTATAATAAACTAGAGGCCCCATGCATGAAATTCGTGCACTGGGGGGGGGTTTCCCGCAGCCCAGCCTGCACCCCTCTCCAATCTGGGACCCCTCGGGGGATGTCCGACTGCCGGTTTAGAACTGATCCCTGTGGCAGTCGGACATCCCTCTTACAATCCAGAACTGTTGGGTCCCAACTGGCTCAACTGCTTGCCTGCCTGATTGCCCTTAACTGCTTCTTCCTGCCATCCTGATCACCCCCTAACCATTCCCCTGCCAGCCTGATTGATGCCTATTTGCTTCCCTGCCAGCCCGATCACCCTCAACTGCCCTCCTCTGTAGGCATGGTCATCCCTAACTTCCCTCCCCTGCAGGCCTGTTCCCCGCACAACTGCCCTCCTTCCCCTGCAGGCCCGGTTGCCCACAACTGCCCTCCCCTGCCAGCCTGATCGCCCCAACTGCCCTCTCCTGCAGGCCTGGTCACCCCCAACTGCCTTCCCCTGCCAGCTATCTTGTGACCACATGGGGGTGGCCATCTTGTGTGAGGGCATGTTGGTCAATTTGCATATTACCTCTTTATTATATAGGATTTATAATTTGAAAACAAAATTTCAAATAAAAATATATTGAATGTTAGGAGGTCACTGCTTTACAACATCCTGAAATTATTGAAAGAACTACTTTTAGAAGAGTCATAGTAAATGGCTATTCTACATTTTGAAATCTGACAGATGAGATATTTTGGAAAGAAATGATTCCTGGTATGAAACAGTTAGAAATGCGAAAGTAGCAACGTTATTTTACAGGTATAGCTGAGTGTGCAAAAGAAGTCAAGAGGAATCCATGGAAGCTGAAACAAAGCTGGAACTGAAATCTTGAGGTGTAAGCATAAGCACAGCTAGAACTACTGTACTACTAATAGCAGTTGCAGACTTAGAATTATTGCCACAGGGGACAGGAGACACGGTTTCGAGCCAATACAAGCAAGGGTAGTGGCTGGAACTCTCAAAAACTCTAATCTCAGTGGAAGTCTAAATGAGGCAGACAATATCACAACAAAACAAAAATAGTCTGGCAAATGTAAATTCTTTATCTCTGCTTAGTGTCAGGGTGGGACAATTATGCCAAGGAATTTTGCTCTAAAGAGAACAGAGATTTGGCTCAAGAAAAACCAATATTCAGTGAAGAAAACAATGTTGTAATACATTAGTTGATCTTCCCTAGGCACAGGTAATTTGGGGGGTAGAAATGCTCAAGCAATATATGTAATCTCGATCTTATACAAGTTGTTTTAGAAAAAAATATATAAGTAAATAATATGATAGTTTCCACAGATGCAGAAAATGTATTGTATGAAGTTTAGTATTCCTTTATGTTTTCAAACTCTCAAACACTATGAATAAAATAAAAATCCCTTAACTCAATAAATGCCATGTGACAAAAATTAAAACCTATTTTTGTTTTTTTTTCTTTTTTTTCCTCTGCTGACCCTGAGCTTTCCCCAACCTTGTAGCTTGGAGCTCCTCACCCCACCTGACCCCACAGCCCCTGCTTCCCCTCTTATACAAAGCATAGCCCCGTGCACATGTCAGGGACACCAAAGCTGGGGAGGTTCCTAGAGGAAGCCTCACCCTAACTTTTGCCTCAAAAACCTATTTAATGAAGAAGGTATGTTTCCTGTATATCAGAAACAAAGCGTGGGCTGCTTCCTTATTACCAAAGTGCTCATATTTTCTTTATGTTGTAATAAGGGAAAATATGAGGTATGAAATTTAGGGAAAAGATAAATTTTTCAATATTTTCAGGCAAGCTGATTATTTATATACAAAATACAGCAGAATCTACATCAAATAAGTGATTTCTGGCATTCTGGAATCCAAGCCAAATCTTTCAAGAAGAGAATGATCAACAGAATCTAATGGTAGTAGGTCAAGTGATATAAACTATGAACAACAAAGGTTTATTTGGCATTGTGCACATGATTGGTGTCTTGACAAGATTAATTTCTGCTATATGTACTTCTGTAGGTCATATAGTGAGATTTCTCAATTCTCTCAAGGAGTGTTATTATAAAGGAGAATATGAATTGTGTATTTTTTAAAAATAGAAGTTATATGCTGATGGAAATAGTCCCGAAGGGATGAAAAAAGCACAAGATATATAAGAAAGAGGAGAAAAACAGAAGTGAAGTTCATGTATAGGTAAGAGAAGATGCCATTTGTTTAATAGGAGTTAATGTGGGTTTTACGGGGGTGAAATATATAGTTAACTTTGGGAGAAAGGAAAAATAAATATAATTGAGAAGGAATGTACAGGGAACTTAAATACCTGAACAGTTTAATGTCTAATTCTTAAATTTGGAGGTGAATAAAATGGGGTTATGGGCATAGAAGAATAAGTATTTTTCTTGAAGAAAAAAGAAAAGGAGATACAGAAGGAATTAATAGGTGGATGTATATAAAATTGGATAGAACATTTCTAATAAACGTGTGTTTTTTTTCTTGCCCATCTAGTAGAAATCATGGTTATTTAAAGAGTTAGATATAAGGAGAGAAATCAAGATGGCGGCATAGGTAAGCACCTGAAATTGCTTCCCTCACGCAACCACTTCAAAAATACCAATAAAAGACAAAATGGACATCATCCAGAACCACAGGAAAGCTGGCTGAGTGGAAATTCTACAACTAGAAGGAAAGAGAAAAGCACACTGAGACTAAGAAGAAGTGCGGAAGTAAAGTGCAGAGGTACGGAGGTGTACGCGGAAAGGGCTGGCAACTGAGGACACGGTTGTCTTTTTCAATCGGGAAGGAGTCATAAGCTCCCGACTGCTCTGAACTCCAGTTCTGGGCGAGTCTCTGGGGACCAAGATTCATAAGGGGAGAAAGTGGACTGTCTGGCATCTGGCTGAACTCAAGGGCGGCTTTCTCTCAGAGGTGCTTGCAGCGATTACCACGGGACACTGAGACCTGGGGCCTCTTAGGGCAGGGCTGAGGATCAGCCATAGCTGTTTGCTCCACCCTGTTAATTCCCTGAGACCCAGCCCCATCCAAGCTGTGCACAGAGGTTTTTGCATATGAATGGCCTGGCCCTTTGCAATCTAAAATTACCTAACAAACTGCAGCTGGGTCAGAGAGACCCAGAGCATCCAAAAGAAGGCCCAAAGCCCCAAAGAGGCTTGCATTGCTTCACAGCTGGGTCTCATCTGGGCACCTCCAAACCCCAAACAAAGAAGAGGAATCTGCAGATCTCCTCATAGCTCCTGCTGGGTAGCCTCAGGCGGAGACTAAATTAGCACCTCCTTAGAGATCCAAGAGCCAGTGTACCCAGTGGTCAGTGTGGGAACATCCAGATTACAACTCCTCAGATCCATAAGGGACACACTCAGAGGGCAGACTCAGTGAGCACCAAAGCCCCACTGAAGCAAGTCTTGCCCCAGAAGGGTGTCTCCAGCACAGAAGTTCTCCCACTGTTGACACAGCTGAATCTTACAGCCAATTGGCCTGGAGGTCAATTCCTCCCAGTGATACCTACAACAATCAAGGCTTAATTACAACAAGACTGTACACAAAGCCCACAAAAGGGCTCACCAAGAGTGTCCACCTCAGGTAATTAGGGAGGCTGAGCCACTGGGCCCTATAGGACACCTAGCACAGAAAGCCACTCTATCAACACAGGGAAGCAGCCAAAATGCGGAGACAAAGAAATAGGTCACAAATGACAGAAATGGAGGAAAGCAAACTACTGGATATAGAGTTCAAAACCACGGTTATAAGGTTTTTCAAGAATGTTCTAGAAACTGCCGATAAATTTAGTGAGACCCTCGATAAATCTAGTGAGACCCTTGAGGATATGGAAAAGGACCAACTAGAAATTAAGCATACACTGACTGAAATAAAGAATATTATACAGAGATCCAATAGCAGACTAGAAGATCACAAGAATCAAGTCAAAGATTTGAAATACGAAGAAGCAAAAATCATCCAACCAGAAAAACAAAAGGAAAAAAGAATCCAAAAATATGAAGATAGTGTAAGGAACCTCTGGGACAACTTCAAGCGTACCAACATCCGAATTATGGGGGTGCCAGAAGAAGAGAGAGAGCAAGATATTGCAAACCTATTTGAAAAAGTAATGACAGAAAACTTCCTCTACCTGGCGAAAGAAATAGACTTATAAGTCCAGGAAGCTCATAGAACCCCAAACAAAAGGAATCCAAAGAGGACCACACGAAGACACATCATAATTAAAATGCCAAGAGCAAAAGACAAAGAGAGAATCTTAAAAGCAGCAAGAGAAAAACAGTCAGTTACCTACAAGGGAGTACCCATAAGATTGTCAGCTGATTTCTCAATAGAAACTATGCAGGCCAGAAGGGAGTGGCAAGAAATATTCAAAATGATGAATGGCAAGAACCTACAACGAAGATTACTTTACCCAGCAAAGCTATCATTCAGAATTGAAGGTCAGATAAAGAGCTTCACAGATAAGAAAAAGCTAAAGGAGTTCATCACCACCAAACCAGTATTATATGAAATGCTGAAAGGTATCCTTTAAGAAGTGGAAGAAGAAGAAAAAGGTAAAGATACAAATTATGAAAAACAAATGCACATCTATCAACAAGTGAATCTAAAAATCAAGTGAATAAATAATCTGATGAACAGAATAAACTGTTGAATATAATAGAATCAGGGGCATAGAAAGGGAGTGGACTGACAATTCTTGGGGGTAAAAGGGTGTGAGGGGTGCGGGAAGAGACTGGAAAATATCGTACACCTGTGGATGAGGACAGTGTGGGGGGGTTAAGGGCAGAGGGTGGGGTGGGAACTGGGTGGAAGGGAGCTATGGGGCAAAAAAGAGGAACAACTGTAATAATCTAAACAATAAAGATTTATTTTAAAAATAGAGTTAGATATAGTGATAAATGTTCAAGCAATATGAATTTTTAGTGAGGAAAAAACCTGCTTTTATGTTTTTCCCAGCAGTACTCAAATACTCAATGAAAGATCAGAACAGTGGCTGAGGTGTTTGTACTGAGTCACAATTTTGCTGATGAATCCCATGCTAAATGAAGTATTGATAGAGGGAGGGAGGGAGGGAGGGAGAGAGAGAGAGAGGTTACATTAATCAGGGCACTTCGTTGTGCTGAGCTGATTTGGTTACCTTATGTGAGAGCATTAAATAGTGACATATAAGCAAGGGCACAGGAATATAATTTTATAGGAAATTTTAAGTATTATTTTTAATTATATTTATAATGTACTTTTTAATCCTCCTTATTTTTCATTGTTAATGTAATGATGCAAAGTGTCTCCGTAATGCATCTGGGAGTTAGAAAGTCTTTACATTACTTCTAGTTATCTCTTACTCCAGTTTCCTTCTTCTAAAGACTTTCCAGTTCTCGGATTGCAGTTATTTCTCTTACGTATGGAATGCTGCAAATACAGGGTACTCCTTGGAATTATGTAGTGTACCAGCCTTCATGGTGGTTGTTCCTTTGCAAGTGCTTTGTTCATTTTAGACTTTATCCTGACTTATTTCTTTTATGTTTCATTGACAAAAGGCAGTTGCATGAATAAGATTCCCATTGAAGATTTAGCTTAACAGAAGAGAACTACAGTGAATGCAACCTCTCTAAAAATGATTAGTAAATGTAATTACTCTAAAAACAATCCATTGGCCATTGCCTCTACTGAGACATAATCAATGGCTTTGCCCATAGCTGCTTTTGCACATGGTGAGAGAATAAAGAATATTCTTTATTCAATGCTTTACCAGAGGGCCACCCAAATCACATCCCCATCCAAGGAATTTAATTATTTGCATCTGATTTAACATGACACCTTTTATAAAACATAATAAAGACCTTATGTAAGGATCCCTCCTTTTCTCTGAAAGAAGAATGGACAGCATTACAATGTATTCTTCCAAAGGCCAGAACAACCCATATACATCCTAATTTTTATTTGTTTTTCTTTAGTTGTATAAATGTATCTGAATTGTATGTTTTTATATATGTAAGCTTTTACAGTGTTATCAACATAATCATACTACTTAGCAACACTTTGGCCCTTGACTTGTTTTAGTTTTGTTTTTGTGGTTAAATGATATAAATAGTTTTCCATGTCAGATGTATATCAACCTGTTTGGATGATTATATAGCATTCAATATGGAGTATATAATACTTTTAAAAACCAATTTAGTAATTAAGAGTCTTTTCCCCTAAATTTTGCTAACTACAAACAGGGCTGTAAATAAACTTGAAAATATATTTGTTAGTTCTTATATAGCAGTTATCATGTTGTTTGATCTTATTGGTCTCCCCAAGCACTTTCAGCTGTATCTGGCACTAATACCAAAAAATAAACCACAACACAACAACAAACAAAAACAACAACAAAGGCAGAACTGGGCTCCAAACATATCTCTCGCAGGAAACAATAAGTAAACTGTTACTTAACTTTCCTGGGCTTACTCTGGCTTGACTTTCTCCAGATCATTACACCTTTAGTTGTTTTAAAATATAACCTTTGCAATCAAATACTTTTCTGGTAATATTAATTATAGCATATAAGAAATTGTAACAGCCACAGAATAACTTGAGTTCACCAGGCCAGAATATTTTCTTGGATCTCAGAACATGGTTTATGAATTAAACATTTTGTATACTTCTTAAATCCAAACTCACTTCCACATAGATAACAAGTAGGTTGCACAAAACAATACAGTTAGCTCTCTGTTTGCCTCACTTTGAGTTTATCCCAGCATACTGAACTCTGGGATAAGGAGCAAATCCTCTTGGGAAGGGAAAAGTCTGATATAATTGACCCTCACACTAGAACCAAGTTGTGTCCTAGAATCTGTCTTGGAATTCAAATGAGAAGATATGTTTTCCAGCCCACTTAGTTGGCCTCCTGCCAACTGTGAAACTGAGTTTTCTTCTCTGAAATGAAAATGTTTCCATCTTCTTGCCTCAAAGAACTATAAAATATGGGACTCAATAAATTCTTTGTAAACATGCAATTGTTCAATATATATGGGATGTGGATTTTTTCCCTTTAGTTTTCCCAACCATGTTCTTTGGAGTAGTAATTTGAGAAGTTCTAGTCAATGGAGATTATAGTCCTCATTTTTTGAAATGGCCATCTCTGTTAAGGCTTTGGTTATGTATAGGCAAAGGAAGGCTTTTATACCTCCCAAGAATTATTTTTCCTTAACATTAGTCTGGGAAGGACTGCCATCAGGAAGTTTTGATCAGACAAGCCAGGGAGAGCCCACCCATAAGAGGAAGAAATTCATGATAAAAATATAAGAAACAGCAATCTAACTATATCAAACAAAGGCCCACAGGATTAATCTACAAAACTCTAGCCCAGTGTTAGACATAAAGTGAGTATTTGAATAGAAAGAAAGAAAAAAGATGATCAAGTCATGGATTCTGTCACTGGGAAGCTCTAAGTGCAGCCAGGATGCACAAGATATACAGGGTGGGGAAAAGTAGGTTTACAGTATTATTTAAAAGGAGTAAGCTTATTTGCTCACCTAACATTTAAAACCAGATAAGTTCCATGACAGAAAACTTACTCCCCCCTCCCTGTTGTTTTTCCTCCAGAACTTGTATGGCATTTGTATGTTAATATACTCTCAACAAATATGCACACCATGAATAAATAAATGACAGGTATTATAAGTGACATGCACAAAAATGTTCATAACAGTGTTGTTCATAATAGCATTTTTTATTTTTTTTTTTGTTATTGATCAAGGTTTTACATGTGTCCTTATCCCCCCATCCTCTCCCCAACTCCCCCACTCATGCCCTCACCCCACTGGTGTCTGTGTCCATTGGTTAAGCTTATATGCATACATACAAGTCCTTTGGTTGATCTCTCCCCCTTATCCTGTATATACTCAGGGGAGAAGGTAGAGCTGACACAAATATAGATATTTTGGAATCAACTAGACCTAAAGTTTATTTTTTCCATCATACTGCTTGTAATAGAAGGCATAAAAATCACTCCTTTATAAAAATAATTATTATAATAACAATAAATGTAACACAAATAGGAGATTTGGCATATATTTTTGTAAATTGTTCAAATATTCAATAATGTCTAGAGTCAAGAAATTTCTCCTGAGATCTATTACTTTCACACGTTGCTCAGACACACACACACACACACACACACACACACACACACACACACGCGTGCGCGCACACACACACACATGCACACACACACATTTTTTAAAAAAATACCCTTTCTGTATGCTCTGAATCAGTGGAATATTTGGATGCCCCTATGAGCAAGTTAAGGGACTTAATGTACAATCCTAGGGCTATTATGGCAATGTTGTAATTTTCTCTGGTGACTTTTAGTTTTGTGTCAAAAAGTCAGATCAACTGAAATTCCAATTAAAACAAAGTGTAGTAAAGTTCTATACAAAAGGTTGAGTTCATTAAGTAACATCATTAAATATGTATTTCTTTTAAGAATAAGGCCTTTGGACTCCGTGAAGAGATATTTAAAAAATAATATTACTGAAAAATAAGGCAATTTTAGAAATAAAATAGATTTAACTCATTCCAAACCTGATTCCTGAGAACTTTTGCAACTCACTCAGCTATTATAATGAGCAAGCCCCTTTAACAAAATTCTAATGTTATTTCTCAGACATCTCATTTAAATATTATATAGCACAGTGCTTCCCAAATTTTGCTGTACATTAGCATCACCAGACCAAGTAAATCAGAGTCTCTGCAGGTGGGAAAAGGGCATCAGGACGTTTTTAAGTCTCCCAGGTAAATACAATATGTACAGTGTGAGAACCACCGGTGAAGAATTCTCATATTTTAGTGTAGATAGAAATCATTTTGTGTGCTATCATTAGATTGCTAGTTCCTTCTCCCACGTAGCCTCATTCAGCGGGTCTGGCTTAAGGCACTCAGGATGACTTGGGTGCGAGTGATCCATACACACAGGTTGAAGAAATACTTTTGCATAAAGCAGGACTACTCAAAGGGTGATCCTGGGAACAGCAGTATCGGGATTACCTGTGAGAAGGGAAAGGGAATGGGGAACAAGGAACAGAACACTCACAATGAAGAGCAACGTGCATGGATTTGCAAGTCATCACTTTCCTTCCTGTGTCTCACTCCCTTGGGTGAATGACTTCTCCCTCTTCTAATTGTGGCAGTGAGGGTCAGAATAAAGCTAGATGTGAAAAAAACTTAAAAAAATATGCAGTTTCTACAGATGTATGGGACTAGATTAGCAGTATTACTAGTATTATTACTATTAGTATTGTTACACCTTTCAAAGAGGAGCCCTATGATAAGTAAATACTCAAAAAAGAACATGCCAGTAATATATGAAGTTATTTTAGGAGCTTGGCTCAGTGATGTAGGAAGTTGCCAAGGTGGCAACTATCTTTACAACAAGAAATAAGCTGGACAAACTGCAAATTAGTGATGTTTATATATATATTGATTTTATTGATTTTAGAGAGGAAGGGAGAGGGGGAGAGAGATAGAAACTTCAATGATGAGAGAGAATCATTGATCGGCTGCCTCCTGCACTCCCCTTACTGGGAATCGAGCTGGCAACCCAAGCTTGTGCCCTTGGCTGGAATTGAACCCGGGACCCTTGGGTCCGCAGGCCGATGCTCTAGCTACTGAGCCAAACCAGCTAGGGCTAATGATGTTTCTTGAACCTGTTATAGAACTGAAGTTGCAGGGCAATCAGCTAACTCTAAATGTGTGAAAAGGTGTTCCTGCCCAGACAGAGGACAGGGGCACTTCCTTAGCTGGGGAAATGCCATTGGATGCCATATAGTCAGTTAAAAGAATTCAGCTTAAAATGTTTAACAATTGCTAACTGGAAACTATGAGCCAAATGAAAAAGTGAAGCAAGTCATCCTGAAACAGACTCTCTGAATAGTCCTGTAACCATTAAGCGAATTGAATTCTTAATTTTAAAACTTCACCAAAAAGATATCTTTGACTGAGAATATTTCACTGGAGAATTTTATCAAACAGAAATGAACATGTATGTTTACACAAAAACCTATACACAAATTTTATAGCAGCTTTATTCACAACAGCCCAAAACTATAAACAACTCAGATGTCCTTTGATGTGTTAATGGTTAAAGAAATACTGAGACAAGCACATTATGGAATACTGCTCAGAAATAAAGAAAAATGGACTATGTTAATACACACAAAAACGTGAATAAATCTCAAAGTAATTATACTGAGTGAAGAAAAATAAAGCAATCCTCAAAGGTTACATACTGCATTATTCTAGTTACCAAACATTTTTGAAGTAACAAAAGTATAGAAATAGAAGACAGATCTGTGGTTGCCAAAGGTTATAAAGGGATGAGGGGATGGAGTGAAGTAGGCATAGCTATGAAGGGGCAACATGACGTATATTTATGGTGAAAAAAAAAGTTCTATATTTTGACTGTATCTATGTCAACATCCTGGTTATAATATTATGCTATAGCTTTGAAAAATATTTTTATTGATAAAAATTGGATAAAGGGTACCCAAGATCACTGTATTATTTCTTACAACTGCATATACATCCACAAGTACCTCAACATAAAACAATTTATTAGAAAGTTAAGGGAGAGACTGTTCTAAATTCCGTGCGGCTTAGAAATGAGACAGAATTAAAATTCATATTATTAAAGAGGTTCTCTGAATTACTGAGAAAACAAGCAAACCTATAAATAAATTTGCAATGAATTATGAAGCAACTATCATCTGAAGAGATGCTTATGATATGTCGTAATCTGGAATGCAAATTAAAAAATAAAATGTTGTATTTTAAGGATTTATATGCTGTGGACACAAAGAAGAGAAGAAATGGGGCATCTGCATTCATTGTTAATAGCAGCATAAATCAGGAAAACCTCTAGAATGGGAATTTGGTAGTATCTGTCAAAATTAAAAATATATATGCACACACATAACCCAGAGATTCTGAGTCTGTACTCTCAACAACTGTACTATATGACCTCTATAAAGTCAACATTATTGACTGTTGTGTGTTGGGCACTGTTACAAGTTATGAGAAAAGGAAATTAAAAGGCAATCTCTACATTTAAGCATGTGTGTATGCTAATCACTCAAAATTATACTGCACTGAACTAGTTGGAGCAAGAGCAGTTTGTTTTTTTCCCCCCGAAAATGTAGAGTGATTGGGTTTGAGTATTATTTAATCATACTTCCGAAGATAGAAAAGATAAAACAGAGGGGCAGAAGGATTATATATTCCAATGTGTGTTGGTCCCTTTTTCTTCTCTAACTCTGAATTGTCTCTCTTGCCAAAGAGTGAGAAATTAGAAAACATTATTCCTTAAAGGTTGTTATAAATCAGAAAAGCTTTGGCATTCATCCAGATGAAACCAATGAGAAAGCAGGACTTCATTTAGAAAGTAGAACCGGCTTCAAAGGTGTGTAGCAAAATGAAACTTTTTGTCTAAGTCAACACATACTCAAGGCTATGGAAATATTCCAACCACAGTGATCACTGAGGTCTGGTGTAAGACAGGGTTGGTGATATCTTTAGAGTAAGTACCAGTTTTCAATGACACAATGTAGACAGAAGTCAAGCTCTTGTTTTGCTATCAAGCCTTCGATGAGGAAACAGAATTCTCTTCGAATGAACTGAAATGCACAGCTGTGCATATTTCTTTCCCAGGAGAAAAGACTTTACTAAAGAAGAAAGCCGATGTTAGAAAAGCAGGAAGAGGCTATGAGGTCATGCTCTTATCGATATATAGATATCAAAGATTAACTCTTGATTATCCGAAACAAACTTACTAACAAAACAAGTGTTTATGACAAGATTAATTTGAAATCCCACTTGGGACATTTGGACTAAATCTCTGGATTTACTTTCAACACCTGTTTCAAAAAGGTTGTGGAAGAAACAATTTCTAAGCTTTCCTCCTGTTGTGGTTAATTCTCTGTGTATGTTCCTCTGAATTCTATTGTTAACAAGAGACTCCCAGGGAAATAACTCATAGGCAAACAATTTAGATATAAAGGGAATTATAAATAGAAAATGATGGTTTTAAGCATCTGTGGTTATTCCTTATTGCTTTTCATTTGGGCAAAGAATGAGGGTGAGTGTTTCATTTAGTTTTTTGATAAGTAAAATTTTCACAGGGTAAAAACATTCAAAATGTATTAAAGGATGTAATAAAGGGTCTGACTCCATTTTTGAAAAATATATTTTTACTAGAGGCCTGGCGCATGAAATTCGTGCATGGGTATGGTCCCTAGGACTAGCCCAGTGATGGCGACCCTATGACACGTGTGTCAGAGGTGACACGCAAACTCATTTTTTTGGTTGATTTTTCTTTGTTAAATGGCATTTAAATATATAAAATAAACATAAAAATATAAGTATTTGTTTTACTATGGTTGCAAATATCAAAAAATTTCTATATGTGACACGGCGCCAGAGTTAAGTTAGGGTTTTTCAAAATGCTGACACGCTGAGCTCAAAAGGTTCACCATCACTGGCCTAGCCTGTGACCAGGGCCATCTTCCTTGGCTGCTGGCCCCACTCCCCCCGCACCCCCTGCCGCCACCCACCCAGGTTCCCAGTTTGCCATCGGGTGATCAGAGCCTGTGGGCTGGGGGCAGGGACCAAGGGGTCAGCCATTCTGCCCACTCGTCAGTCCTGCCCCCTACTGGGGGAGGAACTGAGAGGTGATTAGTGCACCTCATAATGACTGGTCGAGCCGTCATTCTGCCATTATGGTTGCTGGGCTTTTATTATATAGGATTGATTTCAGAGAGGAAGGGATAGGGAGAGAGAGCTAGAAACATCGATGATGAGAGTATCATTGATAGGCTGCCTCCTGCATGCCCCCCACTGGGGATCAAGCCTGCAACCCTGGCATGTGCCCTGTCTGGGAATCAAACCTTGACCTTCAGTTCATAGGTTGACATTTAACCATTGAGCAATGCCAGCCTTGCTGACTCCATTTCTTTTTTTTTTCTTTTTTTTCTTTTTTTATGTGTGACCTTTTTTCCTTTAGTTGCACATCTGGAGAGGCTGATGAGAAAGTTTGCACACGTTCCCTCCCTAGGGAAATTCAGACCTGATAAAATCCCAGCCTATGCTTTGGCCACTATAAAATCCCAATCCATCCCGTCTGCCTTGCTCACATCAGCCAGAACCTGCCAGTGCCAGCCTTCTCTCTTTGGGAGTTTCTTGTGAAAGTGATACTCCTTTCCATAATTCTTGGTATGTGATGTCATCAGTCTGGGCATGCAAACCAAATGTTGGGTGGAGTTTATCTTCTTTTCTTGTAATATTCCAAGGAGTAGTGCTGTGATCAGGATGTCTGGACAATGCCCACCAGCAGCAGGAGTCTCTTCTCTTGCTTTGGTTTGCTAACTGGCTCTGCCGCCTGTAGGTGAGCATTTTGAGCTGCTGTGTGTCCTTTGGGTTATACTGCTACCTGGCTGGTGAGTTTATGCTTTGAATTGTACTGCACTGAGCTGCACTTGCTAAGTTCTACGCAGTGCAGCCTCTCTTGTACTGAAGCCTTTCTTAAGTGGCCCTGAGTTGTGTGTCTCAGCTGGACCTATTGTGTGTTTTGATTCTACCATAAACCATGACAGATGCTAGGCTCAGGAGAATGACTTTTACCCATGACCCTTGCCTGTGTGTCTCAACCTGGCATTGGCCCTTGTACGATAGAGGGCTCAGGGAGAAGACTCAGATCCTAGACCAAAGGTGGACCCACCTGAGTGGAGGAAAAGCTGTTACTATGTGGCATGCTGAAGTCTACACTCCTAAAAGCTGAGGATTCCCTAGGACCATGCAAAATGTCTTTGCTGCTGCTGTCACCTATGCCTGTGACACCTAAGTAGATCCCAAGATTCTAGAAATTCTAGAAAAAAAATACCTATGGTTAATTAATTAATTCAGGAGTTAATTCAGGAGTTAATTCAGCCATTGTGGTTGGAGGCTCCTAACTCTGATTATACTGACTTGAGACTCTCTGAAGGAATACACTGATAAATATGGTCAGGGTAGAGAGGATCATCCAAAGCATATACATGCAGTAACCACACACACACACACACACACACACACACACACACACACATATATATATAAATAAAATAGGACAAAAGGAAGGAAGGAAGGAAGGGAGGGAGGAAGGAAGGAAGGAAGGAAGGAAGGAAGGAAGGAAGGAAGGAAGGAAGGAAGGAAGGAAGGAAGGAAGGAAGGAAGAAAAGAAGAAAGGAAGGACAGAAGGAAGGAAGGAAGGAAGGAAGGAAGGAAGGAAGGAAGGAAGGAAGGAAGGAAGGAAACATTGATACAGTGCAAAGAAAAAAACCTGAAATAAATGTCCACAATTTAACTCAATTGGAAATCCAAAATGTACCAAAGGGGCCAGACCTCTGAGCCCAGAGAGCCGGAGGGAGACCGCGTGGCAGACAGCCGCGTCCCCTGGGACAGGCACAGCCCCTGACGGGGGAAAGGAGAACCGCGGGATTCCTGGCGCCGCCAGGGAAATTGAGAGCTGGGTTCTGTGACCGCGGAGGACTGAGCCTAAAGGGGGCAGCCTGAAGAGCTGACCTGACCATGCAGTCCCGGTAAGAGAAGAAGCTTACAGAAACCAAGCCTTCCCCGTTTCCGCGGCCGGCATTTGTTTGTTTGTTTTCACTGAATCCTGTTCATGGGACATTTCGGATACAGACACTCACCTGTGCTGAAGAGAGGGAGAGTGTGCTGGGGAGTGGAATCTGGGGAGAGACTGGGGAAAGAGGGGGAGCCGGGAGAGGTGGTAGTGAATTGAGTGCTGAGACACCCCAGAGCCCGGGACTGGGGCAGCCACCCGCTCCTGAGAGGGAGTCTCCTCCCCCCAGCCCCCAGGCAAGGAGCACAGCCACACCCAGAGTCCACCCTGTACAAGATCAAGGATTAAGATAACCTGATCAGTCCCTGGGAGTTAACAGGGTCTGGCCTATAGGGGGATTTTCAATCCCAGCAACAACATAGCGCCGGTAACTAACTATTACGCAGTCAGCTCTGGGCAGTGAACTTCCACTGGACAGAGAGGCCCTATAGCCTCAGAGGCCAACCCCAGAACACTGCCACCCAGAGGCTGACCCACAAACTGACTCTTTGCTAAACACAAAATAAGGCAGTCTGGGAAATAAATGCGGCATGCTTTAAAATAAGGACTGTGGTTTACAACACAGAGGAACAGTATATCGCAGGGAAACTCAACACTCTCCTGAATACCTGGAAGGTCTAAGGCGAGCCACACTGAAGAATAGAAGAAACGAAGGACCTTCACTACTGCAATTTTTTTTCTTTTTTCACTTTTTAACTAAGAAACCAATTTTTTTTTCATTCTTTTTTTTTCTGTTCTTTTTTTTTTTTCTTTCTTTTCTTCTTTTTCCATCACCTGATTTTACCCTTTTAATTACTACCTTCTTATTTTTAACCAGTATTATTACTGCTACCATTTTACCATTTTTTAAAGTGCCATTTTATTTTTTCTTTATTTTATTTTGGGATTAGTGTTCACCATTCTATTTTCATCGTTATATTATTGGTTGTTTCTAGTTTGCATTCATATCCAGGGAGCTGTTGCTGGAATTTGTTGGGATTAATGGCTGTTCTATAGGAGTATTCTCCTCATATAAAAAGTCTCTTCCCTCTTCCACTTCATTCTCTCTTTTCGCTCTTTTTTTTTTTTCTTTTCTTTTCTCGCTTTTATTTTCCCCCTTCCTTTTTCCCAATTTCATTTTTGCACTCCCTTTTTTTGGTCCCTACTTTTCTTTTCCTTTTTCTCTTTTATCTTTTTCTCTTCCTTCTTCCTTATCCCCTAATTCTCTTAATTCAGGTGGTCACCTTTAATTGGGGTTATTAATATCGTGAATATATTTGTGTATAGTGCCTGGTACGTGGTGCCTTGTTGTGTTGTATTTTGTGCCTTTAAATCAACGCAGCAGATCCAAGCAACAGCAACCTCCTGAGCACCTCATCCTCTGCTGAGGAACAGCAGCTGTACGTGAAACCTCGCCCCACCAGCCGGAAGAGCCACCACAGCTGTGAACAGCACCCACCAGAGGAGCTGCTGCCAACTGAAGAGCAGCTGCTACCACAACCGCCCGAAGAGCAACCACAGACCAAGGAGTCACTGCCACCAAGGGAGCAACCACTGAACAACTCAACGTCTAGATATGTCAGTGAGATCAAACATGGGTAGACAAAGAAACCCCCAAAGGAAAGAGAAGGAGGACTCTCCAGAAAAGCAGCTAAGTAATACAGAGGCATGCAACATGACAGATAAAGAATTCAGAATAAGGATCCTAGAGTGCATAAACCGGATGGAGGAAAAAATCGACAACCTCTGCAAGAAGCAAGAAGAAACAGATGAAAAAATCGATAACATATGGAAGAAGCTAGAAGAAACAGATGAAAAAATCGATAACATATGGAAGAAGCTAGAAGAAACAGATGAAAAAATCAACAACCTAAGTAAGACCCAAGAAGAAATGAAGAGTGATATAGCTGCAATGAAAAACTCCATTGAAAGTATCAACAGTAAACTAGGAGAAGCGGAGGACCGAATAAGTGAATTAGAAGACAAGGAAGCAAAACACACCCAAAATGTACTGCAATTGGAGAAAAAAATTAAAAGACAGGAGGAGAGCCTAAGGGAGCTTTGGGACAACATGAAACGAAACAACATACGAATAATAGGAGTACCAGAACAACAGAAAGATGAACAAGGATTAGAAAACCTACTCGAAGAAATAATATCAGAAAACTTTCCTGAGGTGGGGAAGAAAAAAGTCACACAAGCCCAGAGAGTCCCAAACAAGGTGAACCCGAAAAGACCCACACCAAGACACATCATAATCACCATGGCAAATGTTCAGGACAAAGAGAGAATCTTACAGGCTGCAAGAGAGAGACGGAAAGTTACATACAAGGGATCTCCCATTAGATTGTCAAATGACTTCTCAACAGAAACACATCAGGCCAGAAAAGAATGGACTGAAATTTACAAAGTGATGCAAAGCAAAGGACTGAATCCAAGAATACTCTATCCAGCAAGGCTATCATTCAAACTTGAAGGGGAAATAAGAAGCTTCACAGACAAAAAAAGACTAAGGGAGTTTGTCACCACCAAGCCAGCAATGCAAGGAATGCTAAAGGGACTGGTATAAAAAGAAGAAATAAAAAGCTCAGAAAGAAAACAGCCACACACACACAAAAAAAGAAATGGCTACAAACAAGTACCTTTCAATAATAACTTTAAACGTAAACGGACTAAATGCTCCAACCAAAAGACATCGAGTGGCTGAATGGATAAAAAAACATGACCCATACATCTGCTGTCTACAAGAAACCCACCTCATTAGAAGGGACTCACACAGACTGAAAGTGAAAGGATGGAAAAATATCTTTCAGGCAAATGGAAAGGAAAAGAAAGCTGGGGTAGCAATACTTATATCGGACAAAATAGACCTCAAAGTGAAGGCCTTAACAAGAGATAAGGAAGGCCACTTCATAATACTAAAGGGATCAATACAACAAGAAGATATAACCCTGGTAAACATATATGCACCCAATGTAGGAGCACCCAAATTCATAAAAAAACTCCTGGAAAATATCAAAGGAGAGATCGACAACAATACAATCATAGTAGGGGACTTTAATACACCATTGACAGCACTGGATAAGTCCTATAGACAAACAATCAGCAAAGATACAGCAATCCTAAATGACTCACTAGATCAGATGGACTTAATAGACATCTTCAGAACACTTCACCCCAAAGCCAGAGAATATACGTTCTTCTCAGGTGCTCATGGGACATATTCAAAAATAGACCACATATTGGGTCACAAGCAAAGTATCCCCAAATTCAAGAAGATTGAAATCATAAAAAGCGTCTTCGCAGACCACGATGGCATAATATTAGAAATAAACTACAATAAAAACAACCCAAAATACTCAAACACCTGGAAGCTGAATAGCATGCTACTAAATATTGATTGGGTTACCAATGAGATCAAAGAAGAAATTAAAAACATCCTGGAAACTAATGACAATGAAAACACAACAATCCAAAACCTATGGGACACATTGAAAGCAGTCCTGAGAGGGAAGTTTATAGCTCTACAGGCCTATCTCAAAAAACAAGAAAAAATGGTAGTAAATCATCTAACTCTACAACTCAAAGAATTAGAAAGAGAGCAACAAGAAAACCCCAGAGTGAGCAGAAGGAAGGAGATAATAAAGATTAGAGCAGAAATAAATGACATAGAGACCAAAAAAACAATACAGAAAATCAATGAAACCAAGAGCTGGTTCTTTGAAAGGATAAACAAGATTGATAAACCTCTAGCCAGACTCACCAAGAAGCAGAGAGAGAGGACCCAAATAAATAAAATCAGAAACGATAGAGGCGAAATAACAACAGACCCCACAGAAATACAAATGATTGTTAAAAAATACTATGGACAACTTTACTCCAACAAACTAGACAACCTGGAGGAAATGGACAAATTCCTAGAAAAATACAGCATTCCAAAACTCAATCAGGAAGAATCTAAAAATCTCAACAGGCCAATAACTATGGAAGAAATTGAAGCAGTCATCAAAAAGCTTCCATCAAACAAAAGCCCAGGACCAGACGGCTTCACAGGGGAGTTTTACCAAACATTCAAGGAAGAACTAAAACCTATCCTCCTCAGACTACTACAAAAAATTCAAGAGGAAGGAACACTTCCAAGCTCATTCTATGAAGCCAGCATCACCCTAATACCAAAACCAGGTAAAGACAACACAATGAAAGAGAATTACAGGCCAATATCCCTCATGAACATAGATGCCAAAATCCTCAACAAAATCTTAGCAAATCGGATCCAGCAGTACATCAGAAAGATCATACACCATGACCAAGTAGGATTTATCCCAGGGATGCAAGGATGGTACAATATCCGCAAATCAATAAACGTGATACATCACATAAACAAATTGAAAGAAAAAAACCACATGGTCATATCAATTGATGCAGAAAAAGCATTTGACAAAATTCAACACCCATTTTTGATAAAAACTCTCAGCAAGGTGGGAGTAGAAGGATCATACCTCAACATAATAAAAGCCATATATGACAGGCCCACAGCCAACATCATACTCAACGGACAAAAACTAACACCATTTCCCCTAAGAACAGGAACAAGACAGGGATGCCCCCTCTCACCACTCCTGTTCAACATAGTACTGGAAGTGTTAGCCATTGCAATTCGGCAAGAAGAAGAAATAAAAGGCATCCAAATTGGAAAAGAGGAAGTAAAACTGTCCTTATTTGCAGACGACATGATATTATACATACAAAACCCTAGAGATTCCATCAAAAAGCTACTAGACTTAATACATGAATTTGGCAATGTAGCAGGATACAAAATTAACCCCAAGAAATCTGAGGCATTTCTATACACCAATAGTGAACTTTCAGAAAGAGAGATTATAAAAACAATCCCGTTTACCATTGCACCGAAAAAACTAAGCTACCTAGGAATAAACTTAACTAAAGAGGTAAAAGACCTCTACTCAGAAAACTACAGGACGTTGAAAAAAGACATAGAGGAAGACATAAACAGATGGAAGAACATACCGTGTTCATGGATTGGTAGAATCAACATCATCAAAATGTCCATACTACCCAAAACAATCTATAAATTCAACGCACTTCCCATTAAAATACCAATGGCATACTTCAGAGATCTAGAACGAACTTTCCAAAAATTCATCTGGAATAAAAAAAGACCCCGAATAGCTGCAGCAATCCTGAAAAAGAACAAAGTAGGTGGGATCTCAATACCAGATATCAAGTTGTATTACAAAGCCACTGTTCTCAAAACTGATTGGTACTGGCACAAGAATAGGCATATAGATCAATGGAATAGAATAGAGAGCCCAGAAATCGGCCCGAACCAATATGCTCAATTAATATTTGACAAAGGAGGCAAGAACATACAATGGAGCCAAGATAGTCTCTTCAATAAATGGTGTTGGGAAAATTGGACAGATATATGCAAGAAAATGAAACTAGACCACCAACTTACACCATACACAAAAATAAACTCAAAATGGATAAAGGACTTAAATGTACGACAGGATACCATAAAAATTCTAGAAGAATCCAAAGGCAAGAAAATCTCAGACATATGCCGAAGCAATTTCTTCACTGATACAGCTCCTAGGGCACTTGAAACTAAAGAAAAAATGAACAAATGGGACTACATCAAAATAAAAAGCTTCTGCACAGCAAAAGAAACCATCAACAAAACAACGAGAAAACCCACTGTGTGGGAAAACATATTTGCCAATGACATATCTGATAAGGGCCTAATCTCCAAAATTTATAGGGAACTCATACAACTTAACAAAAGAAAGATAAACAATCCAATCAAAAAATGGGCAAAGGACCTAAATAGACACCTTTCAAAAGAGGACATCCAGAAAGCCAAGAGACATATGAAAACATGCTCAAAGTCACTAATCATCCGAGAGATGCAAATCAAAACAGCAATGAGGTACCATCTCACACCTGTCAGACTGGGTATCATCAACAAATCAACAAACGACAAGTGCTGGAGAGGATGTGGAGAAAAAGGAACACTTGTGCACTGCTGGTGGGAATGCGGACTGGTGCAGCCACTATGGAAGACAGTATGGAGTTTCCTTAAAAAACTGAAAATGGAACTCCCATTTGACCCTGTGATCCCACTTCTAGGAATATATCCCAAGAAACCAGAAACACCAATCAGAAAGGATATATGCACCCCTATGTTCATAGCAGCACAATTCACCATAGCTAAGATCTGGAAACAGCCTAAGTGCCCATCAGTAGATGAATGGATTAGAAAACTGTGGTACATCTACACGATGGAATACTATGCTGCTATAAAAAGGAAGGAACTCTTACCATTTGCAACGTCATGGATGGAACTGGAGAGCATTATGCTAAGTGAAATAAGCCAGTCAATAAAGGAAAAATACCACATGATCTCACTCATTCGTGGACAATAGAGACCATTATAAACTTTTGAACAATAATAGATACAGAGGCAGAGCTGCCTCAAGCAGATTGTCGAGCTGCAGCGGGAAGGCCGGGGAGGGTTGGGGGGCAGGAGGTAGGGGGGTAAGAGATCAACTAAAGGACTTGTATGCATGCATATAAGCATAACCAATGGACATAAGACACTGGGTGATAGGGGAGGCTGGGGGACTGTCTAGGGCGGGGGGATAAAATGGATACATATGTAATGCCCTTTGTAATACTTTAAGCAATAAAAAAATAAATAAAAAAAATGCACATATATATATATATATATATATATACACACACACACACACACACATATATATGTGTATATATACACACACACACATATATATATATAAAAAAAAAAAAATGTACCAAAGGAATTTTTACAAAAGAAAGATAAAAGGATGTCAGTTGGCTTCTATGTCTTCAAATCATAGATCCCGAATTAACTTTAACATCTTCTAAAATGCATTAATTGGCAAAGCTTCATGACTTTAATGAATATTGGAGCTCAGATTAAAATTATACCTGAGTATCTCACTAAATTTAAACAAGGTATCTTAAGGAAGTTACCAAAAATAAAATAGAGGACAAATACATATGCTTTACCTTAATGATCAGACTTATTTCCTTGCCTGGATTTCCCTTGATTATAGAACCCAATGCCCTAAAGTATCCCAAAGTAAGCATGGACCATCTGACCCAATCTACACTAATAAAAGACAAAGATGCTAATTGGCGGTGCCTTCACTATGCCCCAAGCCATGCCCACCAGCCAATCAGAGCGACTATATGCAAATTAACCCAACCAAGATGGCGACTGGCAGCCACGGAGCTGGTGCAAGCAGGAAGCTTGGTTGCCCAGGCGATGGAGGAAGCCAAGCTTCCCGCCTGCCCTGAGCTGGCTGTGGCCTCCGCTCATGGCAACAAAGTTTCAATTATAGAAGACAAATAAATCCCAGATACCTGCTTCCAGCCAGCCTCCACTGGGAGCTTAGGTGGCTGGGGATTGTGGCCAGCCTGCAAACAGCCATCAGCCCCTCACCCAGGCTGGCCAGGCACTCCTATATAATAAAAGGGTAATATGCAAATTGACCCTAACAGCAGAACAACTGGGAATGACTGTTCACTATGACACACACTGACCACCAGGGGGCAGATGCTCAATGCAGGAGCTGCCCCCTGGTGGTCAGTGAGCTCCCACAGGGGGAGCTCTGCTCAGCCACAAGCCAGGCTGATGGCTGCCAGTACAGCGGTGGTGGTGGGAGCCTCTCCCGCCACCTCAGCAGTGCTAAGGATGTCCGACTGCAGCTT
This sequence comes from Myotis daubentonii, assembly GCF_963259705.1. Classification (NCBI taxonomy): domain Eukaryota; kingdom Metazoa; phylum Chordata; class Mammalia; order Chiroptera; family Vespertilionidae; genus Myotis; species Myotis daubentonii. The sequence continues at coordinate 29,542,559 of NC_081851.1, forward strand.
AGGCCTGCTCCCCGCTGGCAAGTGGGCATCCCCCGAGGGCTCCGGACTGCCAGAGGGATGTCTGACTGCCAGCTTAGGCCCAGTCCCCCAGGGACTGGGCCTAAGCCAGTAGGTGGCCATCCCCCAAGGGGTCCCAGACTGCGAGAGGGCTCAGGCCGGGCTCAGGGAACCACCCCCCCCCACTCCCCGCCCCGAGTGCACAGATTTTTGTGCAGCGGGCCTCTAGTGAGTAATAACATGAAATAAGTTTGAACTCAAATTAAGTCTTTGGAATTTAGACATTAGCTTACAAAATGGGATGCAGCAGGTCAGCCCACCCCCACCCCTCCCCCTTCTTCAAGTAAAATAGCTAATATGGGCTAATGTGAATGTAAACAGACTTGCAAAGATTGAAACTCCTTATGCTAGGGTTGTTTAGTGAAGTGATGATTATTCCCACTGAAACAGCCAATTTGGCCTGTTCTTAAACTTGGAGAGAATGTATGGTGGATTATAGCAATCTTAATGCTGTGATCCCACCAATGTAATTGAAATTACTGACTTCATCCAAAGAGTAACTGGTAAATGTTTTTCTATCACAGATATATCATTAGAGCAGCAGTAGCTGACCACATACTGAGCTTTTCTGGAAATAGAGTCTGTCATTGTCCCTGAGTTTGTGGCCCTTCCTGAGGGCTAACTGATGTCCCCAACACAATTTCATGACTCATCTTTTATTACAGCACTGATTTGTGATGCTTCCTTTATTGGATGCTGAATTTCCATATGTATATGGATCTGTGTTTGGACTTTATTTTTTTCATATTGATATTTTGTCTATACATTCATGACCAGTGCCACCCAGTGTTAATTATTAAAGCTTAATGCCACACATATTAATTAATATGATTAGTCCCCGTTCCATATATGATTCCCAGTGAGTACCAGGGCTTTCTAATTTCCTCATCCAAAGTCTCTTTCCTTCATATGGTGGAACCATTTCTCCACCACAATATAAGCCCTACATTGAGTGTCTGGGTGATTCCTGACTTTATCCGTCAGTTCCCAAACTTTACTGCATATTAGAACCTTCGGAGTACCTTTTAAACACCCAATGGCATTGCCCCACACTATACTAATTACATCAGAATATTTTCTGGTAGAAGCCAGGTACCAGGAGAATATATATATATTCCTAAGTGATATGTGTGCCAGTTTGTGAATCACTGTCTTAGGTAGATTCAAAGGCCACAGATGCCCAGATGATTGTTTGCCAAGTAAATTTTAATATAAATAACATGTTAATTGGTCCAAGTGCCCTGTGATTAAGTTCCATGATTTCGTGAGCAAAGTTCTCTGTGACACTTGCTGTACTAGTATATATTATATATAACTCTACTTGCTCTTGTCTATTTCCTGCCAAGGTTTAGAATCCCACCACTATACATGCTAGACAGTGACCACTTAAGTACATGGTTGATAATGGCCACTTGTGCCATCTTACTGGTATCACTAAGAACATGTTAGGACCACATCTTCCGATACTATAGTTAATATGTTTTACTTTATTTCCTCCAACTGCCTGTTGTTAAATGTTTCCACTAACATGGCCATCTATCTGTAGGTGTTCCCAATATTCCCAGTCTGGCATCACTCAGACAGGGCCAAGCCATTACTCCCAACCTATTCCTGCAGGTTTATATTAGGACACTCATGACTGTGATTTAGGTTGTGTAAAGCTACCACATCATATTGCACAGAAGGAAAATTCAAACAAAAAATACACATCTGAGAAATAGAAATAATACTTTAAGACTTCAAAAGAATTGTCAGAACAACTTCAGTGGAAGCTATTCATTTCTTAAGAATCTTAACAGGAGTTAAAACATTTATTTTTCACAATAAAAGTCATAGTTTTATATTTTGATTACATTTTAGCTCATATTTAAGTCTTGGCTGAGCTTCAGTTGACTAATTTGCGAATGGTTTCTTAATTATTAGTGCACTTTGTTGTATCTCTTCAGAATGAGGCAGCTCTCCACATTTAGTCAGGTTCCCTTGGGAGGTAACTATGTCAGGTGTACATGAGTGAAATGAACCCCAAATATCTTTTTAATTGAAGCCAAGTTATTGCAACAGCTGTTTACTTTTTATTTGTTTCTAATTAGAACAAGAAAATAAAATTCCACTTGTTCAAAGCGAATCTTAATTGCATGTCTTCAAATTTATTTTCCCTGATTTTATTTGCCTGTAGTTAAGCAGTTTGTGATAATACACAGTGGTATTGTTGACTTTTATCTGTTGCCTACAGTTTACCTTTATAGATGACTTTTACATTAAGAAATTTAAATTTTGCTTTGTGAGTATTTATCTATTTATTTTGCTTTTTACTGACTGAAAGTCTTCCCACATTTTTTGTTGAAGCTAAAATATGGTGACACCTATTTGAATAAGATGGAGCTCCTCATATCATCATGTATCACTCCTTCCTTCCCCATCTTTCCTGTCACACAGTAGGCTTGAGTTTACAGCAGCCAGCATCACTTGGTGCATCGCTGGCAGAAGGATCATGGATATCCCATTCTCTTGGCTGCCTACAGAGAAATGCTCTTGGTGTGGGTTGCAGCTTGATGTACCTATAGTGCTATAATCTCAGGAGAGGGTGCCACATACCCACTGGCCATTCTGCCCTCATTTTCAGATTATACTATATTATGGTTTTTGAGGAGCAGAATCTAATGCAGAGTATTTACCAATGCATATCTCTGCTCCAATAGACAATTTAAACACAGATCTTCAAGGAATTCTCTGAAAATAATTATTATATCATCTGTGTTTATTAACATAATTTCTCCTTGTATGCATGCATATAAGCATAACCAATGGACATAAGACACTGGGGGGGTAGGGGAGGCCAGGGGATTATCAAGGGCAGGGGGAAAAAAAGGACACATATGTAATAACCTTTGTAATACTTTAAGCAAAAAACAATAAAAAAAAGAAAAGTAAAAAAGAAAAAAAAATGTTCAAACAGATGTGAAAAAACACACCATAATTTCTCCTTATTCCTGTGTCATCACATCTTATATTCAATGCAATTTAGTTCAACACAATAAGGACCTAAATACATAGGGATAATTGGAACATCATAGGGAATACAGTGAGGCAGAAATGGCTCCCATCTGAGCCATAGCACCTAAGATCTGTGTGGCTTTGGACAAATTACTTACCTTCTGAGGTTTAATATCATCATCTATAAAGTAAGAATATAGTACATCCTAGTTGTGTTATCAAGAAAATTACATATTTCATATATATATATATATAGTATGCATATTATAGATGTGTTTAAATATTTTATCAGAATACTTTCTAAATATGAAATTATGCATAGAACATATGCACAGAAGCCTAACATGAAAAACAGATTTTTAAAAATTTAGAATCACCCTAGCTGGTTTAGCTGAGTGGATAGAACGTTGGCCTGCAGACTGAAGGATCCTGGGTTTGATTCCGGTCAAGGGCAGGTACCTAGGTTGAAGGCTCGATCCATGGCCTGGTCGGGGGTGCATGCGGGAGGCAAACAATTCATGTGTTTCTCTCTCACATCGATGTTTCTCTCTGTGTCTATCCCCCTCCCACTCTCTCTAAAAATCAATGGGAAAATATCCTCAGGTGAGGATTAACAAAAAAAAATTGTTTTTAGAATCCATGACAGCAAATCTGACACCATTAGAGACTAGTTCTGAGGAGGTAGAGAACCACCTGAATCTGGAGGATTTATGTGCACGTGTGAAGTAGAATGATACAAACACGCAGTCCCAACACCTGGAAAGTTACAAGGAAAATAAGAGGAAGGAACTGGAAACCTTCAAAGCTGAACTGGACACAGAGCACACCCAGACGGTCCTGGAAATGGAGCACACCCAGCAAATGAAGCTGAAAGAGTGGCAGAAGGTTTCTGAGGGAGCCTCCCTGCAGTACCTTTCCCCAGTTACCTGCAGGTGGCAGAGAGGCGAGAGCCTGAGGGCAGGATGTCATCCTTGGAGGTAAATACCGACATGCTGGAGCAGATGGCTATGATGGACATATCTGACCAGGGGGCCCTGAAGGTCATTTTGTGTGTTTTTTTTCTTCACTGGGTTAAAATTTAATAAAATATGCTTCATGTTATAACATTGAGCTTCATAATAAATATGGTAAAGATTCATTGGGGGAGAGGTTATCATGGTAATATTTACAGATTTATTTTTATTTTCAATATTTATTGTTGCAAGTTGGGTGGAGAAGATAATGCCAAGCTAACCCCTGTCTTAGGGTCTGAATCAATCACATCAAATTGAAGTTGCTCTTCAGGTACCAAGTTTCTCTGAATTATGAGCCTAGCCACCTTCCTTATCCTGCACTGACCTGGCCACCCAGGACTCCAGTGAAGGTGGAGAGCCCAACCCCAGCATTCAGTCTGATGAGGAGGGAGTTGAGGTGACCACTGCCCTTGCCACTTCACACACTGAGGACAGCGACTCCTAAATCATGGCATCACATTCTCTGAGAACCTTCAAGGGAAGACTCAGCTGTGTGCAGAATCCCACTGTGAAGGCTGGTGGTTTAATGGAGGCTCCTGATTTCCACGCAATTGTCAATTTGTGAGGAACTGACGGAAAGAAAAGCTAACAATAAAGTTAGGACTTTAAAGAAAAAAAGAGTATCATAACAAAAATTTGGTGTTTTTGAATCATTTGTTAAAATCTTTACCACATAGAACATAAGTTATAGGGCAAGTTTCTTTGGAAGTTGTGGAAGTGTCTGGATGAATCAGACTCTAGTTATTCAAGACACTTTTTTGAATGTCATGTCCTGTGTTTGACACTGTAATGTGTGCTGGGGGTACAGTGGTGAGCAGGACAGAACACATATTCCCAAGGAATTTTACACTCTAGTAGGGGAGAATGGAAATTGATGGATAAACAAATGTATTTGTGATATCTTTCTGGGAGTAGTATGTTTTTTGATGAAAATAAAAATGAGGTAATGTGATAGAGAATGAAGATAATTATATTCTGAAAGGATGGTAGGGTAAGGCTTCAGGATATGATAGCAATTGAGCAGAAACATCCTTAAAGTGAGGAAGGTATGTTATTACGTGGATAAAGATTATTCTCTGTGTCAGTATTTGGAAAAAGAATATTCATGTGCTGAAGCAGAATCATTGTTGATTCATTTGAGGAAATACAAGTAAACCAATGTGACAGGAGAAGAGAAAGCCAGTGGGAGTGACAGGACATGCAATCATAGTTAAAGGCTGTAGCAGGTAGGGTCTTTATAAGTCATGGAAAGGATTTAGGATTATATGTTGAATGAGATGAAACCCCATTGAGGTATTTTAAGAAGAGAAATTACATGATTAGACTCATACCTTGGAGCTTAATTGGCATGTTCCAGAAGAGTCTGTTGAACGAAAGGTAGAGGCAGGAGCATCACCATTACACTCATCCAGGTAGGAGATGACATTGACTTAGACCAGTATGGTCACAATGGAGAACTATGGAATGACATGATTTGACATATATTGTGAAGGAAGAACCAACAGATTTGCAGGTGCATTGAATACGAGCTCAGAGATAGCTCCAAAATTGGGAACCAGAACAAAAGAGAACCAAACAATTATTTTTTTAAAAAATTATAGCTTGCCCTTGCTGGTTTGGTTCAGTTAATAGCATGTCAGCCCATAGTCTGAAGGGTCCCAAGTTCGATTCTGGTCAAGGGCATGTACCTCAGTTCCAAGTTTGATCCCTCACTCTGGTCTGGGTGTGTGTGGGAGGCAACCAATCAATGTGTCTCTCTCTCCCCCTTCTACTATTTCTAAAAATGGAAAAATGTCCTCAGGTGAGGATTAAAAAAAAAAAGTTACAGCTCTTTTCCAGGATTATTGCAAATGAAGTTTGGGAAAAGAGAATATTTGAAATTATTTTTGAATTATTTTTCATGTTGCCATGTGATATCCATAGAGAAGTGGGCCACTGGAGAAAAGTTAAATATTAGAGCAAGTGTCTCAATAAAAGACAGTGGTTATGTGTGGGGAAGAGGTGTGGCGATAGGAACAGAGATAAGGTCATTTGCTCTCATTTGTTTTGCTTCACTTCAGCACAGCACTGACTCCTGAATTATGTTTTTTAGTCAGTGGCCTTGTTGGATGTGATGACAAAGGGATATTTCTTGAAAAAATTTTTAAATCTCAATGCACAGTTTGTGATACATATTTTATAATTAATAAAAATAGCACTGTTTTCTAAAGAGTGTATAGCCCGACTGAAATGATCTAAGGCATAGTCCCCCTTAGAACCTCCCAAATTTTTTCTCCTCACTTCATATCATTCCCAATATTGCTACCAGGTTCAAAAGAAAAATCCCGTATGAAACTCTTTTGTGGGAAAATCACAAACAGATCACTTGGTATAAGCAACAATGAAAACACTTTAGTAAACACCTCCAAAAATTGATTCTTCACATACCCTGTGATCCAGAGTTATATATTCTAGATACATGTTTACTTAGTTAATCAGGAAACAGGTACACAAATGTCTTTAAAGCTATTGATCACAATCACAAAAACCTATAATTGCATAAATGCATGTTAGCAGTACATTGGATGAAAAACTGGCAAATTAGACAATGTAATATTTTCTAGCAGTCAAAGCAAGTGAACTACAGCAGCATGCAATGATAAGGATTTCAGAGGTACAGTGTTAAGGGGAAAAAGAAAATCCCCAAATAAGCCATTAATATGATATCCTCTTTCTAAACTCAAAAACAAGGTAGTGAAATTTTAAATACTAAATTAAAATATAATTTAAAAAATAAAATCACATTAAAAAAGAAAGCAAGGGAACTATGAATACAGGATTTAGGATGTGAACCCATGAGTGTTGGGAGGCTGGGGTATATTGGTAGAAAGGATATCATTTAATGCAAGTTATTGTCAAAATCCTAGCTTTTACTTGAGATGATGGCTCCATGGATCATTATTACATATTTAAATTATCTGACTATATGTATTAAAAACTTAAAGTGAGTAGGTCACTCATAGGCAAATGGATAGACTGCCTTCAATCAAAGATTATGATTTAATTGAGTCAGCACAAGGTCCTTTATACAAAATACTAGAGGCCCGGTGCACAAATTTGTGCACGGGTGGGGTCCCTCGGCCTGGCTGGTGATTGGGGCCAATTGGGGCTGTCTTTCCCAGTCCCAATCAGGGCCAGCCTGGGGAAGAGACCACAGGAGGTTGGCCAGCCGGGGGAGGTTGGCTGTGGGAGCGCACTGACCATCAGGGGACAGCTCCTGCATTGAGCCTCTGCCCCTGGTGGTCAGTGCGTGTCATAACAACTGGTCGACCGGTCGTTTGGCCGACCAATCATAACGGTTGCTTAGGCTTTTATATATATAGATAGTTGTCCCCTATTCACCACAGCAGAAGAATTCAAATGTTTTTATTTATACAGGCCATTTACTATTATTACCATGTATACCAGAAATTCAAATGTAATGATTTTATAATTATATATATTCATAAATATTGATTTACAAAATTTAACTAATTTATATATTAGAATTATCTCATTTATGTGTTACAGAATTCACTCACTTCACATAATATGTCAAATTCTAGCTTAATCTCATGATGAAAATGAAGAATCAAGTGGAAAAATGGGTTCATGTCATGAACCACAATTTGCAATCTTATTCACCAGTTATACAATTTGTTATTGCTGTTGTAATTCAATAGGTAAATTTCCCTTATTATATTCAGTTGTTCTTGAAAAAAGAAGAGTGCTTCCATCTTTTATTTTTACACAGGTTGAAAATTACATCTTCAAGTTCTTTGAGAGGGCAATTTTGAGAACATAGGTAGTTGGTATATGTAGATATAGATAGACATAGACATAGACATAGATATTGTTTTCAGAAACAAAAATCACCTAACGATGGACATATTTCCAACTGTATTTTCTATGTTGAAAATTTAGTTTTACTTTTAATTTTAAAACATTTCCTTTACCTTCACCTTCAACAGGGGTTTATTTTTGCTTTTCTTTAAAAAATGCAGCTAGATAGACTACTATTGAAAATACATATAACATAAAAGTATAGCAAATTAAATATATTCTTAAAACATATCTAATGATTTTAAGCTCAACAACTCTACTGTAGTTAACTTTTCAAGATAACCAGGGAACTTATGTGTGCAACAAAAACAAAAAATTTACATCAAATACTGTTTTGGAGATGAAGAATCTTAACACTACCTCCAAAATATCTCAATAGTCTGTAAGATCCTTGCTTATCTGGCTCCAGCTTACTTACTAAGCCATACTTGGAGCCTTTTATCTCTTCTAGACACATCATGTATGTAAAGATCCCTCACCTTCCAAATATTTTCATGAATATGGTGAACACTTTGTAACTCCCTCTCTCTAGAAAAATCTCACTAATTCAGTATAAGTAATAACACTTCTTTGAAATTGTTCTTCAAAAAGTTTTTACTCAGTCGTTTTGTTGTTTGTGTGTTCAGTTACTGACTGATCTCTAAAACAGTACATATCAATTTGTTACAGTTCTCAGTCCACATGTTTGCTTCCCATGCCAGACAGTGATCAACCCACTGGAACTAAACCTTTTGAAGACATGGACTTATTTTATTTGATTCTGTACTTTCTCTATATCTGCCACATAGAAAGAATTCAATAAGTTAAGCGGTGAATAAATGAATGAATGAGCAAGTGTTTAAATAAATCAGTGAATGGTTCAATGGGATATAAAAAGAAACATTGATTTCTAGTGAAATGCTGATAAAGTTAACTTAATATCAAGTTTGGATACTGAAACTATGCACATAGTTAGAAATGGTCCCAATGAACTCTTTGCAGTCATCCCTCGGGGATTTTGATAAACAAGCAAAATAGTTTGGCTCATTTCAATTTCTTATCAACACATGTGCAGTAGAATCATCCTGTAATTGATTCAGAGGATTGAAAAATTAAAATATAATGGGATAAATTAGTGCTTGCTTTAGTAGAGATAGAATATACATATGACATGGATACTGGTACCCAGGACCCATTATTTTTTATAGGAAACATCCAGTAAGCACCCCGTGGATGACAAGTAATTTAGGACATGCCTGGTCCATATCCCAAGAAAGCTGCAGAAGGAAATAAGAACAACTCCCTTTTGATTTTTTTTATGAGATAGTGTTTTCAGAGGAATTTTAAAATTTCAAAACACCATCAATTGTAAGAAATTGTTCAGAGGGCACACAGGGAAAATTTCAGCAGGCCAATGTAAAGAAAGATCACTTCTCAAAAAGGCTGTAGGGAGTAAGTGGTTAGCAGTGGAGCTGGGCTTGGAAATATGACTTCATACTCTATGGCCACACACATAAAGCATCATAATTGTGAAGCTGCCTCCATGACAAGACATAATGGATGCCAGGGGTGCTTTTATTGGATCTAATGGCCAACATCAGAGCTTGGGAGAACCCTACTTCCTGCCATTATTTAAGATCCCTCAGAAAATTAAAAGTACTGAAGGCCACAGGGTTGTTTTACTGAGAAGTACTTAATGTATTGACTCATCTACAAATATAGTGGGTGGTGCCCAGCCATGATATCTTTTCCTAATTTGATATAGTAAGTAATGATATATTCAGCCTCATTAAGTCATCACCTTAATTATGACAATGGATAACTCTGATCATTAAACTAATGACATCTGTCATAGGAGTAATGAATGAGTTACGAGATCAAATTTACATCAACTTCATAATGTCTGATGATTAAGAGTGACTATTGACATAGCAGGGTTAAGAATATATCTCAGAATCTTTAAAGATAAGACATAGTGTTTTTTTTGTTTGTTTGTGTTCTTTATTGTTTAAAGTATTACATATAGTATTACATATGTCTCCTTTTTCCCCCGTTGACCTCTTCCCGGTCACTCCCACCCCTTAGCACATGCCCCCCCCCCCACATTGTATGTGTCCATTGGTTATGCTTATATGCATGCTTACAAGTCCTTTGGTTGATCTCTTACCATCCTCCCAGCCCTGCCTTCCCTCTGAAGTTTAACGGTCTGTTCAATGCTTCTCTGTCTCTGGATCTGTTTTTGTTCATCAGTATATATTGTTCATTATATTCCACAAATGAGTGAGATCATGTGATATGTATCTTTCTCTGACTGGCTTATTTCGCTTAGCATAATGTTCTCCATGTACATCCATGGTAAGAGTTCCTTTTTTTTTTTTTTTTTTTTACAGCAACATAGTATTTTATTGTGTAGATGCACCACTGTTTTTTAATCCGCTCATCTGCAGATGAGCACTTAGGCGGTTTCCAAATCTTAGCTATTATAAATTGTGCTGCTATGAACATATGGGTGCATATGTCCTTTCTGATTGGTGTTTCTAGTTTTTTGGGATATATTCCTAGAAGTGGGATTACTGGATCAAATGGGAGTTCCATTTTTAATTTTTTAAGGAAACTTCATACAGTTTTATAGTGGCTGCACCAGTCTGCATTCCTACCAGCAGTGCACAAGGGTTCCTTTTTCTCCACATCCTTGCCAGCACTTGTCATTTGTTGATTTGTTGATGATAGTCATTCTGACACATGTGAGATGGTAACTCATTGTTGTTTTGATTTGCATCTCTGGGATGATTAGTGATTTTGGACATCTTTTAATATGTCTCTTGGCTTTCTGTATGTCCACTTTCAAAAGTGTCTATTTAAGTCCTTTGCCCATATTTTTTATTGGATTGTTTATCTTCCTTTTGTAAAGATGTATGAGTTCCCTATAAATTTTGGAGATTAGGCCCTTATCGGATATAAGACTGGCAAATATGTTCTCCCATGCAGTGGGTTTTCTTGTTGTTTTGTTGATGGTTTCTTTTTCTGTGCAGAAGCTTTTTATTTTGATGTAGTCCCGTTTGTTCATTTTCTCCTTAGTTTCCACTGCCTAGGAGCTGTATCAGTGAAGATATTGCTATGACATACATCTGATATTTTGTGGCCTATGGATTCTTCTAAGATTATTATTGTTTCCCATCTTATGTTTAAGTCCTTTATCCATTTTGAGATTATTTTTGTGTATGGTGTAAGTTGGTGGTCTAGTTTCATTTGTTTTTGTATGTATCTATACAATTTTCCCAGCACCATTTATTGAAAAGACTGCCTTGACTCCATTGTATGCTCTTGCCTCCTTTGTCAAATATTAATTGAGCATAATAGCTTGGGATGATTTCTGGGTTCTCTGTTGTGTTACATTGGTCTATATGTCTGTTCTTGTGCAAGTACCAGGCAGTTTTGAGAACAGTGGCTTTTTAATATAGCTTGATATCTAGTATTGTGATCCCTCTGACTTTGTTCTTCTTTCTCAAGATTGTTTTTGCCTTTTCAGGGTCTTTTTTAATTCCATATGAATTTTTGGAGAGTTTCTTCTAGGTCTGTGAAATATATCATTAGTACTTTAATGGAGATTGCATTGAACCTATAGATTGCTTTGGGTTGTATGGACATTTTAATGATGTTGATTCTACCAATCCATGAACACGGTATTTTCTTCCATTTTTTTTTATGTCTTCCACTATCTCTTTTTTCAATGCCCTGTAGTTTTCTGAGTACAGGTCTTTTTTACCTCCTTAGTTAAGTTTATTCCTAGGTATCTTAATTTTTTTGGTGCAATAATAAATGGGATTGTTTTTCTTTGTTTCTCTTTCTGTGAGTTCATTGTTGGTGTATAAAAAACCATAGATTTCTGGGTGTTAATTTTGTATACTGCTACATTTCCAAATTCATTTATTAAATCTAGTACTATAAAATATATATATTTCAGAGAGGAAGGGAGAGGGAGAGAGAGATAGAAACATCAATGATAAGAGAGAATCAATGATAGGCTTCCTCCTGCATACCCTCTACTGGGCATTGAGCCTGCAACCCAGAATTGAACCCAGGACCCTTCAGTCCTCAGGCCAACACTCTATCCACTGAGCCAAAGAAGCCAGGGCAAATGTAGTAGTTTTTTTGTTGTTGTTTTGTTTTGTTTTTTGATGGAGTCTTTAGAGTTTTCTATATACAATATTATGTAATCTGTGAATACTGACAGTTTTACTTCTTCTTTTCCAATTTGGTTGCCTTTTATTTCTTCTTCTTGTCTGATCACTATGGCTAGCACACCCAGTACTATGTTGAATAGGAGTGGTGAGGGTGCACATCCCTGTCTTATTCCTGTTCTTAGGGCAAATGGTTTTAGTGTTTGCCCATTGAGTATGATGTTGGCTGTAGATTTGTCATATAAGGCTTTTATTGTGTTGAGATTTGATCCCTCTATTCCCACTTTGCTGAGAATTTTTTATCAAGAAAGGGTGTTGGATTTTGTCAAATGATTTTTCTGCATCAATTGACATGATTATGTGTTTGGTTTTTTTTTGAAAAAATATATTTTATTGATTTTTTACAGAGAGGAAGGGAGAGGGATAGAGAGTTAGAAACATGGATTAGAGAGAAACATCAATCATCTGCCTCCTGCACACCCCCTACTCGGTATGTGCCCGCAACCAAGGTACATGCCCTTGACTGAAATCTAACCTGGGGCCCTTGAGTCCCCAGGCCGATGCTCTGTCCACTGAGCCAAACCAGTTAGGTCTGATTATGTGTTTTTTATCTCTCAATTTGTTTATGTGATGTATCATGTTTATTGATTTGCGGATATTGTACCATCCTTGCATCCCCGGAATAAATACCACTTGGTCATGATGTATGATCTTTCTAATGTAATGCTGAATCTGATTTGCTAGAATTTTGCTGACGATTTTAGCATCTATGCTCATCAGAGATGCAGGCCTGTAATTCTCTTTCTTTGTATTGTGTTTATCTGGTTTTGGGATTAGGGTAATGCTGGCTTTATAGAAAGACTTTGGGAGTGTTTCTTCCTCTTGAATTTTTTGGACTAGTCTGAGGAGGGTAGGTTTTAGTTCTTTGAATATTTGGTAAAACTCTCCTGTAAAGCCAAAGCCGTCTGGCCCAGGGCTTTTGTTTGCTGGAAGTTTTTTGATTACTGCTTCAATTTCCTCCATAGTTATCAGCCTATTCAGATTTTTTTTTTATTCTTCCTGATTGAGTTTTGGAAGGTTATATTTTTCTAGGAATATGTCCATTTCTTCCAGGTTGACCAGTTTGTTGGAATAGAGTTGTTCATAGTATTTTTTTTCTTTTTACTATCCTTTGTATTTCTGTAGGGTCTGTTGTTATTTCACCTCTCTCATTTCTGATTTTGTTTATTTGGGTCCTCTCTGCTTCTTTGTGAGCCTGGCTAGAGGTTCATCAACCTAGTTTATCCTTTCAAAGAATCAGCTCTTGGTTTTAATGATCTTTCGTATTTATTTTTTTTTGTCTCTGACATTTATTTCTGCTCTGATCTTTATTACTTCCTTCCTTCTGCTCACTCTGGGCTTATCTTGTTGCTCTCTTTCTAATTCTTTACATTGTAGAGTTAGATAATTTTTCTTGTTTTTTGAGATTGGCATGTAATGCTATGACCTTCCCTCTCAGGTCTGCTTTCACTGTGTCCCATAGATTTTGAATTGTTATGTTTTCATTGTCATTTTTTTCCAGGATGTTTTTTTATTTCTTCTTTGATCTCTTTGGTAACCCAATCATTGTTTAATAACATGCTATTTAGCCTCCAAGTGTTTGATTTTTTTATTGTTTTAATTATACTTTATTTCTAATATTATGCCATTGTGATATGAGAAGCTGCTTGATATGATTTCGATCTTTTTGAATTTGAAGAGACTTTGCCTATGTCCCAGTATATGGTCGATCTTTGAAAATGTCCTATGTGCACTTGAGAAGAATGTGTATTCTGTAGCCTTGGAATGAAATATTCTGATGATCTCAATTAAGTCCATATGATCTAGTAAGTCATTTAGGATTGCTGTTTCTTTTGCTGATTTTTTGTCTAGAGGATTTATCCAGTGATGTCAATGGGGTATTAAAATCCCCTACTATGATTGTATTGTTGATCTCTCCCTCGAACATAACATAGTGTTTATTCTAATTCTCCATAACAATAATGGAGTAAAGCAATTCAGCTCCCAAAGTGGATGCAGTGAGGAAAATATTGATGAGCCACCCAAATCAACAGATTCAAACAATCTACTTTTTCCACCGGCCATTTAGGTCAAGTTAAAAGTTACAATGTGACAATGGGATACTTGAATATTAAAGTTTGTTCCACATAACCTGCCAATACCAAATTGCCTTTTTAGCTGTTTTGCCATTCAATTGCTAGCTGTGTTCGCATATGATGTGCAGCACACACTCCCTCTTTCCAGGGCCTAGCCTTCTAAATATTTTTGTTCAGCCAATATCAAAACTAGACTCCCCTCTCCTGTGTCTACTGACAATGCCTATTCTCTCTGTTCTTTAAGGTTACCAAGAACTAATTTGTGGTCATATTCAATGCAGTATATTTCTTATATTTAGACAGAACTGACCGTGAACCCAGAACATACTGACCTAGATCTAGTTTTCCTTGAATTCTAAACAAAACAGAAACAATAAAACAATGGTGTTCAACAGAAATAAATATAAATTTCTAAGTTCAAATAACATCAAAAGTAAAACTAATAAATACCACTCTTCTAGAATCCCTTTTTTCTTTGACTACAGGGAAGCACAGAATAAGCTGTTAATCAGTTTCCCTAATATCACTATTACCTTATCTCTCTGGAGGTTTTTGTTTTTGCTTGGTTTTATATCATTTTAATTTTTTATATTATTTAACCCCAAATACAGTTTTAAAATGTGTCTTGATTTTATGATTCTACCCACTTTATTCTAACTGTAATGCATGTTTATAAATGGGTAAATACAACAGAATATTAATAATAAAATATAGAACTCTAATAACTTGAGTTGGCAACCACACTCTATGTAAAAATCATAGTTAAGTGTTGATGGCAAGTTGATGTAAACCAAAGTGTGTCTAATTCATAAAAATAAATATAAATGTGAATACGATGTATAGATCATAAGTAATACTTTCCTTATACTCTCTGCTGATTGGATCATATTGATAAGATTGAGTTTGTTTCTGAAAACTATATAATAAGAACATTAACTATTGGGATACATTTTTACACTCAGAGCAGTGATATAAGGTTACAGGGCTTCCTTGAAAATCCTTAAAGTCCTATTGACAACTTCCCTACCTAAAACACCAAGAGAGTCCTTCATCTAAAATCAGTTAGATTCAGAAGGCACCCAGGAAAATCCAATGATTCTTAAGTACACAGTAGAGCGTCAGCCAGTGTGCATCATGCCTCTTCATGCATCAACCTTCTTGCTTCTTTGAATTTGTCAGACATAATGGGGTTAATAATGTTTGTAAAATATTCTAAAAATTTTAAACACAAAGTTTGCATGTAGCAGAGCAGCAAACGCATGAATACCAGGTTGAAGTGACCATCTCTGAGCTAGGGTACTATGTAAGTGCAGAAGAGCTGATAAATTTTACTCTGGGGAAAGCTGTGATAAAAACCTCTGGAGTTTGGAACCTGTGAATAGCAGGTTTCTTTGTTTGTTGTTGGTTTTCACAATTGTGAACAATAAGAGCAATAACTAAAACACAGGGAGCATTCAATCTGTGGCAGACACTATTCCCACTTTGTAATTTTTAACTCATTTTAACCTGTATAACAACTCTAGTTAGATCCTATTATTATTATTATTATTATCTTTTTGCAGTTGAGGAAACTGAAGCATAAATACACAAAACAACTAGCTCAAGATCATACAGCTTGTTAATGGCAAAGCTGGTGTTTGATCAAAGACATCAGGCTCCAAAGATGCTGTACTAAACCGATGGTGACGATACTTTTCTTAAAAATGTAGTGGAACAGGTCACCATGTCCATCCATGTGCGTGGAACAAGAAAACTATAGTACAGAGGTGGTTAATGTCGTTAAACAAGCATAAACATTAAAATAAGCTGAAGTAGAGGCATCTTCTTTAGCTGTATTTGGTTACAGTTTCAGCTTATCCATAAAGATGAACACTATTCAAGTGAGAAGTGAGTAGTTTGTTGGTATTATGTAGTTATAACCAATTTAACTACATAGTTTCTCATTCTAGGGTGTTAATTCACTTATTCTCAAGTAAACCTTTCATTGTCATCATAAAACCCATATTAATGAAACTTTATCTGGTATTGTAACAGATGATCAGACAAAGCTTGACCATAAAATATTATGTTCTCATCTGTAGTGAGCAACACTTAGCCTCCTTTTCCTCAACCTCCTCCTCCTCCTCCTCCTCCTCCTCCTCCTCCTCCTCATTCTTCTTCCTCCTCTCTCTCTCTCTCTCTCTCTCTCTCTCTCTCTCTCTCTCTCTCTCTCTCTCCCCCTCTCTCTCTCCTTCTCCTTGTCATCTAGCAGAAGAATGACAAAGGGAATAAGAAAATTTGCCAAGTTGAATTACCCCCCCCAAAAAAAAAATGGACTGAATTCCAGTTATATTTTTCCAAAGTTTATTGAGCATCCAGTGTTTTCTAGGCAATGCTCTCTTGATTTCCTAGTTCAAACCCAGAGCCTTATTTGCATCAGCAAAGGCACTATAGCTCTGCTGCAGAATTCCACCAGGTTTGAAAAGACATGGCAGCCAGACCAATATTCATGTCTATACAAAGCACAACATACACCAGGTAAGTCTGAAAAGAAATAACTTAAAAGTAGATTGCTAAGCATATAAAAGAGAGTGAGAGCTGGAATTTATAGAATAGAAAGAGTAAGTCACCTCACCCGGCTGTTTCCTTGGTTTTCCTTTCTTCCTTCTACAAAAGATTACTTGTTCCTTGGGGATTTTCAATTAAACAGGAACCTGAACACATTAACCTTTTCTATTTATAATACAGTCATCAGATCAGCTTTAGCATGTCTTTGAATTCCAGGGCTGAGCTCTGAATCAGGTTACCATAATATCAAGCATACACTGAGCAAAGTCTTCAGGTGAGACTTGGGGAGCCTACACTAGGGTGCATAAATAAAATTAAAAAAACTTATTTAATAAAGGGTCTCTTAAAAGTGCAATTTGGAGTTGGAGAAAAGTTTCAGAACCATGCCTTTAATTAGCTCCTCTCTAATAAATTAAATTAAATATATTTTAATTGGCTTTTTAAAATTAAATATATTGAGGTAACATTGGTCAATATGAACATATAGGTTTCAGGTGTGGGTTTTATGTTACCAGATATTTATATTGCATCTGACCCAAAGTCAGATCTTCTCCCATCAACATATATTAAGGCCCTCTTCTCCCACCCCGCCCTTCCCTCTGGCAACCACAACACTGCTGTTGTGTTTTGAGTTTCCATTTTATATCCTTCATATGAATAAAATCATATGGTTCTTAGCTTTTTCTGACTGACTTATTTCACTCTCCTATTTCTATTTTAACTCCGATACACCTGGGCATGGCTTTATGGCTTTATTATTAGACAGTAGTTTCTCATGTATGATATCCATCTGTGAGATAGGAAGGGGAAAAGGTAAGAGACTAGTGTTAATTGAGATGTATGCCAGGCACTCTGTTAAGGGCAAGTGTTTTTAACATTCCTGTTTTTCTAGACGAGACAGTCAAGATCCAGTTACAGGATCTCTTAAGGTCGGCATTGTGAACAGCACAAGTCTTTGATATATGGAACTTCCCTGGACATTGCAGCACATTTGGGGTTTCTGGCCCTGCGTGTTAAGCAGCATTAGTACAGCAGCCGGCACTGGCTGATGAAATGACCTCTTTGCCTATGTCTGCTGAAGCCCTTTTCTTACTTTCCTGGATTAGCATGGGCAAAGTTGCCAGCTCTGTCATGCTAAGGCCTAGTTCAGAGTCGGCAATTTCAGTGTGTGTGTGTGTGTGTGTGTGTGTTATGGGTAAGGGATTGTGAGTGTGGGAAGTGAGTGGCGAAGGAAGATAAAGAAAGAAAGATCTGGACAGGAGAGTGGGAAGGAGGTTGAGTATGATTCTGGAAAGTGGGGCAGGATTCAGTGACAGTGTCCGTTTGGGCCCAAGATACCAAGCCAATAATAGAATTCAAGAGGTTTATTGGTGAGATGCCTATAAGTAGAGCAGAAAGAATGAGGGAAGGCAGGGAGAGCCTCAGACCTGGATGCAAGTCTTCACTCCTGGAAAGGAAGAGGGAAATGTGTAGGACTGAGGAGAAAGAGCCTCAGACAGCAGAGCAATTCTGAGAAGTCTCAGCTAAGCAGGCAGTGGCCCAGAGCAGAGTAGCCAGTAGAGGAGTCTCATGTCAGACTTGGCTCTGTTCACATTCTCCCCACTGTGCTCAGCCATGGCTGGGAGCAACCAGAAAGCAAATCCCAGAGGTTCAGCGCTGAGCACTGCCAGCAAACTACACTGCTCCTACCAGGCTCTCTCTTGATGAGGATCTGAGCAGGCACCTCCAATGCCGACTCCCTCCTGCTTCAGAAGGAGGGGCCTCAGAGGCCGAAGGAAGGTGAGGTGACAATGTCTGTGGGCATTGCTGTGGAGATGTTCAAGTGCTCCAGCTCTATAAATAAATGACAGCTGAGGGCAATAAGGGACACTTAGTGGCCACCCCTGTACAAATAGGACTCACAGCCAAGACAGCCCTCTCTGTCAATCTATCCATGCAGGAATGCATGACATGGAGGCAGAAGATGCACTCAGATACCAGGAGGATTTGGGAAGTCTCAGGATGGGGGATGTTGTCCCAAACTAGCTCCTCCATGCATATATTTACCACTACCCAGCATTATTCTGCCTTTTATTAACTGGGTGAGATGAGACTGTCAGCCCAACTTAAGAGCCCCATTCATTTTAAATTCCTTCATTGATGTACTTATAACGAAGCATTCTCCCAAAGTATTTTAGGGAAAGTATGACTAGCAGCAAGGTAACACACATTTTAAGAGTGGAGCCTTCTAGTGAAACTCTCTGTAAACCGCTAATTGCTAGTCTCTAAGCAAAAAGGAGGATCATGAATAATAACAAATCTGAAGCTAAAACACTGGCTACCTGTGAGCAGGGGCAGGAGTAAGTGGAATAATTACAGAAGAAATGCTGGCTAGAAGAATGGACCCAAAGATGTGCATCACATTTTTGCTGAAATCCAATAATACCAGAGAGTATGCCTTAGAAGTGTGGCTTAAAGCAATGGTTCTCCAAGTGTGGTCCCCTGACCAGTAGCACCTGCAGCATCTGAAAACTTGTTAGAAATGAAAAATCTTGGGACCTAGCCCAGATTCAGAGATTCTGGGAAGGAGGGGAAGGGGTGGCAATCTGAATTTGAACAAGCCCTCAAAGCAATTCTAATGTTCACTCCAGTTTGAGAACAACTGGCTTAAATAATGTTTTCACAGTAATTTTCATAACTTGACACCCCTGCCTGTGTGAATATTGGTCTTTGAGCTACCTTTTACTTCTAGTTGCATGTATCCCACACTCTCCTTCCCTGAATTTTACTCCCATCTACACAAACATAATACACATTCAGGGAACGCCCACTTGATATTTAATTTTCCATGTATAGAATATGCATCCAGCTGCCTTCAGAAAAGCTGCATAGGCTCACCTCAATTATCATCACATTCTGAACCTCAACCTAATCCAATAGGCTTCCAAAAGAAGCCCCTTTGTCCAAATGTAAGCCAATCGTATTTGACCTTTCCCCTATGAGTAGACAGATCACACCCACAACTAGAAAGTTTCTTCATATTTTGATGGATACCAGAAGAAGTTTAAGGACTGGTTTTGATTGGGGGTGTTGGGGTGGGGAAGGTGGGTAGTGCTCAATCCATTCATTTAGCACCTGTGTTTTCCTGAGAAGTGAGTATGTGTAAGGTAATCCTTAAAGGAGTATGGCCGCTGAAAAGGACTTGAAACACTGAGCCATCCTTGAGTAACACTTTTCTTATATACAAGAGGCAGGGTGGGGTCCTAACAATTCAAGTTTAATGTATGTCATGCACAGGATAATGTTATACTCATGCACTTTATTTTTTATTCACTTTTTGTTTTCTGTTGGTGTTCTTACTTCAGTTTTTAGTGAAATCTTAACCTCCTCTGGTTGTTGGGTGTGTGTGTGGGGGGGGGCGGGGGGTAGACTTAGTGTAAATAATTGGTTCGTTTTCAAGAAATAGAAAACATTTAGGGGCCAGTGTGGTTGTGACAATAAACTCTGTGAGACACCACAAGTAGATGGTACACCTTACGGAGAATAAGAGTTTCCTTAATCCATTTGTCATGGATAGTTCTTCATGTTCTTCAAGTCTAGGCGATCTAAAAGAAATGGAAATTAGAGTTCAAAATATAATTTTAAGTCATTTACTTGGTTTGCATGAGGCCCATAGCATGTATCAAATCACTCTGAAAAACAACTTTCAATATTGCAAAATTACAGTCATGAATTGTTGGTTGAAATTAGCTTCCTAACTTAGCTACAGGAGCATAATTACTCACATCAAGGGAAAGGAGACCAGACACACAAAGAACTTGCTGTGGGGGAAAATGCACCATTGAGCCCTGGTAGACTGAACACTACCGCTAAATGGTTTTGTCAGATCCAATTTTGATGATTATTTAGCAATCTCCTACCCACAGCATCAAAGTTCCCAGGGCATATCCTAAATTGAAGGATATTTGTAATAAAAAGATATAAGCCACCAACTCTCATTTTTACCAAACATTAATAGAAATTGAATTAGAAGCAAATGCCTTGAAGGGCTACTGGCAAAAGCTTTGAATATTGTAACAATGTGAATCTGATAAGAAAAGGAAATGCTCTCTCTTTTAAAATTTTTTTTTGTTATAGTGATAATATAAAAACCACTTTTTTAAAAAAAAAAAAGTTGTGGAAAAAGGCCAAAAAGGAAAAAAATCCCCGCATTTTAAAACATCTAGAAAGAATGGAATCTATTTTTCTTCACTTTGCGAAGAGCGCACAGATATGAAAGGCAGCCACCATGATTAAAAGCTGCACAGCTATCTCAAAGCACAATAGATATTCTGACTCCAAATGCCCTTTTCATTATTCAAATGAAATGCGACTTCATTTCCCCACACACTTGAAATTGTGTTAGCTGAGAGTTCAAACATGTAAATGAAGCCAGGCACTCAAAAGAATACCTCTCCCCTCTCTGTCCAAAGGCCACATGAGGACAGCAGCTTGTGCCAAGTGAACACGTGGGAGGCGGAGAAGGGGATGGTGGATTATTAACTTTTTACCTAACCACTTTTGGATTTAGGTTAGTTCTGTGGCCAATCTTGTAGAGTTAAAGCTGGTCCTAGGTCACATTGAACCAGATAGCATTTCAGGAAGACTGCCATTCCGATTGACATCCCTCCAGGACCAGTGCCACGGTCCTCAGATGCCCCACTATTTTATCTAAATACATTCCCCATGATGTTTGCAGAGGTGCAGCAGAAAGATCACTGGGCTGGGCATTTTGAGAATTGAGTCACAAGTCTAGTTCACATTTTCCTTAGTCTCGCAACCAAAAAGGACCTCACTAGGCAAATGCTCTATTTTCCTTATTTGGGTAAGCAATGTCAAGTGGTCATCTCTCCCTCCTGCTCCCTTGCCTTATTTCTCAATGCAAAGGGAGTTTGGGATGAGGAGCAGGTAGAGTTAAGGATGCATGGTAGAGGCTTTGAAAGAAATATTTTGGCATCATACGTGATAAGGGTGACTTGTACCCTCTACAAGCCTACAAGGCCATGCATACCTGACTCCTCCTTCCTCTCTCCCGCTGCTTTCCCCCAGGCTTGCTGTTAATAGAGCATCCTTGTTCCTTTCCCTTGATATTGTCAAGATCATTTTAATATCAGTATTTTTATACTTACTTGAATACTGTGCCTGGAATGTTCCTTGCTCAAATATTTATGTAGTTGGATTGTCCCATTGTTCAGGTCTGGACTTTGATTGCAACTTCTAAGAGAATCTTATCTGATCCACTCATCTAAAGTAACATCTCCACACACATACACACCCTCTCTGGCCTATTATCCTCTATTACATTTTCAACAGTATCTCAAATTCCCTAATTTTATTTTGAGTATTTATTTGGTTGTTTGACTTTTTTGTCAATTGTCTGGGTCTCCGCAATCACACTAGAAAAAAGCATCATTTCAGAGGGATTATGTTTATTTTGTTCAATGCTTTATCCCCAGAGCCCAGAACAGTATACTGGTGCTATCTCCCTCATGACTGAATTCTCTGTATTACCTTTTATTCAATTGTTAAAAATAGGTACATAAAAAAATGAATTCTTAGAAGCATTAAACATAATCTTTACCTCTGGTTTGCTTATAATTAAGTTGAGGAGACTTGTATTAAACAAACAGAAAGTTTAATAGGAAATGACAAGATTTTAAGAAAAACAAAGTCAGAGAGACATCACAGTGCCTAATGAGAGAGTTGAGCTACAGTCGTCTTCTTTTTTTTTTTTTTCTAGGATCAAAAGACCACTAGAGAACTTTGTTCCCTTGATTTATTTTTATAGCAAATGGAAAATACATTAAAAAATTCTTTTCCTAAGATTGAATTTCTTCACATGTCTTTAAACTTTTTCTTTTGCTTCTGCAGTGGCCCTTAGCTTGTTATCTTTTAAAGTGAAAGCACTAATGATAGTTGATATTCTTGATGCCATTTTAAAGATATTTGAAATCACAGGATTCATACTGCTTTCCTTTGGCCACATGAAGCATTTATTTGTTTGAGTCTATTCTTCATTAGCCTGAGTAACCAACATTTGGCACCGTACATGAAAATGTCCAGGGCTCACTCAAAAAAATTGTATTTTTTGTTGTTGTTGTTGTTTTAGTTTTTTTGTTGTTGTTTTGCTTTTTAGAAACCAGAAGTAATCTCAGGGGTATATCGTTCTCTCTGAAAATTCTAACCATGCATTGGGCACTTTCCACACATTTCTACATGAGAGAAACACTTAACATTTCTACCACTGTGGAAGTTCTAAGACGTTCTGTATTCATAGGCAGACATTCTGTAACCCAAGATGTTCAAATTTTGTCCACAGCTGATTAGTAGAGACCAATATAACCTCAGTACTAGGGTTCGTAAGGCAGTTGGCCTCATCTAAACATTCTGAGCCTCCTGTTTGTGTTCTCTAATATCAAATGATGATCCTTGCTTTCTTCCTGTGATTTCAACTATCTTTAAAATGGCATCAAGAATATCAACTATCATTAGTGCTTTCACTTTAAAAGATAACAAGCTAAGGGCCATTGCAGAAGCAAAAGAAAAAGGTTAAAGACGTGTGAAGAAATTCAAGTGTGTCTGCATGTGAGTCACAACTATCTGAGGAGGTCTACTTACTCCAAGGTTCAAAAATTTTGGTGAATTCAAAAGATGAAAAGTGACTATTTTAGAGATGTATAGTAATTGTGTCTAGTTCTGCTAATGAGACATAATTGGGCATGGTGGTGGTGGAGGTAATTATTCTCTTTGAGAATCAAAAGTTCTTGGCTACCCAGAGGTAAGGTCTAGAGCAGTGATGGTGAACCTTTTGAGCTCAGCGTGTCAGCATTTTGAAAAACCCTAACTTAACTCTGGTGCTGTGTCACATATAGAAATTTTTTGATCTTTGCAACCATAGTAAAACAAAGACTTATATTTTTGATATTTATTTTATATATTTAAATGCCATTTAACAAAGAAAAATCAACCAAAAAAATGAGTTCGCGTGTCACCTCTGACACGCGTGTCATAGGTTTGCCATCACTGGTCTAGAGCCTGTACTAGGGGAGAGATTTTGAGAGAAAGAAGCCTGAATAATGCTCTACAAAACAGTTCACTTTGTAAATTATGTAATTTTCTAACCACAATTCTGTACACCTAACACTAATATCGAATGCCAACTTTAATTGAATTATAAGATAAAACAAGGAGTTTTCATAAAAAGAAAACATAAAATGCTGCTTCTACTGGGGAGAGGATAACCCATGAATTATCTTTTTCCAGTGGGATCTAAAGAGAGGAAATTTTATTTTTATTTTTTCTCACTTTAGAAATAAATGTGAAAGCAGAGACTAAAAATAATGAAATAGATAAAATGCTAGAAAGGCAATAGAAGAAAAACTAGTTCTTTAGAAATCTATGTGAGCATAGATTTTTGTCTAATGAACTCTAGGAGCAATTCTATCTGGTATTGAGTTTTAAGTTAATTTTTTTTTGTTCTTTCTCTTTTAGTAAATCTATCTTTTGCTACCAAGACTTCAGTAAAATCAATGATACTGTCCTGGCCAGTGTTGTTCAGTGGTTAGAACATTGGCCTGCACACAGAAGGGTCTCAGGTTCCTTTCTGGGCATGTATCTGTGTTATAGGTTTAGTCCCCAGCCCAGGTTGGCGGGTACATGAGGGAGGCAACCAATCGATGTGTATGTGTCACATCTATGTTTCTATGTCTCTTTGATAAATATCCTCTGTAGAGGATTAAAAACAAAATAATAATAAGATACTAAATGTTTGAAGTAGTAGTGGAGAGACTTCAGTAGCAGGCAGAAGCCATGAGTCAGTAAGAGGCAACTCAGTCCAGCCTAGAACATGAGAGGATCATGTGACAGACTCTTAGGTAGTATCTGGATGTGGAAAGCTTCCCTAGAGAGGAAACTCCATGTTCTGCAACCACAACATGGAGTTAAAGCAAAGGCTAATCGCAAGAAGTGAGGCAACTTGGAGAAACTCAGTTTATATGTGCAAAAGTGCTCCAAATACTTTATTCCAGGGGTATTTTAAAGATTGTCAATACTTCAAAGATGGATTTAAGGGCCCCTAGCGCTGTATCCACATGGTCATGATTTTTAGTAAAATTTGTATGGTATTTTAACTACATTTGGCTAAGGCCACCATCCTTCCACTTTGATTTCACCTCCCATCCTACTCATTGTAGGGTGAACATGGTGGGTAGAATGGGCATCTTTAGGACCAAGGGAAAATTGCATTGTGATATTACTGCAATATGGGAAAGCATAATGAAACAATAACAAAAAAAGGAGAAATTAGAAATATCTTAAAGATATTACTGTAGACCAGAGGCCTGGTGCATGCGATTTGTGCACTGGAGACGGGGCTCCCTCAGCCAGGCCTGAGTCCTCTCGCAGTCTGGGACCCCTTGGAGTATGTCTGACATCCCACCGCTGCGCTAGTCAGCGCTCTTCTGGCTGAGTGGCACTCTCCCTGTGGGAGCACACTGACCACCAGGGTGCAGCTCCTGCGTTGAGTGTCTGCCCCCTGGTGGTCAGTGCATGTCATAGCGACCAGTTGTCCCAATATTTGGTCAATTTGCATATTATGCTTTTATTATATAGGATGCTGTGGAACCCCCTCACATCTCCCCAGACCTTAATATTGCAGTGCTTAATGCTGACATCCAACTGCCCTTATTTGCATTTTTCTCTGGGATCTCTCATTGGTAGTCAGAAAATACCAACACCCACCCCCTTACCTGACTAATCTAAAAAATGACTGAGAATATGGCATATCCATCCCCCAGCACCCACACCCCTCTTTACTCAGGTTGGATATACTTAAGACACCTATTTACACTGGCTTCCCAAGTTTACAAACTAGTTAAAGCTCAGTAACCCAGGATGGTTACTTGCTTGATAACATTACTTTCATTGTCTCTCTATGCTTCCCAATCTTACTTGCCCACTTCTTACTGATAGTTCTAGGAATCATTTCCAAAATTAAACTGCTTACACTGAAATCCTTATTTCAAATCCCCTTCTGAGAGAAACAAAACTGAGATGAGTACTTTCTTTTGTCATCTTTATATTATGTTTAAGCTGAAAAAAAATCAGGTAAAACATGGAATATGAAGCAGAAGTTGTAAAGATGATCAATAAAATCAATAAAAATTATTCTTACATAGAGAAGTAAGTTGTAACAAAAAATATATTTTTTAGATCAGCCCAGAGCAGTATTTCTTAAAGTATTATATTTTCAATAGATATAATAATAGACTTTGGAAGTTTTGGTAATCAAATTAATGAAGATTTAATTTTAAGAACACATTAGAAAAATATTAGTTTTCTGCTGATCTGACACAGAACACTAACACAAGACTAGGAATAACAACCACTATGAGGGCATGGGTGTCGCATGGGTTAATGAGCATCACCAATTCAAAATGTGTTTATGATGAGCCATTGCACAAGAAAACTTGAAATGCCCAGACATTTTTCACCTCCTCGATGGGAGAAACAATCCGCTATCAGCTCTGAGCATCCCCACGTATTCCTGCTGGGCACAGCATGAATGCAAGACGCTGACAATGCTTTATCTGTCTGGGCCATTTCTCTGGGTTGTATTTGCAGTGAGCAAACTTGAAGAATGAGGTAATGTCTCCCATTGGACAAATAGCATGCTTCCTTGCATGTACTATAGAACAGGTGAGTCTCTTGAGCTTTGTGTGACCCTGTGGAAGGGATAGGGATCCTGCCCAAACCTGTACAAACCTGCATTAATCTCTAGCCACTGCTTTTGCTGTGAGTGATAAAGTGTTCTGCCTTTAGTCTCCGACCACCGTAAGGTCTTTATCACAAGTAGTCAGCTCCGCCACTGCAGCACTAAGGTGGCCACACATACATGCAAATGAGTGGGTGTGGCTGTATCCCAATCAAACTAATCATGGACACAGAAATTTTAATGCACCACACAATATTTTTCTTTTAATGTTTTTAACCATTTAAAAATGCAAAAATTATTTTTAGTTTGCAGGTCATAATTTGTGGATTCCTACTTAAGACCTAAAAAGTAACTAAATGAGCTAGACTAATATGTTCACTGAATAGGAGAAACAGAAAATTACAATGATGCAGAGAAGAAATATGAATGCAGTAAAGAGAAGGAACAAAAGGAAGTGTTTCATTCTCTAAATGCATGTTTTGAAAGCTGGGAGACTGCATGCGCAGGACTTGTATGTTCCCAGCATACATGTCATTTCTCTGATTCTCAGGAAGACTGCAATGAAAACAGGTCAGATTCATATCACCTCATCTTTCCCATGGTTGTCACTCACTGTTGGACTGAGAGCGGTAAGATGAGCTCTGTTGTGGGTATTATGAGAAATAGATGAGTATTGTGGTGACTGGGTGACATATTGCCTCAACTGCCCCTCTTTACTGCCAAAGAGGTTTAAAGGTGTCGTGACTAGGAAGCAGAAAGGCGCTCCTCTACATTCTATATATCAAAGGATCTCCTTATGTACCAATGAACAGTACAGTACAGAAGAACTCATGACCTTTGATCTGGGTTAACGTGCCAGTTCTAGTATGATTTCCTATAAGGTAGCTAACCTCTCTGACTTTCATTGTCCAATCTAAAAGATGGGAATAAGAGTAACATCTACTTCACTAGACTGGTGTGAAGATTAATGATATGACATATAAACTGCACTCATTTTCTCCCCACTTCAGGTATTTTCCCTAAAGGAAAATCTTCCTCATTTGCTTCAGGTCTGGTCCTCATTCGAGTTTTCTTTGTTCTATCCAGTCACCTGTGTACCATGCACTGTGTCAGGTACTGGAATTACACAGATGTACAGCACTGTCCCTTCTCTCACATAGCTCATTTCTTGCAGATGGGGCAAGAGATGATGGGGGAGAAAAGGGCAGGAAGGCATATTCGTAACTTACTGCCAGTATAGTAATGGTATAATAGATATATCTGGGGAACAAAAAAGATGGGGGGTGAGATAAAAATTAAAGAGAAAGTGGAAAATAAGAAAAACATTTCCTCCCTAACCGGTTTGGCTCAGTGAATAGAGCGTCGGTTTGCAGACTCAAGGGTCACAGGTTCGATTCCAGCCAAGGGCATGGACCTTGGTTGCAGGCACATACCCAGTAGGGAGTGTGCAGGAGGCAGCTGATTGATGTTCCTCTCTCATCGATGTTTCTAACTCTCTATCCCTCTCTCTTCCTCTCTGTAAAAAAATCAATAAAATATATTTTTTTAAAAAAAAGAAAAACATTTCCTACAATGTCCAAGTATTCGACCAAGATCTTTAGGTATGTATTAGAGGCCCGGTGCATGAAATTTGTGCATGGGTAGGGTCCCTAGGCCTGGTCTGCAATCAGGGCCAATCTATGGAGTGACTGGCAGGGTGATCAGGGGTGCCCCCTGCTGGCACCTGCCTTGGCTAGCCTGGGGCCTATGGGTTGGGGGCAGTGTTGAGCATCTGCCCCCTGGTGGTCTGTGTGCATCATAGAGACCAGTCAATTTGCATATTAGGCTTTTGTTATAAAGGATATGTCAGCTCACCTAAATATTAGATAAGACACCAAAGGATCTTCAACTTTTCTGAAGTATGTTAAGCTTGAATTAAACCTTGAAAAAGTGCTAGGAATGTGCTGGCTGGAGGACAGGAGTTCTCAGGTTTTGCGCTAACTCCAGAGTAGCACAGGCAACTAGCGATCACCCTTTGTCTGCGGGGGAGAGTTAAATGCAATGTTCAAAATGTACAAAAAATCCTTAAGAATAACACAAGAAGTCCTGGCCAGGTGGCTCACTTGATTGGAGTGTTGTCCTATATACCAGAAGTTTGCATGTTCAATTCCCAATAAGAGCACATACTAGGATGTGGGATTGATCCCTGGTCAGGGTGAGTATGGGGAGTAACCAATTGATGTTTCTCTCACACATCCATGTTCCTCTATCTATCTATCTATCTATCTATCTATCTATCTATCTATCTATCTATCTATATCTCTCTCTTACCTTTCCTATATCTCTAAATATTAATAAAACCATATCTTCGGTGGAGGATTAAAAAAACAATACCACAAGGAACATCTCTTGCAATCATCCAATTTAAGAAATACATTTTGCCAACAAAGTTAAATCCTTCTTAGTTGCACAGAGGTTCTCAAACTTGGCTCTAGCTCCCCATGGGCTCTCCAAACATGTCCAGTGGCTGCAGTGGTAGGAGGGGAATCGAGAGAACAGGGCTCAAGATCCCTCACCTTCATTTCAGCTCTGCTTTATAGATACATTTTCAAGTTCTGCAGCTAACAGAAGCTTTCAAAGTATCCTTTTAGCCAAATACTATGCAAGGCTATTTTTAAAAGATGACAAAATCTTCTTCTCTAGAGGGTATTAAAGATAACACAGAAATCCTGGTGCCCTGGGATATTTTGTATGTGGAGCAGTCGTGAGTCAGGGCTTTGCTCTGAAAGATCCTTTCATTCCTTTCTCCTTATATTAATCTTGTTACTAAATTCCTAGGAGTGGATGCCCTTCTGTTTGCTATGAGAGCAGGCAAACTAAAGTGTCAGAAACACTGAAATTCCTAGTCTTATGCTTGATATTAAAAAAGAGAAACATGTTATATAGGATTGGTAAGAGACATTGTACAGTGGAATCATGCCTACATAATAAAAAAGTTGTTAAATAGATCACTCAAGCACCCTTCAAGTACTTTTTGTTTATATTAAGTCTTAATTATCTAGTAGCTATTACTAGTCAGCATAATTTTTGGCTACATTTGGTTGATTATAAATCTTTGTGTTGATGAACCTAATTTTTAAAAAAATTAACTCTAAGACAAAAGTACCTTATTTTGCCTTTGAACCAAAGGGTATAGACATAGTCATTGTTCAAGTGATGTATCTTTAGTATTTAACACTAGGGGCCCAGTGCACCAATTTGTGCACCTTGAAAGGAACTGTGGGCCGCGAGGCTGCAGTGGGCACAGGGGTGGGTCTTGGCCCCTCCTCCACAACCCTCCCTGGCCCCTCCCTCTGCGGCCCCAGTCCCCTGTCTGCCAGCAGCCCCATTCCCACCACCGCCCCTTCCATGTTCTGACGGCACTGGCCTTGGTTGCACCATTGATGGTGCGAAGTGATTGGGGCCAGCGCCAGCAGCGGGTGTGAGTGGCAGCTGCTGCCCCATTCACCCCTTAGGAGCAGGGACAGATGGAGAAGCCCTCAGGGGCAATCAGGGCCAGCAGCCTCTTGCACCCACTGATGGTGCCAAAAGATTGGGACCAGAGCCAGGTGGCGGCAGCTAGTGGGTGCGGAGGCTCCAGTGATGGCAGAGGGTGAGAGTGGCGGCTCCAGCACTGGCTGTGGGTGCAAGAGGCAGCTGCCGGCCTCAATCGCCCCTCAGGAGCAGGGGGAGGTGGAAAAGCCCTGAAGGATGATCAGGGCCAACAGCTGCCACTCATACCCGCTGATGGCGCTGAGTGATCATGGCCAGGGCCAGTGCCAGGTGCCAGTAGCAAGTGTGAGTGGTAGCTCTGGCACCAGCAGTGGGTGTGAGCGGGGTTGGCGCTGGCAGCAGGTGCAAGTGCCAGGTGGGACCACGGTACGTGGGAGCAAAGAATTTTCAGTAACCACCAGAGGCTCACCCCGATGACAGCAACCAGTGCCCCACCTTGGTTTGGCAGCCCTGCTCACCTGCTCCACCATCCCGCCATGGCCGATGCCTGCCATGTTCCATGCTCTGCTGCCTACTGCTATCACCCACCATGTTCCGCATGCACCCCCCGGTGGTCAGCTCATGTCATAGTGACCAGTTGTTTGGTTGTTCTGTCTATTTGCATATTAGTCTTTTATTATATAGGACTAGTGGCCCGGTGCATGAAATTCGTGCTCAAGGATGGGGTGTCCCTCAGCCCGGCCTGCACCCTCTCCAATCTGGGACCCCTTGGGGGATGTCCGACTGCCGATTGTGAGTCAGACATCCTTCTCGCAATCCAGGACTGCTGGCTCCTAACTGCTTGCCTGCCTGCCTGCCTGATCACCCCTAACCACTCTGCCTGCCGGCCTTCTCACCCCCAACTGCCCCCGCTTGCTGGCCTGATCACCCCCAACTGCCCCCCAACCAGCCTGCTCGCCCTCAACTGCCCTCCCCTGTTGGCCTGATTGCCCCTAACCACCTCTGCCTCGGCCGTGCCACCATGGCTTTGTCCGGAAGGTCTCCTGGAAGATCTTTCGGTCTAATTAGCATATTACCCTTTTATTAGCATAGATTGAAAAGGACATATAATAAATGAAGGTGTTACTTGCAATGGAGTTCCCCTGTTAAAGGTGCACACCCATCAGCCTCATTTTTCTTAGGCAGGGAGTATAGGAGTTCACAAGGGAGAAACTGTCTGCAGGAGCCATTGTGGAAACTATTTTAAGTCATTAATTAGAAGTGATGTTTGGCCTTCTAGTGAACCAAGGAAGAACCCAGCTTCTACAAAATTAGCACAGGGAAGGGATGTTTGCCAAAGGCATGACCACTCTAGGTCTTGAATATGTCAGCAGGATCTTCAGTCTCTCAAAAGTTTATGTGAATTATTTCAGGTCATTTGTCCTGATTTTTTAAAAATTTTATTTATTTAAAAATTTTTCTCAACTAAAATTTATATTTAATGTTATTTTGTATCAGTTTAATAGTGGTAAGCAATGATATACTTTACAAAGTGTCCCCCTGATATTCCCAGCACCCACCTGGCATCATACATAGCTATTACACTATTATTGACTGTAGTCCCTATGCTGTAATTTACATCCCCATGGCTATTTTGTAAGTACCAATTTGTACTTCTCAATCCCTTTACCTCTTTCACCCAGTCCCTCAAATCCCTCTCATCTGGCAACCATGAGTCTGTTCTCTGTGTCTATGACTCTGTTTCTGTTTTACTTATTCGTTTATATTTTTCTTTAGATTTTACATATAAATTAAACCACATGGTATTTTCTTTCCCTGTCATTTGTCTTGATTTTTATTCCAGAATATATGTTACCCATATCCATAGGAAGTCAACACTAGGGATAACTAATATATTTCCCAACAGCACTTATCAATTTATTTTGGATATTATGACCTGCTTAAATATAGATTTTAGAGCTAGAAAACTCTTGACTTTATGTTTATTAATGAGCTTGAAAGGTTTAGGTTTACTTAATTACTCTCATCCATGGTTTCTCATTTGTAAAACAGTCTTAAATACCTTTTTCATAAGCCTGTGGAAATAATCAAATGAGATAAGATGTGAAATATGCCTAACTCATAGTAAAAACTTAAGCAAGTTAGTTAGCAATCTGTATGCAGTTTCTTTACCTCTAAAAAATAAAAATGAAAGGATATTGGTGCCTAGGTTATAAAGGTGTTGTGAAAATCAGATTAGTACATATGCATACACATACATATACATATACATATACATATACATATACATATACATATACAAGTACATGTATATCTGTGGATTCTCCAAATATGGATAAAGTATAATATCCCATACACATAAATTTGTCATATTGTAGGGGATCAATAATGGTATTATTTTGTAGTAATATTGTTATTGACACGCCATACAAAAAATTATCTTAGTAGTAGTAATAGTAGTAGTCATAGTCATTGTCATCTTGACCTAAGAAAAAAAATATTGAGATTGTACTTCCAGGTCAACCACCAACTACTTTTTGGATCTGCATTCATTTACAGCTTCCTAAATGTTACTTACCTACAGACAAGTGAAAGTAGGTCTTGAGTTCCCTATTGCCACTTATTTAACATACTAGTGGCCCAGTGCAAGAAATTCATGCACATTAAAAGGGAATTAATTAGAGGAAATATTGTAATATTGCTATATGCCCCTACTCTATAATAGAAATGTCAGAGATAAAAAAAAATAGTAAAATGTATATGAAAATCTCCCTCCTGTCAGAGTCAGAGTCAAGTCCCCGCCCACCTGTGTGTGCCTTGAAATCACGCCAGACCAAGACCTGGCCGGTGCCACCCCCATTGGGCAAGACCCAGACCTTGCCAGCCCCACCCCTTCAAGTGCCACCAGGCGGGGGGGCGCGGCCTCAAATCCCCCTCCCCGACATGGTGCCACGCAGCCTCAGGTACCTGTGGATCGGTCTTACAGTGTCATGGTGTTATGGCATCACAGTGTGATGACCATTTGCATATTAGCCTTTTATTATGATGATGCCTTTAACTGTGGTAGGTGCTAACAGTATGAAGAAAAATGATTAACTTTCCATTTCTTTAGTGAAGAGTATAATATAGCCAACATATAAATGTACCTATTACAGAGGTTGACACCAGTAGACCTGTGTGTGTGTGTGTGTGTGTGTGTGTGTGTGTGTGTGTGAAATGTGCTCCTGGAGCATAGCAGAAGCAATTTATCTTGACAGGGGTAAGATACAGCTGTGGCTATGTCAAAGGAATATTTTAAAAATATAAAACTATAAAAAAGAGAGCAACTCATAGACTTGTCAAAATTAACGCAGAAAACAATCCTGCCCAGTGAAGCTCTTGCTATGAAAGATAAGTAAGTACTGTTAACATCACAGTCTTACTAGCACAGGCCCCATTACACCTCTTAAAAACTGGGAATAATTCCCAATTCAGAGGATTTAAACATTTACTTTCTAAAGAGAAGTTAACCTTGTAACCCCCAACTATAACCCAGAACTGGCTAGAAATTTATCTACAGACTCTCTCGTGATTATGAGGAAGTTCCTTGATAGTCATAACATATAAGTCAAATTTAGGTTCTCTAGATTCACCATCTTTGGCAAGAAAAAGAAATGTACCCAAAGGCATACAGTTTTTATCAATGAATTCCAAATAAAATGACTTCTATATTTTGAAGTAGATAAAAGCCTGTCTTCTCTTCTCTACTTTCCAAATCTCATTTTGTTTCTTGGACTTTCTTTTTCCTTTCCCACCTCCTATGGCCAACTGTAGGGCCTCCTCGCTACCAGCCTCTGTATGCCACCCCCATGCACTCCTGCCTCCTCCCTCCCTCCCAACACATGCCCTGCCTGGGCCCTTTCACAGTTAAGCTCACTCAGCACTTTTCTCCAGTCTGCTTTACTCAGATGCAATTTCTCCTTGTCTGTCACCTACTAATTAAGTCAAGGGTATATTTGATCCTCAGATCACTTATGCTGCACGCGCTATCCACAGGGACTTGCACTGAGTGAGCACTAGTAGGATGAATTAATGCCGAGATGAATTTCCATCTGTGTCCTCTGGGAGCTTACAATTTAGGAGAGAAAATAAGAAACAAACAATTTAAACAATTTTGGGAATTAGAAAATTAAAACTAAAACTATTAAACTCTTGTGTCTCTAAGGTTCTTATGAGAGAAGAGAGACGATTGTTTAGTACTTAAGAGGCTTCTCCCATTAAAAAACAAAAATCACAACTATGTTGTCAATGATAATTTTTGATTCAATTTAAAACATTATTGAAACATATAATGCCTACAAACGAATACCTCTGTATTATTTTAGCTATATCTAATCACCATAAAAATGTTAGGAATGTTAAATTGAAATTCCTAACAGCTATAAACTTTATTGAGTGCTAGCAATATGTTAGCACTTTACTGGAAAATGAAGGAAGGAGGGCTTCTCTTCAGAGTAGAGAAAGTAAGTTATAAACTGCAGGAATCCGGGGACCTATTCGCTGCCTATCTGCATAAGAATAAGAGAAAGCTTTTTTTCATTTGCATAAAGAATGACATCTCTAAGGTCAATCACTCCCCAGGTGCTTAGAACTAGACAAAAAAAGAAAAGAAAGGATTGTCCCTTGGAGGGCACAGGAATTTGGTGCATAAGAACAAGTCACTCATAAATTAAGTGCTCCTCAAATATGAAACTGCAGGTGAAAGTAATAAATAGCAGTGTCCTCCTCCATACAACGAGGGTTCTGAGCTGGAAGTTTTCTAATTTTCCATTCAGCTCTGCTGCACTAAGTCTTCTTGAAGGGCGTTATCTCCCTGAAATGGTTGTTACAGACCCTCCAGGCTTTATGAGCTGGGATTAGGAAGCCATCCTATTAAAGTATTCAGGTATTAAGCCAACAGTGTTCATGGGCGAGGTGGAGAGTGGACTGAGTCTGAGGTGGTTGGGGGTCAGGGTCAATAGTCTATGTCCATGTGGAGAGGAAGCAGGCAGGAAGTCAGGAGAAAGCCACCACAGGAACCAAGCTTTGTGGGTGCATTCAAAGAAAATTAAAACCAATTGCAGAGGATCCAAGGGAAGTAGCTTATGGGAGAGTTGATGACATTACAAAGTGCTATGGAATTTGTGCCAACATCATAGATAATGTCACACCAAGGGACCTAGTACAGTGGTCCCCTTATCTATGAAGGATATGTTCCAAGACCCTAGTGGATGCCTGAAACTGCAGATAGTACCAAACCTGATATATACTATGTCTTTTCCTATACAGACATATCTATGATAAAGTTTAATTCATAAGTTAGGCACAATAAGAGATTAACAACAATAACTAATAATAAAATAGTACAATATCACAATATACTATAATAAAAGTATGCAAATGTGCTCTCTCTCTCTCTCTCTATCTATCTCCCTCTGTCTAGTAACCTATCTAATAACAGAGACAGCTAGGTGACTAACAGGCAGGTAGTATACAGCGTGGATATGCTAGACAAAGAAATGATTATGTTTCAGGGGGGTGATGAGCACAGAGCTGGTTGGTGTGATATTTAATGACACTACTCAGAAGGGCAGGCAATATAGATCTTATAAATTGTTATTTCTAGAACTTTCCATTTAATATTTCAGGAATGCTATTTACCACAGAAATCAAAACAGCAGATAAGTGGGGGTAATGTGAGGATTTGAAATAGAGGGACAATTCAGAAACTTTTTCTCCATGGAATTATAACATTAGGCATCCTGTTATTAAATAACTAGAGGCCCGGTGCACAAAAATTTGTGCACTCGGGTGGGTCCCTCAGCCCACCCTGTGCCCTCTCGCAATCTGGGGCCCCTTGGGGGCCCCTTCCCCTGGCTGCTGGCACCAGTTTTCCTCCGGTGCCCGGAACCCAGGCCTTTGCTCTTCGCTGGGAGGGGCCCACACGGTGGGCGAGGGGCTTAGCTCTTTTAAAAATACTTCTGAATGTTTGGTAAATAACCCTGTAGGAATCTACTTTCTGAAACATGCTGGTTGTTAGGGGCTGATTTGGGTAATCAACAAAATGTATGTTAAAATCCTAATCCCCAGAACCTCAGAATGTACCTGTATATGGAGATAAGATCTTCAAAGAGGGGATTACATTAAATTGTGGCAGTTCCAGTGGGACCCTTAGCCCATCTCACTCAAGTCCTTATAAGAAGAGGAATGTTGGGGTCCAGCCCCAGCAGGTCCAGGGGTTCCCAAAGAAGGAATGACACAGAGGCAGCATTCAGGTTATCATTATAGCCAGGTTCTCTTTTTATTGTCCTGTTACATCTATATTTATACTATTTGATCCTATAAACATGCCTCTATAAGCTTTTTTTTTTTTTTTGCATCGGGTCCATTTATTGGGGGGTCAGTCAAAGGGGGAGCTGGCTAGGGTGGGGTAGGGCAGCAGCTTGTCTGGCCCCCGAGAAACCCAACTTAAGTCCAGAGCCTCGAGGGCTTAGAAGCCAAAGTCTTCCTCCACCTTTATCTGCACGGGGGCCAGCTCCGGAGTCAGCGGGACTCCTGCCCAGTGCCCTTCCTATGGCACTCGCCGCCTCTTCCAACTGCTGGGCCCCTCGCCAGGGGCCGGGCTGCTGGCTTCTGTGGGCCCTGGCATCCTCCTGGGTGGGGACAGCCCCTCTTTCTCTGGAGGCTCGTTCTCAGCGTTGCCTGGGTTGGGGGCGTCTCTGCCCTGGCTGCCCTCGTCCTCCAGTAAGATGGTGAACTGGCTGGCCCGGTAGTTGTCACCGTAGGAGTCCAGCACCTTCATGAGGAACCTCCGCTCCTGCTGGAGTCTCCATGTTATCCTCTATATCTGATGGAGCCTGTTCAGGACCCGCTCCTTCCCCTGCTCAATCTCCCTGCAGCGCGATCCAGCGCCTGGTACTTCCTGCGATTGAGTTCCTGTTGGCGCCGCCCTTGCTGGCCTCAGGCTGCCTCCTCCTCTTCGTCTCGCTCCTGGAGGCTGGAGCTGCCCAGACCCCCAGACACGAACTCCACTTCGGTCTCAAGCTCGCTCTCCAGGATGTGACCACCTTTCAGCGGAGGCAGCGCCAGCTCCCAGCCGGGAGGTGCTGAGAACTCCTCAAAGCCCACAGCTGCCATGGACCCCTCTCTCTGCTCCAGCTCCATTTCTCCCTGGCTCCCTACGCAGAACTTCCAACCTTGCAAGCCTCTAGTTTAAAGTGGCTTGCGAAACTACAGCCCATCCGATTTCACAGCCAGGCACCCAGGCCCTGGCCGCTAAGCCTCCTGGGAGTTGTAGTTCTCTATTTCCGGCTTGCCTCCCTCACCCCACCCCCACCCCAGTCCCAACTGAAAGGCCCTGCTGGCTGGTCTAACCCTGTGGCCAGGCATCTGAGTCACCTCGGGTCTTTATTCCTGTCCCGATACCACGCCATCTGACCATGGAGACTCTCCTCTTGCGAGGCCCCTGGGTCTCCTTCTGGGTCTCCTCAGCCCAGGTACTGGATCGCGTGCCCCAGCAGCGATACAGCCCTGGTGCCTGGGTCTCCTTCTGGGGCCTGGCTGTATCGCCCCCGGACCGGATGGCGTGCCCCAGCTGCTGCGACGCAGCCCCGGGCCCTGGGTCTCCTCAGCCTGGGCACCGGATTGCGTGCCCCAGCGGCAAAAACAGCCCCGGCGCCTGGGTCTCCTTCTGGGTCTCCTCAGCCCAGGCACTGGATTTCGTACCACAGCTGCAACTCAGCCCCTGGCCCTGGGTCTCCTTCTGGGGCCTGGCTGCGTCACCCCTGGGGTCCAGATGGTGTCCCCAGGCAGCTATGCAGCCTGGCCTCTGGCCCCGCCTCTGGGTGTTCTCCCATCACTGGTGATCAGTGATCTGAGAAGCCAGGCAGACATCCGCCTCTTCCCTGCCCCACCCAGCTTCTCCCATTACTGGCCCAGGGCCGGCAAAGGCGGCCAGGTTCTCTTATCACAGAAGCCGGCAAAGGAGGCCTGGCTTCTCCGAGCAAAGGCAGCTCGGTTCTCTGACTCTTGGCTGCCGCCTGGGTTTCCGATTGCCGTCAGCGGCAGGCAGCTTCTTCCCTCCTTCCCCTTTCGCCTCCCAGCATTGCGCCTATGTTGGCAGTTAACTGCCAATCTTAGTTGGCAGTTAATTTGCATATAGCCCTGATTAGCCAATGAAAAGGGTATCATCGTACGCCAATTACCATTTTTCTCTTTTATTATATAGGATAATTTTCAAAAACATATTAAAACCATGACCTTGTTACAGAAATAAAAATGAATATGCATTAAATATTTTATATAACTCATTATTAATGAGAAAACTCATAAGATATTGTAACCAGTTCAACAGACATATTTATAGGTCCATGATGTTAAAAATGAATGTTCAAATGATAGCAAACCGGCCTCTTCCACCATGAAGAAGGAAAGTCAATTGATAGAATCTGCATGTCTGTAGGCAAGGATTATTTTTATTGTTATCAGCTACTATTCACAGAGTTATAAAATAACTCAAAGACAACGAAAGACGAGAGTCAGGCAATCGGAAAGCTGCGATCTTAACAATTCATAGTTTCTTTTGAAGCATGATTTTTTCCCTCTATGCAGCTCTGCATATTTTTAATGTAGGCTTATGTTTATAATGCTGGAATCTCCTCTGAAAAGCCTTGATTTCAATGATCAATTCACGGACCTAGGATTTCGTTGGAGAATTTACAGTGCCAGGACAAGAACAGCTAACAGTTTGTAATGACTAAGTTCTCTATTTATGGTATAAATAAATGTCAAAGATTTCCAGGGAGTTGTTTTGATAGTAAAACAGAGGAGTAAAAATTATGGTAGATGGTCAATCAGAAATGGAGAAATAGGGCAAAGGGAGGAGAGGTAGTAAATAAAGGGAAGAGCAACTATGATGATTTTATGAAAACGTAACATCTAATCTGAGATTGAAAGGGTGGAAATCAGAAAGGTGAGTGGCCTTTCAGCAGATGGACCAATGGGGGAATTTCTAGTGCCGGTCAAGGAATGGAAAGACATGACCTGAAAATAGGTCTTTTGTTTGTTTGTTTGTTTATTTTAACAAACCATCTTCAGATCAGAGTCATTTCTATTTATAATTGAATTGGTATCCTCTCTACTTTATAGGACTTTATGTTTTCATTTTTTAAGACTTTATTTTTTAGAGCACTTGTAGCTTTATGAAAATGTACAGAGACTTCCCATATAGTCCCTATCTCTACACATGAATAGCCTCCCCCATTATCGATCACTCACCAGAGCAGTGTATTTGTTACTAAGGATGAGCCCACATTGACACATCATAATCACTCAAAGTCCATCGTTTACCTCAGGGTTCTCTGTGGATGTTGTAGACCCTGTGGGTTTGGGAAAATGTATAGTGATATATCCATCATTGCAGTATCATATGGAGTATTTTCACGGCCTAAAAATTATCTGTGTTCTACCTATTCATCTCCCTCCACTAACCCCCAATAATTACAGATTTTTTTCTTGCCTCCACAGTCTTGCCTTTTTCAGAATATCATGTAGTTGCAATCACACAGGATGTAGCCAGCCTTTGTAGACTGGCTTCTTTCAGTTAATAATATGCATTTACGGTTCCTCCGTGTCTTTTCATGACTTGGGAGCTCATTTCTTTTTAGTGCTGAACATACTTCATTGTCTGATTATATGTACCACATTTTATTTATCTATTCATCTAATAAGGATTTTTTGGTTGCTTACAATGTTTGGCAATTACGAATAAAGCTACTCTAAACATTCATGCACAGGTTTTCATGTGAACTTAAGGTTTTAACTCCTTTGGGTAAATACCAAGAAGCATGATTGCTGAATTCCATGGTAAGAGTGTTTTACTCTTACCTGCCAAATTGGCTTTCAAAATTGTTGTACCATCTTGCATTTCTACCAGCAATGTATGAGAGTTTCTATTCCTCCAAATCCTTGCCAGCATTTGGTATTTTCAGTGTTTTAGAGTTTGGCATTTTAATAGGTATGCAATGGTATCTCATTGTTGTTTTAATTTGTATTTCCCTGATGATATAACATCTTTTCATATGCTTATTGTCTACCTGTCTATTTTCTTTGGGAAGGTGCCTGGTAAGGTCATAGAGCCATTTTGTAATTGAATTGTTTGTTTACTTATTTTTGAGTTTTAAGAGTTCTTTTTTTATTTTGGACAATAGTCTTTTATCAGATTTTTTCTTTTGCAAATATTTCCTCTCAGTCTGTGTCTTTTCTTTGAATCCTCTTGACATTGTCTTTTGCAGAGCAGAAGTTTTTAATGTTAATGAAGTTTACTTTATCAAGCTTTCATAGATTGTACCTTTGATGTTATTTCTAAAAAATGCATCACCATACCCAAGGTCATCTAGATTAGAGCTGTTATTAAGAGACATTTTCCTAAAGGAAAAGTTATGGATGAGATGAAGGGAATCACTGGCATTGAGAATCTAGTGATCCAAAATGAACAGTCAATGTTGTAATTCAATAATAGCATTGGGCAACTAAAGAGGAAAAAAAAATCAAATCAATCATTTAAAAGAATTTGGCCTAAGTCTGATAATATGTTGAAACCCTTAAATATTTGCCTAGAAATTAGGTAAAGATAAATTTAATCTAAGTCTAAAGAGAGAAAAATACACTAGAATTTTTGTATTAAGAAAACTGAAGCCTGAAGCACCTATTCCACGTCCTCTTTGCTACCTAGGGAAATGCTGCATTTGGAGAAGTTTAAACTTTTTTGTAGGGAATCTCATGGTGTGTTATATGTTCAGGTGACTGTATATCAACAAACCTAGAAATGCTATGACACATTCCCTAAGTGCTTTCACTATTGAATAAGTAGAGAGCCTAACACTCTTGAACACACACATTGGAATATGTTTTTCCCTATGCTGCCTTCTTTATGCCATCCTATTTGTTCTTAATTTCTCTCCTTGTGTATATTAGTACAAGTTGTCTTCTACATGCAAAGATCATAATAAGACATTGGTAAACTAACAGTAGGAGCAGAAGATTGGTATTCCAGAGTATAGAAAATAGTAAAATATACTCAAGTAGCACTACTGACCCCCACCCTCAGGGCTTTTGTTATGAGTTACATTCAAGCTAAGCAAACAGCCAGCCCTAAGCCCTGATCAATGGCTGATTAAAGATAAAGAACAGAAATTAGGACCAAGGAACATAAGACACTCACCCCTCATCAATCTATAGAATCAACAAATGCCTGTACTTACATCTTCTCCATTCTGGTCACTTTCTTTTTTATTTTTATTTTTTTAAATATATTTTATTGATTTTTTACAGAGAGGAAGGGAGAGAGATAGAGAGTTAGAAACATCGATGGGAGAGAAACATTGATCAGCTGCCTCCTGCACACCCCCTACTGGGGACGTGCCTGCAACCCAGGTACATGCCCTTGATCGGAATCGAACCCGGGACCTTTCAGTCCGCAGGCCTACGCTCTATCCACTGAGCCAAACGGGTTTTGGCCACTTTCTATCCTTTAAGAACAAGAACATTGAACATAACCAAAGAACATATATGCATATATTCATAACCCATGTAACACAAAAAGTAGAGTAGGGAAGGCCTGGGGTAGGGCAAGGGATGGATGGAGTGGGACAAAGGAGGGGAATGGGGGACATCTGTAATACTGTCAACAATAAATTTAAACAAATACAATACAATAAAATAATTAATTAAAGAAAATAATTTATTATGTGTCAGACAAAATGTAAAACACTTTCCATTGAATTAAGCATTTATTCCATAGAATAGCCCTATGAATTAAGTGCAAACATAATCCTCTGTATTATTAAGATGAGAAACCTGGGGATGCTGTAAATTGTCAGCTGTGAACTCAAGATTTAAACACTAGAAGTCTTGTTCTAACTGGTTTGGCTCAGTAAATAGAGCATCAACCCAAGTACTGAAGGATCCTGGGTTCAATTCCGGTCAAGGGCACATACTTTGGTTGCAGGCTCTAGCCCAGCGGTTCTCAACCTGTGGGTCGCGACCCCATTGGGGGTTGAACGACCCTTTCACAAGGGTCACCTAAGACCATCAGAAAACACATATATAATTACATATTGTTTTTGTGATTAATCACTATGCTTTAATTATGTTCAATTTATAACAGTGAAATTGGGGGTCACCACAACATGAGGAACTGTATTAAAGGGTCGCGGCATTAGGAAGGTTGAGAACCACTGCTCTAGCCCCAGCCCTGGTTGGGCAAGTTTGGAAGCAACCAATCTATGCATCTCTCTCACATCTATCTTTCTCCCTACCTCTCCCCCTCCCTTCCACTCTCTCTAAAAATCAATGGAAAAAATATCCTAGGGTGAAGATTAACAATAAAATAAAATGAATTTTTAAAAAAGACTAATATTCTTGTAATCACCAGTGATGGCGAACCTTTTGAGCTCGGCGTGTCAGTATTTTGAAAAACCCTAACTTAACTCTGGTGCCGTGTCACATATAGAAATTTTTTGATATTTGCAACCATAGTAAAACAAAGACTTATATTTTTGATATTTATTTTATAAATTTAAATGCCATTTAACAAACAAAAATCAACCAAAAAAATGAGTTCGAGTGTCACCTCTGACATGCGTGTCATAGGTTCACCATCACTGAAAGCCTTCTCTAGACATGCCCCCCAATCAAACCTCCAGTAAAAAAAGCTACATCTCATTTACACCAAAGGGGAGGGATCATCAGTGCTATGGGATTGGAGGTCAAAACCTTAAAGCAATGAAGAAGAAGGCAAAATCAACCCTCAGAGGCCCGAGGCAAAGGAGGGGCTTTTTGTTGCA
Organism: Myotis daubentonii; assembly: GCF_963259705.1. Classification (NCBI taxonomy): domain Eukaryota; kingdom Metazoa; phylum Chordata; class Mammalia; order Chiroptera; family Vespertilionidae; genus Myotis; species Myotis daubentonii. Next base: position 29,585,390 of record NC_081851.1, read on the forward strand.
GGGAAGTCTGGTAGAGGATGGAATAGAAAGATACAGGGATGGCTAGGGGGCTCAGAAGTTTACCTCCTTAAATAAAATGTTAATTAGAAGAATAAAATAAAGGTCCTTTACTCCTTAAATAAATAAACAAGTAAAGTTTTACAGAAATCCCTGCTCTCTTTAATACCAATAAACCAAAGAAAAACCCCAGGCCCACTTATGTTGTGTGTCCGAGAGGCCTAGGCAGGCTGTCTTCCCCAAGCCGGCAAGAATGAGAGCACAGCGTATGCACTTTCCACACCTAATCACGAGGCCAGGGCTAACAGCAGAAATTCCAGGTACTGTTAGTCCTAATGGAGGAAGGGATCTGGGACCCGTGACACTGACCAAATTTGAGACAGCAGCTGCTTCCCATCTTTGCCACACGGATTCAGGTTGCGAAGCAGCGCTGGCGGGTGAAATCAGTCATGCTCCTCCGGTTTGTCTCCGATCCTGTGTTGTCCAAATTGAACCCCTGTCTCTTTCCATTTAGCCATGCAGGTCTTGACAGGGCCCAATGCTGCTTTCCTCCCACTGTAACCTGTTTCAGAAAGCCTGACCTTGTTAGGCGAGCCCTTCTCACATCTTTATTTGACATTTAACTTTTTTAATTCCAGTTGACAGAGCAAAGTGTTAGGTACAGAATTAGTAGATTCTGAAAAGAGTCATTTCTGGAGTCATTTCTTACAAATTGAACAATTAGTTTATTTTATATTGATGGTGGGGAAGGATAAATGTGCTTCAATTACCGGGTGAAAGGAAAAAAAAGTCAAGTCAATTAATACTTGACTTCAATATTTATTTATGAAATAACCAGGGCAGAGTGTATCCTGTACGCCTCATTTACACTCATTGGGGAATAGAAAATAGGCAAATGGGGGTGGGTTCAGACTCTGTTGAAGATGCACAATAGATGTAGAATGGGAAACCAATGATGTTGGAAGGAGCACATCAACAAAGGATAGAATGAGCCAACTCTCACTCACCTGATTAATGTGTACCTTTCCCTTAGATTTCTTTGCTTTTAATTTTCAGGATATTTTTAATAACAATTTTTATACTGTTCCTGAATAAATTAATTTTCTAGTGCTGTGTGCAAAAATTACCACATACATATGTGGCTTAAAACCACACAGTACTATCTTTACAGTTCTCTCTCTCTCTCTCTCTCTCTCTCTCTCTCTCTCTCTCTATATATATATATATATATATATATATATATATATATATTTTTTTTTTTTTTTTCCCCCCCAGAGAGGAAGGGAGAGGGAGAGAGAGTAGCATGTGCCCTGACCGAGAATCAAACAGTGACCTCCTGGTTCATAGGTCAATACTCAACCACTGAGCCACACCAGCTGGGGTATAGTTCTAAATGTCAGAAGTCTTAAGTGGGTCTTCTGAGCTAAAATTAAGGTGTCAGTAGAGCAACATTTCTTCAGGAAGCTCAAGGGGAAATTTGTTTTCTTCTCTTTTCCAGCTTCTAGAGGCCACCTACATTCTGTCTTCAAACCTCATCCCTTCCGCCCTCAAGTCTCCTCTCTGAGTCTAATTTCCTGCCTTTTTGAGATGGGTAGTCTCTCCATCTCAAGATCCTTAATTTAATCACACTGGCAAGTCTGTTTGCGATGTGAGGTAACATACTTATAGGTTCTGGACATCTTTGGTGGACTATTATTTTGTTTACCAGCGACTTTCCTTCCATTTTCGCCAAGAAATTGCTCATTTATTTTACACACTGTGCCATAATGCTCTTCTACCCATCCCTCCTTTGCCCTGCTCAGCTCTGTATCATAGGAAACTATACTTCCAAGTTCTCTGGATCTTCTAGTTTCTAGGTAAGTTTAAGTATGGAATGGGGGGCAATGGTATATGATGGAAGGGCTTGAGAAAGAGATAAGCTAGGGTATTTATCCCCTTCTCACTTTTTTTCTGTACTGTGTTCTGGTGTTGGCTGCAACCCCTCAATCTCCTCAGCCCCTATACTCAGACATATATCACCATCAGTCTCCAGCTCTTGCCAGATGACCCTGTTGTCCCTCTTCTCTAGGATTAGCGGAAGCTTCTTGACAATTGATAATCTCTAAGTGTTATCTCATTCATAGTATGATTTCTTAGCTCTATTGTGCCTATAGTAACTTGCCTTAAATTCCCTCTGTCTAAAAGACCTAGAGTCACTTCTATTTTACTAGCCAAATACTATGTGCCAATCTAGGCGTAGTCTAAATTGGTGAATTTATTCAGGGATTAATCAGCCCTGAGAATGTGGGGCATGGGCTCACAGTCCACTCCATTCCCACCTCCCCATGCATAGAAGCAGCATGTGGCTAGGCTCACACTCCATTCCATTGTCCTTCTCAGAGAGCTCTATAAGGATGATTGTAAACAATGCATGAAAAAAACGTATATTTTGATAAGTTATGCCACCTTTTCTGATTCTGCATGATGGCTGTGAATAATAAAGCTAGTTTGAGAGCACTTTACCTGGTGAAACTGCGGGAGATGCTGGTTTCCTTGTTTATATCCCTGAGATCTGATAATGTTTCCTAATAATGTTTGACTTGTAAAGAACATCGGAATTGTTTTGAAGAAACAAACAAACAAAAAGGCCCACATAGAACCTAAAAGCATCTTTTTCATTAGAGGAAATGTCAAAGTTCTCCAAAGCAAGCCAAAGAAGAACTGAAGTACAATTTTAGACAACATTCTCCACATGAAGAGATATACATTTCTAAATAAATTGTGAATTCTTGGTTCAATTTCCTTCTCTTCTGGCACTCAAACCACTATTTTGGAGTTCTGTAATGAGATATTTTGGAGAGGTGGAGTTCAAGGGGAATAAATCTTCTGTTAGCCAGGTAATCAAATGTGGCACATGCTAGGATTATAAGTACTGAGCTTTCCATTACAGCTTCTACACAAGGGTTGGGGAACATCTGGCCCGCGGGCCATATAAGGCCAGGGAAGGCATTTGGTCTGGCCCTGCCAAGGCATTAGGGGGGAGTTAATTAAATGTTTGACCAAATGTAGCAGGCTAATTTTAAAGTTGATAATTTTGTATGGCCCATGAATGATGTTATAGATATCCAAATAGCCCTTGGCAGAAAAAAGGTCCCCCACCTCCGTCATTATTGTCAGTATAATTAAGGTCCATGGGAGAGGCATAGCCGCTGCTTCCCAAAGTATTCTCACCATCAACAGTTGTGATGCTTCCACTAAGAAGTTGTAAATCTGCCTAATGTTGTTATTTGGCAAATGCACACTGGCAAGTATCTTTGATGTCTCTTGTCAAAATAAAAAGCCTTCAATGAATACAACAAAATACACAATAAGTAAGAAAATATCTCACAGAGAAAGATTCATACCAAGTGCAGGTTCTTAGAAATCTAGCCACACTGAAGGAGTAGGAGTGGAGGAGGGAAAATTGAACACTTGTAAACAAATTCTGTCACTCACTATGAATTCACACAATTGCTATACTTTGCTCCCTGCCTGTACTGCATATAAACAATAATTATGGTGGATCTGTTTTCTCTCTTCAGAGTCGTATTTTATATTTGGTATTAATAAACCACTTAAGTGATTTATTAAAATGAAAAATTAACAAATCAGGAATCAAAATGTTGGCTGCATATGAAGAAGTATATTAATATTAATATCAGTGGTAAAATGGTCATAAAGTTTTCTCTTTGAACATTTTCATTTAATAGATGAGCAAACTGGGCCCAGCAAGGTGCTATGCAGGGCTGGCTCGAGCTTACCTAATGCACACTGAAGAGCTCGAGGAGAGCTGGGACTTCCATTGCACTCATCCAACTCTCTTTTCTGTGGGGCTTTTATTTTCCACTATGTGAGGCTCCGCAGTATAATCCCATGTACAAATTTCAACTTTCAAGTAAAAGAACTAGAGAAATTTTGTTGCAGCTGTCCCAGATAAAGCAGACAAACTGGATGGATTTGAAAGGAACAAAAGTACATCACATTACCTGTGAATTTGTGGCAGATTAACTTCATTTCTCTTGGTCACAGTAATGAATCCTCCCACTCAACTTCACACTTGGGCAATTGCCCACAAGCATCACAACATTGAACAGAAAAGTGGTAAGGAAACCTGAGCAGAGGATATTGCCTTTTCTGATTGATTTAAAGTGGAGCCATACAACGGGCGTTGAAGGGAATGAATGGGTCCAGTGCACATTCATGTTCTAGAACACTGTAAACTGCTCTCTGCCCGGTATTTTCAAAGCTTGACTCAAGAATGTAGAGAGTAGAGAAATGTTGATCTTGTATTTAAGAATAAGAAACAAGAGGATTGCTATGTATTTAGAGCACAGTAGGCACTTGAAATATTTGTTGATTTAATTTAAAAACAGTTTATGATATTATGACTTTTTATTGTTATAGAAATAACTTTTATTTCATTAGTCCATATATTTTTAATTTCTATCAATTATACTAAATAAAATATTTTAATGATAGGAAAATTGTAAAAATATAACAAAATAAAAAGAAAAAGTATCTCATAAGCCTATTATCCAGAGATAACCATTGTTAACATTTTGTTTCATCTTTTTTCTGGGTTCTGTTATCTTTTAACACCAAAAAATTTTTTAAATAATTGTAAATGCATTTTATTTTTAAGATCTCATAGGAGAACAATTAGAGAATCAAGGCAATTTCTTTAACATTGTTTCTTTTCTTTAAAAATTTCTAATTATTCTCATTAGAAATTTTTCATTTTTCAGAAATGTTTGTAATGTTTTTATTTTTCAGAAACATTTGTAATAATTTTCCTAAGTTCCCAAATAATAGCATCAGGATGGATTTGAATAAATTAATTGGAAGGATAAGTGAATTTTTATACTATAGAAACATTTCTATGTGCTATGGAAACTAAATATGTAGCTATTGGTTGGTCCATATTTGTAAAGGGTTTTGTATAAGGAAAAAAACACCCACATAGCTTGCATGCATTTTGTCACTTATTCATTGATTTTATTCATATATTTTGTTTACTCTGACATATATATGTATATGTATGTGTATGTGTATATGTACATGTATATGTATATGTATATGTATATGTATATGTATATGTATATATAAACTTTTGCTTCCAAGATAACTTGTTCATATAATGACCAAAACTCCTGCTGGTTGGCAACATTCTGACAGACCAACAGAAGAATGTGTCTGTGTTGGACTTGATCCCACCCACAGAGTATATGCAATTATAACATTCCACTAATACTCGGCTGTTTTGCCAGCATGTTGATTAAGAAGCATCAAGTCACTCATTAGAGATTCATGCTAGCTTTTAAGTTATCAAAAGCTTCCATCACTACAAAAGTGATAAGAGAATCGATATCTTATAGTTTTTCTACTATGATGTTTAATGCATCTATTGGATGTGTAAATATTTAGGTCACATTTAGTCAATCAGTAGTAAAATAAGAGAAAGCTGCATCAAAGGTTATTAATAAGATAAGGAACTAACCATAAACACATGTTCTTTGGGACATGAAGATGTAAATACCATACTCCATAACAAACCATACCATTACAACAGCGTGCTCACTGTACGTTTGCTTGGTTCTGAGTCTGGCTTCTAAGAAATTCAGTCTAAATTAAGTATTTTATCAATTCCTTTTCTTTAAGTTATGTGTTTATTTCTCCCTTCATATGTTATCGAAAGAAAAATAATTCAAAGTTTGTATAAATAACTAAGAGAAAAAATAATACTCATAACTAAAAACATACTTTCTTTCCCCAGAGTGTGATGCTTTTAACTGTTTGCCCTTATAGCGCCTTCTTCTTGCCACTTGCCCTATAGTTGTAGATAAATCTTGCACCTGGCTTACAATATACTCAAGAGTGTGTTATTTCTAAACTGGGGCTGTAATAAGAACAGAACATATGAATCTTTAGTTCCCAACTCTGATGATTCTAACCATTTTTGTTTATTTATTTGTGTAAATCAGTTATATTCAGAACTAGAAGAATGTCATTGAAAAGAAATCTGGCTTTTTTAATTTTTATTTTTTACTAAGCAGAATTGCTTGTTTAATTAGCTGTAAAGAAATAATATAGGTCAGTTCTGCTACCGGTAGAATTTCAAGCTTCAGAGAATTTCTAGAATTGGCTGCTGCCTTTTCAATAAGGATGAGAATTCAGTTGAGCATCTCAGTCTATAAGTTAAGATCAACAAAGAATATAGAAATTTTAGAGTAAAAATCGACCCAGTTTCTTCTTGCTGAGCTTTTACTCTACATTTCTTTGGCCTGGGAACCAACCAGGCCATTTTTTCTAAATGCAGTACAAACACAGGATGGAAGTAGGAAGAACGGCCTTTTTAATATTTTCCTCCCAGTTTCTATATGGATTCTCCCAAATATATCTCTGCTTATTTATTTGCCTGGCCATTGGTGAGGTAGAGGATATTTCCAATTGGTAAATTTGGTGATTATGACTGAGCATTCATAAATAAGTTTAGCCCTTTTTGTTGGGAGGAGTTACCCTCAGAAAAGAAATCTTTTTGCTGCTTCTTCAGGAACAGGCTCTTCTGTGGGCTTTGAGTGTTCTCTCTCCTTTGATAAAACTCCCTCAATTAAATGGCCCATTTGACTTTCACACCATAATGCTTCTTCCTTAGCCTTTTAGAGAATAAAACTGATATTTAATCTCTTACCTGGTTTACTCTTTCTTCTTCTCAACATGTTCAGAATCCAGAAAGGGAAGAAGAAAGAGGAACCCTGACTATATATTTTTGAACTCAAACAACACATGTGCCTGCCCTGTGTCATGTATAGTTGAGTCAGCTTTTAACCTGGCAACCCTATGAATGAGTGAAGTCCAGACCAGCCATTAAAAAGCTAAGATCAAGGATTAGGATGCGGACATTATGGAATGCGTCCCTGAACAAGCAAGCTTGTATATGCTAAATTCACAGTCGTCATATTTTCCTCCTATACTCTTTTTAATCTCATTTTGCAAAATCTCAGCAGTTAGAAATTTTATTTGTTACCCTCCATGCAGCATGATTCCAACAGAGAATAACGATTTTAGATAATTTATTTTTTAACCAGTTTATCTATCAGCTTATGACCAGATCAACACTAGAGAATGTTGAGAAACTATTTAGACCTATTGCCAAATATTAGAGTTTAGCTCTAATTTGAGATAAGCAGATTATAGAAATCATTATTTTTATCTGGAATTGACTCTAATTGCTTCTTATGTCATGCATAATCATATAGTATTAATCAAAGCTTAAAAATCCAACAGAAATCCTCACACATGTTATTTTTAGAGATTCATATTTTTAGAGTCAAATTTCCATTATGATCAACATCCTCTCAATTATTTATTTTGCTTTTAATTATCTTAATTTGCCCTTTATACATAGACTTTTCAGGATTAGCCCTTTTATTAAAGGCATGTTTTTCTATATAAGTGAGTTTCTACCCATATAAAATAATCTATTGTTTAAATAGTTGGCCAGTAAAGTTGAAAAAGAAACCATGGAAACAAGATCTGGGTTAAAAATAATCCACAAATAATCTAAGAAATTATGATATAAACAATAACTCCTATTATAATAATTTTAGTAGAAATATTTACATTATTCTTTCTTTAATTCAGACTTGTAACTAATTTATAATTTGTAAAAGATTTATGCAAAATCCAAATGCATATAATTTTAAAAATTGCTATTTAGGAGGTCATAACAATTTTATTACTTGACATACTATGTTTTTGTATAAAAAGACTCAACATTCCAAATGTGTCAATCATTTCTAAATGATTATACCCAGCTGGCATGGCTCAGTGGTTGAGTGTCAACCTAGGAATCAGGAGGTCACAGATTCAATTCTGGTCAAGGGCACATACCTGGGTTGTGGGCTCTATCACCAATAGGGGGTGCACAGGAGGCAACCAATCAATGATTCTCTCTCATCATTGATGTTTCTATCTCTCCCTCTCCCTTCCTCTCTGAAATCAATAAAATAAAAATATATATTTAAAAATTTATTCTAGAAATTAATGTAATCCAAACAAAAATACTATGGTTTCTTGTTTGTTTATAATTGGAAAGCAATCCAGAATTTTATATGAAAATAAGAAAGTATAACTTAGAAATTAATATATCAAAATATAATCCATCTATACTAATAAAAGGGTAATATGCTAATTAGCCTGGGTTGACTGGCCATCTTCTGGGCCTCTGACTTCCTTCCAGACAAAGCCATGGTGGTGGGGGCCGAGGCAGAGGCAGTTAGGGGCGATCAGGCAGGCAGGCAGGTGAGCAATTAGGAGCCAGCAGTCCCAGATTGTGAGAGAGATGTCCAACTGCCAGTTTAAGCCTGATCCAAAGGGTCCCCAATTGGAGAGGGTGCAGGCTGGGCTGAGGGAACCCCCAACCTGTGCATGAATTTTGTGCACAGGGCTACTAGTATCTATAATAATTAAGAAAATGTAATACTAGTATATAAATAGACCAACTAATTAGAGCAACTAAAATATCTGGAAGTGATGCCTTCAAATATGTTGAATTTTCATAAAAATGATATAAATAAATTACTGTTTGTATTGATATAATTTTCTAGCTATTCTGGAAAAACTGGTTATTATCTCATATATAAAATCAAAATAAATTTCAGGTAAATTTTGGAGTTTAATAAGCAAAAATAACAAGAAAAAAACAGTAGTAAGAGAAACAAAGAATATGTGTATCTAGCTTATAGCAAATAAGGTATAAATGAAAGGTGTTCAACCTTTTAATAAAAGTAATTTAAAAACTATCATGAGATTTATTTTAACCTATTATATAGACAAAGCTCAAAATGCTTACCATTTAGGGTGAAAGTGGAGAAAATATACTCATAAAATGAAGATAGGAATGTAACTTGGTCCAACATAATATAGAACAATGACTAAATATATCAATATAAAAAATGCACATATTCTTTAATATATAATTTCTTGTCCCATGCTATATCCTACAGATAGAGAATATATATAACAAACAACATTTGAATCATATTACTCATTGTCATCATGATTATATCAAAACACAACATATGTTAAAAGTGGGGCTTTGTGATGTTTTTATGGTGTGACTAACTTCTAAAACTTTGTTTTCCAAAGAGTAAATTAAATGCATTATACTTTTGAGAATTAGCAAATGAATAATGTGCTTTAATATTTTAATTTTTTACGTGGGGGCAGAAGCATAGTGTTTCATTATATCTGTGATAATTGAGATGCTTACAAATCCCTGACTCTTCCTAAACCAGTTTTACCTCACAGACTCCTCTTGCATAAAGACTTATCAGTACCTATTCCCATGATCTAAAGAAAGTGGCTTCTATTGAATTATATCTTCTGGAAAGGGGAATATACGGAGTTATTTACATATTGAGAATCCAAAGGTATTTACATGTTGACAATACAAAATATGTTTTTATGGAATGTAAGTCCTACAGAATGCCTTGAACAAAAAGGGTTTCAGAATACAATAAAGTGTGAGATCTATTGCATAAATCTCCTCTTGAAGTTTAATTTAGCACATTTACACATTAAAAGCTCTGAGTAGTTCTGTAATTAAAAAATAAAAACGAATGCAATTGTGTTTAGTTTAATCTCTTCTAAAGTCATCTGGGTACAGAACCTATTTTTTTTCTTGGTAAAAACAAATTTAACAATCTGTATAATATGCTCTTTGGAAAACCTGCTTAGTCTGTCAGATTTTTTCCCCCAGAGTTGCGAGGGAATAATAAATATGATGAAGAATCTGTGGATACAGAAGCATTCATATTTAAGCCCCCAGAAAGCAGGAATCAGTGACCTTGGTATGGGAAGGGAGTGGGGGGAGAAGAACCCAGAACATGGAAAGGACCTCCACAAACCATGCCATATTCAGAACAGAGAGAGAAAGTGGAAACACACACACTAATTTCTAACTGAACATTTTATCTACTTACCTTGTTTAATATTGCAAAACTTATGGAGACAACGGACACATAGGAATAGTAGGCAAAATCCTTTAGGTTAGTCAGAGTCTTCAAAGGGCTTTGTAAGAGAACTTTCAACTCCCTCCCACAGCAGTGCGGATGCTAACCCAGTGCTGCGTGTGTGCTTAGGTTGGAGTATTGCATTCTTTTTTTTTTCTTTCTTTCTTTCTTTTTTTTTTTAATTTACTTCGTAAGGATTATGGAATCACAGCCTGTCAGGTCTGGGAGGAGCAGTAAGGATTATCAAATGTAATTCCTCATTTTTACAGAGTCAAGAAACCAAAGGAAAACAAGAAAAAGTTGTCCAAGGGCACCCAACAAGTTAATGGTGGAGCCACAACTGATTAAGAATGCCAAATCTGAAATCAGACTACCATGCCTTCAAATACTATAGGGCTTGCCTCTTATTAGCCACGTAAGTTCAGTCAAGTTATTATTCACTCAGCTTCAGGATTTTTTTCCTCAAAAAATTTTCAAAGCAATGAGTGAGATAAAATGGGTAAAATAGATAGTACATTGTGGGCAGAGAGTGACAATAAATGGCAGCCGGTAGTAGTGGTAATTATTATAACAGTGGCATCAAAGAAGATAGGAAGTGTATAAATTGCAAGTTCAAGCTGAAAAGCTAGGAGATCCTTTATCTGTATTTTATCTCATGGCATCATTTATTTGAGTCTCTATTTGTATTAGTCAGAATTCTCCAGAGAACAGAACCAATAGATAAATGTAATGAATATATGTATGTATATATAAATCTATATCTATAAATATAGGAACAGAGGGAGGAGAGGGGGAGACAGACACCAACAAAGACAAAGAGAGAGAGAGAGAAACAGAGAGAGAGAGAGAGAGAGAGAGAGAGAGAGAGAGAGAGAAGAGAGAGAGAGAGAGATTATAAGGAATTGTCTCCCAAGATGGAGGCTGACAAGTCCCAAGGTCCTCAGAGTGAGCTGGCAGGGTGGAGACCCAGGAGGGTCAATGTGTATTTCCAGATTGAGTCTAAAGGCCTAAAAAACAGGAGAATCAATGCTGTAGTTCTCATCTGAAGGCCAACAGGCATGAGACACAGAATCTATATTTCAGTTCAAGTCCAAAAACAGGTAAAAGCAATGTCTTAGTCAAAGGCAGTCAAGCAGTATGGAATTCTCTTACTCTGAGAAGATGTAGCCCTTTTGTTCTATTCAGGCCTTCAACTGATTGGTTGAGGTCCACCCACTCTAGAGAAGGCAACATGGTTTACTCACTCTAAGGATTTAAATGTTAATCTCATCAAAAAACACCCTCACAGAAACAAACAGGATAATGGTTAATCAAATATCCGGTCACCCTATCTGTGGCCCAGTCACTTCAGTGCATAAAGTTAACCATCACACAATCTCTTAATTTATAAGAGAGCTATATGCTTCACAAAGATCATAAAAAGTGCTTTATACATATACTGTCTTTCATTCACTCATCCTTTCATCCATCCATTCATTCATTTGCACATCACTTTACAAAATTTACTGACAATCTGTCATTTTTGGTCATTGTTCGGACCCCTTAATTCAGTGTTTCAGAAACAAAATGGAAAAAGTAAAAGGGGCTATTCAAGAATTTGACAATGACTTGAAGTAATGATGGAGAAAAATTTCTTGGGAGCATTTCTTAGGTATGCCATAAGGTATAGAAAATAATTACTGGGCTTGATAAAAGCCTAAAATATCTTTTCATCTTTACTCCTTTCTCTAAGGCAGGTTATATCACAAAGTCAAAGAAATTCAATATAACACTATGTGTAAAAACAAATCTGTGCAGAATGCCTTTGAAGTGACCCCTGACTTTCATATTAGTCATTTTTATAGTGTTAATCCAACACATTCTCTCCCAGGGTATCTCCCCCTGAACATTTATATATGGTGCATAATTAATAAGTGCAATTTTAATGATGCAAGACTTACTACAAGCTATGTAAATTTTAATATTTTGTGTCTGTGGATGGTTATTTATTTTTAGTTCACCTTGAATCTCACTAGACATGTGAATAATATTTTATTTGGTAAAATGAATGAAAGCATGTAAACCTGATGTTAACAATAAAAACATTCCACTGGTTATAATGAGACAGTTCTTCAGTGATCACCATAGACTTATCATTAAAAGGTATCAACACTAATAAAAGAGAAAAATGGTAATTGGCGTACGACGATACCCTTTTCATTGGCTAATCAGGGCTATATGCAAATTAACTACCAACTATGATTGGCAGTTAACTGCCAACTAAGATTGGCAGTTAACTGTCAACAAGATGGCGCTTAATTTGCATACGTAGGCACAATGCAGGGAGGTGAAAGGGAAAGCAGGAAGAAGCCCCCTGCCACTGACAGTGATCGGAAACCCAGGGGGGAGCTAAGAGCTGGGGGGCAGGGCAAAGGCGGCCCTGGGGCCGCCTTTGCCCTGCCCCCCAGCCATGATCAGAGAATCAAGTGCCTTTTCCGCCCTGGCCAGTGATAGCAGGAAGTAGGGGTGGAGCCAGGGATGGGAGCTGGGCACGGTTGAAGCTGGCAGTCCCAGGAGCTAGGGGCCCCTTGCCTGGGCCTAAAGCGAAGCCCACGATCGCGGGGCCGCTACAGCTGTGGGTCACCGCTGCCCGGGCCGGACTCCTCAGCCAGAGGCATCCTGCAGGGGCAGGGGCGGAGCCCGCGCGATCGTGGCGCCCCCCGCTGCCACTGCAGGTCCCCACTGCCCGGGCCCGACGCCTAGGCCAGAGGCGTCAGGCCTGGGCAAGGGGCCGATCCTGCGATTGGAGGGTGATGGGGGTCAACGCCTGAAGGCTCCCAGTATGTGAGAGGGGGCAGGCTGGGCTGAGGGACACCCCCCCCACACATACACACACACCCAGTGCACGAATTTCGTGCACCGGGCCCCTAGTTTATATAATATGTTTCTTCAGTCTGTTGTTTAATTTTCTCCTGAAGAGCTACATCCTATGCTATTATAGACATAATTTTAAGAAATACTAGTTTTAGTTAATTTAAGGAGATTTTTTTTATCCCTAAAATATACATGCATCACCTTTCCTCCCAGCAGTGGAAGATTTTTAGCAATTAATCTATTCTGAGAATCACATCAGGAAAAACTATCTTAATTTCCTATTGTTTTGGCTTACATTAATATAACTCATATCTCCTTTTCTTTATAATTTTCAAATTTGCTGATTTTCATTTTCTTTTAAATACATTTCTACTTGAAAAAGTTGTGCTGAAATGTATTTAATTATTTGTTTCCAGAACTCAGCATGTGTCTAATTATTCTGCTCAATTCCTGGTTTCAAATGGAGAAGTGACAAAACTGGCCAGTAACACCTGACTTCTTCCCTAGTTTTCTCTTATCCACCTTTGTGTATTTCTAAGCCTGATTCTGATAGTGGGAATGGAAGATAGTTTGAGTATGTAAAAAATACCACATTTGAGCTACTCCAGAGCCATGATGCTTAATGTATGAGGCATAATCTGGATAAGACAAAGAAAGATTTATAAAGAAGAGTTTTGAAAGGTACTGTTATAAATGTATGGGCAGTATCAGAAGTGACAACAACATCAGGAAGACATAGCGCAGCCCTAACCGGTTTGGCTCAGTGGATAGAGCATCGGCCTGCGGACTGAAGGGTCCCAGGTTCGATTCCGGTCAAGGGCATGTACCTTGGTTGCGGACACATCCCCAGTAGGGAGTGTGCAGGAGGCAGCTGATCAATGTTTCTCTCTCATCGATTTTTCTAACTCTATTCCTCTCCCTTCCTCTCTGTAAAAAATCAATAAAATGTATTTTTTTAAAAAGAAGACATAGCACAGTATTCCACAGTTACTTATGTCAGAGTTGCCACCTTTGGTCTGAAGGGGCAAGACAAGGCGGAGTTACCAAAACGAAGACATGAAAGGAATAGGTTGAAGGCCTGCTAATAGGAACCATGCCTTTGATAGAAACGCACAGTCAACTTACTGTAACCTGTCAAGGAAAGAGCTGATGAAAAATATCCTGACCTCACACTCCTCCTATCCTCCATTCTCCTAAGAGAGCCTCCCATTGGACAAAATCAGCATAGAGAAAAAGCAGGAAGTAGCCCATTAATGAAACCCCTGGGCACACATACCAGGTTGGAGAAGTGTGGAAGCTGGTCTGGAGAAGCAAATGGAAGATGTTTAGCGGGTAGCACAGAGGCATAGTACCAGAAATCCAATTATGGTCCAGGTACCACACAAAGAGGTCCACTAGTAAGTCCGGGACCAGAAAGAAATAGCATCTACAGGGCCTACTCTGTATCGGTTGATGGCATTCTTATTTAAGGAAAGAATCAAGGAAGCTTTATGAAATATCACTGTTCTATTTTACATGATTTCAACAACTTATCCAAGTTTATAATGGCCATGTCACTATTTGAACCAAGATTTATTGGGCCTTGGAGTCTCCCTGCCCTTCAAATAGAAGGAAGTGAGCCAGGCTCAGAGAGCCAAGAATCTGGCTGTTAAGACTGGATTGAAAAATCAGATATCCACAGAGCAGCTTAGAAGCTTAGGACTCAGACTCTGGAGAAAAGGAGAAGTAAATAAGTCAACAGGACTTACATAGCATTATCCTCCTGTAAGAAAGCAACTAGCAACGCTGAAATGAAGCTTCACCTTCAGAGAGAAGTCTCATTCTCGGGAGTATGAAGTCTGTGACACTATTTGTTAACGATACTAGTTCAGCAATAGGATATTTCCCTGTTCTTTTCCAATCCCCATAAGTAACTGTCCTTTTTCCCCCCTCTGCTTGATTAAAAGAATAACTTGGGGTTTAGTACACTTAGAGTGTTCCATACTTAAAAAATCTCTACATTGTGTTGACAGACAAAGAGGAAGCTTTAATGATTTTAGCTGAGAAATCTATTGACATCTGCATTTATGTTGCTAATTACACTAAAGTGTGTAAGATGCATGATTATCAAAACTGAAGAGTTTTGATCGCCATGGGAGGGAAAGGTAGGGGGAGGTGAAGGAGGCTAGAGGGGGCATAAATGGTGATGGACAGACTTGACTTGGGGTGGTGAACACACAATATGGTGTCCAGATGATGTGTCGTGGAACTGTGCACCTGAAATCTGTATATTTGTGTTAGCTAGTGTCACCCCAATAAATTCAATAAAAAGAAAAAAGAGAAGAGCATTGCTGCTGGCACTGAGAGTTTCCTAGACACAGCATTAAAATTGCAAATGGAGCCTCCCCAAAGAGGGACCCGACAGATACAGGACCTTAGAAGTGCCAGGTTGTTTGGACCCCATCATAATTAGGAGGTTTTTATCTGAAATTTAACTACTTAATGACATAGTGGAGCAGGAATTCCAACATGGAACCTCGGCCCCAGCTCCCCACTCATATTGTGTATTAAGAAAATTATTTCCTCTTCTGGACCCACTACCCTCACTTGTAAAATAAATGGTTTGAATTTCATGGTCTCTAGTGACAGTTCCTTGATTGTGAAGAGATTGCTGCTATTATCATGGTTAAGTGCAAATGAAGGGGTTTAATTACAGTAAGTTTATCCCCAAGCACTCTGTACATCACTTACCCATTGTTTTTCATTAAACAAATAACATAAAAGTTTTATATTAATCATATCAAGTTTTAAAGATTAAATTCAAATTCTACCACCTCTATGAAATCATTGTTGCTCTTCAGAGTTTCTCCACATACATCCATATTTTTAAAAGGTATTATTTACATCAAGTCATATTCCTCCTTTATAATGCATGATTGTGCAAGTTTGACATGTAATTACAAATACCATTAAGATATACACTTCCGTCACCCACAAAAATTCCCTAGTTTCACTTTCTAGTCAATAACACCTTCCACACCAGTCCCTGGAAACCACCAATATGTTTTCTATACTTACAGTTTTGCAAAAACTTGAGAATGCCATATAAACAGAATCAACCAGTATGTAGCCATTTGAATCTGGCTTCATTGACTTGGGATAATGCATTTGAGACTCATCTAAATTACAGAATATACCCCTCGTTCATTATTATTTTCCTCTGATTGACTTCAAGATTTGTTCTTCATCTTTGATTTTCATCCAGTTGATTATTCTGTGCCTGATGTGAGGTTTTTCTGGGTTTTATTCAGTTTGATGTTCTCACAATGTCAGATCCATGGCTTGGAATCTTCTCTCCTTTCTTCTCCTACCTTCTGTCCTCGTTTAGAGCACAGCAGTAAGTGGAAGGGAAGCCTTAGTGAAATTTGCTTTTTGTTCTCTGTTCCCCTCCCCCGCCAGCTCTGATAAATGTCTGGGTCAGAAAGTTAAGATGGTATTAAATGAATATATTGTGGCTTGGGAATTACTTGCACCCTTCAGAATTCTATGTTCTTAGCACCATTGGAACCTTGCAGGAAATACACAATTAAAAAATAATTTAAGAATAGTTGAGAAAAGTGAATAAGTACTGGCATTGCAGAAGAAACCAGTAATGCTGACAATCAATAGCACTGTAACACAATCAAAGTAAATTTTCTAAATCACAATATACTTTAGGGCTCTCAGAGTATATTGTCATTTTTGGCACTATCCGAATAGAACAGGAATCTAATGATAATTCTAACTATTGATTAAGATTAATGTGGTGGGGAAAGCACTCTCTAGCAGTTAAACTATTGAGTTGTACACTAGAAACCAATAATCTCTTTCATATAGGGTTTTATTGTACAAACTAGAAGCCCGTTGCACGAAGATTCATGCAATAGGCCTTCCTTCACCTGGCTGCTGGCACCGGTTTTCCTCCAGCACCCGGGACCCAGGCCTTTGGTCTGGCCTGCAGCCTTTCGTCGGCTGCAGTGGAAAGCCAAGCCTCTTCAGTCTTCAGTCTTTTCTCCAGCCGGAGCCTTCGCCCCACACCTGTGTATGCAAATTAACCGCCATCTTTGCTGGGTTAATTTGCATAATCACTCTGATTGGCTGGTGGGCGTAGCCAAGTGACACCGATTTGCATGTTTCTCTTTTATTCGTGTAGATAGCATTTCAACCTCACAACAGCATTTTCAGATAGATGATGTAATTATTAACCCTTTCCACCTTTGTTCACTGTGGTAGAGTTTGGGTTAGGAGACAGCAATCGTTTATCTTACACAGTCACAGAGTTTAATCGGAACTTACCTGGTTTAGCATACAAGGTCAGAAACTAGCTTTTGTGCCTTAATTAAGTATCCACAGCTCCGGGGATAGCTCTAGGGTTCTCAAGTTCTTCATTAGGTTATTGTCTTTAATTTCCATGGGAAAAAAATGTAGCCTATAATGACTAGTGCTCCACCGAGATCTCTGCCTCAGCCCAGACACTGGGCTGCACTCCTGGCGCCATGCTGATCTCCATCCAGTTTGCTCCTCCAGGTACCAGTATCCTGCTTTCCATGAGCAGCCTCCTTGTGCTCCCCAAGTTTCTAATGGGATGATATTTGAAATGAGGTGACCAACCAATACCACAATGCTGAATATGGAAAATAAAACCCAGATGGATTCACAGAATTTTTCAGGTTATACAGTTAAACAGGAGAGATGTAGAAATTGTAGTCAGAACTATTGAATTGACTGCAAATCTAAACTCCAGTGGGGCCTTTGTAATATTCTGGTTTTAATTTTCAGCAGTGAAGCACTTCATTGCATAAACTATATATATATTTGTACTCATATATATTTTATACTGTTATATTAGCTTTATATTTTTCAATTTTTGTAAGAAGTGTCTTAGAGGTGACTGCTTTTATCAGCATTTTACACATAAGGAAACTAAAGCCTGAAGTTTTAAATAACAAGTTCTACAACTGGTGACAAAGCTTTGCCTTATAATCTATATATATAAAAGTCTAAGCAACCGAAAGACCGAACAACTGGTTGACCAGTCACTATGATGCGCTCTGACCACCAGGGGGCAGACACTCAATGCAGGAGCTGCCCCCTGGTGGTCAGTGCACTCCCACAGCCAACCTCCCATGGCCAGCCAACCTCCTGCAGTCTCTCCCTCCTGCTGGCCGGCCACCATCAGCCCCCATTGGGACTGGGCAAGACAGCCCCTATCAGCCCCGATCATTGACCAGGCCATGGGACCCCACCCAAGCACGGATTCGTGCACTGGGCCTCTAGTATGCTATATTTAAAGAAATGGAGTTTCATGACTTTCAAATACAGTACTTTTTTAAATGACCAAACTTTTTCACATTTTCTTTCTGACAGAATTGCTCTATGTCTTTTAAAGAAGGTCACCGTTTTGAATAAGTTTGGTACATGATTAACGACTTTAGGAGAAAACTTAAGTGTGAATTGTGGTTAAAAACACAGGCCCTCCACTACTATTCTGAGTGAATTCACAAACTCCCACATGCAATTTAATATAATATTAGAGGGAATTAGATAGACAAAGTGAAGTTAGTTTATCAATAAAATTAAGGTTAACAATCATATGTGAACTACAATCTTCAATGTCCTTCAACGCATAAGAATTTGTAGCTGGAACTCACAGGGTTTGAGGTTCATGAAGGACTTTTTTGTATTGAAAATGCTTTGAAGGCACTGAATAACTAAAGACTATATTAAACAATTTAAGTGACAGAGACTATGTATAGGCGTTATGAAGTATCACAAATTTTGAATCAGAGACATCCAAATTTTATTTCTATCCTATTAATCAAATCTTCATTTCTCAGTTACTAGGTCCTAAAACAATGATATGAAATGATCAATTACATATTATGCTATGTCAGAATGAAAAAGTCAAGAACCATATGATTTCACTCATAAGTGGAATATAAAAGAACAAATAAAGAAAAAAAATGATAGACACAGACAACAGTATGGTGATTACTAGAAGAAAAAAGGGTGAGAGAAAGTAGAAAGGGAAATGGTGTTCAAATATATAGTGCCAGAAGAAGACTTGACTTTGGGTGGTGAACTATTATACAATCATACATTTGAAACCTATATAATTTTATTAACCAATCTCACCCTAATAAATTTAATAAAAATTTAAAAACAAAAAAACAAAGAGGTCTCAACGAATGTCTTACTTATGAAAGCTAAAATATAAAAAAATCATTTGTTAAAGTGTGTGTGTGTGTGTGTGTGTGTGTGTGTGTGTGTGTGTGTGTGTTTAGAGCAAGAGAGAGAAACATCCTATGTGAGACAGAAACATTTATTGGTTGTCTCCTGCACTTGCCTTGACTGAGGATCAAACCCACAACCTGGGTATGTACCCTGACCAGGAATTGAACCAGCCACCTTTTGGTGTTTGGGACCATGTGCCAACTATCTGAGTCACACCGTCTAGGCAAGTTATTTTTTTAAAGCTGTGAGAGGGTTACTTATATCTATAGCATCCAGTTCCAGCCCTGGCTTTCTTAGAGGAAGAATTAAACTTGGAATTATAGGTGCCCTTGGGAATGTACCTGAGAATGGGCCAAGTCACATGAGTGTCATTCCATTCAGTCATATGTGACAAAAAGAGAGACAGAGGTTGGAAACCATTGCTCCAATAGAAATTTTTTTTTTTAATTTAAGAAAGTTTGTTTGTTTGTATTCAGTGTTATTGATAAAGCACAGAAGAAAAGGCTGATAAAAAGAGAAGTAAACCTTGTTACTTAATGCTTCAGAAAATGTGCCAGCACATAGGCCTCTATCCAGCAGGACATGCTGAGTCCCATGACTTCAAATATGGGTAACCAAATGCAAGTGTTACCCCTTCAGGTACTCTTGTTCTAGATAATCTCCATCATCAGATGCAGTTTTAATCAGTGCTAATGCAGGCCATCCATAAACAAGAAGGAAACACCTGTATCTTTCCTGACACTGACCTTCATCATGGGAAAGAGACGTGCCTGGTCATTGATTAACATTGCATTTCTGAATTTAATCACATGGGCAATCTCATTATCCGTAGACCCTAATAGGCCAAAATAAAGAGCTTGATTTGTTTTCTTTGAAGCTGTATTACATCAGTTGATAAAGGTTATAGAGGAAGGGGGAAAGCTTTTCTTCAGAGCAAAAGACATAATCTTAGAAAAGTAGAATATTTTTATCCTGGAAAAATATTATAAAATTTGCATGGACCTGTTAATTAAAGCTTTGGGGACAATGCTTGAGTACATTTAAGTCACTAAAGAAACACTTAAGAGAGAAAATGAGTGAGAAAGTAACTGTTTAGTGCACTAAATGTTGTCCTGCTGACCTGAAAGAGTTAATAATGATTTTAAAATCTTAAATTATTCCCAGGGAGATGATTTTGAGCAAATATCCTCTGAAAATGCAATACCATATATTCTCTATCTTTATTTTTCAACAAATTTATATAGAATCACTTTATAATGAACTCCATGAGGCAACCAAATTGGTTGCATCATAATTTTGTGAAAATGAAGTTGCCACTAGACATTACTTTTGCAGTATGCTAGAGCTGGAGCTAAAATTCAGCCAGTGCAAGTGCTTCTGTAGGAAACATTTAAGCAAAAGGAAATGTTGAAAAGATAAACAGAAATGAGGCCCACACAACCCACTTCACCCACTGGTTCTCCAGATTTCTTGAGTTCCATGACTTGTTCCATTCAGAGTTTTGAACTTTCAGATGGTTGGTGATGGCTTCTGAAAGGTTTGAAATATATAACAGAAAGGGCAGGGTTTTTTTGTTTCTTTTGTTTTTAAATATATTTTTAATTTATTTTGGAGAGAAAGGGAGAGGAGGAGAGTGATTGAAACATCAATGATGAGAGAGAATCATTGATAGGCTGCCTCCTGCACACCCAACACTGGGCATTGAGCCTGCAACCATGATTTGGAATGGAACCGTGACCTCCTGGTTCATAGGTCAATGCTCAACCACTGAGCCACACCAGCTGGACAGAAAGGGCAGTTTAATGATAATTGCAACCTGGTGGCTGGAAAGGTCTGAAAAAGGGCTCACTCTCCCTCCTCTGCTCACACTGTGCTTCACATAGTCAAGCAATATTATTTATAGTTCGATGACTATTACACAGGCAAATACCAAAGAAAGTACGTATATCATGGAGAATTCATCATATGCAAGCGTTGTAACCAGATATCATCCCCATAAATTGCCACTTGCAAATTTTCTAACAGAGTCTCTGCCTGTGAAATGAAAATGTGGTGGCTATAACTGATATTCTAGAAAGCAAAAACATCCTAATGCAGAGCTAAAGAAACTCAAATTAAGACTCTCTTGGGTCTGGTGAAACAAATATATATTTAACTGCAATTGCTGCAGTGAGTTAAGTTCTAGATCAGTGGTTCTCAACCTTCTGGCCCTTTAAATACGGTTCCTCATGTTGTGACCCAACCATAAAATTATTTTCGTTGCTACTTCATAACTGTCATGTTGCTACTGTTATGAATTGTAATGTAAATATCTGATATGCAGGATGGTCTTAGGCGACCCCTGGGAAAGGGTCATTCAACCGCCAAAGGGGTCGCGACCCACAGGTTGAGAACCGCTGTTCTAGATGGAGGCTGGTCTCCTCCTAGTCAACCACATCTTCTGACTGTGAACATCCCTACCCACATCTTCAAACTCCATGCAGTAAATGGCTTCCTCTGTGTTCCTGTCTCACTGTATTCAGATGGCTACTGTCACATCTGTCCAACTCCATTACTATTTTACGTATGTGTGCATGTGTTATGAACAGATTTAATATAAATATTAGTTTTATTGATTACTGTTTTCCCCATCAGCCCAAAGAATGTCAAGGGTTGAACCAAATTGTCAGTGGACTCAAGGAGCATATAGCCTATGGAGGGAGACAGAAATTTCGGCATCTCAAAAGACTTGGTAAAGGAAATAAAGAAGATTAAGCTTTGGTTATCCTGGGAGCATAAAGAAGAGCAAAATGATCCTGCCTCAGAGTCAAAGAAAGCTTCCTGGAAAAGGGAACATTTGAATATTTTATAAACTAGTAGGTAAGTCTACCTAGTTACTAGTTAGTGACGTGAAGAAATGAAGAAAGTCACTCTGCACAGAATGGATAGGACAACAACAAGTGTATAAGATGATAAAGATGTCAATGACTTTGGATTATATTAAAAAGATGAAGCCCCACATCATTGATGGAGGGTGCTTGATTAAAGTTGCCGTAGGACTTGTCCTTTATTTAGGGGTAGTCATGGGGAGATTATTTTAAAAGGTAGAGAGAAGTCAAAATTTATAAACTATACATCCGTGCAAAGAGTGATTTTAAAGTGACTAATACTGGAGACCAGAAACCTAACTGGTTTTAATAATAATTTAGAAATTATTGTGGTCTGAAGTAAGTTGATAATGGAGGTGAGGAGAGAGATGGGGCAGTGCTTGGTTGCCGGGTTCTTGCCCCAGCATCAAGAAGGGTTCAGGAATCTGAAAAAAGGGGCTGTGCGCAGATGACATAGGAATCCAGAGACTAATAAAGAATCCGGAGATGGGATATAATTTTGAAAGGCATTGGGGGTCAAAGGACGTTCAGCTAAAGGAATTGAAGACTCCCTCCTTGTCTAGGACCCTTGCTTTTATTAACACAACTTGTCCTAAGGCAAGGTGGAGATAATACACTTCAAAGGGTAAGGTTTCAAAGGGTACAGAAGCATTGTCAGTTTGGGGGATAGCCTAAGGCTGTTCAGGTGTTTGGCCAGTAGGAGGCAATAACATGTAGATTAAGATGCCCTTTAACTGTCTGGCAGCCACAACCAGTTTCCTATTCAGGTTTGGGGAAATGCCTTTAGCCATTCCCAACAGGTGACTACATGTGTGACTCAACCCCTGTTGAGTCCCCAAGTCTCACCAACCTTTTGATGAAACTCTTGAAATTATGACATGCTGGAATTGGTCTATGGAACTTGGTGTCCACTTTGGCCTCACATTAGAACATCTAAAGAGCTTTGAAATATCCTCATCGCCAGCACCCCCAAGCCACAGACCAATTTAAATCAAAATTAGTATTTTTAAAAAGTGTTGAGGTGATTTCATTGTGAACTCCCCGAACTAGAGGCACTTGTGGGAGATAAAATTAGTGCTTGATTGATAGAGGCCAGGAGAGAGAGACAGGTGTTAAATATAAAACCCAGATTTCTAGCTTGGGAGAAGGGTAGATGCTGGTACCCCAATGGAGAATACAGAAAATAAGGGGTGATTCCATGGAACTACGGTAATATCAACTTACATATGATATATCTAAAGTGAATGTAGGGATCCAATTGGTGGTACAGCAGAACAGAGGGAAGGAGTCTGGGCTACATGTTTACAGGTGAACATCAAGATCATTCTCTAAGCAAGCACACTGTCGTTGTGCAAAAGACAAAACAAAACAAAACAAAACAAGGGAGTGCCTTGTTCCTGTCGAAAACCTTCCTGAAGCACATGGCAACAAATGAGGAAAACTACAGCTGAGTGTCCGAAAAAGCTGTATTCATTACAGCCTCTTTGAGCAAATCAGAGAGCATTTATGTAGGATGTGGCAAGCATGAAGTTCAAGTGTTTCTTGATTGGTTAGTATTTAGCTGTGGAAGCATGGTTATAAAACAGTGCATCAGTTGCTGTAGGCTGGCTTTCAGAAATATAGTTAGTAAAGCAGCTGTCATTCATTGACAGTTGTTTTCAAGTGAGTTCTGGTGGTAACATGTTGCTGAGGCTACTGAATAAGCCATCTTTCCTAAATATCAACTTTTGTCTCCTTATTGGCACTCCTTACTGAATATTTGTTTCCTGTTGTATTAATGTAAGCATTTATTTTATTATTTCTCTTAACTAGTCTCTTTAGAGTTCTTTTGTTTTGTTTCCTATTGTCTAAAGTTTATCTTTTAGATATTTTTAGCCTTTATTCTTAAAACCTAGCAGCATTTAAAGCTGTAAATATCCCTCTACTGATCACTTTGTGTCCCAGAGCTTTTTTAAAAAGATCTTTGTAGATTGTAATTCTTTCACTAAATCAGGTTTATTGAGTTTCAATTTACAAACAGTAATATTAGCTCTTGTGGGTGTACAATTCAATGAATTTTTGACAAGTATATTTAGACATGTCTTCACCAAAATTAAGATATAGAGTATTTCATCAAGCACCTTGATGTCTTGACACATATTTTATATTCATATTTGAGAGTCTCTATTAGATACATTAAGTAAATGGTGTAACTGTGAGGCAAATTATACTGGTTTTTATTTTCCCTCTGACTTTCAATCATGGTTCCTTGGTTGCTTCTGTGTTGATTTTTTTTTTTTTTTAACTCTGAGCTCATGTTTCTTGAAAACTGAACATTCATTGATACTTCTGTTGAATTGTGTTCCTTCTGAGAGGAATTTTATTTGCTTCTATGGGTTACTAGCTTAGATCACTTTCAATTAAATTATCTTTTGAGTTCTTTTGTACCACATACACTGGTACCATGTGTTCAGACCATAAGCCTATATAAGGGATATTCTAGCTTCTCCCTCCAACTCTGCAAGTTCTTTTCAGAGAAGAGCTAGTTTTCTTGTAGTCCACTTAATATTTGGTACTTTATTAATATTTCACTTTACATTGAGCTTTTGCAGCTATGGAAATGGAAACTCAGGGTTATAAGATAAGAGCTGGTTTTGGACTCACTTCCTCAAGTTTTTGCTTTCACTTCATTTTGGCCATTGCAAATGTCTTCTTTTCTTGTCTGCTCAGTGATGAATATAAAATTTAAATTATTGTTTTAATACTTTATCAACTTTTAAGTTTGTTTTAACCAAGTGTGCCATTCAGAGTATCTATTATACTATGTTGTGGGAAATAGAAACCAGCTTGTGCATGTTGAGAAATGATCCCAGGGAAGCCTACATGTATAATAAAATTTAAAGACCACTGAACTGAAGCTCGTAAAGTTTGTTCTCAATGCCTGTATGTAGAGTTAAGTAGCAAGAAGTCAAGCAGAAGGATGAAAACCAAGTCTAAAACATTTTAAAATGTGTAAAATAAAGCTAAAAAAGACCAAGCAGTCATTTACTAGTAAATAGATTTCAACTGAAATCAATCTTGCATAAATGTATATAGACTTGACACTCTTTACACCTCTACTGTGCTAAGGAGGTTCAAAAAAGGTCCCAATCATAATTTTCTACAAGACAAGACTAACAATCATAAAACTATTAAAGCTAAATAGGATAATGTTCATATATCAAATGAGTTAATGAGCAATCATAACTCTAAATGCAAAGAAGGCTGGTTAGTAATTAATCCACCATGGCCTATCTTGCTACATGTAGGAGAATCCTTATGTTACCAACAAATAAATGTCTATTTATATTTACTTTTTCTCTCTCCATGAAATAAAGGTTTTCAAGCTGTATTCAATGAGATAAAAGTTTGTGGGCTGCTGAGAACAGTATCTTAACAAGAACGTTTAAACACATGGACTGGTTGGTGGGTGGGCCACTACCACCATCCATCTCTGAAGCAGAAAAGCTTCATTGTATTTATATAGATATTGAGATGCTGCCCAATATTTTATTTTTTTAAATATATGCTAAAATTAGTTTGAAAACACCTGTGCTAGTGATAGTGAATGGGAGTGAATTAATCAGACACTGTAAATGGTATTGATTTTAGTGCCTTAAAGTTAAGGAAATTATTTAAATGATTTCCAAATTGCCAAGACAGGCTGGGTCATACCCTGGAGACAACCATTTATGTTACCTAAAATAAGGAAGGCTGATGCTGGAGCAGACAGTTTGTATTCCTTGATTTAGGTCTTAAATTTCTGTTTTGTTCAACGGTCTGGCTCCACTCCTAATTGGTAGTTACCTAGCTAGATACCTTGTCTTTCTGGAATTCAAATCTGGTTCTTATCCTTGGCACCTTGATTTCATGATATATAGCATGATAAATCCTCATACATTCTTTTAAAATATTTAGAATAAGTCCTGTATATATATATATATACAAAATATAATAACAAAAGTATAAATGGTTAAAAACAAGAAAGTATAAAATAAAAACTAAATGTCCTCTCTACTGAATCTCGTAACAACTGAGTTTCCTTCTCCAGGAGCCATCCCTAGAGTCAGATTCTCATGTGCTTGTTCAGAAACATTCTCTGCATGCATATAAGTGAACATGTGTGTTTTTCTCCCTTTTTATAAATATAAAACCTAATATTAGGTACTTTGCTTTTTTCCCTTAACATATATTCTGAAGATTATTCTATATCCATATATGATGTACTCCTTCATTCTTTTTTAAAACAAACTCTATATAGATATAGCATAATTTACTTAATCACTCTTGGTATTTAAGATGGTTTTATATTGTGCTATTACAAACAATGCTGCAATGATTATATACATATATTTATGCAAGCATATCCATAGAACAAATTCCTAGAAATTGAATTGCTGCTTCTGCATCAAATTTCCAGAGATATTCCCAAATCACTTCTATATAGTATTATTTTACAATCCCAGAAAAATATTCAAAAGTGTCTATTTTATATACTCTCATCAACACAATGTGTTTGCATACATTTTAATGCTTGCTAATTGAAAAATGATCTTGTAATTTTAACTTACATTTGTCTTAGTATAAATTAGTTCAACTATGAGCATATTTGCACATGCTTAAGGACCGTTTATATTTGTATTTCTCTGACCTGTTTAAATATTTTACCCATTTTAACTTGGGTTGCTGTTATTTGTTCCCATTGATTTATAGGATATTATTACTTATTATGAAAATTAAGTTCATTTTCTATGAAGTGGAAATTTTAATTTTGTATTTTACATTTTTCAATATTTTTACAATGTAGAATAGTTTTAGAATTATATAACTAAAATCATGATTTTTATGACCTTTGTTTAATTTCATAATTAAGAAGTTTCCCATACTAATATAAAAACAAAAATTTTCCAAATTTTTTCCTGAATCTTAATTTTATTTTTAAAGTTTAAGTCTTTAATGCAACAAGAATTTCTTTTTCTATAAATTGTTAAGAATGATATTTTTAGTTAACCAGTTGTCCCAATTAAATTCATTAATTATCTAATTTTCAATCTATGATTTCAAATATTAATTTTATCATATACAAAATTTTCTACATATATTTAAAATTGTTGATCTCTTTGGGGCTAGTTCATTGGTTTGTCTTTTAATGTGCTAATACATCACTGTTTTAGTTAGAAGATATAGTTTAATACCTAACAAGATTATCCCACATTATACTTGTTTATGAAAAAATTCCGGGATTAAATTTGTTTTTGTTTTCTTTATTTTTTTTTAATATATTTTATTGATTTTTTACAGAGAGGAAGGGAGAGAGATAGAGAGTTAGAAACATCGATCAGCTGCCTCCTGCACATCTCCTACTGGGGATATGCCCGCAACCCAGGTACATGCCCTCGACCGGAATCAAACCTGGGACCTTTCAGTCCGCAGGCCGACGCTCTATCCACTGAGCCAAACCGGTTTCAGCTCTTTTTGTTTTCTTAAATATGATGTTCAAAATCTTTTTTCTAATTGTCCTTGGTATTTTTACTGAAATTATATTAATTTAATAGACTAATTTAGGGGGAAATGACATTTATAACATTTTATATTACTAATCAAGGACATGACATACTTTTCAGTCTTCTTTTACATCCTTCAGCAACATTGGAATTTTTCTTCATCTAGATGTTGGCCACTATTTAAAAAGTAAATTGTCTGGTTGTTTATTTTAATTTTTTTTAATTCCTTTGGTAAATAGTAAATTACACCTAGTCTAGCTCTTATATGGTTATTTAATATTTTTTTCTTTTGTATGCTCAACTAGACACAGTGTGATACACTTGGTGTGTATGTGATGGTATGTGTTGTTTGGTGTAGATTAATTTTCATTTCTTACCCTAGGGGAGGTTAATTAGCATTTAATGTATGCTTATTAGAAATATACACTCAAAGGTATTGCTTGATCACTTCAGAAATGACCCAAAGGTTTATTGATTAGTTAAAGAGATGTCAGAGATAATATACTGCTTTGTTAAGATAGATGGTGTTTAAAAAATGTTATAAGGCCCTGGAAGGCATGGCTCAGCAATTAGAGCATCAGTCTGTGAGCCAAAGGTACCCAGTTCAATTCCCAGTCAGGGGCATTTCACCTGAATTGCAGGCTCTATCCCTGGCCTCTGGGTGAGTGCGGGAGGCAATCAATGTCTCTCTCTTTTTTTCCCTCTCCCTCCCTCCCCCTCTCCCTTCCTTCCATTCTCTGTAAAAATCATGGAAAAAGTATCCTCGGGTGAGGATTAACGATAGCAAAAAAGATATACAATAAGGCTGAAAGCTTTTAAGAAACCCACTGCCTTAATACAAATAAGGTAAGAGAATCCCAAGAAAAGCAAGCCCAGTTCCCCAAAGCTTTGTAGCAGAACTTGGGCTGTAGAGTGTTGTTCACCTTACGTTCCTCTACTTAATGGAGCTCTTTGTGGAATGACCCAACTGACTAGCATTCTGGCCTTCCCACCAGAATGCCAGTATGTCCACCTCTGAGTGAGCCTTTGAGTTAGATATTGGTCATAGTGTGTCTTATTTTGACATATAAAACTAGTTACATTACCACTTGTTCAATGATTGCTAGTAGCTGTTTATACCTTTGTCAGAACTTGACCTAAGACTTAATTTCATTCTTAAATACCATGGAATAACAGGTAGTGATTCAGGCTGGTTCCATAATGGCCTTGTACAAATCCATATAGGTCACAGGGGGAAGACTTCACCACAACTGATGTTGGCAGAATGCCCTGTCATCCTCCTGGTCTTGTGAGGAGTTGCTACAAGGCCATTTCTTACCTGTCTGCCTCACAAAAGTAATTTATGAGATAGTTTCTCATTCTATTCCAGTTTCTGATGAGGTATAAGGATTTTTGCCTTGCCCTCATCCTCACAGTACAGTTGCAGATTATACAACTGGTTAGCTACCACCTGTGACCAGCTCCGTAACAACAGGGTACCCATCACTGATGTTGTATTATCATCTGTACCCTTTGTTTTGGGATTGTCCTGTGAGACAAGAGATGTAGTAAGCTGTTACCTTTACTAGTCTTGCTTTTATTGTCCATGTAAGTAATAAAATGCTTGTTTCTTTACTATCCAAACTGGTCAGATTTCCTAGACAGGTTTCAGGGGAGTAAAGGTCTAACCTCCAATCATCTCTAATGTTTGGAGGCTACTGCCATTTTCTGAAGCAAACAATTATTAAATAAAGTAATTTTAGATCATAATATCAGTACATGTGAACAATATTGATTTTTATACATTGTTTTATTCAGCCACCTTACTGAATTTTCTTAATCTATAATAGAGTTTAGTTTTTTTCTTGGGTTTCCTAGTCTCTGTTGCTCTAAGATGACACTGACTGCCTGTTAAAAATTGTCTTTAGCTGGTTGTGATTGGATACAGTCTATACACAGTCGACTGTCATTAT
The DNA here is from genome assembly GCF_963259705.1 of Myotis daubentonii. Taxonomy (NCBI): domain Eukaryota; kingdom Metazoa; phylum Chordata; class Mammalia; order Chiroptera; family Vespertilionidae; genus Myotis; species Myotis daubentonii. Next base: position 29,614,864 of record NC_081851.1, read on the forward strand.
TTGTGGTAGTAATATTCTCTAAATCATTGAAAACACTGAATTGGTGAATACTGAAACATTGTTCCTAAGGGGGTCTCTCTCTCTCTCTCTCTCTCTCTCTCTCTCTCTCTCTGTCTCTTTCTCTCTCTCTTTCTCTCTCTCTCTCTTCCTCCTCCCTCTCCATCTCTATCTCTAATCAGCTATATACCTATATCTATCTATCTATATCATCTAATCTATCTATATAAGAGAGATTATAATTTTAACTTCTAAAAAGACTTACCCAGGTAGATTCTATTTTCTTTATTTTACAAAAGAGAAACTGAGATTCAGAAGTGTTCACTGATTTGCCTGAGGCTGCCCCTTAACAGATGCCAGAGTTGGGATTTAAACCCCATTCAATGGCCCAGAACTAGAGAACTAGAGTTTTTTGCACTGCACCGAACTGTTCTCTACCATCTCCATAAATCATTATTTCTCTGTGAGACTGAAATCAAAGGCAGAGTGTTGCCTTGTTCAGCCTCAGCTGGGAGCATGTGTGTCACGGTGCCTTAAAATTTTCTTTTGCCAATTTTTGCATGTCTGCAAATGATGGGGAAATTACCACTAGTATTCATCTTGAGGCTACAAATATCAATTTTTGTGAGTAGGCCAACTCACAGATATTAATAAGCATTTGCTGATTCCAAGTAACATGCTAGTCTTCACATTTGGGGAGGGGATTAAGGGTTAAAGGCTATCAAGAGAGACCCAATTCTGAATTTGATGAGATACAGTTAGATATTGGTGCTGCAAAAAATTTAATTTAGAATTTTAGTAGCTGGTCACTGAACTGATAAGCTAAATGTCTGGAACCAACAGTGTTCCATCAACTAAGCACTGTTACAATTTATAGGAATTGACCATGGGAAAGAAAAGTCATTCCATAGAACTAAGACCAGACATTGTGCAGCCATGTGACTCATACTAGGAAAGTACCTCAATAAATGTGGCCATAAAATTCAAGGGGAGAAAAAATAAAGAGATGAATATACACTTGCCAATAACAAATTAAAAACTGAAAAGATCCCTGGCCAGTGTGGCTCAGTTTGTTGAGCATTGTCTCGTGCACCGAAAGGTCACCAGTTCGATTCCCAGTCAAGGCACATGCCCAGGCTGCAGGCTCAATCTCTGGTAGAGGTGCATGCCAGAGGCAGCCAATCCATGTTTCTCTCTCTCATCCTTTCTTTCTCTCTAAAGACCAATAAAAAGAGAACTTGTTTTGTTCATCATTTCATATGAATAAAATTTATCTACCAGTCAATTTTAATAATCAATGACTTAGATAAATATTTCTAGTGCATACCACCCCCAACCCAAACACAGTGATCATTGAGGCTGCCATTCACAGGCAGAGAAATAATTTTCCATGAGGTATCAGGTACATAATTACAGGCCTCTATGGGATATTTAGAAGATATTATTAATGGTTTAAACTCTTCACTACCTAGGAGGGTCACCTTTTAGCAAGCTGTAGTATGAGTTTATTTGATTAACTTATTCAGTCTCCATTATTGTGGTTCAGAGAGTAGGACCTTTCACTGTTGAAATATAGTGTCCATGGGTTTTAATACAATTGAGAAGATAATATTTATTCATAATTGAACCCATGCTGAAGTTTTGTAGCCAAGAAGACAACATAAAAATAGTCAATAATTAACAAATTTGAGAACTTTCCATTTTCCTTACTTCATAATATTCCCTAGTACTAGAATATAGTAAGTGGTTTCAGCACTTGCCTTAGTTCCTAGGCTCTCTGACTGATCACCTTTGACAATTATTCTCTTTATGAGAGGCCTGGTGCACAAAATTCGTGCACTCAGGGGGTTCCCTCAGCCTGGCCTGTGCCTTCTTGCAGTCTGGGAGCCCTCAGGGGGTGTCCGACTGATGTTTAGGCTCCCTCCCCAGGGGGAGCGGGCCTAAGCCATCAGTCAAACATCCTTAGCACGGCTGCGGAGGTGGGAAAGGTTCCTACCACTGCTGCTGCACTTGCCAGCTGTGAGCCTGGCTGCTGGCTGAGCAGTGCTCCCCCTATGGGAGCGCACTGATCACCAGGGGGTAGCTCCTGTGTTGAGCGACTGCCCTCTAGTGGTCAGTGTGCATCATAGCAACTGGTCATTCCACCACCCAGTCAATTTGCATATTATCCTTTTATTATATAGGATTATTCTGCCCAAGAGAAATCCTGCATTTCTGCATTCAGGACTTAAAATAGAGATGAGGATACATAAAAATAATATGACCTACAATATATTTTAAGGGCTAAAAGAAATATAGGCAATAGTGCTATAAAATTGAAAACTGGATCTTATGCAGTAATGTTGCCTTGCCTTCATCCCCAAAGGATGGACATTATTTTCTGGAAAAATGAAAAGCTAGGTTTGAAGGTATCTTAAAGGATTCAGCTTTAGAACAACAACGGCCTCTTACTAATAGCCAAATCTGCAATCCTAGGTACTTTCAGGCTTTATGAAAAACCTCCCCATGATCCTCTCTTCCTCAGGATCATCTTCTCAGAGCCTGCTTTTATGGGTATAAAATGCTGCAGTCTGACTCACACAAGTAAAAACGAGCAATTCTGATTGCAGAATGCAACTACTCATCAGTTTGGGAGCTGGTTTTGTGCATTTCAATGAAAAATGCAAGTTAGCTCTCCCTTCTAAGAGGAACTCTAGATTAGACCAACTGAAGTGTACTGAATGTGTATTAAAAAGCAACAAGAAAGGACATGCAGCAGAAATCCAAAATGGAAGTATTGACTAGTCCCTGAAATGTCTGGAGACCAACATTGATGCTTCGCTGGTTCACATGCCAGCCAAGAAGGATCAGAAGTAGAGTTAGAGAAAGCCCCAAGGCACAAACTATCCTGGCTTCCAAGGAAGCAAAATAAAACATTAATAACAATTAAAGACCAAGGAACACTAAACATGGCATCCATATCTATTGCCAACAAAAGATTTTGAAGCCTCTGAAATTCTATTTCCCAGGTTGGAACAGGGAATGACAACTCAAAAGTTTAAATAAAGGTCAGACAAGTTTAATGGGAAAAACATGGCGTAAGTTAAAGTTTGAAATGTTTATAATCCTTACAAAAACAAAAGAAAAATTTTTAACATAAAATAAATTATGTATCTTTTACATGATGTCTATGTCTCCTCTCTCTGTTCTCTGCTTGTTTTCTCTAGAAACTAACCACACAAACCAGGGTCCTTCTGTGACTGTAATGATTTGGTCTCCTAAAACTATTTCTAAAAATAGAGAAATGTGAGAAGGAAGCTTGATAGATTCTTAAATAGGTTCTAAAAAAAAGTATCTGAAACTTGGAAATAGGCAAAAGAGAATACTGAATGATGCTTTAGCACAGTGGTGGGTTTGCATATTTGATTGATATTCTCTTGACAGAAGGTTTTTAAAAATATACAGTATATACCTCAGTAAGGCCAAGATTAACTTGTAGTTTTAGTTCAGTGAAGCTGTAAATAACTTTTTTCTTGAAAAAAACAAACAAACAAAAAAACACATCAAAATCTAAAAAATATCGCATCATCTTTAGTGTGAAAGCAGTACCCAGAAGTGACCAAGCTTTTGAGGAACAAGTCATGTCAACCAACCTTAAAAAAAAGGTTAATGGATGAGACAACAAATAGATTTATTGACACTAGGAGATAGGTTATACTTGTGCCCAAAAGACTTGGATTGGCTAATTAGATTCCTTACCTCTGCCTATCAAGAAACCCAGAAATCCATGTGAACTTATTAAAACATTTCTTGAGGAGAAAAAAAAAACTATAGGAATTGGAAGATCTTAAATATATTTTTCTCTAAGGAAAAGCCAGCCAACGATTTTCCTTTACAGTCAGTGTGCTTACTAGTCTCCATTTACTGTTGGCCCTTTCCTATCATGCCCTTTTCTAACATGTTCTGTGCCCAGGAGGCTGACTCCTATGGACTGAATCACCAGGTCAGCCCTGCTGGTTAATTTCAAAATGAGTTCAGCCAATGGGAGGCATTAGTAGGAGACTCAAGTATGGGAAGAGAGAAAGGTTGGAGTATTTCATCCCTTTTTCCTCCCCACTTTGTTGCCAAATCTCACCACCACCAGCATTTCTGCCATGAATCCTTCCTTCTATGGCTCCATGTCTCATCAAGATCTTGTACAATTAGTTCCTTTGCTTTTTCCTTTCTGTGGCAGTAAAGAGGAGCTCTGGGTCCCTCAACACCTCCTGCCTATTCCTTTATTCAGAGAATGATTCTAAACACTTAGGTAAAACATTTTTTGCATTAAAATCCCTTTATTCAAACCAACCCTGCTTTTCACAGCCCTCCACAGAGATGCCAGTCAATTCATTCACCATCTGCAAGTATTAGTCCTCTATAACCTTTACGACCCACCTTAGTTCTGCCTTTGCCTCATGTATTGTCTCCCACCATCCCAAAGTACTAAGCGATACTTCCTCCTTCAAATCACATACTCAATTGAATTTGTTGTCTTCAAAACATTCCATATTCTTTCATGCATATTCTATTCTGTCTCCCTAAAAATGCCTTTCCCTGTTTGTCCCACCTAGAAAAAGACTAAGCATTATTTCATATCAATCTGCCAAACTCTGATTTTCAAAGACTATCATAGACTATAATATCAACTAATTATAAACTAATATCAACTAAATGTCAACTAATTATAAAATTAAAAAGTAAATCATACTGCTCCAGCATAGTGCCATCTATATCTCTTGCCCCTTTCCAAATATTGAATGTTCCACAATCAATAGTAATTTTAGTACACCTGCTACAGTTCATTTACATTATGTAAAAATAGCACCTGTCTATTTTGCCATGAGAACCTTCTTTTTTGTAATCTTTTAACCTTTATTTTTTGCCACATGTCTCAATGCACCCAACCATCCCTCAGCCTCAAATAAGAGCTCACTTTCCTATGGTCATTTTTGATTATGTGTACTTTTTCTACCTAATGAACACCTTTGAGGCCTCCTGCCTGCTTGGATAACAGGACCAAATCTAAATTATTGTTATCATGTTAAAAATGAAAATGTCTGGAAATTCAGTATTACCAGGCATTTTCAGTATCCCTACCATTATGGTGATCCGTTATAACACTCAGGCTTGAAGAACCAGCCTCTACCGTAAGTCCATTCTTGACTGCCTTTGGTTCTAGACAGTGTTTCCTTCTCTGTGCTACACACACTTTGCAAATGCTTCACATGAACAGTTTTCACATGGCACCATTGTCATTATGCTTACACATATGTATCTCTTGCTATATTGTGAATCCTTAAAGCCTAGGCCATTTCTGAGTTATCTTGATATCTCCACTCCTAATATTGTGATGTCTGTTTACTAAAAAAGGTGATCAATAAAAATTTGCATAAAGCAAGGAAGCGAAGGCTTGAATGATACTGATTAGGTTACCACTTGCCATAGTGGTATTCAGCTTGAGTGTATACCCTGCACTCCTTCTTTGGACTTGCGAATGTCCCATGTCTCCTGCCACAGGGGTACTTTCATCTGATGGATTTTCTCTCCATTCTGAGCTTATACTTTGTTGGTTGACACTTGGAGTGTAACTTTACCATTTGCTTTGAGGGCATATCTTGGTGTCCACTAAGACTTAGCCTGTCAATGGGGCTGACAGGGAGCTGAGCATGTTGATAGCTTATCTTGATGAAGCAGGAAGCTTTAGTGAATCAAACATTTTATTACAATTGTTTGTCACTGTCAGACAACTCAGTTATTTTCTTTGGTTCTGAGTTGAGGGACACAGCTGATTACTCTTATTTGTCTAGAACAAATCTATATTCCCCCAGTCCCTGACTGGGACAACGTATACCTGTATCCACAGATATCACAAATAGAGGTATTTCTTTACAGTGACCACAAGTAGGATTTGTGAACTATGAAGCGCTATTAAGATAAAAATCAGTATTATCATTGAAGTGATACATGTGTCAGTAGAATTATATTTAAAAGTCAGTAGAATTATATTTAATGTGACACTCTAGAATAAGGTTACATACCTTCTGGCTACATGTGTCCTGTTAGCTTATACAGGTTATCTTATTGGGGTGTTATATTACTGTTAATAAAATGATTGTGCCTTCCAGGGAAGGTGTGAAAAAATAACTAATTATGAAAGAATATAGAAAAATGTCAAGAGCAATAAAGCTATTACTCCTGGACACTGTTGAATGCCAAATGGAACAGAATGGAGGATTAACACTTTCCAGTTCTCCCCTTGCAAACAGCCAAACTGTCTAATATGCTAATTAGATGTCTGGTATAATTAGCATATTATCCTTTTATTATGATAGATTGTATTATTTTCCATATGTGCAACTGTAAACCTACTTTGCCTCAGCCTGTATATATGTATATATTTTTTAGAATCACATATTAGTCCTGTTTTGCTTCCACTGGCCTTTTTCTTATTTTTTATCAAAGCCAACAAAGGGTACTGACAACCAACTCTACCTCATTTCTGGCATGTTGAGAAAACGTGAGATTCCTCTAACTAGAAACCCTGGTCTCTGCCAATACACAGTAAAATAAAACATGAGGTTTGCCTATAGTCCAGTATAAAATTTCAAGTTGTTTTTCTAAGGCATGCTAATAATGTATGGGTTGTTTGTGATTATAAATTAGTTTTTTAAGCCTATAAATATATTGACAGGGAAAAGTCATGAGTATTTTTTATTATGTAGCCAGGAATTGAGCTTGCTTTCTTTTCCTTCTTTGCTTTCCTTCCTCTTCCTTTCTTCCTTCCTCCCCTGCCTCTTTCTCTCTCAAGCTTCCTGCATTCCAAGCACGAGTGCTGAGATTCACTCCAATCAAATGTCCGGACTCGCTTGATCACTGAGCCATGGATGCTTAAGGCACAGACTGGTTTTTCTAGGTTATACAGACATACACAACTACAGATGGAAGGAAGAAAAGGTGATGGAAAGACAACAAAGATACAAGGACACAAACTGACTGCTTGTAATAGTCACTTATCAGGCCTCCATAGGTCTAATCACTCTTGTTTGTCTATATACATAGGGGACGCTCCCCTAAATTTCCAGGACATTTTGTCAATATAACTTGTTTTGTTATTTTTTTAAAAAATATGTTTTAATTGATTTTCAGAAAGAGAAAGGGAGGAGAGAGAGAGAGAAACATCAGTGGTGAAGAGCAAGTCATCTATTGGCTGCCTTCTGCACAGCCCCTACTGAGGATGAAGCCTGCAAACCTGGCATGTGCCCTGACAGGGAAACAAACTGTGACCTCCTGATTCATAGGTTGACTCCTGACCACTGAGCCTCACTGGCCTCTGTAGATTTTGAAGCTCTTCATGCTACATTATTTGCCACATTGCCTTCCTGATTAGTCTGTTCCTATTCATTCAGCAAGAACTGTGAGTTCCACAGCCTCATATTTCTTTGTGTTCCTCTTAAATACACTGCATGGGGCTAGGCACACAATAAATATGCAGTAAATAGGTGGTAAATTGGTGTAAATTACTTTCTAGCAGATTATTTCCCTGTATCAGGAGGCAGTATATCTTTTTCAGTTTAGTTTGTAGCAAGCAGAGATATGCAAGATCTGCGATGATTTAGAGCCTCTTCTCATTGCTTGACTTTGAATTTATCATTTATTTAGTTTTGGGCTTTGCGGTTTTGGGGAAAAAAATCACATTTTGTACAAATTCTTTGTTCTGCATGCATAATTAAAATGTAAGTGTTAGTCATTTTCATTGGACTCTGTCAACTCAATTAAAATATTAATTTGTGTGATTCTGTGTTTGCAGATTGAATGTGCAGTAAGATCACAGATTCACTTAATGATGGAGAAGCCACAAGAGTAATAACATTTGTAATTATAGATGCTCAGGAAGGGGAAATGATGAGCATGTTGTAGAAAAATAAGTTCCTGGATTTCTATCTTTGAATTTTTTTCTTCCCTTTCCCTTTTTGCCCTCATATACCTGTCAGGTACTCTGGAAACATACATAGAAAAAAGGTAGAAATCAGAATCTCTTGGAGCACTTGTATATTGCCTGTCATATTCAGGCATGGCATCATATCAGGGCATGGATCAGCCTTTGACTGAACTCTCTTTCAACATCTGGATAAAAAGGGAAACATTCCCACAATAATAACAGTGCTGCCTGGCCTGCCTCTTCAGGATCATTTGTACCCACACTCCCTGAACCCCCATGTTGAATTTTCAGTGATTAGGCTACTCCTTGTGGTCATCCCATGTGCCTCTGCCTGGTATGTTCTTTTCCTTTCTTTTCACATGGTGAACTCCAACCTAGACTGAAGTTCTCAACCCAAATGTCACTTGATGGGATGCTTTTCCTGACCCGTCAGTCTAAGTGAGGCCATTGTGCTTTAGCGCGCTGTGGTTTTCCTTCATAGCTCCTGCTCAAGTTTATAGTTAAATCTTCTCTGTGTATTTATCTAGTTGATATCTGCCATCTATACTACCACAAGGAATAAAACTGCATCGGTTTTGTTCACAGCTATGTACCCACATCATAGAACAGTTCTTCTAGAACAAATTAATTGTGTTTGAGAAAATGTAATTTTCAGCCTTTTACTGAGCAATCACAATAGCCATCTAAGGCTGATCACAATATAGTTTCCCAAAGTGGGGGCCACTTATATCTGCCTTTTCATATGTTCCTACTGTTCCACCCATCCGGAAATGGAATCTATTTTCACTTTCCTTGAATCTGGAAAGGCCTTGACATTTAGCTTGACCAGTCAAATGTTGACAAAGTGATGTGTACCAGTTTCAGGCCTAGCCAGTAGGAAGTCTGACGTCTTCCTTTTCCTCTCCCCTGGAAATTAGCCACATAATAAAAAGAAGACTAAGGAGGACTATTGAGTGATGAAACATTACATGGAGATAGAGAGACAGAGATAGAAAGAGGCAGAGGCCACATGGAGGAGGAGTGAGGTACCAGCCATGTTAGGGAAGCTTTCTTGGACCTTACAATGGAACCCAGCTACTAACTAAATGCAGGCAAGATAGTGACCCCAGCCACTGCCCAGTGGGGCAGAAGAACCTCCCTTCTGAGCTCTACTTTGAATCCCTACAGCAGAATCATAAGAAATAATAAATTATTGTTCTTTTAAGTTTGGGTTTTTTGTTATATAACACAATAGAAAACTGACACTGTGGTCTACCAGGCATCTTCAGCCTCTCTTTTAAAGAAAAGTAAACTTCAGAGATGTTTAGGCAACCCCTCTAAGGTCATATGGTTAGTGGAAGGTAGAATCTGAATAGTGCTATACTTTTTTTTTCTTTTTTAATTCTTAGTCTGGATCTTTATCTTCAATATCACATGCACTTCACTGGTAGTCAAATATATTCTCCATGTCCCTAAGCAATTGCAAAGTTGAAAATATGTATGGAATTTTGTAGCACATCAACTGTAATAACAGGTGAGTGACTGATTTGTGAAGTGGAGAAATCAGTAGACCAGGAGTCAGGACACCGGGGCAAGAGACCTACATTACTGCCCTCAGTTCTGAGTGTAGTTACTTCTGCCATAAAATAAAGATCATAGAACTCATCCTCAAAGTCTGTGAGGAACTTTAAATAAGATTAGGTACTTTAAAGCCCTTTGTAAGCTGTGAAGAGCCATAGAGATATTAGCAAATAATCATCCTGAGATTTTAGAATCTGATTCAGAACCCTTTGAATTATTTAAAGGCTTGCCCATTTAGCAATTGCCATTAACCTTTGGAATGTGATGTTTATACTGCTTCATTAGAATGAGAATAACACTCTTTCAATTATAATTCTAGAGGAAACTTATGCTCTGAGGAGTAAAAAAAGTATGTCTGAATTTTAGTAATGATTAAACAAAATAGCTTGATCTTTGATAAGGCACAGTGCAATCCACTGAATTCTAAAGTTGCCCAACACTTACACGCCCTCAATTTGCCATAGGTTCAGGAATATAATTCATAGATAGCAACACTCATATCTAAAATCATGTTCCACTAACTGACTGATACTGAGGGACAGGGCCATCCATTAAACAAGTGACTAAGATAAATTTTTGCTGACAACTGAAGGAAGAAGGGCTCAGGTAAAGTACAAGATGCTTAAGAAAGGACTGGTGCCCAATGATGGGTTGTGAGGAGAAAACTGAAGAGAAGGTAAAAATAGTTGGAGGAGGAAACTTTCTTTATGCTAATTTCGTATTTTGACTAGGCATCAGAGCATCTCAGAGGTTAATTAGGTGGAAACAATCAACGTTATATTTTCATTATCATTGTCTTCACCTAACTAAGTCAGACTGAAGTTATGCTTCTGCATAACCATTCGATTATCTCTGCTTCCATTAAAAAGCCCTCAGAGGTGAAAGGCAGTGCTAATCAATTTTGCTGATAACAAAACCAGTGAATTCAAAAATAGTTGTAGCTGACCTTGACGCTTTCCCTGCAGTTTTGTGGACTGAAAAATAATGGCAGCAGCTGCAATAGACTAACTAGTCTTCAGGGATATGAATCTCTGTTGATTTTACACCCTGCAGCCATATATCATTTCTGAATCCAAACTAATCCTACTACTCTTACTCCTGTCAGTTCAATGAGTAGTTCATCTTCCTCTATAACATTAAGGGAGAGAAATCTTTCAGATGGGCGGAGAACAATTTAAACTCGGTGACATCTAAGAGAAGAAAAACAAATGGACTCTAAGCCATCTAGACTGTAGCCCAGAGAGGGGGATGAAGAAGAAATTAAACGCACCAACTTGCAGCCATCTCTTATTTCATAAATATAAAGTTTCAAAGAAAGATGACAAAAAGAAATAGAATCATATGACACCGAATCAAATGCAAACCCCACATTTTGTTTATTCTACTCTGCTATGGATCCAGGCATCACTGGATACTGATCTTTTGCCAATCAGGGCATTCAAGTACCTGAAAAGTAAGACGAGCTCTGTGGTTTGCAAAACTCTTCTATTCATCCAAAGCCCTAAAGAACTTTGTGAAAAATACAGACCTGAGGTCTCTACCCTAGTTATTTTGATATATAGCGAGGTAAACCAGTGGCCTAGATGATCTAGAAGTTCCCTTAGAAGCCAATGTCTATGAGTTATATTCATTGTCTACACAGTGTCCATTATCCTACCCAGGAAGCCAAAAATCTGGTGCATAAAATCAAGGGGGGGAAAAATCTCAACTTTTCTTTTCAATTTTCCATTCATTCTGGTAGGAAGGCAATAATTTAGAATCACTGTGGATTTTTAAAAATTTTTTATTAACTGGTATAGTGTCTTACTGCCTTTGAACAGTGTGGTTTATACTGGAAAGGCTCTGGTAGCAAATAAATCTGAGATCTGCTAAGGCCATATTCATCCCGGTTGAATTATTGCCTTGCTCTGACAGAGTCCTGCAGAATTGAGCCTCTTAAGATGCAGGGAAACATTGATTACAATTTTTCAACTTCCAAACACAACTTTTATGTCAATATTTTTCCTTCATTTCCCATTGCCCTTGCCAAACGTTCAAAGGATCAGTAGTACTGCTGCTTCTGTGGCTACTGCTCTTGCCAGCTATATGTCTACTGGGAGAAATAAGTTGAAAAATAACTTCCATTTTCTATTCAGAACAATGGAGGAGAGGAAGGCAGAACTGAAAGGAAGAGTAGTGCCCACATACAGTACAATACTTGTCCTTGGGAATATTTGTTTGTGCATTGGCGTCTTATAAAACAGCATGGAGTGCATTTGGGTATCGCTACTCTTCCTCACTCTCCCTTCTGTTCCCTGTCTCATTGTTTTTAGGTTCTCTGAGTTAAATTAACCTACATTAAAGTGTTATCGAGTAATATCTTAGCCAAATTGTATGTGAGTTTATATAAGAAAAAATCCAGTGTATAAAATGCTTAACCAAATGTATGAGTCCCAATTGATAAATTTTGGGCCATGGTAAATGAGATATTTTGAGAAGGGTTGCTACCCCATATGAAAAAAAAAAACCTTTTTCCTAGGTGCCAGGCAAAGGAAGTAGTCCATGTTTTATCTGAGATAATATATGAATTACAGTTGTAAATTTTTAATCTCTTCCACCACAAAGTGGCAGAGGACAAAACCCAAAGATTTCTCCCCTAAATACAGTTACATCACACTGTCTCAGTGCTTCTCTCCAGTTGCTAGTCTCTCTTTATCTCTCTAAAGATGTCTGGAGATGGATCAATGGGTAAGTGACACAGAGCTATTAATAGCTTTATGGGTTTTCCATTACTGAGTAACGAGTTACAACAAAAGTAGCAGCTTAAAACAATACGCATCTGTTATCTCACAGTGTCCTGTGGGTCAGGTGTCCAGGTCCAGGTCCTTGGCTTAGGGTCTTTGGCTCAGGGTCTTAAGAGGCTATAATCAAGGTGTGAGCTGGGTTGTGTTCTAATCTGGAGGCTCAATTAGAAAAGACTATGCTTCCATGCGCATGCGGTCAGAAGGCAGAATTATTTCCATGCAACCTTATGACTGAAAGCTCCAACTTCTTACTGGCTATAGACCGCAGGCTGTTCTAGGGAATTAGAGGTTATCACAGTTCCCTGCCACATAGCCATCCTCATAGGTAGTTCTCAAGATGGCTATTTGCCTGTTTAAGGCCAGCATAAGAGTCTTTCTCTGCAGTTGGCTGAGATGGAGCCTTAGAAGCAGAATCTTAAGTATAATATACAACACACATAAGTGGCATTCAATCACTCTGACATATAACATAACCTAATGAAGGGAGTGACATCTCATTGCCTTTGCTGTATTATACTGGTGAGAAGCAAGTCTCGGGTTCCACCCAAACTTAGGTGCAGAGGAATATTCAAGGATGTAACACACTGGGGATCACCTTGGAGTGTGTCTGTCAAAATAGTTAAGCCAACCCTGCAGAGATGTATCTAGAAACTCTATTTAGAAAGTGCTAGTACTTCTCTATTTGTTGCAGCTTTGAGGTGGTAGTTGCAATTCAAGACAAAAGGAGAAGTCTCAGCAAACTTGCTGTTAAAAAGGCAAAATCCCCAAGGAATCATTTCAAATCTGTGAAATGAAAGATTTAAACAAGGTATGCAAGAAATATGGAAATTGCTCATGTTTGAAAAAGATTTAGTTCATGTATTAGAAATATATTTTCAGCATCAATGTATTTGTGATCTTAAACAAAATGCAGGTAATATTAAAGCAAGGAAAAATAGGAGATAAGAGAACATATTACAATAACAAATAAAAATGCTTTACTTTAAGAAATACTTTAAGAAATAAAAAAATGCCATAGCAAAATTTCAATGCTATTAGTAATAAAAAAAAAAAGACATAATGTTGTAGAAAATATAACAAGTGAAGGACAAGCTTGTGAATGGCAGTTAAAGGAAATACAAGTGTGCTTCATACATTAATCATTTCCATGTATTCAAATGGTAATCTCATCCTCAATGTTGGTAAATTGAGAAATATAGATTTAAATGTTTTGGAAAGAAATGAATATGACCATAAGTAGAATAAAAATCCATCTGTAACATATCATTTTCCTGGAGGGACAATATTCCTGATTTACACAACACATAGGAAGAAAATTGAAACAAGAGACTAGAACACAAAATAATGTCTCTGAAATGAAAGTAATAAGCTCCCTATACCATAAGATTAGTGTGATTAACTTTCCTATTTAAAGGAAACATATCTCACAGATATGGTATTTAATATAACCACAACTAAAACACAAATACGGAATACCTAAGAAGTCTAAGAAGTCTGGTCCATTATCAGGCTGGGGAAATTAGATGCCTGTTTTTGATGGGAGGAATGTCAAATAATTTGCAGATATGTTTTAAAATGACACAATGTCCCCAGGCTCCTGTTGTTGCCTTTTTCAGGATTATAGTTTCTGGAAGAAGGACTAGAGCGGAGAGTCATTGTAATCTGGCTGTTGACAATTTCGGCAGCGGCAGACATCCATCTCTCATGAGTGCATTTATTCCATTTTTGGAAATTTCTTCCAGATCCTGCCTAGTGCCTTGAAGAACTATTGTTTTTGTCTAAACCAGGGTGGGGAACCTTCTTTCTGCCAAAGGCCATTTGAATATGTATAACATCACTCGAGGGCCATATAAAATTATCAACTTAAAAATGCGCCTGCTATATTTGGTCAAACATTAAATAACTCACCCCTAATGCCTTGGCAGGGCCAGTTCAAATGATTTCTGGGGACTTATACGGCCCAGGGGCCAGACGTTCCCCACCCTGGCTAACCCCTTACAAGCTTCTTCTCTAACACGGGATATACAAAAGTAGGTTTACAGTTATTCATATGGAACTAATAGAATAATTAAATAATAATGCAAGAATAAACTGTGTGTCGCATACTCAGGACTCTAAACCTACTTTTGCCCCCGCCCTGTATTCATATCACTGTCCCAAAACTCCTATCATAAGTCTCTACCCATGTAGGCAAGCCACTGTGTCGGGTGGGCACGCTAATGCTCTGGAATAGTGACTTCCCCACTGGTAACAAATGCCTCTCTGCCCAGAAAATGCTAGAAGTGATGATGTTTGCCCAAAACTATCTACTCTTTGCCTGCCATCGCAGGCAGCTGCAGCCTGATTCCTTCCTTCAGAATTCTCTGCATTGGAAGTGGGTGACAGTTTTTTTTTGTCCAAGTGTACCCTCAAAACTCTAGGGACACATGTGAATTTGTCCCAAATCTCCTTTACCATGTTTTACTCAGTCTCATGGGCATGCTCGGGTAGGGAACAGGGAGAAAAGTCCAATATATCTGATATATCTGTATGCATACAACTCCTTTCAAGCACTCTTCTTTAACATTCCCAATGTTTTCTGTAAGCTGGAGGTTTGTGAGTGTGACAGAGCGAGGCAGAAGCAGTTCTGATACCTTTGGCAGCTTCTGCATGGCTGTGTGTAGCACCTCCTTCAAAATGCGTAAACATGTCTCAGTTCACAATGCTGATCCTGAGCTTTGTAGCTTGAGCCAAAAGTCTGCATAGAGAGCAGGTCCTTAACATCCTATTCTAAAACAATGACTACCATGTGTTAAGTGTTTATATTACACACACTGTACGTTTAAAACATCATCATATGCTCACAACAGCTTTAAGAGGGAGGCATTATTATTATGGCCATTTTAGTGTCTGAGGTAGGATGGGCCAGGAAACAGTCTGAGAAGGAGATGTGACTGAGAGCGGTTTACTGAGAGCTCCTGGGAGCAATGCAGGTGAGAGGGCGAGTGTAGCAGGACTGGCAGAGGGAGAAGTTGAACTTGACGGCATTTGCAAAAGAAGCCTTCGCTGACCTCAGGGGGAGCTCCAGATCTGAGGTGACTTCAGATTTGGCCTGAGTTAAGTCAGAGGGGCCTGAACTTTGTATCTGCACCCTGGCCAGGGAGTTCTTTGTGGGTGAGGGCAGTTCCTGCAAAAGCAGTCAGCTGAGCTTCGTGACCAAATAGGGAAAGAGGGCCTGGGTCCTGACCCCATGATCTGGGTGCTGCCCCACAACACGCATTACATTCGCTAAAGACAAAAACTGAGGTTTTGATAATTTAATCATATTTTCCATTTTTACACAGCCCACAGGTTGTAGCCACAGGAAATGAATCTAGCACTATCTGGCTTCATACATCGTCTTCAGGAGGATAATTGTGCCTATCTCAAAATCGGGTCATGATAGGAGAAGAGGGAGCAAGCATAGGGACTCACATAATAAAGAAGCAAAAAAGAGGAGAAAGGAGCAGAACAAGCAAATTTACACTAAAAGAAGTAGAAAAATTCAATAGACCATTTCCATTGAAGAAAACCAAAGGGTGAATAGAGATCTTCTATGGGAAAAAGCACAATGGCCAGTGGGTTTATAGATGAAGTTCATTTAACCTTTAAAGACTACATACTTTCTGGATGTGAGGGCGATCTGGCTGCGACATCTGTCACCCCATTGATCGCCAGGGTTGATTCGGCTGATCTGGCTGGCTAGGCGGGTGTCCCCCTCCTCCCTCACCGATCCATGTGCGTCCCTCCCGAAGGTCGAAGAGGACGACCTTCCCCCCCGAGGAGAGGACCGGTCTTCGGTCAAGGGTATACGAGTAGCTGCGCTCCCCTGCTAGAACCTCCAAACAAGCTAAAGACTACATACTTTCAAGGTTATTTAAAATCTGTCTTCTGATTTTGAAAAGTTTAATCGCTTAATTCATATTTTAAGACCAATATCAAAATCTACAAAATGACAGTACAAAAAAGAAAATTATAGATCAATTACACTGATGAATATATATATATTCTCCAATTACATTTTGAAAATACAATCTAATATTTTAAAGAGGGTAAAATATTGTGGACAAGTAGAGTTTATTTCACAGATCTAAGAGTAGTTAAAATATCAGGAAATTTAGAGTTGCATTTATTATTGAAGCTCAGACCCTCTGAGTCAGAGTGAGTTAGATAAGATCAGACCACCTCTGCTGGGAAAACTTTGCTCAGGACAGATAAGACTAAAAACCAGTGAGGGCGAACCTTTTGAGCTCGGTGTGTCAGCATTTTGAAAAACCCTAACTTAACTCTGGTGCCGTGTCACATATAGAAATTTTTTGATATTTGCAACCATAGTAAAACAAAGACTTATATTTTTGATATTTATTTTATATATTTAAATGCAATTTAACAAAGAAAAATCAACCAAAAAAATGAGTTCTTTTTTCACCTCTGACACACGTGTCATAGGTTCGCCATCACTGCTAAACCAACAAATTATTTCACTGTTCGACCCAGAACTAGTTATCAAAGACAGGGTCTGATGACCTGGGTAGTTTACTTCTTAAATGACATTTTACTTAGCAAACTTGCCTCAAGGCCCTTACTTTATGTCTACCCATCTAAAGCTATGATGTCATATAACTTGCCTGATCTCAATTAGCCTTCTACCTTGAAGATCTACCTTAAAGCAATTGAGCCTAGACACCAAAGTCCTACCATTATCCCACTTTAGACTTTTTCCTTTTGAAACTCTGCTAAATCTCTATTAAGTGTTTTGTTTATTGTTTGTTTTCCTTAGTGCAGTGAGTTTAAATAATCAGTTTTGCACCTTGGCCAGGGAGCTCAGTTGGTTAGAACATCATCCTGAAATGCCAAGGTTGCAGGTTTGATCCCTGGTCAGGTCAGATGCAAGAAGCAACCAGTGAATGTATAAGTAGAACAACAAATCTTTCTCTCTCTCTCTCTCTCTCTCTCTCTCTCTCTCTCTCTCTCTCTCTTTAAACTCAATTTAAAAAAAATGATAATCAGTTTTGCTGATTACCAAGTTGTTTAGTGATATTTTGGTGACTTCAACAACATCAACGGATGTTGTAAGTTACAAAAATGCACATAAAAATATATCTAACATCTTTTGCCATTAAGAGAATACAGATTTGCAACTATGATGATGAATATGATGAATTATCACATACTTATTAAAACAAATAAAATAAAAAAGTGACACTGACACTGGTAAGGACGTAGAGTTACTAGACCTGTGAGATGTTCTTGGCAGAAATGTACAATGTGCAGCTGCTCTGAAAATAGTTTGGAAATTTCTTATGACATTTACCATATACCTCAGCAATCACACTCCCGGGGCATATTTCTGGGGGTAAGGAAAACTTAGGTCCACACAAAAAACTGTAAACACAACAGCTTTATTGTAAAGCTGTATTGGTAAAATTGTGAAAACTTAGAAACAGTCTGAATGACCTCAGTAGGAGAATGGTTAAACAACTGTGGCAAATCTATACAAAGGAATGCTACTCAACCAAATATAAGAATAAACTTTTGATATGCTGTAACTATTTTGATAGCACTCAAGGGCATTATGCTGAGTGAAAATAATTCCAGTCTCAAAAGACTCCAAACTACATGATTCCATTTATGTAATATTCTTGAATATTAAATGACAAAATTATAGAAATGGAGAACAGATTTGTAATTTCCAGGGGTATAATAGTGAGGTGGGCATGCCACTATAAAGGGGTAGCACAAGTGGTGATGAAACAGTTGTGTGTCTTGATTTCATGAACCGAAGTTGCAAATATGATAAAATTACTTAAAAACACCCACGTGCACTCACACACAACACATGCACACACCCTACTGATATATGCTAAAAGGGCATTTGATAAACTCAGCAGTAGTCCTGGCCAGTGTGGCTCAGTTGATTGAGTTTCATTCCATGCACCAAAAGGTCTCCAGTTCGATTCCTGGTCAGGGTACATGCCCAGGTTATAGGATCAGTCCTGGAGCTTATGGGAGGCAACCAGTTTTAATGGGAATCCCTGTCCCTTCCTCACTTTCTAAAATTAATAAAAAAAAAATAATTAATTAATTAATTTAGTAGTCATTATTAAGAAAAACTGGAAGATAATTTAAAGTACCTAACTATAGTAATACTATACAATGACAGCAAATCTTATCTAAAATGACAAAACAGATGATTTCCTTTAAAATTGTTTCTCTTTCAAAAAGTCTAATAGTATTTAGCAATATATAATTTTCTGTTTAAATTGTTTTTTTTTACAAAGCTATTTTTGGTACACAATAACAAACTGACTAAGTCAGAATGATGGATTAGTCGCTAAAAATAAAACAATTGATAAATTAGAAAGCAACAATAATAATGAAGATGATTTAATTGCTGGTCCACTGTGCTCTAAATCCAAATAGCATGTAAATCTCAAGTGAAATGCAGAATATGCAAATACTTTTCTATTATAAATTAAAGATTGCCAGTTTAGTTTCAGGAAAACAATTTCATCCATCACATTAATATAGCTTATTTACATTTTAATGGCTTTGTAACTTTATTATGAAATTTATCATTTGCTTTGACTTTATGGTCATAGAGCTGCATACCTAAGACTTTTACATAATTACATATTAAGGTGAAATTATTATGAATATTTTAATTCAATACTTGTGTCCATGAGGATTTCCTGAAATATCCCTCCTCTATACAAGTTTGATGAGTATTATTACTTTTCCAGCATATTCTTTTGGGAACATTTCATCACACAACCAGACATGTTTGAAACTTTCTTGTGGAATTATGGTTAAATAAATCATTATTTGTGTCATAAAACTATAACAAATATTTAAATGCTAATTTGATAAGTGTGCCATAAACACACCACAAAATAATTTCTTCCAAATGATTACAGCCAAGAAATAAAATTTGTGACCAATAGATTTGCAAAGGAAGGGAGATACATAATCAGCATAATTTATTGTAGGAGGGGGAAACCATGATTATAAAAGCCCTGAAGTGGGAAATAGTATACTAAATGATTTTTTTTGTAACAATGCCATTAAAATACAAGCTTTTATAAATGAAGTCGCTTCCTGCTTTTTTAATGAGATTGATGAAGCATTAAATTGCACAGCTTTTATTTTACATCTACATAAAAGAGAGTAAATTTAAAATAAACAATGCCCCTGATGGGCAAGAGAGAGTCAAGGTTCAGAATAGGTGATGAGATATAAGGAAAGCATCACGCATTTTTATTCAATTTATATTTCCAACAAGAAAAGTCATGTTTGATTACTAAAGTCATTTCCGTCCTAAAAATCACTATAGATAAAAGTTAACATATCATAGATATTAAAAAAGGTTGAACAATTTTTTAACATGAAGATTTATATCCTAGTTTTGACAGGATAAATTTGGTTTCTGAAATCACAAGTCAATAGACTTTATTTTTTTAAATAATATATTTTATTGATTTTTTTACAGAGAGGAAGGGAGAGGGATAGAGAGTTAGAAACTTTGATCAGCTGCCTCCTGCACACCTCCTACTGGGGATGTGCCCGCAACCAAGGTACATGTCCTTGACCAGAATCAAACCTGGGACCTTTCAGTCTGCAGGCCGACACTCTTATCCACTGAGCCAAACCGGTTAGGGCACAAGTCAATAGACTTTATATTAATTAATAAAAAAATTCTGAATTTTCATTTTTGATAGAGGAATTAACAATG
Source organism: Myotis daubentonii (assembly GCF_963259705.1). NCBI lineage: Eukaryota > Metazoa > Chordata > Mammalia > Chiroptera > Vespertilionidae > Myotis > Myotis daubentonii. Next base: position 29,634,911 of record NC_081851.1, read on the forward strand.
TAAAAAATATCAATTAAACACACACACACACACACACACACACACACACATTCGTATTATATTCCTAGAACTCTTTAACAAATTATCATAAACTTGGTGGCTTAAAATAATAGAAATTTATTATTTCTTAGTTCTGGAGGAGGCCAGACATCTGAAATCAAAATGTTGGCAGGTTTTCATCTTTTTAGGAGTCACTGAGAGAGTTACTGTTCCATGCCTTATTTATTTATTTATTTATTTATTTATTTATTTATTTATTTAGGTGCTTGTCAGCAAACTTAGTCATTCTTTGATTTGTAGACCCATCACTCCCAAACTCTGACTGAGGTGGATTTCTTCCCTGTGTATTTCTGTTTGTCACAAATACCCCTCTCCTTTCTTTTATGAGAACACCACAGTGAATTTTAGACCCACCTAAAATCCAGGATGATATCATCTCAAATCTTTAATTTAATTGCATCTGCAAAGACCATATTTCCAAATAAGACCACATTCACTAGTAAAAGGGAGTTAGGACTTGGACTTATCTTTTGGGAGACCATGATTCAGCTCTCTACAATTTCCATTAAGCATCGTTAAAAATAATATGTTTGTATTGATTTCAGAGAGAGGAAGGGAGAGGAGGAGAGGTATGGAAACATCAATGATGACAGATAATCATTGATCAGCTGCCTCCTGCATGTCCTCTACTAGGGATTGAGTTTGAAACCTGGGCTTGTGCCCTGAGAATCCAACCGTGACCTCTTAGTTCATAGGTTGACACTCAGCCACTGAACTACGCTGGCCGGGCTCCCTTAAGCATCTTGATGGTCTACTTGGGTCATTCCATAAAATGAAAACTTGAAGAAACTAAGAATACCAATCTAAAGAAAGAAGAGCTAGACCAACATCACATGTTGATGTTTGAAGCACATTTGTTGTTCCAATCAGCTGACCTGTGTGTGTCTGTCTTTTGATGAGTAAACATCAAAAGTTAAGTAAACATTTCTAGTTTCCCTTCTAAAGTTTCAGATTTCAAGATCCAGTCTAAGCCAGTGCCAGATTTGTATAAATGTTTGTTCACTCCTCAGTCCTGCACATCAAAAATTTAAGCTAAGGTAGGCAAATATTTTAAGGCTCAGTTTTAACTTCCACAGCCCCTGAGAGGTCTTGTAAAGAGGTAGAAAGGGAGTGGAACCCTGTACCTGCTAGCTCAGAATGGCTTTCCAGGTCACCCAGGTTAAAACACGGTCCTCCTATTTGCTGAGGGAGAGCTGAAGTCAGTTCAAACAGGGCAGGAGAATAAGGGAGATCCTATCAATAACCTCCCTGATCATCATTGCCAAGATGGGGAAACAGTTTCCTCCAGTGGAAAATGTCAGATATCGCAGGGCTACAGCAGTTCCCGGGAGGTGGTGTGAGTGGACAGAGTATGACAAGCACTAGGTGAGGAACTTCAGATGACATACCCAGTGAACTTTAGCTCCCCTTCTTAATAATAGTATGTGATTCTCATTGGAATAAGTAAACCAACAAACATAAATGTTTAAAGGTTATAAAATTTTATTTCTTTGTGTCCACAATGTGCTTGGTGTTTTGCACCTTATACAAAGCCAACAAGTTATTCTGAAGACCCAGGAGAGGGTTCAAAATGAACATGTCAATTAATAAAAAGATAATAAAGTGGTTTTCAACTTAATATACCTTATAAGGTATCTCCCCCATCTTTCCTTCCTTCCATAGTCAATATTCTGGAGACAGTAATTTACAGCCTCTGCTTCAATTTCTTTATACTCTATAAATTCTGCAACTAATTCTTACCTGGATTTTATGTCATTATTTTACAAAAACCATTGCCATCATTAATGAACTTTATATTGTTAAGTCCAACAGCTTGACTCAACAATATTTGACATTATCAAGGACATTATTATCTTAGAAAAACTTTCCTCCCTCTAGTGACACCTGATCCCCCCACTTTTATAACTATGCATGCTTTTTTAGTTAGCCAGTTTCCCATTTCCACTCAATCTCATTGAGGCTTTATCTTAGAGTCTAGAATATCCCACTCATCTCATCTCTCTTGTGTTCTCAATGACCATCTATTTGATGATGATTGAAAACTTCAAATCTGCCCAGTCAAGACATCTGTCCCATAATCCAAACCTACATAATACCAGCAATCTACATGACATCTCATGTTAGATGCATAGTAGGTATCTTAAATTCAATATGTTTAAACTGAACTTATCATCTCCCCTCCCCAAATGTACTATCCTCTGGTGTTTTATAATTTATAATTTCATAATTTAATAAATAATACAAATGAACCTCATGTTGCTTAAGCCAGAAACTTGGAAATCATGCTTGATTCATCCCATAATATTTCCTGCCACCCATGAATTTATTTTACTCTATATGCATATACATACTGGCATATATACACATACGCATGTATATATGAATATATCTATATCTATATATATATCCATATATATATATATATATATATATATATATATATATATAGCCCAGTGCACAAAATTCATGCACTTGGGGGGGGTCCCTCAGCCCAGCCTGCACCCTCTCACAATCCAGGAGCCCTGTGATCAATCGCCCCATAGAGGTAGGCCCCGCCCACCCACTGCAGCATCCACCACTGGGTATCCTGGGCTCCTTCTTTGGGGTGATTGATCACGGGGCTCCACAATAGATCGCCTTGCAGAGGGAGGCCCTGCCCACATGCCAAAGTGCTGCCGCAGGGTAGCCTGGGCCTCCCTCTGCAGGGCAATCATGGGGAGATGGCAGAGGCCCTGACCAATCACATCGCACCTGTCTTGGCTGAATTGGCACCAGTGGGTGTCATAGCGTGGTCATCCGGACGATCATTCTGCTGTTCAGCTGTTCAGTCGATTTGCATATTATGCTTTTATTATTATAGATATACACACTCATATGTGTGTATGTGCATGTGTATAGTGAGTGAAGAAAACTTTGATCTAAATTTTAAGACACTAGATATAATTTCACAAGTACAAAAATGTTTCATATTGCTTGGATAACTACAATTTTAGGGTTCTCATGTGAATGTAATGTTAATAAAGCCTACCAGTTCAGTTTGTGCTCACTGGTCACAGACTATGTGTAGCCTTGAGTCCAAACCACTTTTGAATAAATATATATGGAACCAAAATGGAAAGTGTACAGATAGCTGGGTGCACTTCTTCTCTACTATTGAAGAAAGAGGTAGAGACTCATTTCTGTATGGTATAAAAATGGATTTATACACATGTGCTCTGGTCAATTCTTCATTCCCTTTAGTTATATTCATCTAATATATTTGTAAAGAGCAATGGCTATGGAGGGCATTGTTTTTTGTATGGTGCTGAGCCACTTGCTTCACCACAGATACTGGGGGTGGTGGCATAGTCTTCCCCTTGGTCTTTCTACCTTGCCTGGTGGCTGGTGACAGCAGCATTCAGAAATTGCAATTGTCTTCAGTATGTTGATACTTTCAATAGGGCACAGCCCATGCCTCACTTTCTCTAACAGCACTACCGCACAAATGTTATGTAGTTACAAGTCTTTGGGGCAAAACAAAAGAAAAAGGCAATGTGAGAAAAAATAGACTTAATTTGCTATGTTAATTGTGACTTCTACTATAGCCTAAGGTATAAAATCCTTTTTAGTTTGACTAATTTTGCATAACAAACCACACCAAAACCTATTATTATCTTTGAGTATATCTGGTTTCATATTTATTTCTTAAAAATGGTTTGGGCTCAAGGCTACAGTCGGTAACTGCAGAGCACAAACTGAACTTGTAGGTATTTATTAACATTTTATTTAACTAAGAATTGTGGTTATCTTGGATCATAGGAGTATAATCTTTAAACACACACACAAAAACTATAATCTGATTTTACCTAAGCAACATGAATGATCTGAATATTTGTGAAACTAAATATCTGCTTCCTTGAGATATAGATCAAAGTTTCATTTATTCATTATATATAACATATATATGCATTTGTAAATATGTGTATACACACTCTCTATGTGTGCATTTATATATACATATATACTATCCTATCTAATAAAAGAGAAACATGGTGATTAGCGTACGACCGCTACCCTTCCCATTGGCTAATCAGGGCAATATGCAAATTAACTGCCAGCCAAGATGGCGGCCGGCAGCCACGTAGCTTGAAACTAACATGAGGCTTGCTTGCTTCAGTGACGGAGGACACCAACGTTCCCCGCCTGTCGCTGCAGGCCTCTGAGCTGCAACTCTAAGCAACTATGTAACAAATATAGAAGCTAAACAAAACCCCAGAAACCTGCCTTAGTCTACCGGGCTTCAGCCAGCAGGATCGCAACATTGTAAGCAAAGGCCAGAAACCTACTTTCATCAGCGGAGGCCTAAGAGGTGGAGCCAAGCCTCAAAGCTAAAGCTGGCCCAGAATAAAAAAAGAAAAAAAGAAAAAAAGGAGCAGTTGGGAGCTTCAGTCACCCCCAGCCTGAAAACAGCCCTCAGCCCCTCACCCAGGCTGGCCAGGCACCCCAGTGGGGACCCCCACCCTGAAGGATGTGTGACCAGCTGCAAACAGCCATCATCCCCTCACCCAGGCTGGCCAGGCACCCCAGTGGGGACCCCCACCCTGATCCAGGACACCCTTCAGGGCAAACCAGCCAGCACCCACCTGTTCACCAGGCCTCTATCCTATATAGTAAAAGGGTAATATGCCTCCCAGCACCAGGATCAGCGGAGTCGCAAGTCCTCCCGGCACTGGGATCAGCGTGACAGGGGGCAGCGCACAAACCCCCCAATCGGCCCTACCCAGAGTGTGACTGAGGGTGGCATCAAAACCTCCAGATCGCCCTGCTCTGTGCATGACAGGGGGCGGTGCCTCAACTCCCCAATCAGCCCTGCTCTGAGCCCGACCAGGGGCTGCACCTAGGGATTGGACCTGCCCTCTGCCACCCGGGAGCAGGCCTAAGCCAGCAGGTCATTATCTCCCAAGGGGTCCCAGACTGCGAAAGGGCACAGGCCAGGCTAAGGGACCCCCCTACCCCCCGAGTGCACAAATTTTTGTGCACCGGGCCTCTAGTAACAACTATAACTAACTATAACTATAACTATAAAATATATAAAAATACATATACATGTATAAATATAAATGTATAAATTTAAAATATATAAATATAAATAATATAAATGTAATAATAAATAAATGTAAATTCTATTATGCTCAGGCACCAAGATTTGAATATGTTGTGGACAGATAAGGATGAAAAAGGGTAAAGTATGATTCCCAATTTTCTGGATTAAGCAATATGGTGATTATTTGTACTGTATATTAAATTACTTCTTTTTTATTGTTCTACCTTGAATGTGTAGGGTTGATAGCTAGGGAGATTCTTGCTTGAGTCTCTCATATGTTTTTAGTCAGTTGGCAACTGAGATTAGAGTCACCTGAGTGTTCTTATCTTTGGCACTTGGATTAGGATGGCCAAATAAATGGAGTCTAGTGGAGCATTTCTGCATGGGTAGCTTGAGCCTTATCACAGTAAGACAATGTCAAGGTATTTGGTTTTCTGAATTTGCCAACTGTTATCGGTTTTGTGCCGAAAACTTTATATTTTATGTATTCCCATAAAAAATGGGTAAATTTTCATTGTTCAGAGCTTAGTTTGTCTTCACCCATTATTTCAAATCAGTTAAATCTGAAAGGAGTGAAAATTCCGTGAGTTATTAGCTGTTATAGTGTGTATACATTTTGGGGGGACCCCCTATAGCAGGGCTGGGCAACCCCTGGCACGCGTGCCAAACATGGCACGCCAGTAACTTTTGCTGGCACGCGAAACCCTCTCTTATAATCTTCCACTTACAATTTTTTTCTTAATACCAACTTTTTTATTTTTCAGATAAATTCAGTGTAGGTGAATCTTAGATAAATAAATAATTTTACATAACATGTATACATTAAAAAATAAATGTATTTTTCATCATCATATACTGTGTTTTTGTCGCTCGAATGAATTTTATTATTTCTTCAAGGTTATTCACATACGTACACCTTAAGAGATATCAAGTAGGTGTAACATGTTCTCAAAAATTAAGGTTGGCACACAGAAGAATTTTGAGTCAGAGATTTTGCTGGTTTTGCCATGCACTCACAAAAAGGTTGCCCACCCCTGCCCTATAGGATGGCCTAGTTTAAAAAACAGGGACTATGTATCATAAAAAAATAAGATACCTCATTTCTCATCTAAAAGGAGATCTTTAATAGGACCAATTACTGACTGGTGAAATGCAGGACTAGCATTATCAGAGATTCCATGCTGCTAAGAATAACAGATTGCCCTGAAATGAACTGAGCCATAGACTCTTTCCCTTAGAAATAATGTGGCCTCTAATCCCAAGTAAATCTTCATCCAGTATTTTCATCCATGTCTTTTAAAGTTTATATACCCAAGGAGATAAAGGCTGGTAAAAAACTGTTACAGACATGGATGAAAATATGAAATATGTGAATGTCTATTTATAATATTTAATTTATTATTATAGTCATGTATGCATATTAAAATCACATATTACATAATGTGTTAACTTATAAATTGTTTTCCTTCACATTTTATGATAAATATTATTCAATTTTCACATGCATCTTCAACATTAGTATAAAGAGTCATTTTTTTAGTCATCTAACAAATTTCCAGAATATAACATATTCCCTGCTTCCTAAATTGTTTGAGATAATAGCTTTTTTGTTTTCCTCCCACTAACAAAATGTTGTTCTAACTGAGAAGTGACTGTTTTCTTCATGGTATATTGTTGTTGCTATTTATCTTCTTAATTTGGGGGTATGGCCTCTTAATTTTTTTCTAAGTCATAACTAATATATTGCTGTTTATAGTATTCTTTCAAATTTTCTAAAACACAAGTTTATATTTGCAATTGTAAGTTCATATCCCTAGGAATAATTACTAAGTTTCTGTTAACTTAGGTTTCTTTTTAAAATCAATTCCCTGCAGAACTCTAGATATCCCAAATTAGCCTTGTTTGATTTAAAAAATATAGAGAGAGTTTACTAGATAGTAGCTGTTTATTTAAGTAATTAAAACTCTTTGAATGAGAAAATGCCTAAAGACTAGCAAAGTTATAATTTTGTATCAGTCAATTGTTATTCGGTTTTGCTGCAGTAACAAACATTATAATCCCAATGATTTACAACAGGATTTATTTCTTATTTACATTATATGTCAGTACCATGATGTTCTGTTCTATGTACTGGTATCTTCATTATTTTGAGGTTCAGGCAGGAGGATTAGGCTCTACCAAGGATGTGCATACCCACAGATAAATTGTTTAGTAACACAGAATTTTTGCTTAGATGTTTTACAATCACATCTACTCACATCCTATTGATCAAAGCAAGTCAGATGGCCATGATCAACATAATTGCTCTGGGGAAGAATGATCATCCCATAGAGAACCACTGTAGGTTATATGGCAGCTGGTGGAAATATGTAATCCTCTTCCAGGGAGGGCAGTAGGATCTGGGAACTAGAACAAAATCTCACACAACTTTTTCTGAGAAAAAAAAAATTGAGGAGCAACCTTGTCTTATATTCATGCATTTATGGGGTATTTTAATGTCTGCTTTGAGTTACACAAAGATCCATCTGAAGCACTTATCTGTGCTTAGTGACCATCTACCCAGTCCAGACATCTTGGGATTACTTAAATTTTTACTCAAAGTTGGATCCTCTTTCCTAACTTTGCTGGAGGTTGTAGAGTGTGTTGATGAGGGAACAGGGGCTTAATTCACTCAGATATAAATGCAAAGAACACTATGCTGTCATTCCTATGTCTTAAATTTATTTTTCCATTCCCAAACTTGCCGTTCTGGAATGAATCCTATGCTTACCTATGTTAGAAATTAATTACATTTATGGTCTTTGGGGAGTTTAGTTGCAATTCTGCAAGTAAAAGATTGCAAGCTCTGCTCTTGAGATGTGTTTTAACTATTTTCTTATGATTAGTTCTATCTAGACCCCATAACATTTATTATTCAATCATAACAATCATGCAAAATAATATAATTGCTCAGGTGCTGGTCATCAATCTTTTATATAACTTTAAATTAGAAAACATAAAAAGACATAGAATTTAAGTGGGGTTTTACAGCTTTTATTTTCCATTAACACAACCCTCAAAGTGTAGCTCATGTGTAATATGGTGATTAAAAATACTGTTTTTGTTTCATGCAGTCTGGTTTGGGATCACTAAACAGGTGATATTGGGTCAACCATTTAATTCTCTATGCCTCAGTATCATCATGGCAAACATAATTAGTTTCTACTTCATTCATTTATTATTAGGATTAAAAGAGTTTTGGCATATATATAAAGCCAGGCCTATGGCAGAATCCTATCTAATAATACACAAACATGGTAATTGACCATACCTTTGCTACACCTCCCATTGGCTAATCAGCACGATACACAAATTAACCGCCAACAAAGATGGTGGCTAATTTGCATACTGCAGGCAGGGCGAGACAGCGCGAGCCGCCATCCAGGCCCCCATGTGCGACCCCAGAAGCCGCCTGTCTGCCGCCCTGGATCGGATTCGATCCCGGGCCTCAGGCCGGCCCCAGAAGCTCCAGAAGCCACCTGATATGGCAGTAACTCTATCAGTAAGCACTCTGAAAGTCAGTGACATAAATGCACCAATTATAAGACAGATTATGAGGGTGAATCAAAAACAAAACCCACTTTAAATATAAAGACACATATAGATTAAAAGTAAATGAATTAATCTGCAGCCTGTTTTGCTCAGTGGATAGAGAATTAGCCCGTGGACTGAAAGGTCCCAGGTTTGATTCCAGTCAAGGGCATGTACCTCAGTTGCTGGCTTGATCCCCAGTCCCTTTCAGAGCATGTGCAAGAGGCAACCAATCAATGTGTCTCTCCCTTTCCCTTCACTCTCTCTAAAATTCAATGGAGCCCTAACCGGTTTGGCTCAGTGGACAGAGCATTGGCCTGCAGACTCAAGGGCCCCAGGTTCAATTCCAGTCAAGGGCATGTACCTTGGTTGCAGGCACATCCCCAGTGGGGAGTGTGCAGGAGGCAGCTGATTGATGTTTCTCTCTCATCAATATCTCTAACTATCTATCTCTCTCCCTTCCTCTCTGTAAAAAAATCAATAAAATATATTTAAAAATAATAATAATAAAATAAAATTCGATGGAAAAATATCCTTGGGTGAAGATTAACAAAAGCAAAGTAAATGGATTAAGTAACATTAAAGAGATTATAAGAAAAGTATATTCCAGCCCTGGCCAGTTTGGCTCAGTGGATAGAGTGTCACCCTGCGAGCTGAAGGGTCCCAGGTTTGATTCCAGCCAAGGGCATGTACCTTGGTTGTGGGCACATCCCCAGTCGGGGGTATGCAAGAGGCAGCTGATCGATGTTTCTCTCTCATCAATGTTTCTAACTCTCTATCCCTCTCCCTTCCTCTCTGTGAAAAATCAATAAAATATTAAAAAATATATATATTCCAAATTCTGTTAGTTGTATAATGATTATGTTTAAATTATTAACACCTAAGAAATTGGGTGAAGTGTACATATAATATGCTGTAGTATTTTAAATTTTTGTTTTACATGTATGAGATTATTTCAAATTAAAATATTAAAAAATTAAAAATTAATAAAATATTAACTGAAATGTATCAGCATTATATGAAAAATTTCCTAATTGCTTCTAGCATAATTTATCCAATTGTGCTAAAATTTACAAGAGTTCAATTAAAAAATATCTTAATTCTAAATGATATAATAGAAAATATATAATAGTGCAGTTATAAGCACTTATCTGAAAATAAAAATTTAAAGAAGTGGATTTAAAGAAGGGATTAGCCAAAGAAAATATATGCACAACCCATGGACACAGACAACAGTATGGTGATGTCCAGAGAGAAGTGGGGGGCAAGAGCTGGGTAGAGGGGGTAAAAGGGGGGAAATAGGGACATCCTATATAATAATAATAAAAGGCTAATATACACATTGACTGAATGGCAGAATGACTGGTTGCTATGATGCACACTGGCCACCAGGGGGCAGATGCTCAATGCAGGAGCTGCCCCCTGGTGGTCAGTGCACTTCCATATGGGGAGTGCCACTCAGCCAGAAGCTGGCTCATGGCTGGCCAGCGCAGAGGTGGTGGCAGGAGCCTCTCCCACCTCCGTGGCAGCACTAAGAATGTCCAACTAACGATTTAGACCCGATCCCTTGGGGGCCTAAGCCTTTAGTCGGACATCCCCCGAGGGCTCCCTGGCTGCAAGAAGGATGTCTGACTGCAAGCTTAGGCCTGATCCCCTGGGAAGTGCGCCTTAGTCCACAGGTGGACATCCCCCAAGGGGTCCTGGACTACAAATGGGCGCAGGCCGGGCTGAGGGATTCCCCGCCCCCTGAGTGCACAAATTTTTGTGCACCAGGCCTCTAGTAAATATATAATAATTTTTGTAATCACAATTATTATTAATAATTTCTGAATGATTTTGAGAATTAAATGATTTAAAATTATGTGTAAATAACTCAGAACAACATCTTGTACACAAAATAAGTACTAGGTATAATATATACTCACTTATTATCACCGTCAAGTGTATACTCCTCTTTCCTGGAATATTCTACATCATGGGTGACTGAAGATAGTTGGGAAAAGATCCAATCACCATCACATTTTTTTCTTTAAAATATAAAAACATAAAATATTTATATATTCATGTTTGTTTTCTCATATCTCTCTCATCATTTTCTCTTTGTTCTTTTTAAAGTACTTAGAATGGTATTGTGGTAATCAGATTATTCATGTATTTATTTTAGAATATGATAATATTGGGTCAAATCCCAACTCTGGTACTTAATACTTCCAACACCTTGAATAGTTATTTAACCTCTTGTGGCCTCAATTTGCTCATATTTAAAATAAATAAATATTATTTATTTCACAGGAGTTATCACATGGTTGAAGAGACACATAAATGGAATGAAATATAACAACCATCTCTTAAATACTACTTGAGGAGCTGTACCAATGCATACCACAAATATTATTCAATTTTAAAATAATAACGGGCTACAAAATTTTACTCAATGGTAAATACTCCTAATTCCCAAGTTTGGAAACTAAAAGTGGCACTTTGCATACTAGTATTTAAGAGATGATTCAGACCTTGCTACTTTTCAGGCTAACTTAGTTCATAAACAGGTAATATAGATTGCATTTAAGAATGTTTCCCAAAGCTTTTCCCCAGTGTGCTTATCCTTCAAGATACTTTATGGAAAATGATGCTCTGGCCATTTAAGTTTGAGAAACAGTGTATATTATATACACTTTATCACCATTCTAAATAGTATATTATAGGCTTTGAGAAATCCTGCCAAAGAAATGTGTTACATGTAGGAAAATTCAGTTAATAATTAGCTTCATTGTGACCTACAGGCATTTTACATGTAACATTCTGGAGTTTTGGAAAACACAGCTGGACACATGCCTGTGCTTTCAGTGTCTAACTTGAAGTCATTAGTGTGCACTGAGAGAGGGGTGAGGCTGGGAGATACAAGGAGGTGGAAAATGTCACTCCTCACCCAGAGAAATGGCACAGGAGAAATTCCTGTTTTAAGGTATTAAAAATTATGCAAAAAGGATGTGAGAATATGCTAAAGAAGCCAGGGTATTTAGCTTGTCATTGAAAAACAGCCTTGGCCAAAATAATTGGACACCTGGGAAATGAGCACTGTGTCTTAACTCCTTTTAAAAAGTGCATTTCCAAATTGCACGAAGAGGTTTCTGTGCTGGCTACAATGAAGAGGCCTGCAGCAGGCCAATTATCCTGTCAAAATCAGCCAGATAGGCTAGATGAAATTTAAAAGAAATCTGTTCAAAGACCTCAGCTTGTTTCTGGGGCAGCTAGGACTTGAGGGACTAGATCCTGGAGAGAAGGAACTGTCATCAAAGGGAGCCTGAGTTCCTGGGTGTTGCACTTTTTCTCAGGGCATTTTTCCATTCTTGGCATGAGGAATGGAGCTGATAAGCCAGGCAGAAAACAGCTATTAAGATACAAAGAAGCTATCAGAGCTTTAGAAAACTCCCAAGGCTGAGGAGCAAATATTAGAGTTCCAGGTTGCCGAGGCAGGCAGCGCTGAGGGATCCAGGCCACAGAAGGAGGGAGACACAAAGAAGTGAGGCTAACACTAGGCACAGGGTTTCCCATCAAGACATTTGCTTGTAGAGCTGTACAGAGCAAGAGGATATGAAACCAAGAAGGGGCTGAATATCAGAGCAGAGATTCTCATTGTCTTTTAGTCCTAAGGAGACAACAGTGAAGTTCAGGATCCACAAGGAAGGAGAACCCTGGATAACAAATGCAGGCTCTTGGTTTTAATCTCTGCAGGGCTGTCCCTGAGAAATGCCATTAAACCAGTATTACAACAAGTCATATAAATGCTATAAAGTAGCCTCACGTTTCTGACTACATCAAAGTTGTCTGTCCCTTGGCTGCCTGCCAGAGAATGGGATGAATCCCCTTTGGAAAAAAAAAATGTCATCTTTAGGCACTCCAAGTTTTTTGTATGCACCCTAGAGGCCTGGTGCACAAAATTCATGCACTGGTGGAGGTGTCCCTCAGCCCAGCCTGCACCCTCTCCAATCTGGGACATCCCTCTCACAGTCTGGGACCACTAGCCTGCCTGCCTGCCTGATCGTCCCTAACTGCCTCTACCTGCCTGCCTGATCACCCCTAACCACCTCTGCCTGCCAGCCTGATCGCCCCCTAACCATTCCCCTGCTTGCCTGATTGCAGCCTAACCACTCCCCTGCTGGTTTGATTGCCCCTGACTGCTTGCTTCCCCTGCCAACCTAATCACCCCTAACCACCTCTGCCTCAGCTTCTGCCACTGTGGCTTTGTCTGGAAGGAAGTCGGACATCAGGAAGATGTCTGGTTGACCCAGTCTAATTAGCATATTACCCTTTGATTAGTATAGATATCATTGAACATTGAATTAAAATTAATTACCAAAAATAACACTTGGGGCAGGGACAAACAAACAATAGAAATAGAACTATAGATGACCCAGATTATTAGACAAAGGCATAAAATGTGATTATTATGTTTAAATAACAGATGATGAAAATGGACTTTCTCCTGAGAACTCAAATATATAAGAATGGGAAGAAAATTGATTCCAGAACTAAAAAAACCCACAATAACTTAAATTAAGAACTCACTAGATGGGTTTAATAATAGGTTGCATTCAGCTGAATAAAGCATTCATAAGCCAGAAGATGACAGTTGAAAATATTCCTTTGAAGCCCTGAGAAGGATAGTCACATGTGGTAAAGGTTATCTGAGAGGCTCAGGCCAGTGTCATCCTGCGCACCGAAAGGTTGTGGGTTTGATTCCCAGTCGGGGAACATGCCTGGGCTGTGGGGCTCCACCACCCATAGGGGATGTGCGGGAGGCAGCCAAGCAATGTTTCATTCTCACATAGATGTTTCGTTCTCTCTCCTCCCTTCCTCTCTCTCTAAAAATCAATAAAAATATTAAAAAATAATAAAAACATATTTGCTGAGAGGAGAAGCTGAGGCCCCTGAGCCTTAGAACATTGTTTTAAAAGCTGGGTAATGTTGAAAGTCTTTAAATGCAACTTGAAAGCATTTACTTCCCAGAGAACACCTCATTGCCTGTATTGTATTCTTTTTTGTTGTTATTCATGTTTGTCTGTCTCTACTTTTACCTAAATTTTCTTCCTTTGGAGCTGCAAATAGTTTGGGGTTGAAAATAAAGTCCCCTCCCAAAGCATTCAAAATTGCCTGCAGTATCACAATAAAAAAGATAGGATAAACATGGTCAGACAAAGACAGGTTACAATTGGTTGTAAAGCTACACCACTACTGCTTAACACTGGAAAAGAATTAATGGGAAGTGAGGTTAACTCACATATGTATTACATTTTTAATGCTTTTTATTAAATTTCAGGAATGAGGATAATGAGTGACACTCTTGCTTTTTCAAAATTATTATTGACTTAAGTAAATCTAACCTGTTATAGTAGGAATTAGAGTAGAAGTCAATAGAAATTACTCCCAATTATTAACTTTCTTTCTACAGTGAAAATATCACAAACTTAATGGCATAATATGGGTCCTCATTTAAGGCTCTGTGTAAGTTTTTCTTCCCCTTCACTCTGTATCTTCTAATGCAATGAAATGGGTAAATAATAAGATTTAGTACATTTTTTATATCCTTGGCAAACTGATGTTTAAAATAGTCCAGAAATCACACTTTCTTTCTAAGCAATTAAAATTCTTTCATAAAGTTGTGTTATAGAGTGTCATTCAGGAAGAGTGGGGAAGAAATAGGACCAAGAAATTTATTAAAGTGTTCTCATTAAATTAATTATCTAATTCCAAGGTTTAGATAGGTGATTTTTTTTTTCCTTGGAGGAAACAAAAAGGCTGCCTTGTTATTAATTACTGAGAGTATGGCTATAAGATGAATTCATAGACAGGTCCCAATAGAATATTTGGTTTAAACCAATAATCAAGAGGAGTGGCCCTGGCCAGTGTGGCTCAGTTGGTTGGGCACTGAAAGGTTGCCAGCCCTAGCCAGTTTGGCTCAATGGACAGAGATCAGCCTGTGGACTGAAGGGTCCCAGGTTCAATTCTGGTCAAGGGCACATGCCTTGGTTGCAGGCTTGAACCTCTGCTCTGATCGGGTGCACATAGGAGGCAACCAATCCATGTGTCTCTCACATTGATGTTTCTCTGTTTCTCCCTTTCCCTTCCACTCTCTCTAAAAATCAATGGAAAAATATCCTTAGGTGAGAATTAACAAAAAGAAAGAAAGAAAGAAAGAAAGAAAGAAAGAAAGAAAGAAAGAAAGAAAGAAAGAAAGAAAGAAAGAAAGAAAGAAAGAAAGAAAGAAAGAAAGAAAGAAAGAAAGAAAGAAAGAAAGAAAGAAAGAAAGAAAGAAAGAAAGAAAGAAAGAAAGAAAGAAAGAAAGAAAGAAAGAAAAAGAAAGGGAGGAAGGAAGGAAGGAAGGAAGGAAGGAAGGAAGGAAGGAAGGAAGGAAGGAAGGAAGGAAGGAATGGAAGGAGGGAGGAAGGGAGGAAGGAAAGGAAGAAAGAAAAAAAAGATTGACAGTTTGACAGTTTCATTCCTGGTCAGGGCACGTGTCTGGGTTGCCAGCTCAATCCCTGGTGTGAGCATGCAGGAGGCAGCCAATCAATGTTTTGCTCTCACAACCATATTTCTCTTTCTCCCTTCATCTTTATCTAAAAATCAATTAAAATCTTTTTTTTTTAAAAAGAGAGGAATAGAGTGTATATCCATATTGTGAACTGAGACAGTAACTGCATGCATCATTTTTTAACCTGCAACTCTGTGCCTTGAGTTTGGCATTGTGTCCTGGAAGCATGTGATACCGAATTTTTGGACTAGAACCTGGATTCTTTGTCTGCTGGAATCGAAGAATGAATCCACAGACAGAAAGTGATATAGCAAAGGTGGAGATTTATTGAAGAACAAGTACAGACTCCCACATGGGGAGAGGGAAAGAGTCCCACAGAATGGACTCCCACGTAGGGAAGGGGAAAGGGTCCCACTTGGTTCCTTTCCCTATGGCTTATAAAGGCTGCAGATCCTGGCGCCTGATATCCCCTCTGATTGGTCAATACTCCCCTTCGAGTTGGTTACTATACCAACTCCTGGGTTCTCCCCCCTCCTTCCCCATTGTTCACCTATTCCCTCTGGGCTTTCTTCTCTTTATTTTGTAAATAAAGACCTTTATTGGCTACTTCTAGTTCCCATGCCTTTTGTAAATGCAACTGTTGCTGCTTCCTTGACTTATGGAAAGGTCAGGGCACGTGGCTTCCTTGTGTTATGAAAATGTACCTTCTCCCAGTCTTGCAGCCCTGCGCTTTTCCATGGGCCCCAATTCTAAAAAATCCCTAAGCCTGCCTGTGTTCCCCCAAAATTCCTGCTTCACATGTCTTTGCCAAGCAACTGGGAAATGGAATAAGGTAACTAGAGAGGAAGCTGGAGTGGAGTTTGGAGGCAAAAACTCCAAAGAGCAATGAGCAATGATGTCCCCAGAAAGTAATTGGGCATTTATTCACCCAGTAAGCTGAAAAGACCAAAATTACCTTTCTTATGGTGATGAAACTAGGGCACTGGAAGCTCTGACTAATCTACAGAATGCAATTGGCCAATGCAACAGACATCATTGGAATTAACAAGAAATATACTTTTTTTTTTTTTTTTAAAAAGACTCATCACTCAGGATTGAACTGAAACATTCAAGATACATATGCTTTTCCATTCTTGTGATATGACTTCATGACAAAGTCTCATTAGTGTATTAGGCTTGGTCAACCAATTCATAAAAATGCACTTGCTGAGTTATAGGAAAACCACTGGAGATATTGGTTATCTATATTCAGTCTATGTATGCTAGATGGAAATATAAGGCCCATTCATAACCCTGTGAAGGAAAACCCCTATTCTGTAAAACTACTGTTTGGAATTCTCTGCTATTCTTTGGACAGCCTCTTATTCTGAAAAAATAACTTTTCTTTCTAGCCTGCTTGAATAATGGGGGAGATAAACTTAGCTGTCTGACCTTGTAGGCCAGAGACTAGATACACCCAATGCCATGCCAGGTGCATTTTTTAATTGGATAGAACTGTGTAGTTTTCAAGGCCGCCGCCAGCAAGCGCACAAAGGGCTGGCTCTTCCATAAAAAGGGAAGTTCTGCTTGAAACTTCGCTTAGAATTTGGATTCATTTCCCTGAGCCCGCCGCAGTGAATAAAGTGTAACTCCAAACTCTCAGAGCGCTGTTTGGTTCTGGTCCGGTTCTTCTGTAACAACCGTACATATTTTTGCCTAAAATTTCAAGCACTTTATAGGCTCTAGATTTGGAACTGAGCAAGTTCTTACGGACAACCATCTCCACTGCTGCTGAATTGAGCCTTTGTGGTCCAGGAGTCACTAACAGATTGGAGATTTAGAGGCATGCCCATTGGGTTCTTTAACAACATCCAGTTTCCCAAAGTAGCTCTCACCAATGCTGTTAAGATGAAGGGACCTTGCCATGATTCCTTATCTGAGATAAGGAATTGATGTTTAAGAAAATTTTTTATTCTGCTTTGTGTAGAAGATCCATTTCAGCCCCATAAGAATCCTAGGTAATCCTCTGTTGTCTGAAACAACAATGGTTCCTCTCTGGAGATAGGTGTGAAAACAGTCAGATCTACCCTACTAGAGAGGAACTTGTGTCACAGACTGCTACGGTTGTGTTGTTTGTTTCTTCCTCAGCCTGTTGTTCCTTCCTTTGGAGTTGCAAGTAATTTGAGATTGAAGTTTCTATGTTTGCAGATCTATTTGACTAGGGAAATGGGAATGGGGTCAGCGGGAAATGGGAAAGTTACAAATGAAGTTTAGGACTTGGAGTGTATAACCAACACCCAGGGAAACAGCTTAGCTTGACTCAGCAATTTTAGGGTTAAGAGCACCTGGGGTGGGAGGGCAATTCAAGTGTCCCTGGTAAACAGATTAAGCATCCAAACCTGGCTTTTCAAAGGTCGCCCATCTACAACATTCAGTTCTCCACCAGATTCATAGAAAAATGTCTCAATTGTAGAACAAAACTGGTTTTCAACTAGACAACCCTTCCATGTTGATACCTGTATGATCAGGCATGTGCCTCTCAAGCAACAAAGGAGAGAATGCACGGGTATGCTTCAGTTTACCATGAGACCTCACATTGTTAACATCTCAGGAAATTGTGTTGTGAAATATTTTTTGTGTTTTTTTGCTTTTGTTGCTCTCAACGTTAAAGGTAAGTTCTGGTATGTATGCAAATTTTCCTTGTTTACTATATATTTCATTTCCTCTTTGTTAAATTTTCATTTAAATTTCATGTCCTTTTTGTTTTTAAAAGTATTTATTTATAAATGAAACAGTACATTAGACATGCACTGTAGAAATGGAATGGATGAATTCAATTTGCATTATTTCTAATGAAAAAAACAAAACAAAAACCTGATTTGGTTTTTGAACAAATTGCTTCTTGACCAGCCTTTTTGAATGAAGTTTGAGAAGAGAGGTTCCACTGTACTCTCTTAAATGCCTTTAAGGCACGACAACATCCCAAGCCATGTTGTCAAGTGGAGGACGATGAACATTCTCAAGAAATCTGTCTCAGTCCTGGAGATTTTGATTGGAAAATGCTGCTTTTTCTAACCACAGATAGAAATAGCAGCTTTCTCCCATTAAAGAATAACTCCTACTAGTATTAGAATCCCTCCCTCAGGCCTCGTGTGGATCAATTATTCTTCTCATTCTCTCACTACAGACAACCCCACACATCTGGGAGCACAACTGAATACATTTAGAAAAGGAGAGAATGTATAAGGGAGGAAGAAGTATTACAGAAGACCAAAGAAATACCAAGCATGCTTCCTAGAGAAAGGGAGGGACCCCGTTTATTAACACTAATGGACTCCGGGAATAATTTTCAAATCAGAGTGAAGAAACATGAAGAGAGCCTGTCTATATATATATATCCCACTGGGGTCTTTGTCTTGCAGATATGCTCCCTGCCCCCTTCGTGGCCCTGCAGGAAGGCCCCCAGGTGTCAGGCCATATCAGAAGGTCTGTCCTGGCACCAGTCCTGGCACCAGCATAACAACCCCCCCCCCCCCCCAGGGCAGGGCAGTGCATTGTTCACAGTTCCATGGCCTCTTCATTTAGATAACACGTTCTGAAAGACCAGTTTCCTCCTCAGAAGTGGTTAAGAGGAAACCTTCTTTAAAATATTTCAAGATTATTTGACTTTGGGTGGTGGGGACACAATGCAATATATAGATAATGTCCCATAGAAATGTACTCTTGAAACCTATATAATCTTATTAACCAATGTCATCCCAATACATTTAATTAAAAAGTAGAATACATTAATTAAAATATTTCAACTGCTGCTTGAAAGCCAACAAGGAGCAGTGGGGTGTGGAGAAGACTGCAGCTTCTCATTTGCAAGAGAAGGAAGAAGGGGGAGAGGTTACTACACTTATCTAATAATGGATAGGTTTATAAGAAATTACGAAGTGATCTTCCCTGGTGATATGATTGAACATAGGATCTGAGGTGTCAGTGGATTAAGAGGAGGTGATTACCTCAGCTGAAGGCTTAGAAAAATGACAATAGATGGCAAAGAGGACATTCCTGTAGAGGAGGAATGGAAGTAAGACCCCTGCATACAAAATGCAGGGGACTTTGATGCAAGGTGTATGCATTTGGGCAGTGACTTTAGCAGATATAGAGGAGGGCAGGGGCTAAGACTGGAACCCTGAGAAAGGAAGAGCAAACACTGGGTGTGCAGTTAGATGACTCAGGACTCCTTTGGTGCCAATGGCAACATTGCAGCTCAAATTGGCTTAAGCCAAAAAGGACATGTGTTGGCTCACAAAACTGAAATTATAAAGGACCCAGAATCTGAAACATCACTTGAAAAGGCAGCTGCCTAGTGGTTAAGGCAAGCCCTCTGAAGCCAGACTGCCTGGGATTCAATCTCAGGACTGGGACCTACTTGCTGTGTAACTTGAGGCTAGTTATCAAACCTTTCAGTGAATGACTCAGTTTTCTTTCCTCTAAAATGGAGATATTATCAATTATGTTCTCATAGAGTTTTTGAAAGGATTAAGTAAAGTTGATGTCCAATGCATTTAAACAATGCCTGCCACATTTGCTATGTTCACTATCAGTATTCTTTCTCAACTCTCCTCTCTCTTTCCCTCTAGTGAGCTTCATTCTGGCTGGTTCTTCTCAGTAGGTAGCCAGCTCTCTGCTTTCTGCTTGTCCTTACAGTAACCCCAGTAGAAAGCGTATATATATATATATATATATATATATATATATATATATATATATATATATATATATATATTATTATTTGACTTACTCTGATTGGATTGATTGCTGAGTCAAGTTCAAATCCCTGGGGATGGGAGGTGAAGTGGATGGGATGGCTAGAAGGATGGATAGTTCTGAATGGTTATTCCTGGATCCATTGCCTGCCCTGCACCTAGGAGTTCGATTCAATTCCACATAAACTCCGGGTTTTTGTGAATTTAGAGTAGAGTGGGAGGATTCCTCTAATAACTGAAGTACAATTATCAGAGAAGGAAGAAATGGATTCTATGTAGATTAAAAACAATAGATGTTTCCCATATCCCTGAGAAGGAAGTCCTGCCATGATTTCACACCGACTGAAAAGCACTGGGTGGAGAACAAGAAAGGACTTTTAATAATTTCTCAACTACACCTCAGTTCCTCTTTCATCAGCACTAAAGTTGTCAAAATCGTCAAGCTAGTGAAATTCCTTTGTGATGTTCTTGTATTTTTCTTTAATCATTTCTACCATTTATTCAGTGCCTGCTGGAGCCAGGCTTGGTGCCAGATGTTTCGCTTACATGCTCTCTCATTCTCTATTCTCAAGGAAAGTTTTCCATCTTTATTGGAAAGCTGAGTACTTGCTGATCCCCGGAAATTGGCAGTCGGGATTTAAACTCAGGTCTCTCTATCTGAACCTCAGGGCCTTGCTCTTTCTACCACATTATGAGGCCAATGGACACCTTTTCTTACTGTTCACCCCTCCTTCCCCCCCAAAATTGTATCAATTCCTCTATCGTCTCCAGGCAATGACTTCAGAACTCTTCTCTACTCACCAAACTCTAAAAAGCCTTGGACATCAGCCACTTACTGTCCATCTCTATGTCCCTTCTCACAAGGTCCTAAGCCTTTGAAGCCTCATTTCTCATGGCTTTGCTCTTGGTCAGATGACCTCAGAAGTCATCAAGCAAATCAGGTGACAGATTCGGGGCCAAGGATTCTGCCCAGCTAGTTCCCTACATCAGCCAGGTAATAAGCCCCGTTTCCTGTTGAAAATAAAGGGCTATTACCCTATTGGTAAGTTAGGGTGAGAACCTTTAGAAAGCCTTCAGCACCTTCAGCAGCAATGTCTTTGAATGACTGGCCTTTATAACCATCTATCACCAACAATTTAACACAGACCCTCTGCTTGAAGCTCATGAGTCTCCTTGGTCTCCCCTATTGGTCCAGTCTTATTGATATCATATCACATCTTCAGATCCCACTCCTTCCCTGCTTCTCTCCACAGCTTTCTGGGTCCACCTTAGGCAAGAAACTGTCCTAGATTCCCAGCCCATCCTGGCCTTTCCCTTCTTCATTCTTCACGGCCATGCATTGTGTTCGAACCACACAACCTAGTCTTTTTTAAAAATATGTTTTTATTGATTTTTAGAGAGAGAGAAAGGGAGGGGGAGAGAGAAATAAAAACATTGATGAGAGAGAAACATCTATCACTGCCTCCCAGAAGCCCCCCACTGGGTATGGAGCCCACAACCCGGGTATGTGCCCTGACTGGGAGCTGAACCAGTGATCTCATTGGTGCATGGAACGGTACTCAATCCACTGAGCCACACTGGCTGGGCCACAACCTAGTCTTTGATTCTAAACATCTTTTCTGTTTTCCAAACTAAGTTACAAACAATAAAGAACCACTGTTTTTTTGTTGTTGTTTTGTGGTCATGTTTATTTAATATCCCAAAGTCCCTACCCCAGGGATGGGCCCATGACGTACAGTGAATTTTTTTAACACATAAAATGCTAGTTTTCTCTCTTCTGTTTCTCAGACTGCAGCCAAGTTGGTTGGGGGCTGCCACGTCATTATTCCATTTCTCCTTTCCCCTTTGCTATTGCTCTTCACCAACATAAAATCAATTAAGTCTCAATGCTGAGCCTTATCTAAAATATTCTGCTGTCATCAGGCAAGGGCCTCTTTTATTGCCCTGTCACTTTCCTACTAAACCTACTATTAGAAAGAAAATGCAATCTACTCTAGAAGTGTTCCCAGTATATATATTTTTAAGAATCATAAATTCTCAGTTTTCAGAGTCACAGTACAATTGCAGCAGCCCTGAATTTATGCCTCTGAACAGAAGTACAATCCCCATTCCCTCCTGTCTTCTCTGTTGCCCTGCTTAATTTACAATTATCCAATAACAATTAAGACAATACTCTCACCCTGGTCAGTTGCAACTAAAAAATTCATTGTGTGCTGATGACTTCTGGGTAATGATGTTGGGAGAAAGGGTGACTGAAACCTCTAGGCCAGATGACAGCAAGTACCCAGACATGGAAGCTAAAGAGCTGATGGAACATCAACCTGCAGAGTAGAAGGGGCAGGGGTAAGGCATTTAGTACAGGGGTGGGGAAGAAGGAAGAGATGTGAATGGCTGTCACTACCCTTGTCTGCTCTCTTTTGTGGAGCTGAACAGCCATTGATTTTTGGAGCAGTCCATCTAAGTTTGTGCCAAACGTTCTGAAGCTTGGCTGAGATTGCTTCATTATCTTACTCAGCTGGGAAAAGGGAAAATAAAGCAGCAGGAAGCCTAGGAGGGGTCCTGAGTGACTAGAGCAATGGACTGGAGTTGTGCACTGTTTGAAGCGGATACCCTGGATAACCCAAGAGAGTCATTTGGGACTTGACTCACTCTCTAAGTCACAGACAGGACACTCACAGTCCCGATATGAGTGTGCTGAACTAGAAGGAAGGTGACCTGGTCCCACTCCTGCCTCTGCTCAAATTTGCAGTGAAAACAGAGGTAATCCTTTTAACTCCCCTAACCTCAGTTTCCCCTTCTGTAGACCTAGGAGAAGGGCAGGATTCACAAACTCTAATGATTTCAGAGACAGGAAAGCATGCCAGGAAATTCAGCGGCTCAAGAACACAAGAAAGACTTAGAAGTACAGCAACTGGGGTGTGCACATACCTGGTCTAAAGGTGTTTAGTATTCACATTCAAGTTTTAGAAACAACCAGTGCTACTTATCAGACCCTAGTTTGTGACTCTAGTCTAGTTAATCTTTTAATCCTTTCCTACCGGGGCATCCTTTGAACACGAATCCCAGAGAGAGCAGTGCATCATGGTCTGACCAACTGACCATGTGTGTCTCAGCATCAGATAAAGTGCCTGGACAGAGTAGGTGCAAATCCTAATTTGTGGACTGGCTGGCCATTCTTCTTCAACCTTTACCTTTACAGGCAATTCTGCTGTTATTTTTAGGCTGCTCCTCATTTGACAGTTCTTGGCTTTCAGCTATTGAATCGCTTTCCTTACGATCCATCTAACTTGCCCTCAGCTAAGCCTTTCCCAAGCTGTGGGGAGCACAAGTGTTTACAGTTTGATTTGGACCACCCGAGACAGCCTCAGTAACAATAATCCTTCCACAGGCGAAGGCCGCACAGCCAAGAAGCCCGTGGTTACCCAGAGCCCTGTCTAAAAGAGCATCTTAGCCCCTCTGCAAATCTTCTGCTCCCTCTTTTAAGAAGCAATCCTTTCTCCGTCTTCCTCCCTCTCTTTTCAAATTCCCAGTTCAATAAACCATTCAGCTCAAGGGCTGTTTCTCTCTGTCTGTCCTCCCTACAGAGCTGACCCAAACTCTGAGCTCCTTCCAAGATATTTCAAGAAGGCTCTCCGGATCAGCTCCTTGGAGAGGCTGCAGAGCAGAGCAAGAACACGCTGCAAAGTGGGCCAAACTCACACCCTGAAGACTGCGGGGACATTTCCCTTATTGACACTCAAGCCACACAAAATGCTCACTCTCACCTTCAGCTGAAAATGCTGGCAAGACAACCGCAATATTCTTTTTCTGTAAATCATCAAAGGTCTTCTGTAGAATGCATCTCAACAAAAAATCTAAAACCTGCCCTAGCCAGTTTGAGCATCGGCCTGAAAACTGAAGGGTCCCAGGTTCTATTCCAGTCAAGGGCACATATCTCTATTTTGGGGTCCTCCCCAGCTTGGGCCCTGGTCGGGGCTCTCGCAGGAGGCAACAAATCGATGTGTTTCTCTCACATCCATGTTTCTCTCTGTCTTTCTCTCTCTTTTCCACGCTCTCTAAAAACCAGTGGAAAAATATCCTCAGGTAAGGATTAACGAAAACAAAACAAAACAAACAGAAAAATCTAAAACCCAATCCCAGAAACCTATAGGTGACTCACACTTCAGGTGAGGAGTGAGTATCATACTTTTAAGTATTATGTTCCCATCTGTTCTTCCGGGATTGTAATACATAATATATTTAGAATTGGGGTCCTCAAAGGAATGCTCATTTAGTACTGTCCTTCATGTAAGGCCCAGAACAATAAACAGCTGGCTAATGACTCCTGGTTGAGGAAATGAAGTATCAGAGCTGTAGCTGCTTATCCCTGCAGCTTGGAGTTTCTCCTCATGGCTTAGTGGTCGGCAAACTCATCAGTCAACAGAGCCAAATATCAACAGTACAATGACTGAAATTTCTTCTGAGAGCCAAATTTTTTAAACTAAAACTATATAGGTAGGTACATTGTTAGTAACTAATTAGGGTACTCCTAAGGCTTAGGAAGAGCCACACTCAAGGTGCCAAAGAGCCGCATGTGGCTCGTGAGCCGCAGTTTGCTGACCACTGGTTAGTCTGTCAATAATTGAGGTGGGTTTTGTGCAATTGCACTTTGGTAGTGTGCTGCTAAGGACTTGGCAAACCTGTTTGCTTCTGTAAGTGAATTGAAAACCAGTGCACATGGGAAACATTTTAGGACAGGATGGTGGCTCTGAGGGGGAGAGCAGGGGAGATCTTTTGTAGGAGAGCAGAGGGAATGACAGCTGGACCATGAAGTATGAGAGTCAGAGATTTACATGAAGGGAGGTAGGCATTGGTTGAGCAGAAAGGAGGGATTTCATTTTGAGAAGAGGGCTGGCCTGACTCTAGGAAAGGTGTGTGTGGAGATCCACTAGCAATACAATAAGTTCTAACACATAAGAAAGAATATGTTTAGGATAGCTTGAAGGTCAGGCAAAGCGATGGAGATCTGATGCAGGAGGCCAAAATGGCTGAAATGCCTTAGAAGCAGCAGTCATGTTTTGAGAGAATGGTTGTTTATATTTGGAAGTGCTATTGGTCCATTAGATACACCTTGGGGTCCTTGCACCCCCATTTACCCCTTACTATAAAAAACTGCAGATAAGGGAGATTGTGTGATCATCACCCTATTGAACTTCTGAAAATAATTATTTAAAAAGCATTTTTGTTTTCTTATGACATGATGACAAATAACAGTAAGATGTTCTCTAGGATATTCAGTTTCTAGGTAACCATTTCATATCTTGAATGGTATCTGCTAGTGTCTACTGATTTTGAAGTTAGAAGGACTCTTTTCTTACTGACATGGCCTTGTTATTGTTGAGTTTTTATAGTCCTAGAATCCAAGTATCAATATTTCCATCTATTCCTGGCCAGGTAGCTCAGTTGCCTATAGCATCATCCCAATATGCCAAGGTTGCACATGTGATCCCTGGTCAGAGCAATAGACAAGTAGCATAAATATTTATTAAGAACAACAAATAAATGTCTCCCTCTCTCTCTCTTTCTCTCTCTCTCACTCTTTCTCTCTCCCTACTTCTCCCTCTTTCTCTAAAATCAATACATTTAAAAAAGTATTTCCATCTATTAATGGGTTTAATATGCTGACCTTTCAAAATGTTATGAAGGATCAATGAGATAAGTATATAAATGTATTTTGCCCAATGCAAAAGATCATACCATAAGGTAATGTCCACACTTGCGTCAGAAAATTGAAGTCTCTGTGTGCCCCTGTATGTCTTAGACAGTTAGAAATGTAAGAAGGCAAGTCAAGTGCAGCTAAATTATAGTTTGGTGCTCTCATGGATGACTTATTGAGTCCTGATCAGTTGTGCGTGTCGCCCCCTCCCTTCCCCTGTGCTATTCCGCCAAAGGAATGGTCTGAGGTAGGATTCCTCCCAAGTCGATTCTAATAAATTGACTGGCATGCTAAGTGGTTCATTTGGGATGTCACCCCAGGAAGCACAAGTAAGGAAGTGGGGTCGGTGAAGCAAGAAAAGAAAAAAAAAATCAATAAAGTATGTGTTAATGAGCAAGTCCCTTCTGTGGACAATGACGGTTCATTGCTGGTAGGCCCCTCTCAGGTGCCTTTGAATGGATTTCAATGTTTCCATATGAGAGATAGAAAGCTGAGACACTTATTCCCAGCTTCTGGTCTCCCACTTGCTGACAATTGCTCCTGGCGGTGTGAGGTCTCCAGCAGTGGTTCTTAACCTTCTGGCCCTTTAAATACAGTTCCTCATGTTGTGACCAATCCATAAAATTACTTTCGTTGCTACTTCTTAACTGTAATGTTGCTACTGTTATGAATCGTAATGTAAATATCTGACATGCAGGATGGTCTTAGGTGACCCCTGTGAAAGGGTCGTTCGACCGCCAAAGGGGTCGCGACCCACAGGTTGAGAACCACTGGTCTCCAGTCTTCTGGGGAGCCATCATTGCTGACCAACTCTCCTTCACAGCTCTAGAACCAAGTCCTCAAAGAGACACAGGCCTTGAAGGGAAAGCTGTCCCCATGCACAAATACTGTCACCTCAGCTATAGGTGATTTCAGAGGTGGGATAAGGGGCCATGAGACATCATAGCTTTTGCTACTGGAAATAAGATTTGTTTCAACTTAGGAGGCAGCATTATCACAGAAAACACAGTAAGTCACGAGGAAAACACAATTAGATTCTCTCAAGAGTTGTGAATGAATGTGAGATTAAGAAAAGATATTTTGGTGGAATCTGGGAACTACTGACATACTGACTTCGGCCTGCTCAGGCTCCCACTGGGAACAAGGATAGGATAAAGAACACTCTTAAATACTTGAAGTTTAAGTCTGTCAAAAACAAAGCTGTGCCTGGCTGGTGTTGCTCAGTGGTTGAGCATCAACCTATGAACCAGGAAGTCATCTGGTCAGGGAACATGCCTGGGTTGCAGGCTTGATCCCCAGTCGGGGGCATATAGGAGGCAACTGATCAGTGATTGCCTCTCATCATTGATGTTTTTATCTCTCCCTCTCTGCAATCAATAAAAATATATTAAAAAGAACAACAACAAAACAAAACTGGCTGGTTTAGTGAAAATTACGAGTTAGTAGTTCCTATCAGCAAGAATTTATAATTTTACACAATAAGAGACTTGCATATATTCCAAATTATGTTAAAACTTTAACCAGACATCTTTCAGAGGATCAGCAATAAGATAAGGTGAGGGGTTGGTTCCCAAATATTTCATATGTTTCTGAAAAAACTGAAAGAGAAAAAGGTCAAAATATTTGCATTTCCAAGGGCATGAAAACTGTAGAATATGAAAGGTATCTAAACTCTAGAGCAGTGGTTCTCAACCTTGGCTGCACATTAGAATCACCTGGGAATCTTTTTAAAATCCTGATTTCTGGGCCTCATTCTCCAGAAATTCTGTTTCTTTGTTACTAATGTTGTGGCCCCACCCCATAACAAAGAAACAGAATTTCCGGAGGATGAGGCCCAGAAATCAGGATTTTTAAAAGATTCCCAGTGATTCTAATGTGCAGCCAAGGTTGAGAACCACTGCTCTAGAGGAAAAAAGAAATGCAAGAATTCTTTCTCAAAGACAGAGGGCCCAAGTCGAAAGTAGCTCATCCCAAATGTGGGCTGTTTTACATAATAACCAAAGGCAATATTTGAATCGTAATCACACCCTGAATTAAAGTTCACAAACAGACAGGCTATGCAGGGCACTGGAAGGAAGGAAGGAAGGAAGGAAGGAAGGAAGGAAGGAAGGAAGGAAGGGAGGGAGGGAGGGAGGGAGGGAGGGAGGGAGGGAGGGAGGGAGGGAGGGAGGGAGGGAGGAAGGAAGTCAAAGGCCAAGCAGAGAATAAGGTAAAGCACGTAGGGGGAGGAACTACATCTTACTAACTCACATGTTTTACTCTTCGGAACATCTATGTCTCACATTCTAAGTATCAAGTTCATTAATGAATCACTTAAAGATTGATTGAATGTCTAATAATGAGTTAATTACTTGACCTAGCCATCCATTCAGACAAAATAAGCCTGGTAACAGTTCTGTCTAAACACAGCCCGTTTTTGTCAAGGTCAATGCCTGGAAGTCATCCCAAAGCAGATTTCCAGTGCACATTGCAGAGTTCACAGTGGCCCTGAAGATAAAAGAATCATTTGGACTTTTCCCAGTTGGCACATTCTTTCCCAGTTGACACTCGATCCAATTCCTGGCCAAAGCTTCCACAGTTAAGTTGAATATATGACCTTGGGACAGAACCTTCCAACTAACTTTCTGATGCAGGAGCTGATACATCTAGAACCAGCTCAGGTCAATTCTTCATTCCCTTTAGTTATATTCATCTACTATATTTGTAAAGAGCAATGGCTGTGGAGGGCATTGTTTTTTGTATGGTGCTGAGCCACTTGCTTCACCACAGATACTGGGGGTGGTGGCATATTCTTCCCCTTGGTCTTTCTACCTTGCCTGGTGGCTGGTGACAGCAGCATTCAGAAACTGCAATTTTCTTCAGTATGTTATTAATACTTTCAATAGGGCACAGTGCATGCCTCACTTCCTCTAATAGCACTACCACACACATGTTAAGTAGTTACAAGTCTTTGGGGGAAAACTAAAGAAAAAAGCAATGTGAGAAAAAATAGACTTAATTTTCTATGTTAATTGTGACTTCTATTGTAGCCTAAGGTATAAAATCCTTTTTAGTTTGACTAATTCTGCATAACAAACCACACCAAAACCTATTATTATCTTTGAGTATATCTGGTTTCATATTTATTTCTTAAAAATGGTTTGGGCTCAAGGCTACAGTCTGTAACTACAGAGCACAAACTGAACTTGTAGGTATTTATTAACATTTTATTTAACTAAGAATTGTGGTTATCTTGGATCATAGGAGTATAATCTTTAAACACACACAAAAAAAACTAGAATCTGATTTTACCTAAGCAACATGAATGTTTTCTATATTTGTGAAACTATATATCTGCTTCCTTGAGATATAGATCAAAGTTTCATTTATTCATTATATATAACGTATATATATATACATTTGTATATATGTGTATACATACTATGTATGTGTGTATTTATGTATACTTATATATTATAACTAACTATAACTATAAAATTATATAAACATCAGCTTCAGTACACAAGTGTCTGCTGACACTTCCACTGGGAGCACACACACACACACACACACACACACAAAATATCAACCTCTGTCTTCAAGCCAAAAGGTGAAGAAGTACATGCTTACAGATTACATACGGATTTCAAAGTTCACTATCATTTCTGTCTGCTCTCCTCCTGCCCTTCCATTTAGAATTATTTATGATTATTGAAAGCCCTGCATTTGGCACATCCGTTGGCTGTTAGACTAAAGCAATAAAAAAAGAGGATGTGCTATAGTATAAATATTCTTTATAGAACACTCATCTAAAAGGAAGTAGAATATATTAATATGTTCTAATTTTTTCTTTTATTGTGACTACGTTAATATTTTTAAGTACTCCAAATTATATATGTATATGCGAACTTCTTTTAGTCTCTCTAAACTTTTGATCTATGTGTGATATTCAACAGAGAGGCAAAGCTGATAAAACTAAGTATTTGAAAGATTACTTCCCAAGACAGACACATTTCACAAAATGCACATGCATTTAATCATAGTACTATAGAGCCAGAATATCTCTTCAATTTCTTTAGAGCATTGGTTGGCAAATGAAAGCTGTCTGGACAAACCTGGTTTGCTGCCTGATTTTGTAAATAAACTTTTATTGGAACATAGCCACGCCCATTGGTTCGTGTATTGTTTATGGCAGCTTTCTGGCTATAACAGTAGAGCTGAGTAGGTGCCACGGAAGGCATTTGAACCAGATAAAAGCTTAAAATAATACTACCTGACCCTTTAGAAAAAAAGTTTGACTGCACTTGCTCTGTCTCAACCTGTGGGTCACCACCATTTGAAAACACATATAGCATATCAGATATTTACATTACGATTCATAACAGTAGCAAAATGACAGTTATGAAGTAGCAACGAAAATAATTTTATGGTTGGGGGTCACCACAACATGAGGAACTGTATTAAAGGGTCGCGGCATTAGGAGGGTTAAGAACCACTGCGACCATTATGGTAGCCACCTGTGACTACTGACCACTTAAAATGTAGCTGATGCAATTAAGGAACTGAAGAGTTAATCGAATGGATAAGTACTGAAAGTATATAGAAATAGAAACAGAATCAATAGTAAGATTCTCTAGAGAAACTTTATATCAAAGGTTTATTTGAAATTAATTTTATATAGGTATAGAAAGGTAGATCTAGATATTTATTATATAGATATAGGGATAGAGATATAAATCAACACTAATAAAAGAGAAAAATGGTAATTGGCGTACGACGATACCCTTTTCATTGGCTAATCAGGGCTATATGCAAATTAACTGCCAAGATTGGCAGTTAACTGCCAACTAAGATTGGCAGTTAACTGTCAACAAGATGGCGGTTAATTTGCATATGTAGGCACAATGCAGGGAGGCCAAAGGGAAAGCAGGAAGAAGCCCCCTGCCACTGACAGTGATTGGAAACCCAGGGGGGAGCTAAGAGCTGGGGGGCAGGACAAAGGCGGCCCTGGGGCCGCCTTTGCCCTGCCCCCCAGCCATGATCGGAGAATCAGGTGCCTTTGCCGCCCTGGCCAGTGATAGCAGGAAGTAGGGGTGGAGCCAGCGATGGGAGCTGGGCACGGTCGAAGCTGGCAGTCCCGGGAGCTAGGGGTCCCTTGCCTGGGCCTAAAGCGAAGCCCACGATCACGGGGCCGCTGCAGCTGTGGGTCCCCGCTGCCGGGGCCGGATGCCTCAGCCAGAGGCATCCTGCAGGGGCAGGGGCGGAGCCCGCGCAATCGCGGCACCCCCTGCTGCCACTGCAGGTCCCCGCTGCCCGGGCTGGACACCTAGGCCAGAGGCATCAGGCCTGGGCAAGGGGCCGATCCTGCAATTGGAGGGTGATGGGGGTCAACGCCTGAGGGCTCCCAGTATGTGAGAGGGGGCAGGCTGGGCTGAGGGACACTCCCCCCACACACACCCAGTGCACGAATTTCGTGCACCGGGCCCCTAGTATATATATATAATATATAGATATACAGTTGACCTTTGATCAATATGAGTTTGAATTGCATGGGTCCACTTATATGCAATTTTTTTTTTCCAATAAATACATGTACTGTTTTCAATCCAAGTCTGCAGATGTGGAGGGCTGACAGTATGCACTGATACACCATTTTATACAGGAGACTTGAGCATCACAGTTTTTGGTATCTGTTGGGGTGTCCTGGAACCAAATCCCTCTAAAATACCAAAGGGCAACTAAGTTTTGAGGAATTAAAAAATTATGTTGTACATGGATTTTCAACTACTCAGGGAGTCAGCACTCCTAAACCTGCATTGTTATAGGTAAAAAGAAAAACTGAAAGAGGGAGATAGCTGGTCAGAGGTAGATACCAGAACTGGTTCACATGACTATGGAGTGTGGCAAGCCCACATCTGCAGTGGGGGCTGGCATGCTGGAGACCCAGGAGGACTGGCGGTGTGGATGAAGCTTGAAGACAGTTTGCTAAGGAATCCCTCTCTGGAAGGCTAGTGTTTTCTTAGCTTTCCCTCAGGCCTTTATTGAGGTAAACAAGCCCACCCACACCCTGGAGGGCAATCTGCTTTTCCCCAAAGGTCACTGACTTAATGTCAATCTCATCCAAAAGCACCTTGCAAGGTGACACATGAAATTAATTATTACACTTATTTTTTAAAGACAGAATTGCAAAGACTTTTTTTTAAAAAAATAATGTAGGGTGTCTCCTTCATTTTTACATTGATTTCATGTTGAAATTATAATATTTTGGATGTATTGGTTAAATAAAATATCAACATTAATTGCATCTGTTTTTCTTAATTTTCTTTATAATATGGTTACTAGTATATTTAAAACTGCTTATGTGGCTTATACTATATTTGTATTGAACAGCACTGCTCTAGACACAATTCACAGCCTGTGGGAAATCTTATTCCTCCCCATATTTCATACAGTACTCCTCCAGTCAGTTCGAATGGCATCTATATTTATTTACGCAAGTAAATGGAGAACTTACACAAGAGAGATGTAAAATAGAGTTTGTAATTTGGCTGTCCTTGCTGCTGCTGCTGCTACTGCTGTTGTGTTATTTATTTTTTTCTCAAATCAGGTAAAAAATTTCTGAGGAGTCATCTTAGAAACAACTAAGCTAACTTTTTAATCTGTTAATTGAATTTGTATGTGTGTATATATAAACCTGTGTGTATTGCATGCTATATCTACTACCCTTTA
This sequence comes from Myotis daubentonii, assembly GCF_963259705.1. Lineage (NCBI taxonomy): Eukaryota > Metazoa > Chordata > Mammalia > Chiroptera > Vespertilionidae > Myotis > Myotis daubentonii. Next base: position 29,667,295 of record NC_081851.1, read on the forward strand.
CTAAAAAAAGTTACCTGAATATGATATTTCATTTCTCCTAAAACATGGCTTTTTTTCTATATTTTCATCCACAAAAATACTCTATAGATTTTTTATTTTTATATCAAATTAATTAAGTTCTGTTATATTTAATAAAATTAACCCATTTAAGTGAACAGCAACTTAAAGCACATTGGCAAACGAATAAACCTGTGTAACCCCGACCCCAATCAAGATACACAGACATACCACAGAGATTCAGTTCAGTTGCAGACCACCACAATAAAGCAAGTATGGCAATAAAATGAGTCCTAACCATTTTGCTGGAGGGCCTTGCCTTCAATTTGTAAAAAAAAATGCAACATCTATGAAATGCAATAAAGCAAAACACAACAAAATGAGGTCTGACTGCATGTGTTAGGCAGAATTCTAGAGTCCCCCTACCCCAGGATTCCAGTTTCTGGTTATTCAGTCAAACACTAACTGCTGAGCTTCTGTGAAGGGGCTTTGCAGATGTAATTCAGGTGCCTCATCAGCTGGTGAGGATTATCCTGAATTGTCACGTGGCCCCAAGCCCTTAAACGCAGAGGAGGAAGGCAGAACAGTGAGACACGACGTGAGGCATCAAGGAAGTCAGAGAGGTTCCAGATATGGGAAGAGCTCAACCTGCCTGTTTTCTTGAGTTTGGAGGAAGGGAGAGGGCGGGAGGGCATATGGCAAGGAATACTTCTGTAGACTGAGAATGGCCCTTAGTTTACAGCTAGCAAGGAAATGGGACTTCATTCGGATAGGCCCATAGGACTGAATTCTGAAAACTTAAGTGAGTTTGGAAGTGGATTCATGCCCAGAGCCTGCCAGAAAGTAGCGCTGCACTGCTGACACCTTGATTTCAACCTTGTGAAGCCTGGAGCAGAACACACCCCTTTGTATCTGGATTTGTGGCTTCCAGGACTAGGAGATCACAGGTAAGTGCTCCTTTATGTCACTAAATTTGTGGTAAGGTGTTATGTCAGCAATTATAGCAGATTAATACAATATAGAAAGCTTCTCTCTCCCTCGTGCCCCATGGTAACAATTCTAATTCACCCATGCCTGAGGCAATCCCTGTTTTGCATTGTGTTGCTATGGGTAGGTTTTAATTTTAATAGAATTTGGTATTGGTGAAATATGTAGCTTTTAGTGCAGCAGTTCTCAACCTGGGGGTCGAACGACTCTTTCACAGGGGTTGCCTAAGACCATCGGAAAACACATATATAATTACATATTCTTTTTGTGATTCATCACTCTGCTTTAATTATGTTCAATTTGTAACTGAAATTGGGGGTCACCACAACATGAGGAACTGTATTGAAGGGTCGCAGCATTAGGAAGGTTGAGAACCACTGTTTTAGTGTCTGTCTTCTACTGTTAAACATTTTTTATTCACCCGTTTATCACGTGTACCAGTAAAACATTTCTTTTCATTGCTGAGTGGTATTTTGTGTCATTATGTCACAATTGGTGTATCTGTTGCACCTGGGTTGCTTTCAGTTTTTTATTTTTTTGGAATGAAGCTGCAATGAACATTTATGTATGTCCTTTAGTGGACAGAAGGTATCCTATCTCCTGGGGAAATATCTAGGAGTGGAAGTCATATACCGTGGGGCCTTGACTTACCAGTGTCCGACTAACGAGTTTTTTGAGATACCAGCTGTCTCTAGGCCAATTTTCTGCATTGAGTTGACAGAGTAATTTGAGTTAACGAGCTCCTTAACGAGCTTGGTCTCGGAACGAATTAAACTCGTAAGTCAAGGCCCCACTGTAGTTAGCCTGTAAGTGCCAAACTGATTTCTACAGTGGCTGTACCATTTGACACTCTCACCATCAATGCATTAAGAGCTCCAGTTCCTAGACCCTTACCAACATCTGATATACTTGATCTTATTTTTAGTTTTACTACCTACTGGCTATTAGAATAAATATAAGTGATTTTAATTAATACTTTCCTGATGATTAATGACATTGAGTGGCTTTTTTGTGCATATTTGCCTCGCGTTTTATTTTGTATAATATTTGTTCGAATCTTTTGCCAACTTGTAATGGCTTGCCTTCTTGAGGTCTGGAAGTTGCTGATATATTCAGAATAGAATCTTTTGCCAGTTATGTCTGTTGCAAATATTGTCTTCCAGCCTGTGCTTTGTTGCTTTATTTTTGTAATAATGCTTTTGATGAGCAGATATTTTTAAATGAGTGCTATTTATTGTGTTTTTGTTTGTTTCTTTGTTGCTAATACATGTTGTATCATAAGAAGTGTTTGTTTATAACAGGTTGCGGAGATTTTCAATTATATTTACTTAGAGAAATTGTATAGCTTTAGTTTTTACATTTAGATCATTGATATATTTCAAGTTAATTTTGTGATTAAGGTAAGATAAATGCCAAGATTCTTTTTTACCGGTGAGTTCCTTTTCCCTTTCACCTCTTGTTGGGAAGACGATATTTTCATATTTAATTTAGCTCATTTATTTAAAATCAATTACCCATAAAAGTGTGATTATATTTCTGGATTCTCTATTTGTTCCATTGATTTACATGTCTATTCTTGTATTTATACAATACTGCTTTGATTTCTGTAGCATTATGGTAAGCCTTGAAACTGGGTACTATACGTCCTTTTTTTCTATTGTCAAGATTAGTTTGTCTGTTTTAGGTCCCTTTTCCATATACATAATTAAATAATATTTTCAATTTTTACAAAAAAATAAAAAACAACAGCTGGGATTCTTTTTTTCTTTTAGGAGGGGGAGGGAGAGAGAAACATTAATTGTTTGCCTCCTTTAAGCAGCCTGAGTAGGGATAGAGTCTGTAACCTGGGGGTATATGCCCTGACTTGGGGTCGAACCCAAACATTTTGGTGTATAGAATGATGTTCCAACCAACTGAACTATCCAGTCAGGGCTCCAGCTGGAATTTTTATGGGAATTGGGTTGAATATATTCAAGAAGCTTTGTTATTTTTATAATCTTTAATCTTCTTTTCTATGATGTGTCTCTGTTTATTTAGAACTTCTTTAATTGTGTTAAGCACTGTTTTAAAGGATTTCTTTTTTATATAATTGTTACACACTTTGTTAATTTATTCCTACGTATTATATTTTGGGATCTATAAATCTCATTTTCCAAGTATTTATAATACATGCAAATTTATTTTTGTCTATAAGCTATATTCTTTAAACTTATTAAATTTACTTATGGTATCTAGTAACTTTAGAGATTGCTTAAACTTTTCTATCTACATAATCATGTTAACTGCAAAGAGACTATTTTATTTTCTCCATTCAAAAATGAAAGTATGACTATAATTTCTTTCTGTCACCTTATGATATAGTTGATGAGATGGAAATCCTTGCATTTTTCCCAACTTAGGGAAAAAACATCTAGTTTTTCACCATCAACTAGATGGAAACTCTAAATTCTTGTGGATAACCTTTACCAGATTGAGGATTTTATCTCCTATTCCTAATTTTCAGAAAGATTATATCATGAACATATATTAATTTTTGTCAAGTGCCTATTATATAATAATGTGTTCTTTTCTCCTTTGTTTTATTTTATGGAGGATTACGTGATTTTTCCAAATGTTAATCATACCTTGCATTCCTAAGATAAACCTTGGCTTTTGATGTATTTTTCCCTTTTACATATTGCTCAATTTGACTATTTCTTAAAGATTTTTGTGTCTGAGTGGAAGAGAATATTGACTTACAGTTCTCTTTGGTATCTTTTAAAGATTATGGTATTAATATAATGCTGGTCTCCTAAAATGAGATAGAATATGGCCCCTTCTCATATATTTCTAAAGAGTTTGTGTAGGATTGGTAACATTTCATCCTTAATTGTTTAACAGAACTCATCAGTGAAGGTTTCTAGACTTGGAGTATTGTTTGTAGTAAGTGTGTTTATTCAATTACAAATTCAAATTCTTTATGTCATATGGCAGTATTCTGATTTTGTAAAGTTTTTGTCAGCTTCAGTGAATTTGTGTCTTCTAGGGAATTTGTTATTTTAACAAAATTATTAGCATAAAATTCTTTATAGTGCCACACTATTTTAATTTTGTGAGATCTGTAATAATGCCCTTCTGTCATTATTGACATTGGTATTTTATTATTTTTTATTCTTCTTATAAATCTAGCTACAGTTTAATCCACTGTTGTTATTGTTGTTTTTCAAATAACCAGTTTTGGGTTTCTTTGGGTGTTTTTACTCTATTTGTATATTTGTTTAATTTCATTGGTTCTGATTTTATGGTTCCTTTTCTCCCACTTACCTTACCTTGAATTTAGTATTTTAATCTTTTCCTAATTTCTTAAATATAAATTTAAATCACTGATTTTAAATCTTTTCTAATGTATTTGTAAGTATCCGTTATCTTTTCTGCATTGTTTGAATTGCATCATACAAATCTTGACTGTTATTTTAGTAACATTCAATAGAAAAATATACATTTTCTTGTAACTATTTTATTTTCTTTAGCCCATAAGTAATTTGGAAGTGTATTAAGTGCTAAATATTTGGTAATTTCCAAGGTATTTTTTTATTATTCATTTATTTAGTATAATTTGCATGTGATAAGAAGAAAACTTTGTATGATTTATCTTAATTTTATGATCTTTTTTTAATAACCCAGAATATGGTCTAATTTGGTAAATACATTCCATGTGCAGTTGAAAAAAATGAATAATCTGCAGTTTGGTGGAATGTTCTTTAAAAGTCAATTAGGTCAAGTTTACTGGTAGTATCGTTAAACCCTATCCTTACTGATTTTGCCATCTACATTGTCCCGTTAAGTTTTAAAATATCTAACAATTATTTGTCCATTTCTTCTCTTAGTTTTATCAGTGTTTTGTTTCATGTATTTTGAAGGTCTGTAATTAATATCATACATATTTAGTTATTTTTTTTATTTTCTTGCTGAATTTATTTTGCTATTACTAAGTGTTCTTTTTTTAAAAATATATTTTGTTGATTTTTTACAGCAAGGAAGGGAGAGGGATAGAAAGTTAGAAACATCGATGAGAGAGGAACATCGATCAGCTGCCTCCTGCACCCTCCCACTGGGGATGTGCCCGCAACCAAGGTACATGCCCTTGACTGGAATCGAACCCAGGACCCTTCAGTCCGCAGGCCGACGCTCCATCCACTGAGCCAAACCAGTCAGGGCTAAGTGTTCTATTTTTTACTCCCTGGTAACTTTTTATTCTAAAATGTTCTTTTTCTGATATTAATATAGCCTGTTCAGCTTTTTAAAAATTAATGTTAGCCTATATAATCCTTTTACTTCTCACATATATACAAATTTATATATTTTTTAAAAAAAGTGTATTTAGGCTCTGGCCAGTTTGGCTCAATGGGTAGAGCATCGGCCTGTGGACTGAGGGGTCCCAGGTTCAATTCCGGTCAAGGACATGTGCCTTGGTTGCGTGCACATCCCCACTGGGGTGTGTGCAGGAGGCAGCTGATCGATGTTTCTGACTCTCTATCCCTCTCCCTTCCTCTCTATAAAAAGTCAATAAAAAATATTTTTTAAAAAGTGGATTTAGTTCTCTTGCTTTTTTCTCCTGTCTAACAGTTTTGACCATTCACTTAACAATATGTAGGCTGTATTTAATGTAATCATTGATATGCTTTTGTCTAGGCCTCTCATCTTTATATTTACATTCTACTTGTCTCATCTTTTTTTGTTTTATATCCCCTTTTTGATTAATTGAGCACTTTTATATTTCATTTTGTCTCCTCTCTAAAAAACTTTTAGTGGTTGCTAAAAGTTTACAAAATAAGCTTTTAACTTATCTGTCTACTTTGACTATTCTACTTTTCAAGTAGTATAAGAAACATAGTAAGTATATTTCAATTTTTCCCCTAGTTAGTCCTATTTTTGTCACATATTACTTTTCTATATTATAAGCATCTCAATGCATTATTATTTTACTTTAATCAGTTATATTTTACTATTTCATTAATGATGGAAATTTTTTTAATAATATCCACACATACCATTTCTGGCATCCTTTCTTTTTTACAGGGATCTGAGTTTCCATTGGCTCACGTTTTATTAAAAGTGAAAAAAAGAATTATTTGACATATTCCTAATCCAGAATTATGGTGAGATTCCCCTATACTTGTATATTACTCAGCAAAGATTCAATGGGAACTTTATGTATAATTCTAAGACTTTCTCTGTGCAGTTATATCTTCCCCAATACTGTGCCTTGGATAGCTGTCATTCTACCGGAAGTTGGACCTTTGATCCTCATTTTAATAGTATTACTATGCTCTGATTAGGCCTCCCCTCTCTACACCAAAATAGAGTAAGCACCTTCAGACATAAAGTCAGGACTGACCCTCATGTTTCCTTCTCTCGGGGGTCATGATACTGAGCTTCCTGTTGTCCAACGTCTGCTTCATTTGTTTCACTCATTTGTCCAGATTTCTATTTACTTTCAATAGGTGGGCAGGTTCTCTACTAGTAACGCAACCATAGTCAGAAACAGAAATTTCTATAGATCACTTTCAAAATGTATTTTCAAAAATCACCTTCTCTTGGTTTTTTTTTAATATTAAGGTTTAATTTTATTTATGAGAGAACTATTTTTGAATTTTACTAGTATCTGTGAAACTGCATTGTGAATAAGTATTTCTGAAAACTCAGTGAGGGTGTTTTTTAACTGCAGTTTATTTTTGAGTTAAAGTGTCTGTATAGTCTTAGGCAGATAAAATGGGATTAAGTGTTTAATGGAGAGAGAGGAGTTGGTACATTCAGAGGCATCAGTGATTTTATACATATAGCTACAAGATTAATAGTCCTTATACAGTAGTTAATGTATTCTGTGCTTATTGATTTGCTTGACCAGTATTTACACAAGGGGCATAATAAATACAACAGCCAAGAAAACAATATATCATTGTGTCATCTATTTATGCATTGACCCCCAGATGCAGAACGGGTGACAAAGTAGGCATACTAAAAGAGAAATCTACTGTGTCAAGAATTTTATATCTTCTTGCTCTAGTATATGCAGAGGTAGGGTACCCCTGTATAAAGTTCAACTGTGTTGTATGATTTCAAACAGGTCTTTATGTTACATTTAAATTCAAAATATCACATCCTGGCCTTGTCTGGTTCAGCTTAGTGTTAAGAGTGTTGGCCTACAGACTGAAGGGTAATGGGTTCAATTCCCAGTTCAATCCCTGGCTCGGTAGGCACAGGAATGGGAGACAGCCAATCAGTGTGTTGCTCTCACATCAGTGTATCTTTCTCTCCCGCCCTGCTCCTCTCTCTCTCTCTCTCTCTCTCTCTCTCTCTCTCTCTCTCTCTCTCTCTCATCCCTCCCACCCTCTCCAAAATCAATGGAGAAGATACTCTCCTCAGTTGAAGATTAAATATATATATATATATATATATATATGTGTGTGTGTGTGTGTGTGTGTGTGTGTATATAAATCACATTCTCGAATTTCAAAACTAACTGCCTAAGTGTGAGTGAGGGGAAAATAGGCTTAATTCAGACAACTATGTAAGTACTGTTTAAGAATAGATTTTATAGCAAACTAGATAAGTTATGAATATGATCATCATAAAAAACACAACAGTACAAACTGTGACTGAATCTATGTAAATAAAATAGTTACACTACAGTAAACAATATTCCTGTTCTTTTCCTGTCAAAACCATATGTAGATAATTCTGTTTTTATGACCCTTTATGAATTTTTTTCCTGTTGAGAGAGATAAGGAGGTTGAATAATCTAAAAATTATGTTTTGTAATCAGATCTAGACTGACTTATGAGAATTAAAAAAACTGAGTAATAGTTTTCTGGCCTCTGAAGGGAATTTTAATGAAATATTTGCTTAATATTTGCTTAATATTTGCAGAAGAAGATTATAAATCAATAACTAATTTTTTTCTCAAGATTTCCGCTTGAGAGAGTGTCATTTACTGCTTTGATAAGCTGCTTAGGATAGAGTAGCAGCTTATCAAAGCATTTCATCCTACTAGATAGAGTATTCATAGAGTATTTGACAGAGTCTGGCAAATAAAAGCATCCCTACCTCATTATACATTTGGTGTCTTTTCAGTGACCTTTATCGATTAGGGCCCTGATTTGGTATCTAGTTTTTTACTCAGGTGGGTACTCCTTATAAGGAATAATTGGAAACATTAGAAGCTTTTAGTTTAAAATAATTTATTTTACCAATCAGAAAAGACGTTGCAACTCTTCAAATGCTTTGAGTTTCTCTGGGAAGGCTGGAAGATCAATTTTACACGTACCACAAGGTTTAAAAGTAGGGTGGACTTATATGGATAATAAGTTGGAGTGCTCAGAACACAAAGCAGCTCAGCAGGCCTGATTTTAAAGGGGCCCGTTTCTTTGAGAGAGAAAGGAAGATGGTGTCAGAGGTGGAGGTTGGGTGCGAGACAGCTGTCGCACATCTGGAGATGGAAGAAGATGGAAGATGGGAAGAAGAGGTCTCAGAAGCTATTTTTACTTTTTTTCAGTTATTTGTTTACTTTATAATTTAGAATCCAACATACATTTTGAAGTCTTAGAGTGCTACTTAAGTACACCATTCAGATTGTTTTATTATAGAGCTGTGATTTTTTTAAAATATAGTTTTGAAGAAAGTAAGTTTGGGAAGACCAAAATTTTCCTGTAGTGTCCAATTTAGCTGAAAATCATCCCAGGTTATCAAAAAGGGTGGCAAGCAGTAGAACAGTGATGGCGAACCTATGACACGCATGTCAGAGGTGACACGCGAACTCATTTTTTTGATTGATTTTTCTTTGTTAAATGGCATTTAAATATATAAAATAAATATCAAAAATATAAGTCTTTGTTTTACTGTGGTTGCAAACATCAAAAAATTTCTGTATGTGACACGGCACCAGAGTTAATTTAGAGTTTTTCAAAATGCTGACACACCGAGCTCAAAAGGTTCGCCATCACTGCAGTAGAAGAAAGCTTAGGATATGAGTTACCATTGCACTCACCTGACTCCATGTTAGTTCCCTTGACATAAATTCTGTTGTGGCAATTTCCATTTACCATATCCACAGTGACCTGAATGATGCTGTGTGAAACAAGGCAATCCCCGAAGATTACATATTGTATGATCCTATTTACATGATATTCTTCAAATGACAAAATCATAAAAAGACCATTTTGGTTACGGAGGGGTTGGGAGCTGGAGGGAAGAGCATTTGGCTACAAAATGACAATCTGAGCAATTCTTATAGTAAAGGAAATGTTCTGTATTTTGACTATATTAATGTCAATATCCTCATTGTGATATAGTTTGCAGGGTTTACCATTAAGAGGAACATGGAAAAGAGCACATGATACGTTTTTATTATTTCACTTAACCTCATGTGAACCTATAATTATCTCCAAATTAAGAAAAAAAAAGTGTATTGAGCCCTAACCAGTTTGGCTCAGTGGATAGAGTAAGGATAGAAAGGTCCCAGGTTCGATTCTGGTCAAGGGCATGTACCTTGGTTGCGGACACATCCCCAGTAGGAGGTGTGCAGGACGCAGCTGATCAATGCCTCTCTCTCTCATAGATGTTTCTAACTCTCTATCCCTCTCCCTTCCTCTCTGTAAAAAATCAATAAAATATATATTTATTTAAAAAGTGTATTGAAAGGGAGAAGCCAGATTACAGTGGGTTGTAAAGTTAAGAGGGTGTAGGAAATTGAATATTGGGAAATATTATGTTGTCACCTAAAGCAAGTATGGTAGTTATTGGTTAAATTTACAGGCTTTTCTTCCTTTCACATTACTTAGATGTAGTTATTCATCCTGACTCAGTGCTCAGTTCTATGTTATCCAGACAGTTTCCCTGAGAAGCTCACATTTTCATGGTTTTAACTGCCTATATATTAATAACTTCCAAATTGACATTGTCAGTCCTTTCTCCTCAAACTTCAAGTTCATGCAGTCTGTGGCTTATGAGATATACTCATGGATGTTCTGCAGACACCTTACAATTCTCACTTTTACTCTTTATTTTTTTCCAATTTGTGTCACCACCATCCAAGAGTTCAGCCTAATTAGTAACCTGGGAATTATTCTTGACTCCAGGAAAACTTTCAGACCCCTTGCTATTCAAGCACCAAGTTTAGACACTTCATTTTCACATCTATTTTTGCCTTGTTCAGGTTCTCATATTTCTCTCCTACAGACTACTGCTATATTCTCCTATCTGGTTTCCATGCCTTCAGATTTTCCCACTTCAAATTAATCCTTAGCACATCTTCTAGAGTTTTCTAAATTGCAAACTTTCTAAGTCATTCTCACAGAACGTTTAAGATCCTTGTCAAAATGTATAGATAGCCCCATACCATATGGTCACTTCTACTTCTCCAGTCTCAATTCAGGTCTTTCTCTGCCTGGAACTTTATGCTCCAGTAATATTTAAATTGCAGATAATTGTCCTATATCCTACTTCATGCCTTTTTTTGGAATGACCCTCTGCTAGCAAGATTCTATATATTTTCATACCCAACTTTCCCACAGAAACCACTGCCTTCTCCTCTCTATCTCTTTACTTACAGTTCAATATTTAAAGGTCACGTGAAGTGTCATTTCCTTTTATTGACCTTAAACAATTGCATGATTGTTCCCTCCAGCACTCTGTATATGTCTTTATTATGGCCTTTCTGTAAATGCCAGTTATGTATCAGGTTTCTCCTTTAGACTGGGAGATATTCAAGGGCAGGAAATATGTCCACAACTCCAGGGTAATGATATGAAGTGGATGTAGAACTTTGAAAAACTATCTCAGCTTTTATTTTACAAAGGCAGTCTCTTATAAACCCTCAGAGCTCAAAATATGAGGAAGATGTGAACTTGTCATTCATTAACTCAAGCATTCATTCGTTGAACCAAAATGTACTGACCACCAACCACTGTGTTGGGGCTAGGAATTCAGTGATGAGAAATCATGCTTTATATCCTCAAGAAGCTTATAATTAAGAATAATGTCACTCTGCAAGATATACAATGAAAAAGATATAATTCTAGAATAAATTTCACAGATCAGTACAATGATTTGGGAAGACACTACTGGTGATACTACTGAAAGCCAAAGACCCAAAAGTCACAGTTAGCCAAGGGTCAGACCCACCAAGATAAGGATCCTAATGCAGATGCAGTATCAGGTGCAGAAATATATATGTATCTGGGACTAGTGTGGTGGGAGGAATTAAGAGTTGAGTTTAGGCAAAAGAATACAGGGTGAATGACTAAAAAAATAATGCTGACATGCATGACTTGATAAATGGAATAAAATGTGGGATGTAGGTGGTGCTAATTCTGAAGACACAGCAGACGACTTTCCACACTGTATCCTTAGACAATCTTACCTGCCCCCTATTTCAGTAAGACTTGGACTCACTGAATATGGGAGATTTTGGTCTCTGTTGTTTACAGTATCTTTCTTATGGGATGCAGCTTTCTCCCAACAACCAGATAAATCTATAGACACTATCAATCCTGACTACATTGTTAAAATAAAAATAAAAAAACAAGCAAAACTTTGGGTATCTCCTTCCAGTTTTGCACCATCAGCAAGTTCTATAGCTTCTTCTGTAGAATAAGAATATCAAGAACCTCTTCTTAGATTCTTTCAAATCCCTTTGTGAGGAGCAAGATCAGGTGAATCACAAAGATAGAGCGAAGGGGTTGGGTTCAAGCTACCTGGTCTTCTCAAGATAGGTATATACCATCTTCTTGGATCCTCTTCTGCTTTAATGTAATTAGGAATCCTTATAGTAATTCCTGTCTCACCCCAGCTTCCAGATAGATTCTAGTCTTCCTTAGAAGATTTCTCTCATTCTTGTTTTATTCTTTTTGAAGAAGCTATTCTTTCCCAGACTTTGTTTCCTTGCTGCTCTGTTGGAGCTAGAACATTTGAGCCTATATGCATTTGTTATAACACAACAAAAGTGATAAGAAAAATAATTAGGAAATAATAAGCAGCCAAGAATTATAACCCCATTCTCATGTTTAGAGAGACTGGGACTCTGGAAGTGACAGAATTAATTTGAAGTCATTTTATTAATCATTCTTTATTCAACAAATATTAAGCCCCAACTATGTGGCAGACATTGTTAGGTTCTTGATTCCTGCCTCTGTGGACCTATTAGCCTAGTGGGCTCTGACCATCCAACTATAAACTACCTCTTATTTCTAAGTCATTTACATTCAGGGGCCACAGAGCAACCTACCATTATCTAGGGGATGAGCACACTTCTGGGTTTATTGCTTCTCACTCTTTTGCCTTGATGCTCACAGTTTAGGCTTTTCCTGTTAAGATTTTCAACACCTTCATCAGTTAATTTAGTCATCCCCTTCTGCATCCCATTACATAAGAAATTCCAGCTGAAATAAAGCAGGTAGCACTAGCAATACTTACCAATATGCTATCTGCCTAAGTAGAGTTTATAATCTCACTGCTATAATTCCAGAATCTGATATACTTCAGAATGAATTAGAATATCACAATGTCCAAAAGTCCTTAGCTCTGCCTTAACCCTTGCCTTATTGGTCCATTCTCCCTTGGGTTTTTGCTTTGTATGCTTTGCACTTTAGTTCATTGTAAAAGCAGTAAATACCCTGACTTGGTTGGTTTGGTGCGATTCCATCACCCAAAGGTATGTCCAGGTTGGGGGTTTGGTCCCCAGTCGGGGTGTGTGCTGGAGGCAGCCAATCAATGTTTCTCTCTGGCGTTGATGTTTCTCTTCCCCTCTCCCCTTCTCCCTTCCTCTCTCTAAAATCAATAAAAACATATTTTAAAAATAAGTAAATAAATGAAAGCAGGAGGGTGCTTTCCTGAACTTCAGTTAATTTGCATAGGGCCCTAATAGTCTCCCAAACTCTTGCCAACTTTATCCCCAGGAGAGCTATTGACGCTTCCTCACATTCTCTCACCTGCTTACTAGAGTTCTCCTTTCAGTGAATCTATCCCCTGAAACACCACTCTGCAGCCCATCACTGGCTTCCACCCACCTGAGTCCCGGTAATCCCATGATCTGTAGCCCTGCCATTATGCCCAGACATGTGCTCTGAATTTTGCCAAGATCTTACATGCCTCCAAAAAAAATTATGATGTGTAGATGGTTCAAGGGTGTGTTGATATTGCCATCTTGTTTTAGTATTTCTTTCCAAAGGACAGCAGAAATTTTCAAAATTAAGCAGTGGTACAATGAATTTGAATAATTTACCGGTATTTTTAATGCTGGAGGAAAGAAAAATAATGATCTGATTAAATCTTCCCCTAAGAAATCATTCTGTTGAGTTCATCCAAATAGCAGGCTGTGCTTTTAATTATTATAATGGAACATAATTGTCACTAAACTGAGGAGTTAATTATTCTGAAAATAATTGTGTCATTCTTCTACAAGCAAAATCATACAAAAATGTATTTTCTGGTTTTGAGTGTTGAATAAGAGCAACGTGGCCAATGTATTTACTCATGTGAAACTTAAGCAATAGTCATTTGTGATTCGCCCAATTTTATCCCATGAGTTGGATTTGCAATTTTAAACTTGCAAATTAAATGGAGGCTGCATTATTTCTCTAATGGGAAACACAAAATTTTTACAGACGTGCCTCGAATTTGGCATTTGCCATTTACCTTAAATGCCACCCTTCTGTTGGAGCATTGTTATGGGTCCCATTGAAGCTTTCTAGATGTTTGCCTTGTTATTTCATGACCCTAAATCCATGGGATAATTTCCAGAAAATACAGCAGAGACCCAAAGATATAAAATTATCCAACATAGAGTTATCCTTAAATGAAGGCCAAAATGTGTCCCTGGAGAAAAATTGTGAATATACTCTAGAGTTAAAATTGAATTAATGGCTCCCAGAGAATGATCTAAGGAGAGTCTTAGGAGAAAAGGATGGAGTAAAAATACTTAGTAGCTTAACTCTACCCCTCTCTTTGGAACTAACTTCAATTAATTTAGGCATCATTCCATACCTTGTTTCTAGGTTTCTTTGGCCTAAGCTATCTTAACTTGCCCCACCACCATCCACACACCCACCTTCACATAGGTCATATTCTGGGGCCTTGGACCCCTTTTCCTTCAATGTTAGCATGTTAATGAATCCTGTTCTCTCATGAAATTTGTTTTCTGAGCACTTGATTTCATTAGAGCCATTAGCATAACTTGCTATCATGAAATTCTTTTGACTTAAAATGAATCTTCAACTGCCAGATAAGTGTTATAAAATCAAGATACTTTGAAATTGGTTCCAACAAATGTGATCAACAAATGGTTTCCTTCAGAGATCAGAGAGACAGATAAGCTGAGTGAGATTTGAGCTTTAGGTGAGGAGTCAATTAAAGATTAAGTGAATGTAAAATTCCTATTGGCCTCCTCTGACATTAGTATTTGCTGCTGTTGAAAAAGGCCACAGACTCAGAATTTAAAAACAAGATGCTACTGTATCTAAGCATTGCAATATGGGAAGGAATAAGGGTTTAAGAACTACTAATCATTAAAATTATAGATTATCTTTCATACCTGATTCTAGCCTAATATTTACTTGGTGTTTAGCATGAAGTAAAATCCTCATGACACTCATGAGGTAAAGATAAGAGAATGTAGCACTCAACAGGGCAGTGTGAGTGGCCAGAGAAGAGGAAATGCAGGGAGAATTTTGTCATGGAAACTCAGGAAGTAGAGTATTTTCAGAAAGAGGGAGAGGTCAACTATATCAAATGGTGTTCAGAATTAAATGAACTAAGGATAGAAAAGTGCTCATTGAATTCAACAACCTGTATGTCACTGGTGACTTTAACAAGACTTGATTTAGTGGAAAGATGAAGATAAAAACCAAATTAGAAGGGCAAGGAGCATAAAATGAAGACATAATATAGGCAGGAAAAAATAAAAAAAAATATGGGGTAGGGGAGAAAGATGAAAGGTTTGGGTTTTATTTGTGTGTTTTGTTTTTATATTATGTTGGCGAGAATTACCTATGCTTAAAAATAACAATTCAGCTGATAGAAAGTGGTTGCATATACAAGAGAAAGGGAGAGGATTAAGCACTAGAGCACAGTCTCTGAGCAGGTTAGCATTCATGGGACCAAAGCAGAGATATGAGGATTGGCCCTAGATTATAGGGGCAATTCTGTCATTAACTCTTAAGGGGAACCCCAGAAATCAGTAGTTCCATTCTCACAGTGAGACCTGCTTTCTCTCTTTCTGAAATACCCACAGCATATTCAAGTTTTATTCCTAGGAGCCTTTTTCCAATTTGATATGGGATTTACAGTGATGAGAAATCTGAAACTCCACCTGCTACCAGATAGAAAGGCAAACTTGAGACAACCCTGAAAGTGTACAGCATATCCCCTGTGGAGTGCCCCTAACCACCAGTGACAGCTTGTGGTTACATTGCTTACATGTCCTCCTCCTGAGACCTGGGGCCTGAGTTACTTAGTATTGAGAATAGAAAAAAACAAGGCTGAGATATATTCTTTTTTTTATGAATAAATATTTATTGTGAAAATAGGTGAAGTAAAACATGACAGAAATACAAGGAAAAACAGAAGACATTAATCAAAATGGGAGATTTTTAAATACTTTTTTCAATAAATAGTAGAAAAGCAGACAAAAATCATTAAAGATATAGGAACTTTGAATAACAAACATATCACAGATTGGGTATCTCTATTCAAATGTTATCACATACCCAGTTTTTTAAAAATTTTGTTGGCGTGACATTAGTCAACATGAACATATAGGTTTCATGTGTGGATTATTACTTTACAAAATCTGTATGTAAGACCATGTGTCCACCACCCAAAATCAAATCTTCTCTTGTCACCTCATATTAGGACCTCTTTCTTTCCCATCCCCCTCCCTCTGGCAACCACCACACTGCTGTTTGTGTTCATAAATTTCAGTTTTATTTTCCACATCTGAGTGAAATCATATAGTTCTTACCTTTTTCTGCTTGACTTATTTTACTTCGCGTAATGATCTCAAGGTCCATCCATGTTGTTGTAAATGACGCTATTACATCCTTTGTTATGGCCGTGTAGTACTCCTTTGTGTATATATACCACATCTCCTTTATCCAGTCCTCTATCATTGGTCACTTTGGCTGTTTCCAACTCTTAGCCACTGTGAATAATGCTGCAGTTAACATAGGGGTGCATATATCTTTGCATATAAGTGATTTCGAGTTTTTCGAGTATATACCCAGGAGTGGGATTGCTGGGTTGTATGGTAGCTCTGTTTTTAATTTTTTGAGGCATCATCAGACTGCTTTCCATAGTGGTTGTACCAGTCTACATTCCCACCAGCAGTGAATGAGGGCTCCTTTTTTCCAACAACCTCTCCAACACTTGTTGCTTATCTTTTTGATAATGGCCACTCTAACTTGTGTAAGGTGGTATCTCATTGTAGTTTTAATTTGCATTTCCCTGATTGCCAGTGAGGTTGAACGTCTTTCAGATATCTATTGGCTATTTGTATGTCTTCTTGGGAGAGGTGTATTTTCAGGTCCTCTCCCCACTTTTTGATTGGATTGTTTACTTGTTTGGTGTTGAGTTTTATGAGTTCTTTATATAATTTGGAAATTAATCCTTTGTCAGAGCTACTGTTTCCAAATACAGCGGGTCCTTGACTTACGAGTTTAATTCATTCCGAGACCGAGCTTGTTAAGGAGCTCATTAACTCAAATTACTCTATCAACTCAATGCAAAAAATCGGCGGAGAGACAGCTGGTATCTTAAAAAACTTGTTAATCGGGACACTCGTAAGTCAAGGCCCCACTGTATCACCTCCCATCTGATTGGCGGCCTGTTTTGTTGACAGAGAAGTAGGCAAGAATTCCTACTTTGCCATTGAGGAGAGGATTTCAGGCAGGTGTCACAGTCAGAATCCATAAGTGTTCAAATGCCATGCCCCTCTCTTCTATTAAAGGGCAATTTCTGAGAACCTGGGTTATAGGAACGAGGCAAAATCCAAGAATTAATACAGGAATGCAAGGCTATGCTGGAAGCAGTATAAGGCTGGCCTAGGGTCACTTATAAACAAGAGTCAGGTGGCCCGGGACCTAAGGGGAAAGTCTGGGCAGGGGGAGATGGTCACCGTATTGAAACAGAGGCAGGCATATAGGATCCCAAGGAGCTGTAAATTCTTCATAAATTAATAAGATAAAACATTGCCTTGACTTCATTCATATTAGTGATAATAATAGCTAACATTTGTTGAAAGCTTAGTATGTCCATGAATTTTTAAAATTTAAACCGCACAGCAATTCTATAAGGTATGTTCCAATTTAATTGTCATTTTACAGGTAAATAAGCAGAAGCTTAGAGAACTTGATTTGCCCAACGTCATACAGCAAGTTGCTGAGCCAGAATGTGAATCTAGGCTATCTGAGTTCAAAGTCTACATTCCTGACAACTAACTTCTTAAATATGTCATAGGGAAACATCTACTATAATTGCCATACCAGGAAAACACACACACACACACACACACACACACACACACACACACTCTTCAATAGAACTACAACTAGAAACTAAACTTACAAAGTAAACTCTCTACTTAATGCATGTAACTAAGTTAACTGTACTAGTGAACTAAAGTGTTATTTTTTTAATTTAATTTCAGTATTGTTTTATTTTTTGGTATACCACTGTTTGGGGGAAGATGATCATTTAGGAGATAGGATTAGAGAAGAACATGGACCCTTGAACTAAAAGCAGAACAAAATATGATAGGAATATTATTTTGGTTTTGGTATCTGGATACTGCCGGCCTCATAAAATGAATTTGTGCCCTAACCAGTTTGGCTCAGTGGATAGAGCATCGGCCTGCGGACTGAAGGGTCCCAGGTTCGATTTTGGTCAAGGGCATGTATCTTGGTTGCAGGCACATCCCCAGTAAGGGGTGTGCAGGAGGCAGCTGATAGATGTTTCTCTCTCATCGATGTTTCTAACTCTCTATCCCTCTCCCTTCCTCTCTGAAAAAATCCATAAAATACATTTTTTAAAAAAGAAAAAAATTGTGAGTGTTCCCTCCTCTTTGATTTTTGGAAGAGTTAGAGAAGTGTTGGTATTAATTCTTCTTTAGATGTTTGGTAAAATTTACCAGTGAAGCCATCTGGTATTGGGCTTTTCTTCACTGGGATCTTTTCTGTATTACTGATTCAATTTCCTTATCAGCAATTGGTCTATACAAATTTTCTATCTTGCCTGTTAGTCTTGTAAGTTGCATGTTTCTAAGACTTGTTGTTGTTATTTCCTCTAAGATTTCCAGTTTGTTGCAGTGTAAGTGGTCATAGTAGCCCCTTATGATCCTTTGTATTTCTGTGGTAATGTCTCCTTTTTTTATTTATAATTTTGTTGATTTGACTCCTCTTTTTCCTTGGTTAGCCTATCTATGGGTTTGCCAATTTTGCTCATTTTTTTTTAAAAAACAACTCTTATTATATTTAATCTTTTATAGTTTTCTGTTCCCTATTTAATTTATTTCTGGCCTAATCTTTGTGATTTTCCTTTTTTTTTCTGCCAACTTGGGGCTCAGTTTGTTACTTTTCTAGTTTCTTAAGTCATAGAGTTAGATTGTTGTGGGGGATAGAGTTAGGTTTGTTGTTTGTTGCTTCTGAATATAAGTATTTATTGCTATGAGTTGCTTTCGCTTCATCCCTTAAGTCCTGGTATTGTGTTTCCATTTTAATTTGTCACAAGAAAAGTTTTTACTTCCCCTTTAAGTACTTCTTTGGTCCATTATTTGTTCAGGAGAGTGTGATTTCATTTTAATGTGTTCACAATATTTTTTAAGTTTTCCCTTTTGTTATTGCTTTATAGTTTTATGCCATTATGGTCAGAGAAGACCATTGGTATTATTTAAATCTTAAATTTGATAAGACTTGTTTTGTGGCCTAACATAAGATTTATCTTATAAAGTGTTCCATCTGTACTTGAGATAAATGTGTTTTTGGCTGTTGAATAGAATGTTCTGTATATATCTATTAGGTCGACATGGTTTATAGTGTTGTTTGTCAGCTGTGTCCTTATTGATTCTCTTGCTGAATGATCCACTCATGTTGAGAGTATGTTATTAAAGTCCCCATCTCTTATTGTACTGTGGCTTATTTCTCCTTTAGTTCTCTTTAGATATACTCTTATATATTTAGCAAAAGATAGGTAAATAAATATTTGCAGTTGTTATATCTTCTTGATCCCTTGTCATTATGTAATGCCATTCTTCATACCTTTTTGCCATTTTTAATTTAAAGTCTATCTTGTCTGAAATACGTATAGCAATTCCTGCTTTTTTTCTTGATTACCATTAGCTTGAAAGGACTTTGTCCTTTCACTCTCAGGCTGTGTCTTCTTTAAGGCTGTGTCTCTTGTAAGCAGCGTATCATTGGATCTTGTTTTTCTAAATGCGTTTAGACATTCTATGGCCTTTGAATAGCAAATTTAATATATTTACATTTAAATAATTAGTAATAGTTAAGTACTCATTATTGCCATTTTTAATTGTTTCTGGTTGTTTTGTAGATCATATTTGCTTGTTTTACATACTGCTCTCTTTTTTGTGTTTCAATATCTTTTAGTATCATATTTAACTTCTTTACCATGTTAATTTTTGTAATTACTACAGGTTTTTCCTTTGTGTTTCCTCTAATTGTTACATAAAATATCTTAAAATTATAGCCCCTTGATTGAAGACATTTTCAGCCATATTTCTTTGAATAAACTTTCTGCTCCTTTTTCTTCTTTTTCTGGGAAATTGGTCTGTTTAGTAGTGTCCTATAAATCACTTCATCTCTCTTTACTTTCTTTTTTCTTTCTTTGTTTTCTCCTCTAAGTGAATGAATTTCACTGCCCTGTCTTCAGGTCACTGGTCATTTCTTTTGCTTAATCTAGTCTGCTATTGAATCCTTCTACTGCATTTTCCAATCAGTTATTGTATGCTTCAGCTCTATGTTTTCTGTTTGATACTATTTTATATTTTCTGTATCTTTGTTAAAATTCTCTTTATCTCTTTCATTGGTCTTCTGATTTCATTGGACATGTTTATGGCCATTTTGAACTCTCTATTGAATAAATAACTTTTTTTCAATCACAAATTGAGATTGGTTTATGAAGATTTATCTTATTCTTTGTTTGGAATATGTTCCCTCATTTCTTTCTTTCTTTGGCTCTCTTTATTGGCTTCTGCACTTTACATAAAATAGCTACCTGCCCTGGTCTTGACAGACTGGTCTTGTGTAGAAGATAAGCCTTGGCAATCAGCCTGGCCTGAGTTCCGATGGTCTTTCAAATCTTTGTGATTGTCCGTGACACCATCTTTTTCTAGTGGTTCCCAGTAGTTGAGGGTACCAAGACCCATCAGTGTCCCTAACTGGAAGATCTCCAATGTTCAGGCTGATGAGAAGCCAGACCCTCAGCAGTAGCTGAGAGATATATAGTTAAGCTCATTCTAGTAAGAATCTGCAAAATGGGCGTTTTTGCCTGCTCTTTCTGTGCTAAGCCTGGGTGTATATCTATTGAGGGGTGCTATTGTGCCCATTTAAAAACTGCCTCTTTGTTTGCTATGGTTGTGTGGCACTTGTGAATATGATAAGCTCGATTGGGATCAGATCCAGGCAGTCTAGGGGCCTATCCTTTGGGAAGAAGGGGTGTCCTATGTGTTTAAAACTCCCTACAGAGACATGCGGGCAGCCTGGTTTTATCATTAGAGTGAACTGAAGCAGAAGGCAAGGAAGTGCCCATTGGTTTCCCCAATCTCCAGGGAGGATTGCAGCCAAAACTTAGATGTGTACTGATGGGTTCTCGTAAAGAATGCACGTTGTAAAGTATGCAGTTAAACCCCTTTCAATAAACAGCTGGGAGATGGGCAATTTTGCCAACTGAGCCATGGGGAGATGGCTATAGTAAGTGCTCGTGCACATGCCCGGGAAGTTGCTTTAGTCCTATGGGTTTCATGGACACAAGCCTGTTTGGTTTTCAGATCTAAGTGTTCTGGGGGCCTGTTCATCAAGAGGGAGTCTTAAAAGGTGAGCCTCTATATGTGTGGCCCAAACCCTTTGTCTCTCAGGGAGAAGTTGGGAGCTGGGGATTCCTTCCTGATTGTATGGCACTTTGCCTGGGGTGAAGTTTATGGAGAGTGTTCCTCAGCCTTTCCTACCCTTATCAATCTGAGTAGTTTCTTAGTTGCTCTATGTGTAGGAGTCACCCAGGTAGTTTCTGGATTTATTTCAGAGGGAATTGCTCTGAGTATAGCTGCACATTTGGTGCATTTATGGGAGGAGGGAAGTTCAGGAGACTTCTTTGTTGCAATCTTGGTCCCTTCTTCCTGCAGATTATATTTTACTTTTAAACAATCAGTGCATTGGCTTTCTAATGTCCTTCTAAAAATATGAACTCCTGCCCTGACCGGTTTGGCTCAGTGGATAGAGCGTCAGCCTGCAGACTCAAGGATCCCGGGTTCAATTACAGCCAAGGGCATGTACCTTGGTTGCAGACACATCCCCAGTAGGGGGTGTGCAGGAGGCAGCTGATCGATGTTTTTCTCTCATCGATGTTTCTAACTCTCTATCCCTCTCCCTTCCTATCTGTAAAAAATCAATAAAATATATATTTTTTTAAATGAACTCCTCTCCTGGCTTTTAATGCTATATTCTAATAGATCCCATCCACATTTTAACTTGTTTTTTTTTAAACCAGCTACTTAACTTCTAATAGTTAAGTATAACTATTTATACTTAACTTCTCATGATCCAAACATAATCTCTTCCTTTCTTCACTTTCTAACCTGTTGTTTTCTCTTCTGGAAAGTTATTTCTCTCTTGGCCTCCTTGTCACTCTATTATACCCCAAGAAATTCTCCACAAAAACCTTTCTGACTTTCTTTTTTATACTTCAGCTTGAAACTACGAAAGCACTTACTTATTTGACTGATGCAGTTTTGTTTTCCCTTAAAGTAATTTCAAGACTGAATTTTCACTAAGTGTATGTGTGTGGGAGGGGAGGTGTCCTACACCACACCAAGCAATTATTTGAACACTGGCTGGATAGCTGGGTATCCCACAATTCCACTCTTCATAATTCAGTTCTGACACTCTCTAGAGATAGCATTAGATCCCACAGTTAAAGGTTTCAGTCCTACAGGACTGTGTTCTCCCTTTTGCCATTTCATATGCCAATTACAGATTCAGGTTATTACTTGTACCTTTGACTGGCTATAAATCAGAGGTTCACACAACCCTTTCCTTGGGTTTGATTAATTTGTTGGAGCTGCTCATAAAATGCAAATACTTTACTTACTAGATCACTGGTTTATTATTAAAGGACATAATTCAGAAATAGCCAGATGGAAGGAGACATATAGGATAAGGTATGGGGAATTGGCATAGAGCTTCCATGCTCTTTCTAAGTGTATCTTCTCCCCAAATCTCCACATATTTCCCAATGTGGAAACTCTTTGAACCCAGTCCTTTAGGTTATAATAGAGGCTTTATTATATCGGCATAATAGATTAAATCGTTGGCCATGATTGATTGATTTGGCCTCTAGACCCTGTCCTATCCCAGGAGGTTAGGAGCTGGAACTGAAAGTTCCAGTCCTCTAATCATATAGTTGGTTCTCCCGGAAACCAGTCCCCATCCTTAGGTAAAGTCTAAAAGTCACTCATTAACATCACAAGAGACAGCTTTGTAACTCATCACTTATTAAATTCCAAGGGTTTTAGGAGCTCTGTGCCAGAAATGGGGACAAAGACCAAATATATATTTATTATCCTATCTAATAAAAGAGAAAAATGGTAATTGGCGTACGACAATACCCTTTTCATTGGCTACTCAGGGCTATATGCAAATTAACTGCCAACTAAGATTGGCAGTTAACTGCCAACAAGATGGCGGTTAATTTGCATATGTAGGCACAATGCAGGGAGGCGAAAGAGAAAGCAGGAAGAAGCCCCCTGCCACTGACAGTGATCGGAAACCCAGGGGGGAGCTAAGAGCTGGGGGGCAGGGCAAAGGCGGCCCTGGGGCCGCCTTTGCCCTGCCCCCCAGCCATGATTGGAGAATCAGGTGCCTTTTCTGCCCTGGCCAGTGATAGCAGGAAGTAGGGGTGGAGCCAGCGATGGGAGCTGGGCACGGTCGAAGCTGGCAGTCCCAGGAGCTAGGGGCCCCTTGCCTGGGCCTAAAGCGAAGCCCACGATCGCGGGGCCGCTGCAGCTGTGGGTCCCCGCTGCCTGGGCCGGACGCCTCAGCCAGAGGCGTCCTGCAGAGGCAGGGGCGGAGCCCACGCGATCGCGGCCCCCCCCCGCCCCCCCCCCCCGCCGCTGCCACTGCAGGTCCCTGCTGCCCGGGCCGGACGCCTAGGCCAGAGGCCTCAGGCCTGGGCAAGGGGCCGATCCTGTGATTGGAGGGTGATGGGGGTCAATGCCTGAGGGCTCCCAGTATGTGAGAGGGGGCAGGCTGGGCTGAGGGACGCTCCCCCCCACACACACACCCAGTGCACGAATTTTGTGCACCGGGCCCCTAGTAAATCATAATAGCCTACCCCTACATTATACTCTTTGTTGGGTTCTTTTCTTTCTTTCTTTTTTATATAAGTACTATCCTCTTAGATTATTATTTCTATAAGATTAGTAAATTTTTCATTTTCTTTCCTATATTTTATACCTAGCCATGTCTTGGGGTAACAGGCTTATTATTGAATTTACATGAAACAGTCATGAGTTTGAACTATGGCTTGTCTAAATTCAGCTATGAGGGCTTGGGTAAGCTTTAAACTTTTATAAGCCTAAGTCATTACCTGTAGGGGGATGACAAACTTTTTTTTTAAGGTTTGTTTTCAGCACCCTTACAGCAAGAACACTGTCCATTCTAGTTCACTGCTTCAAACCAGTGTACACAAAAAAAAATATTTGGTAAACAGTCTAAAGGTCAAGATAATATAAAATTATGTTTATCAAATTTATAGCTAGCACATAGTAGAAACTCAATATGTGTGCAGATCCCAGAAGTATTTACTTGTCAATTAGCTTTGCCATTAGCTTAGGCAAGATTCAGTGATTTAAATCTCTCTCAACTGCAAAGGCAATAACAACAGCCTCCTCACTGAACATCACAAGGCACATGGACGATGACAGGAATGGTGGGACTCACAAGAAAGGTGCTAGGTAGGGCATAAGGGTGTCTTCCAAAGAAGCTATTTGTTACTCTTGTCCTATCTATAAATAAAAGGTGATGTGGATCACAGTGCAGAATGGCACTTCATCTCCTAGTGCTCATGATTTATGGAGTTCTCACATCTAAAAGAATATTTAATAGCTTCTTTTAAATAAATGGAGTTTGTCGGTTTTTTTTTTTAATTTCTGAATTTTGGCTTTAGAAGTTTCACAGTGTTCTCATTGGCTTAGTTGCTCTGGTAGAATTTCAACAAGCCCTCTGGAGTGTAGAAAGCAGCATAACCAGACTTCTTGGACTTTGTGCCAGGGGAGTTCTTAATAAAGTTTTGGAAGACATTTATCTTGGCCCTCCAGTTACCCTTATATCCTTAAATGCCTTTCTAACATTGCAAAGCACAACTGGTTCTCCAGAAGCTTTGTGTTCATTGTAGGTTGAGAAAGAGATTGTTGGAATTGTGGTAACATTGCAGGCTCTGGAGAGAGTCTGAAACATGATAGAAAAAGTAACATCATGTCAAAAGCCTGGGCTTTGGCACCAGACCAACTTGTACTTGAATACTGGTCTTTCAGTCATCAACTGTGATTTTGAAAACCACTTATCTGTTGCGCCTCCTTGTCTTCTGTAGAATAAGAATAAACAGTAACTGAATGTCAGGTTTGTTATCAAATTACAGGGAATGAAAGTGATTGCAATATTTTACTGCTTTGTGTTTAAAAATCCCTCTCATTTGAGGTCAAGTGGTTCCACCTATAAAGAAAGGGTTATGGAAAAGGGAATGATGAAATCATAGAAAGCATTATGGAGAGTAATGGGTGATGGTGTTAAGTGGTATATAAATTAGGGTAATGCCAGTCTGCAGTTAGAGATAAACCCCCAGAAATCTTAGTGGTTCAGCATAAAATGTTCAATTTCTTGCTCATTTAATAACCCAATGAGCAAGTTTAATAGGTGCCCTTTCACGTGGTGATCTAGAGACCATTTTCTTTCATCCCATGGTCCCACCACATTTCAGAGCATCTGAGTTCATTTCCTGCCAGTGCACAGGAAAGAATGAGGATGGTATGGTCTTCATAGGTCACATCCGAAAGGAACACTCACCATTTCCACAGAATTTCAATGGCCTCTGTCATGTGGTTGCAATAAACAGAGAGGAATCGGGAAATACAATCTACCTCTGTGCCCAGGGAGAAAGGGAAAGAAGTATAATAGGTAGTTAATTTCTGCCAAAAGTAGTAAAAGCTTTTTGGCATGGGAATTTGATGTATGGGGAAAAAGTATCAACATCAATTATTTAAATTAGTAAATTTATGAAAAACTGTGCTAGTTATTAGGTTCTGAAGAGAAAGATCTTGTGAAGAGCGAGAACAGAATGGGATACATAATAACAGAGAAATTGAAATGGTGTGTGTGCATGCTTTTAACCACGGAGTGAAGGTAACCAAGGATCCAGGAGAAATCTGGTCAATTAGAATTTAATATCTCATTCAAAGTTTTTGATTATTTTTTTAGTATTCTAATAAATTCATGCATACAAGTAGAAATGAACTAGTCACAAAGCCTGATGTTACTTAGTTCTACCTGAGAGGACTTCTGGGTAGAAATATAGGGATTTAGGAGGAGTTTATCTCACAAATTAAAAATAAAATAAAAGCCCATTGCATAGAGGGCAGGGTTGGGGGAGGGGGCAAAAAGGGAGAGGAAATGGGGACATATGTAATAGTGTCAACAATAAAATTTAATAAAAAATAAAATAATTAAAAAAGATTGTGTCATAATAAGGAAAATGAAAACTCAAAAGTTTGATGGTTATTAGAGGTTCAATGAGTATCACGTGCTTCAGGGAATCGATGTTAGTGCTGACTTTGATCATAGTAAATGTGACTGAGATATAGTTGCATATCCACCTTGTGTTGCCTGGCCTGTTCTGGCATTGCTCTTAGGGATGGAAATTCCCTACAACAGAAGTCTTAACCTAGGAGACTTACCCTCAGTCTTCCCATGGTTCAGAGAAGCCTGGGCAGCCTGCCTCTTGGCTTGCTTTCCTACCTTAAGTATCCTATAAGTTAAAGCCAACTAAGAGTAGCAAGTTCACAACAATAGGAAGGAAGTTACATGGACAAACTTTCGCAGCTGACTGTTTTCTTCTTCAGAGCTTTATTTTCTCTTAACACAAGAGGTTTTCTGGGGGCATTGGATTGGCTCTCTACTTATTTCCTTTTTGAGCCAGTGGTTGTTTTGTCCAAAATGCAAAAGAAAGTCACATTGTGTTAAGAAGCACCCGGTTTGACCCAACTATCACTGGATTTCAAACGAAGAATTAGAGGAAGCTTTCATTTGGCAGAGGCAGTCCCCTTCCTCAGAGCTCAGATTGTCTTACCATAATGCCCGGGATCAGACATCTCATTGTCTTCACTTGTTTTAGTCCCTAATATTTCTCTCCTCCCTCTTTCAGTTTTAATATCAAAGAACTTCACACATTTGCCCCAAAATTTAATAACTCAAGCAAGGTAGCGACAAATACAGAAATGTTCCTGGATGGAGTTGACAGAGAATGTAGTCAGCAAACTACAGCCTGTAGGCCAATCCCACCCTGCTTTGTGCTTTGTGCAACTATGAACACAGCCACACCCTTATATTTATGTATTGTCTATGGCTGCTTTCCTGCTATAATGACAGCATGGAGTAATTTTGACAGAGACCATAGGAGGCTACTAAAATATTTACCTTTGTAAAAAAATTTGCTGACTCCTGACCTAGATTGTCATCAATGAAATTGAATAATCTTGGTATAAAGGAATAGGTGCTTCATGACAGAGAGGCAGACATGAGCATGTTATGAGTAGGAAATAGCAAGCAGACTATGAACTATTTTAAATAAACAATAATAAGTACACAGATATATGTGCATATGTGTGTATATATGTATATCTCTATATTTGTATTTCCCTTCAGTTATTACATACGCACATATAAATGCACTCATGTATATTTTAAATGCATATACATAAAATATATATTCATATATGTTATATATATTCATATATGCAATAAACATCTGCTCTTTGAAACTAGTAATCTTATCTTTTATTTTTTAAAATCCTTTCCAGTACTTGAAGCTGGTCTAAGAACATAGAAACTAACAACATGGCTGGCTAACAAATTGCTTTTAACTTACAAACATCTTCATGACTCCCCATGTCTCCATCTCTAGGCATGTATCTCTGTTTTCAGTTTGGGCCAATATTGACTGTTTTAAATGGAAATTCCTAGAGGAACTCGCATTTCTCCCCGCTTAGTTAATGAATGGAAGACATTCTCTATTCTTCAGGGTCACTAAACTGGAACTTGTCTTTAGAATTGAATGTACTTTAATGAAAGTTCAAATATAACAAGAATGTTTTCCACTTTTCACATTCTTCTTGTGGCCAGGCTTCAGTGATAATGAGATTAGGGTCATGGACTTGATCCCCTGTGGGCCACTTAAGTCTGGTCTATTCCAAGTTCAAAGAGCAGTATGAAGCTTCCACACTGTGCCAGGCACTGTACAAGTCATTAAGATTATCAAATTGAATAAGGCACAGCTACCTTCCTCAAGGCTCCTAGACACTGGCAAAAAAGACTGAGTAAATCTGGTGCATAAATGACTAGGGTTGCAAGTAATGTTATAAAAGATCTGGAAATATTAAAAGAGAGTAGGAAGGATTATAAAAAAAAATTATAAAATAGCCTGTATTTGTAGTATGCCTCAAAGGTATGTATTACTTTTTTAGCTAGAACAATAAAGGCAGCCAGCTTTGTAGGCAGAGAGCAAAAACACAGAGCTGAAAAAATGTGATGTATTCAGTAAACACCACCAGGTTCCAATGGGCTCAGAGTACAGGGTATACTTATGGAAGTAATGGCATGAAATGTTCACAAAAGGTCTGGAAAGTCAAACTGAAGAAATGGGAGCTTCATTTGGTAAATCAAGAAGACTCCTGGTGGGTTTTAAGTAGTGGATAATTGAAGGGCAGCTAAGAAGAACCATCTGGCAGTTTGCATGGAATCAACTGGAGTTTGAAAAGGCAAGAAGCAGAGAGATCAGTGGAATATCTGTTGCAGCCATCCTGGAGAGAAGTACATGAGCCCTAACTTGGATGCTGGTGTCGAAAATAGAGAGATTTGAGCAACAATGCTGAGGCCAAATCTGCAAGATTTGCATTATAATTTGCATGCCAAGAAGGGGAAAACATAGTTTGAAAAATAACCCTGTTTTCAAACCTAGAATGCTCATAACAAAGGAAGGAAGGAAGGAAGGAAGGAAGGAAGGGAGGGAGGGAGGGAGGGAGGGAGGGAGGGAGGGAGGGAAAGCTGTTCTAGTAAATGAAAAATAAAGAAGCCAAAGGACAAGCTTTTGGAGATGTTGGGGAAATTAAGACGAATTCCATATTTGGCGTGCTGATTTTAAGATGCAGGTAAAATATCCAATAAAGTTATTTGGCAGGTCTGGAATAGAGAGCTAAATTAAGGTTGAGCAAAAAGACCTGTAAGTCTCCTACATAAAAGGTATCCGTGTGTGTTACACGTCACTGAGTTAGAAGGATGAGGCCTAAGAATCTTGGTCATGAATATGTTTGAGAAAAACTTAAGTCATCTGTGGGAAAAAAATAATGAAGAGGCTCAAGGAATAGTTCCATGGCCAGGCTGAAAAGTCACATTTAAGCAATCTTACAAATAACAATGAAGACTCTCAGAAATATGCATAAAACCTTCCATTGTAAACCATGCAGCCAAGAAAACATGTCATCCAAAGGACTAGCCAAAAATGGGAAGCTGAGGAATTTGGGGAGCAGCCAGTACATGCTAAGTATTCTTGGTTTTGTTTCAAGATATCATATTTGGGTCAATCAGTCAAATCTCGTCATTGCCAATTGGAGAAACTGACCCAGTCACAACCAGTTGTTGGACACTCTGTGTTGAAGAATGTTAATTAATGGGAGAGGGAAGCATGGAGCCTTTGAAAAAGAGACCAGTGAACTCAAAATTGTCAATCCATGTCCTGCACTGTCCTGGCACAGAGGGTTGTCAGAGGTGCTGATATGCACATTGTCCTCCTTATCAGGCCTATCCACTTAGATAGGTGCCTCAGATTATCCTACTTTTGTGGATTCTGCCATTAAGAGCACAGGGCTAACTCCTGTGGAATCTCCTGCCCATCATGCAATGTTTTGGTGTTAAATTGGCTTTCCATGTTGCTTGTAGAACAGAAGTGTGAATGTGCTGACTAAAGTACATATCAGTTCAGTTGACATAATATATTAGTCAATTGGCATTCTGATTTTTACCGTCTGTTTTCCGCAGATTTCATCTCATCTCACCTCTTAGTAGCTGCAACTCGGTCTCATAGATTCATGTCCTTCTGGTGCTGAGCTACTAGCATTGTTTTGGTTACTCAGTGCTTCTTAATGAACCACCGCTACACTTAAGTGGTTTAAAACAACAATTTGTTATTTCTCGAAAATCTGGAATCTGGCTGGACTTGGTTGGGCAGTTCTACTCCACACAGCACCTGAGAAGGTTTGGAGTCTAGGACTGTTTCTTCATCTGCATGTCTGGGATGGTCAGAGCCACCAGGGGTTAGGTGAGCATCACCCTCTTCTGCATGTGACCTCCCTGTATGTCTGGCTTGGGCTTCCTCAGAGTACAGAGTCTTATCATAGCTACACATTTTACCTACAAGCTGGCTTCCAAGAGAGAGAAAGCAGAAGCTGGCAGTTATGCTAAAAGCCAGGAGACACTGGCACAGTATCTCCTCTGTTACATGGTATTTGCAAAAGCAAGGTCAGTCAGAATTGAGGGGATGGGGAATAGACTCCAGCTCCTGATGTGTAGCATGAGAAGGAATTGATGGCTCTCCTCTCATACATACAGGGCAAGAGGCACATAATAGACCCTCAATAAATGTTGGATAAACAGAAATAAATGAATGAGTGGACTGCAACAAAGGAACTCTTCTACTGATAAAAAGATCTCATATTCTCTCCTTGAATTTATACTTGTCTCAAGGAGCCTTCTTTTGGTACTAGTTGCCTGGTGCATAAAATTTGTGCACATTAAAAGGGAATTAATTAGAGGAATATTTTAATATTGCTATTTGCCCTTTCTCTATAAAGGAAGTGTCAGAGATGGGAAAAAAAATTAGTAAAATGTATATGAAAATCTCCCTCCTGTCAGAGTCTGGGGCATGCTGCAGGACCCAGAGTCAAGTCCCCGCCCACCCTTTTGCTCCTTGAAATCGCATGAGACCCAGACCTGGCAGGCCCCACCCCCATCAAGCTCTGCAGGGCGAGGGGGGGGGGCGCAGCCTCAGGTACCCCAGCCCGGCCTCAGGTCCCCCAGCCCCAGCACGAGTGCGTGATGACCATTTGCTTCTTAGCTCTTTATTATATAGGATTACATAGAGTTGAAAATCTAATTTTTCTGGATAACAGTATTTGCTTTGGCTATTTGTTTAAAAGTAATCAAGTGATATATCTTCATAACTGAAAATATCTATTTTCATAATAAATATGAAAAATAGATAATACATAAGGCTTTCTATGTGCTAGGGATTTTTTTTACATTTAATAATTATAAAATCCTACTTTATGAGTGAGAAAATCAAAGCACAGAACCTTGAAGTGTCCTGTCTGAATCGCATTGCTAATAAAGTGCAGAGTCTGCATTCCAACTTAGGTCTTAACCACTGTGCTGTGCCACCTCTCCCACTGAAAGGGGATAATAGTAAGTTTCAGTTGGAAAATATTGTTTTCCTTTCCACTCATCCTCATCATATTTATATTCTTGATTTCTTTCATCTGTATCCAGTAAAAGTAGAATTTTAATTATTACATAATCATGAAAATAATGAAAAAAAAGTCTTCATATGGTGCTTTCACATATACATGAATACATGCTTACGAATTACAAATATCTGTATAGCTGAGAGTATTTGACTTGGGAATAAGACCCTATTATCTGATTAACATCCGCCAGTCCTGGACACAGCCATCTTGGAGAATAATGAAGGAAGATTAGAGCATTTTAATGAGAAATAGGACTTGGATAGTAAAATAAGTTTGCCATACAATTTTCATTAATACTTTTTAAATTTCTTATTTATTGATTTTTAGAGAGAGAGATTTGTTATTTCACTTATGTATGCATTCATTACTTCCTTCTTGCATGTGCCCTGACCAGGGATTGAACCCGTGACTGTGGCATATCAGAACAATGCTCTAACCAGCTGATTTACTTGGCCAGAGCTTTAATTAATACTAAAAAAAAAACACCCAAAAAACCAAACCAAAACAAACAAACGAAAACTTCCCATGCTCATTTCTGCAAAAACACATAGGAAATCTAAAGTGAATTATACCCAGAAAACCCCTAGGAAGTTTTTGTTAAGGATTTCTTTTTCAATGCTGAACTTAATTCATAACTATCAAGGTAGTTATTTAAACATATCCAGTCAAACCTAACAGCTATTTACTAGATTCCATTCTATCTAATAAAAGGGTAATATGCGAATTAACCATCACCCCATCACAAAGATGACAGCACCCAGTCCCCTCAGCCTCGTCAGAGGGAGGGAGGGCAGGAGGGCGGGCCTCTGGCCAGAGGCTGTCCAAGGCGTGGGACGCTGGCATCGTTGCAGGCCGGGTTGAGGGGACCCCACCCCCCTGTGCATGAATTTCATACACCGGGCCTCTAAGACACACAAACACACAAACACACACACACACACACACACACACACAATAGTATACACACACACACACACACACACACACACATATATATATATATATACACACACACACATATATATATATATATATATATATATATATATATATATATGAACATTTTGGGAGACAAATGTTTAGATTTGATCAGCATAGATTTTAAATTTATAACATATTTAAATTGTGAGTCCTGATTTCTCTCTAACAGGTTAGTTAAATTTGAGAGTTCTATTTAATATCTCAGAGAATTTTACCCATCTATAAAATGAACAAAACTGTATTTACCTAATTGTTTATTAAAGAGAAAGGAGAAAAAGAATTTATTTCTTTGGCATATAGTGTATTTTAGAAATGTCCATTTCCTTAATTAAATTTCTAATTGTTACCTATAAAATTAATTGGTATTAAATATTTTTAGATATAACTATTAACATTTTATACTTTTTATTTTTATTCTTAATATATTTTTTATTGTTGATAGAATTACAGATGTCTCCAATTTCCCACTCATTACCCCCCTATATTAGACTTTTTAAATTTACATAACTGATTATAATGAGAGTAATTACCTATTTTATACAGGTTTTTCATTTTAAAATATGATGTTGGAATTTTTGCAACATTTAAAATTCAATAATTGGCATTCCTATTTTCAGATGAAAAATATGGAGGCCACTAAGATTTATTTATTTGCCCAGAATTCAGGTCTTTCTCTAGGACTCAACCACTGAGCTCTCTGGTGGAGGGGTGAAGAAAACCTCATCATTACAGGCCTGGTACCTGGGCACTTCATGAAATTAGACATTATCAGAAGTCCACTTAACTTCTGATTCGTGTGTGATGCAAGAAATTGTAGGTGCTTTGCAGGAGGCAAGTGAGGCCATCTGGGTTGGCCTTTTTGAAGACCATGTGTGTGCTGTCCATACCAAATGTGTAACAATTATGCCCAAAGATATCCAGCTAGCACACCACATACGTGGAGAACAAGATCAATGGGAGGTGAAGGGGGACATATGTAATATTTCCAACAATAAAGATTTTTTTTTTTTAAAAATCCACTACGATGTGCCATGGTCAGTGTAGTTGGTTGAGCATCATCCCATGCACTAAAAGGTCCTGGTTCAATTCCCCATAGGGGCATGTGTTCAGGTGCATTCCCAGGTTGCCTGCTCAATCCCCAGTACGTGGCGTGCAGGAGACTTTCATGTAAATGTTTCACTTCCTCCCTCTCCCTTCCTCTGTCTAAAATCAATAAAAATATATTAATGTATTTAAAAAAGAATACACTATGATAAAAAAACATTTTCTTTGAAAAAAATGTTTTCCTCTTCTTCCTGTTATTGGTTGTTCTAAATGTTAGTTTTGTCCCCTCATGGGGTCAAAAGGTACCTAAGTATATGATTGCACATGAAATATAGGAGACAGAAATCAGGTATTGGCAGTTTTTCCATTTTCATTTGTGTGTGACTTTTTAAAATATAAATGCGGGGACATAAAGCATTAATGCAGGTCAAATGTTTCAGTGAACACGTTTCAGCAGATTGACTTTATAATAATACCAGAGGCCCAATGCACGAATTCGTGCACAGGTAGAGTCCGGCCCACCTGCCTCATGGAAGGGTGGCTGATGGGGGAGCGGGGCGGCCAGGGGGAGGGGCTGCGGGCAGTTGTCTGGCCACCTTGCCCCCTGGTCGAACTCCCCAGTCCAGGGGACAATTTGCATATTAGCCTTTTATCATATAGGATAAGTAAACCTAACAAATTTTTCTGGATAGCACCAGCATTTGGATTTTTTCAAAACAAGTAAATTTCTTACTGATGGAAAAAAAACAAAAAAGAGTACTTCAGAAGGAAAGCCTTTTATGATAATGCGTTATTGAGAAGTTGTACCAAATAAATTGGTTATTGAATCTTAGTTCTACCCACAGCTACTGTCCCATCTGTCTCCTTTCTCCAGATAATAAAATTCTCCCAAATCCCTCTCCTCCACTACCTCCTCATTTCCTTCTCACATTGTGCTAATCTATTCCCATCCCCACCACAGTAACAAACCTCTGACAGGAGAGTTTAATTTCCAGTGCTTCCAGTCCAGGGGGACGCTCTTCAGTCTCAACCTTCTTTGATTTTTCTATCGTGGTTAACACTAATGATCGCCCCCTTTTAAATTTTCTCCTGATGCTTGCTTTCAGACTGCTCTCTCCCTGTCTTAATTTCTCTCTCCACTGAAGGATATATAGGAGGCTCTGGTTGTTCTTTCTCTCGTCTCTTCTTATATTCATGCCATTGAACTCATCCATGCATTGCCTCTACTCTGACTCCTATTAATGACACAAAAAATCTATAGCTTAATCCAAACCTTCTCATGTAGCTTCATATCCATAGTCCAACTGTTTCTTGTCCACCTCCACTAGGATGACCAACTGGAAGGAAATTTAAAACCTATTCAGAAATTTGTAGTGACTTTGCAAAGGCAGTACTTGCGGCCTACTGAGTGGTGAGCATGTGTGAATGGCACAGAGGCAAATTGCCTATTTTTGTTGCAGAATAAATAACACGAAGGCAACTAGTTGGAGATAAACTTGCCAAGGTAGTTGGAATGAGATTATGATGCCACTAAAGATTTTGAACTTGTTTCTGTAGGAAACTGATAGAACCTTTCCTTGTTCCTTTTCTTTCTACTTTCAACCTGAATCTCTTTTAAATCAAAGTATCTGTACTTATGGTGGCACCACCCAAAAAGATTGAGTCTATAATCCCTTAGAGCAGCGGATCCGGCCCGTTCGGCTATTCTATCCGGCCCGCGGAGCCGAAAGAGCGGAGGGTTCTCTTGCTCTCCTCTCCTTCACCAGCAGCAGTGTTAACATGTATTAGTTCACACAAACACTCCATCCATGCTTTTGTTCCGGCCCTCCGGTCCAGTTTAAGAACCCATTGTGGCCCTCGAGTCAAAAAGTTTGCCCACCCCTGCCTTAGAGTGTCAATTCTGTCCCAAATAAGTCAGAATTATTTAGTATTGTACTATACTTACAAGTATACTCGTCTTTTCAACTCCTGATTTCTTGTCTCTTTTTTTTCAGCCCTTGAGCTTTATACAGTGGGGCCTTGACTTACAAGTGTCCCGACTAACGAGTTTTTTGAGATACCAGCTGTCTCTTGGCCGATTTTTTGCATTGAGTTGACAGTAATTTGAGTTAACGAGCTCCTTAATGAGCTCCTTAAGGAGCTCTGTCTGGGAACGAGTAAGTCAAGGCCCCACTGTATTTGAAATGTATCACTTAGCCTCTAGCATTGGCCTTGTATGTGCGACTCAGGTGTATATTGTTGTTAGGACATTAGACCACACTTTGTTGACCTCAATATTTATGGGAACTAAATGTTGCCCCTAATTCCTGTGAGCAAATGGCTTTTGGGTCATCTGAATCCAACAAACCGAAGCATTTTGCTGAACTAAAAATATTCTGTTTCCCACCTAAGTGAGCAAGCAAAATCACCTCTTAAATAAGACCAGAGAACATTACACCTGCAAATCTACCAGGTCTCTAGTTGTTAACATGTGCTGTTCATATTCTGGTGTCAGGCTCTGTGAGACTCTGGGTTTGCCTACACCTTAGTTTCCTCTCTTGCAGATGCAAACAGAAAATCTGTAAGGAGAGAACTCATTTGCAAGGAGCTCTGTGATCCAGAGGTGTCAGGGCAAGGGGAGAACTGGATCTTATTACTGTTGCCAACGAGCCCTTGTCCCTCCCAGTCCTTTGAATCCAGTGTGAATGTGCACTGGGAAACTCAGGATTTCAAGCCTCATTATCTATTCAGGCAAATCTTTCTCCTGGCTCTCATCCATGTGAGGGCCTGACATGCTTTTGTTGAATGAGAGATTTTGATTTGGGCAAATAAAAATACATGAAAGATGTAAATTGAACATTACATTAGTCTCACCTGCTTTCTTCAACGCTACTGGAGTCTTGGAGAAAGCAGTGAAATGATCTATTTCTGCCTTTTGCAAAATGCATCTGTGTGTACAGGCCTTCCTGACTACCCTCCTGATGAGTTACCCTCTAGACCAGTGGTCGCAAACTGCGGCTCGCAAGCCACATGCTGCTCTTTGGCCCCTTGAGTGTGGCCACGAAGTTTCAATCGCACTGTATGTGCGCGCCCGCACGTGGTATTTTGTGGAAGAGCCACACTCAAGGGGCCACAGTTTGCCGACCACTGCTCTACACTAAAGAGCTGCCTTTTTAAAAGCTGAACCAGAGCAATTCCTGCTTCTTATTCCTTCATATCAACTCTTTTTATTAATAGGAAACGTTACTATTTTAACAAGTATTTGTTGAATAACAGATATCAGGAAATGGACCAGACTGAGCTTCCGTATAGCTGTCCCTCTGCCAGCTTGGGGAAAGATGCCCTGCTTAACATCTGAGTTTCTAACCAGAAAGAAATCATAATCGTGGTGACCTAATAAACTATAGAAACCACCAACTCAAATCCAAGGTCAAGAGAAGCTGGTGTTGAACAGTTACAGCAGGCTACCATGCTAAACACTCAGGCAGGGGTGATCCAGCAGCATTTGAACTGATCTAACTAGGAAGGCCACAAGGCTAGAAAGAAAGACAGAAGCATAACAGAACCTGCTGAATACTGAGGAATTCCTCTCACTGTGACCAGAATATCATTCAATGAAAGAAGCCATTAGGAATGGAGCTACAAAGGTGGATCCCAGACTGATATTTTTCAGAGCCTAGAAAGAGATCAGGGAATGAATCATTAGGCAAAACAACTGTGAACATTTAACAGACAGAATCTTGACAATGGTTGGTGTCATTGGTGCTCAGAGAAAACAGAAACATTCTCATTTGATTGCTCTCTTCCCAAAGGAACAGTGTACGCATTGTGTGACAAAGCATTGGCCTGAATGAAAGCCTGTTAGGCCATCTACATATTTTGCTGGCCCCACTTCTGATTTGAAATCCAGATTAATATGAGAAATTATAATAGTGACTATTTGTGGAGCTTTATGTACACTTTTTAGAACGTATTTCCACAGTGGTAGTAAGGATATTGAGCATTATTTATTGAAGTGTTATTGTGTGTCAGGCATGTAATATTGTCCCCAGCCAATGGTAACAATTACTTGGTAATTAAACATCATTATCTCAATTTAGAGGAGAGAAAACAGAGTAAATGTTTAGGAAGTTCAAGTATGTTGCTCAAGAAAACCATTATTTTGTGCTGAAGCTGCAATTTAAACAAGAGTGCCTGTGATACTGCGGTCTTTCCATCCCAGCACGCTGCCTGAGGGAACCAGTGGTGCTGAATAGTTCAGATGTTCCCGTTGCTAAGTTATACATCTGTAAATGTCAGAGCTTTCTACATTTTTAATTTTTTCAAGGAAATTCTTTGAAAATAGGTTATCTATGACTTTGCCTTCTATCACAGAGTTTTGAACACAAAAATTCTTTTTTTTCCCAATGAACTCTTGGGAACCTTTTAATGGACAAATAGGTCAAACAAGAGTCACTTTTTTTTGACATCTTTGAAGAATTCAGCATTCTTAACTACCTGTTCCTTTTTGAAAATCTCTCCTTTCTTACCGTTGGTTATTCCCTTATCTCACAGTTCCCTCCAGCCTTCCTTATTGCTCTTTCTCATGCTTTTTTTCTATTTTTTTATTAAAGACCAATGTTCCCCCCAAATCATCTTCATCCTCCTCTTCTCTCATTAGTCTATGCACTCTCCTTGGTTAATTTTATAGTCTCAGACTTTTAACCCTACCCTTCCCCCCAGTGTATTAGGATGAATAATTACCACCCAAAGATGGCCACCTAAGAGTTCCAGAACCTGTTAATATGTTACCTTGCATAGCAAAAATAGATTTTTTAAAATGAGTGATTTAAGGATCTTGGCATGGGGAGCTCATTCTGGATTATCTGGATGGACCCAGTGTGATCACAACAACCCCACTGAAGAGAATACAGGAGTTCAGAGAGAGGAAAGAAGTAAGGATAGATCAGAGACCAGAGAAAAGAATAGATGCTACGCTACAGTCTTTGAAGACAGAAAAAGGGGCCACAAGATAAGGAAGGTAGGGAGCCTCTAGGAGCTGGAAAAGGGAAGGAAATGGATTCTCCTTTAGAGCTTTCAGAAGAAATGCAGGTCTGCCAACACCTTGATTTTAGCACAGTGAAACTGGTTTCAAACTTCTGACCTCCAGGCCTATAAGATGATAGATTTATGTTGTTTTAAGCCACTAAATCCGTGCTGGTTTGTTACAGTAGCAACAGAAAACTCATATTCTTCATAGACAGAACTTTCAAGTCTTTAAGTTCAGTCTATGACATCTTTCTCCTGAACTCTGAAATTATATATAAAACTACTTGTTGATTATCTCAACCCAAACGTCCCACTAATATATAGCCACATTGAGTCCAACCATCACTACCATCCACAAAATGAATTGTCAAGAAACTTTATGAATCATCTTTGAAATGTTCTTTGCCAATACTCAGATCCACGATTTGACTCAGAAGGTCTTAATCTACCCTAACACAAACAAATGACAAATTTAGCTGCAACTTTGCATATAGCATGGCATTTATTTAAAGGTAGTCTTGCCATTTATCTACCAAAATATTAAAATGTCTTGATAGGCATTATATAGATGGAGTTTTTAGCTATAAGACATATAACTTATTGGTGAACTTCGTAATATAATCTGGCTTCAATGAGAGGTGGAGAACATAGATGTGGACAAAATGTAGAGAAAGAGAAAGTAAAGTGTGTTACATGTAATTCTCTAAGAGTCCTGCCAACTTTGTGCTTAAAGGAATTTTGATTCAAGAAATGTCAGTCAAATGGATACAACACTTCCCTAGGGAATCATTGTCAGTTCTTAATGACACATTTTTCTTTGAGTGATAGTTGATTAACTGGGACTTGTTCAGAGGACAATGACCAGAAATAATGAAAAGGAAATCATATAAATTCTAATATGCAGAATAGAAGAAAAAAAATAAAAAGACTCAGCAAACCTAAAGTATTAAAGCGCTGACATAGTATGAACTCAAAGTTTCAAGCCAAAACCAAAACCTGAAGACCCATTTTGACTCACTAGGAGAAAGAATTACCCTTAATAATTTAATTAATTGTCATCATATTGAATGACTTATTTCCAAAAACAAGAAGCCTGGTATTATTATTATTATTATTAACAATCCTATCTAATAATAGACAAACATGGTAATTGACCATACCTTTGCTACACCTCCCATTGGCTAATCAGCTTGATATGCAAATTAACCACAAATAAAGATGGCGGTTAATTTGCATACATAGACTCCAAGTGGCAGAGGGAAGACTGAAGGTGAGCTGGAACAGCGGAGACGGAAGATGGAAGGCAGCTCTGGCTGGAGCAGTGAAGATGGAAGACGGAAGGTGGCTCCGGCCGGAGCAGCAAAGACAGAAGACGGAAGGCAGCTCCGGCTGGAGCAGCAAAAACGGAAGACGGAAGGCGGCTCTGGCTGGAGCAGTGAAGACAGAAGACTGAAGGCAGCTCCAGCTGGAGCAAAGGCCTGGATCCCAGGTGCTAGAGGAAAACCTGTGCCGGCAGCCAGGAGAAAGGAAGGCCTATTGCACGAATCTCTTTGTGCAACAAGCCTCTAGTTAAAAATAAGATGAAAAAAAAGAGTAAGCTAAGTAATCAATTAGTGCCAAAACTATAGAAAGGAAGTGCCATGTCCTAGGAACACATGGAATATGACAGAGGTAAATAAAATAAAGGACTCAGGCCTGGCCTCACTCAGGCAAGTGCATGATTCAGGATCCACCACACTGGGTAGTCACATAAAAAGAGGCCTGAGTAACCTAGGAAGAAATAGGCAAGCCAAAATATTAATCAGGTCATGTTTAGTATGGAACCAACAACAAAAAAAATCAGGTCATATTTAGTAAGAATTCTTAAGATTCTCTAAGGTAAACACCATCCAGCATGAATTCAGAGAACAATATTAGAAATTCATAAATAAATCACTGTAACTAATATAATTATCAGACACAAAATAAAAACATTATTATTATGATTTAATAAATGAAAGAAGGAAGCAAAACATGAGGGGGAAAATCTGCTATTAAGTAGATGGGAATATTTGAAAAAGCACCTAACAGAATTTCTAAAAATAAAAACCAAAGTCTTTGAAATTTTAAAACATTAATGGAGTCTTTAAATATTGTATTAGTATAGCTGAAAACAGGTTTAGTAAACTGAATATTAAAGAACATACCCAGAATAAGTCACATAAAAATAAAGCAAGGTAAGTAAAAATATTAAGAAGTATAGGTAATATAATAACAAAGTTTAAAATATCTAATTTTGCCCAACCGATGTGGCTCAGTGGTTGAGTGCCGACTTATGAATCAGGTTCCATTCCTGGTCAGGGCACATGCCTGGGCTGTGGTTCAATCCCCAGTAGGGGGCATTGCAGGAGGCAGCCAATCAATGATTCTCTCCCATCATTGATGTTTCTATTTCTCTGTCCCTCTCCCTTCCTCTCTGAAATCAGTAAAACTATATTTTGACAAAATAATAAGTGTCTAATTTTCAAAAATAAAAAGGATATGTTTTTATTGATTTTTAGAAAGGAAGGAAGGGGGGAAAGAGAGAGAGAGAGAGAGAGAGAGAGAGAGAGAGAGAGAGAGAGAGAAGAGAGAGAGAGACTGGGGATTGAACCTGCAACCCAGGTACATGCCCTTGACAGGGAATTGAACCCTTTGAACCCTTAACCCTTTGGTGTGTAGGTTGATGCTCTGATCACTGGCCATGCCATGGTGTATAATTTTTTTTTTAAGTATTGCTGAATTTGATTAAAGTAATAACTTCTTAAAGAGAAAAGTGGGTTTGGGATACTCTGAACTCAGGGGGCCTTGATAATACATGGAGTAGGGGATTTTCTTGCAATAGTACCACCCAAAGTATCCTAAGGTCAATCTGGGAACTGAGTTTCTCTAGTACAGTGATTCAGAGCTTTTAGTGAGATAATAAACATTATAAATCTCTAAGAAGAATATGACATGCAGTGCTTCCCAAAATTACTTATATATGTATTTGTGTGTGTGTGTGTGTGTGTGTGTGTGTGTGTGTGTGTGTTTGTGTTTATTTCTGTGAAGTATGCCATGGGTTTATTGCCCCATTAAATGCTTGTCTGGAAAAATTCAGAGACCAGTCAGAAATCCCAGTGAGGTATCATTGAAAATGCCCTGACACCACCATGAGGGAAAACTGGAGAAGAAAATCATGTTGTTGAAAACCCCAGAAAAATAATCCTGAAGAAGCTCCCCAGGAACAAAGACAATTATTTGGCACCGTGTAGTTTCTATTCACCAGTACCTGGTCTATAAGGAAAAAAATGTAGTTTTCTCTCTTCTGGGCATGGACACCCCAGTTCTTCCTTACGGTGTTTCTCATCCCTGTGAGTCTCCTTTGTTACTCATACAGAACACTTCATTCCTAACATTTTTGGTCACCAATGTGTGGAGGTATTTCAGCACAATAAGCAATTCTCATGACACCAACTGGGTGTCTGACAATTTAATTCAATTATGATATGTACCTGGAAATAGCATCAGATCCCACAGGTTAAGGGCTCAATCTCACAAGACTGCCCCAACATCATATATATATATATATATATATATGTATATATATATATATATATATATATATATATATATATATATTTCATATATATACTTCATATATATATTTCATATATATTACATATATATTTCATATATATACTTCATATATATATATTTCATATATATATTACACATATATATTTCATATATATACTTCAGAGGCCACTTGTAAGCCCAAGTTGTCACCTGTGTGTCTGGCCAATCAGATATAGATTAAAACTTCTGATGACCCCCTCCTTAGGTTCAATTAATTAGCTAGAGCAGCTCACATTACTTGGGGAAACGTTTATGTTTATCAGTTTATAAAGAATATGATAAAGAATATAGGTGAACAGCCAAATGAAGAGGTATGTAGAGCAAGGTTTGGGAAGGTGCCAAGAACAGTTTCTTCTGTCCCCATGGAGTTGGGGCATGTCACTCTCCCAGTGTAGATGTATTAACCAGCCTGGAACTCCTTGAACACTCGACTTTTGGTATATTATGGAGGCTTTCTTACATAGGCATGATGAATTATTAACTCAATTTGCAGCCCTGTACCCTTCTCTGGAGGATGGGGAGGGGGGCTAAAGATTCCGAGCTCCTAATCATGGCTTGGTCTTCCTGGTTACCAACCTCCATCCAAGAGCCCACTCATGCAGAGTCACCCAATAGAACAAAAGATGCCCCTGGTGTTCTTATCACTTAAGAAATTACAAGGGTTTTGGGAGCTGTATGCTA
The DNA here is from genome assembly GCF_963259705.1 of Myotis daubentonii. Taxonomy (NCBI): domain Eukaryota; kingdom Metazoa; phylum Chordata; class Mammalia; order Chiroptera; family Vespertilionidae; genus Myotis; species Myotis daubentonii. The sequence continues at coordinate 29,709,674 of NC_081851.1, forward strand.
GGAACTGGAGGCAGAGACCACTATACATATTTTCTGTTATCTCATAGTCCACCACCTGGTGTCTGGCCATTGATATCTTATAGCAAAATATACTGTCGAGAGATATATAAGCCAAGAGATACTGGAAAATTATTCAAATCCCATGCAGTTATTAAATTAATAAGCATTCCAGTCCATCATTAGATCATAGGAAAATGTTTCCCAGGGCAAGGTCACTCAGATTTGCAGATTAACATTCAATCTTCTCTGGTCCAGAAAGCAGTAGTGGTCTTGGCCAACATATGACTTTACCCTTTCAGGCATCTGATATAATTGAGCTAAGATATAATATAATCTCTTTCTTCGAGCTTCTTTAGAGGTGTTAATATTAGACACTCCTTGGTATATAAATTATTTACTCATTACTTAATCTATTGTCACTATTCCTTTTTCTCTTCATTTATATGCAAACTCTACCACCTTTGGAAGGGACATCTAGATTTCAGGCAACAATACTAGTCTAGTAAGTGCTTCCTCTTCAGTCCTTTCTGTTCACATAGGAAAAAGTTACCAGGTTGGATTAGTGAGAGATATTTACCACCAGGCAATGCAGCTGCATTTGTTTGTAGCCCCAATTTTGTCAAATGGGGTGAAGACAAATTCTAAGTAGATTCTTGTTTAGGAATCATCCATGCTTCCAACTTCTATAGTTGTTACGGCCAAAGGGGCCTGCTCGGGCACCACTTGTTACAGCCAAAGTTGATCCTGAGGGGGGGGGGGGGTTTGAAAGGATTGAGAAAAGACAGACAAGAGAATGAAAGCTGGGTCTCGGTGGGATGCTGCTCCATGATGAGGAGACAGCGCCAGCGCCCACAAGCCATGTCTTTATTTTATAGCAGATGCCACGAGGCAAAGTAGGGGCATGATCAAGTTGTTTACAGCATTCTCGTGAGTTTCAACCTCACTCAACTACTTGCACCCGAACTCTATCACAAGGCACGTGGGGCCACATGTTGGACTATAGGTTCAAGCTTACAACCATAGCCATTGGCTATAATTGTGCTGGGAGGGCCCTGCCCTCCAGCTGGGACTTGCACGTGGCAATGAGAGGACACTGTCCTTTCATTAGTCCAAGGCTCGAACCTGGCCAAAACACTGTAGCCGCACCCCACATATAGTTGTAGCCCTGGTCCTGTATGAGTTGTATATGTGGGCAGGGGGGAGGTGATGGAAAGAAATAAAAAAATAAGAGTATAGTCCTTATGACAGCTTCCTCCTCCCTTGGCAAGTAGATAGTCATGTCAGCATCTTCCCCCAGCCCTTCTTCTCCAGATCGACATTAAAACAGACAAGTCTATCTAATGGAGACACTCCTTTAGTCTCATTCATGTTGAGTGTGAACACCTCCTCATGAAAGTATGTAAGCTAGCCTTTCATGCTTTCTCTCTCCTCATTTTAGAAAACCAGTATTCAATTTTCAGTGCCAACTATCGGTCAAACTAGTATTCTGAAGAGGATCTCTTTCTGCCCATTGTTGGACATTATATGCTGTAAAATGTGTTTCTTGGTCTAAAGAAATGATAACCAGCGATTCAAATTGGTGCACTTCTGTTCTGGTTCTTTTACACCACTCGGTAAGCAGAGCCCAGTCCAGAGTCAGTGTCTGTTCCCTGTCAGGACACATTTGTAGCCCACCAGGACTACCAATATAAGGATCACTTGCCAACTATGATCAGGGTCTTCCCATCAGGGAATCTGCCATATAGTCTCCCCAGTCTTTGTATCTGTTGCTGGCAGACAGAACCGTCTTATTGGCATATTATACCTCAGATGGTGTAAAAGGATTATGTCTAGGTTTAGCCCATTTCTGCTTTGTGGAAATAGCCCCGTATCCATCCATTTCATGGACCCAACTCCCCATTTCAAAGGAGTCCATGGGAATATCTGCTTGTCAATTCTAATAACCTTTTAATTCTAGAAGAGAATTCTTCTGATGGAAATCAACATATTACCTTCAAATTTCCACAAGGTCATACCCCACATGGGCATTCCTTTAATAGTACATGTTTCTGTTTCCTTTTAATTTGACCACATGGCCAGGCCACTGCCCACTGCTCGTGAGTCAGGAAAACACAGAAATAGGGGCTTTCCCCACTGTCCAGCTCTTCCATCACTGCTAGGAAAACAGGATGCAATTTTGCCCACCAGGCTGACCTGTCTTTACCTTCTTTTTTTTAAAAAATATATTTTATTGATTTTTTTACAGAGAGGAAGGGAGAGGGATAGAGAGCTAGAAACATTGATGAGAGAGAAACATCAATCAGCTGCCTCCCACACATCTCCTACTGGGGATGTGCCCGCAACCCAGGTACATGCCCCTGACCGGAATCGAACCTGGGACCCTTCAGTCCACAGGCTGACGCTCTATCCACTGAGCCAAACTGGTTCCGGCTCTTTACCTTCTTAATCAGAGTCTTTCCATCCACTGGTCTGAATGCAGCAGCTTTCACACACACACACACACACACACACACACACACACACACACACACAAAATGTTGTTCATTTACTTTGGAATTGAAAAAAAATGAGCACACTTTGTTGGTCAGATAAGAGCTGTTTGTAGGGAACTATCCAAGTGACAATAGAATTCAGCAGCTTTTCACACAGGGACAGAGTCAGTTTTAAATGAAAAGAGGCCCCACACTCATGACTATATGCTCCTTGCATTCCCCAAGCAGCATGATCCTGTATAAACCATTTCTATTTTACTGGGGAACTCTCCTGGGCACTGCCATCTCCATTAAGCCTTTGTATGACATCATCCTAGACATTATGGATATTTCAGGTTTTAAGATCATGTTATGTTCTTCAGTCATCAGGGTAGCTTCAATTAATGTCAGAGAGCAAGGAAGTAAATGCCCCTCAGAAGGAAACTCTGTAGTCTAAAGTTCCAGTATTTGTCCCTGGAAGGCACTCGCAGATTTTTGTTATAAGTCTCAGTCTATAGTCCACAAAAGGCTATTTCATAGAGAACTGGTCCCTACCAGCATTGAAGTTTCTATGCCACACTGTGTGGACTCTGGCAATCTTACTGATTCCCATTAAGCATTTGCAATTGATATTGCTTAAAGGGTGGGTTTACATGCCTTCTGTTTTGCAGTAGTAAGTACTAATGGAAATGTTCCCTAATCAGATACAATTTTCATCTCCATAATATAATCAGGTAAAAGTGGTAGAACCACTTTACATAAAGCCTGTTTTAAACATATCAAATCTCCTACAAGCTTTTACTGTAATTCTATTAACTCATATGTTCCTAACTATAGCCTCTATTAGGACTCCCTCAACACGTTCTGGTTTAATAATACGAGGAAGGAAAAATGTTCCCAGTATGATATAATATCTATTAAAACACTCACATAAAGGAGAAACAACTTCTTTACATAATTCCTTTCTAGACATTTCAAATTTTATAATCCTATCAACCCTTACATTTTTAAATCCAACTGTAGCTCATGTTTGTACCAATGGGTTGGTACCACAGCTTGTGGGACTCCTGTGTCAAGGAGTGCTAGAAGCTTCTCTTTCCCCAAAGTAGCCATTTTATCTACTGTTGTGCAAAATGCTTTGGTTCCCCAGTGAGAGGCTGAGCCAAGGTACCCTGGCCCCTTTTTCAGTATTTAACCTGATTAACCTATGTGACCACAGCCACAGCGGGAAACAATTGGTTGATCACGTTTCTAATTGTAATCTCTGCTTTCAGGCTTTAAGATGTTTTTCAAACTGGGAGAAATAGACTCAGCTTGATTGAGCTTTGTAATATTGGGAGCCAGCAGGGGGTTCCTTTGGCCCACCCAGCTTTAAGTAGTGTTGTACTAAAACCTTTGTTTTAACCCCATCAATGTCTGTTTTATTCATTCCATTGTTTTTTTAATAACCATCTAAAGATTTCCAACCTGCTGGGATAAGTCCCGGGACTCTTCTCTTTCTGTTTCCTCTTTGTTTTTCCCCTATTGATGCTTGCTTTAGTCATGTTATCTATATATATAAAAGGCTAAGTGACCCTCTGACCGGCTGGTAGCTATGACATGCACTGACCATGAGGAGGAAGATGCTCAATGTAGGAGCTGCCAAGTGCGGTCACTTGGCAGCAGTGGTTCTCAGGTGACGCACCCGGAACCAGAGAGGAGGGAGCTCGATTCCAGGGTGTCACCTGAGAACCACCTCTCACAATCCAGGACCCCTCGGGGGATGTTGGAGAGCCAGTTTCAGCCCGATCCCCACAGGCTAGGCCGAGGGACCCCACCTGCTGGAGGGACCCTGCTCACTCCACAGATGCCCTTCAAGCTGCGGGCGGCTGGCTCCAGGGCGTGTCCGGCCAATCTTGCCCAGTCCTGCCCAGCCGGCCACCACCCAGAATGGCCTGCATTAGTCCCTGCACTGGAGGTACTAATTAATTTCCTTTGTGCACAAATTCATGCACCGGGACACTAGTTGCTTAATGATGGTCTAAAAATGTCCACTCTGCTAAGCCCAGTCTCTGGATTCTTTTATCTGCCTTTCCCCATTTTCTTATTAACTAATTCTAGCATTTTTATTAGCATATGTAAGAACCAGGAGAAAAGCTGAGATAGCAAATTTGATAAGGCTTTCTGGATTATCCTTCAGGCTTGCAACAGTTAGGTTACATGGGGTACCCATGTGAAAGGGGCCTCCTTCACCATAGCAATGATCATAACCTGGGTAATAGGCATATTCATTGGGAGAACATCCTGCTCATCAGAAAGCAAGCTTCACATGGCTCACATCCAAAGCATATTAGCTACTTCCTCTGGGGTGATCCACTTGGCATTCATAGGAGGAAATGAACAGTACAAGGTAAACAGGCATTTCAGTGTTCTTTATCCAGTCCAGCAAGCTGGCTGTTCCCTCTGGAGCAGCCTCCTGTGTGTCTAGGTCAAATAGAGCCATCTGTGATTGTTTCATAGTGGCTTGGGTCCTAAATGAACCCAAACATGCTCTTCCATTCTGCAGCATTCAAAACCACAGAAAAGACTCCCAAATTAGTTCCTCTCACAATATGTCCCAATAAAAGTTCTTTAGGAAGCTGATGATGCGGATCTACAAAAATGAAACAACTCCTTCACAATCATTTCTTGGTTTTATCCTTCCCCTACATTGACTACCTTCTTGGTAACCAGAGATCTTAGAGGTACTTTCTGTTGTCTCTGCACAGTTTTTACCTTGGAGGCAGCTTTGGGGCTAGCAATTGAAACTCAGACATACTGAAATAGGAGACTGTTCTAGTATCAAAATCCAACACAGCATTTTCTTTTAGTTTAGCTATTACATCCTATATAATAAAAGGCTAATATGCAAATCTACCGAATGGTGGAAAGACCCGTTGCTATGATGCACACTGACCACCAGGGGGCAGATGCTCAATGCAAGAGCTGCTCTGTGGTGGTCAGTGCCCTCCCACAGGGAGAGCCCCACTCAGCCAGAAGCTGGGCTCACGAGCACAGCAGCAGTGGTGGGAGCCTCTCCCGCCTCTGCAGCAGCTCTAAGGATCCCTTGGGGGATGTCCAACTGCTCCTTAGACCTGCTCCTAAGTCAGCAGTCAGACATCCCCCAAGGGGTCCCGGACTGTGAGAGGGCACAGGCCGGGCTGAGGGACCCCCTTCCCCCTCAGTGCACGAATGTCGTGCACCAGGCCTCTAGTATAATAATAACAAGGCAATGGAAGTTGCTTTTTAAAAAATTTATCCAATGAACTACCTCCCAAAGATTTTGAAACATTTCTAAATTCCAATGATAATTTTTTACCTTTAGTAACTGATAGCAGCACAGCTGTTGATCAGGACAAGTGGTGACAAAGTGCCCACACATAAATCAAAGGCTATTTATCTGCCATCCTTTCATACTTTTCCCAAACAAAATGTATCCGTGAGCAAGACTCAATCTAGCATAAATCCCACTTCTGACACCAACTGTTTAAAAAAAGTTAGTTATTCTTCTGTGTAGGAAAAACTATCATCATTACTTACTATATTTCTCTTCCCTGTGAGTATCCTTTGGTACGCACACTGAACATTTCACTTCTGATGTTTCTGGTCGCCAATTACATGGAGGGTCTTTTCCAGCAATTTCCTGTGATACCAGTTGGGTGTCCTATAATTTAATTCAATTATAATATTACCACATGGAGTTAGTATTCAGATCCCACAAGTTAAGGACTCAGTCTCACAGGATTCTTTTCCTCAACCCCCATACAGACACACACTTCAGAGGCCAGTTGCAAGCCCAGGTTGTCACCTTTGCTGCTGACCAACCAGCTATAGATCAAAGGTTCTGATGACCTTCCCTTTTTTAAGTCTTAATAATTTCCCAGAATAATTCATGGACTGAGGGAAACACTATGTTTACCAGTTTATTAAAGAATATACTAAAGAATACCAATGAACAGCACATGAAGAGGTACATAGGGCAATGTCTGGGAGTTTCCTGAGTGCAGGAGTTTCTGTTTCTGCATGTATGGAGTTGTGGTGCATCACCCTCTCGATATGGATGTGCACTTGCCTGGAAGCTCTATGAATACCTTACCATTGGGATTTTATGGAGGCTTTCTCACATAGGCATAATCAATGCCTTTATCAATTATAGGCACAATTACATTTCTGTCCCTTCTCTTCCTGGAGGATGAGGGTGTGGTCTAAAAATTTGAAGCTTCTAATCATGGTAGGTCTTTCTGGTTACCAACCAACCCCCAGCCAGGAGATATTCAGTAGCCCATTCAGAGTCACCTCAGTAGAACAAAAGATGTTCCTACTGCTAAAAAATGTACTAGGGTTTTAGAAACCTTATGTCAAGGGTGGGGTCAAGACAAATATTAGAACAGAGATGTTTCTAGTGTTCTTATCACTTAGGAAATTGAAAGGATTTTAGGAGTTCCATGGCAGGAGCTTGGGGCAGAGATATAGAGAAAAAATAAACACATACACACACACACACAATTTCACATGGGCCTTCTATAAATATAAAAACTGGATAATTCTAATTAATAGTTTGTTCAAATAAATAAATATTTAAATATCAGTTACTTTATAACACTTATTTCTTCTTCATGTTGCAATAATTATTTTCTTAACTGACTTCTCCCTTAATCACATCTGTGTCCCATATGGACCTCCCCTCTGGTGAGCATTTTGGTAAATTGATCACTGCTAATAATGTGTTAGCATAAACTTTTTTTCTCATGAACAAATATTTGGATTTTCACATGGGCCTTCAAGAGAATAATGCTCTCAAGGATGGTTCAGATATTAGCCCTGTAACTGGATTGATAACCTGAAGATCTACCACATATTAAGTCTTCATAGGATATTTATTATTTCTATTCTCTTACCAAGTTAATTAACTTGGAAATAATTTAGACCTCCATTCCTACACTTACAAAAGAAGGTTAGTAACAAATTCCTGATTGGTGGCTCTGATGATTAAATAAGATATGTAAAATTTCTCAGTGTGTTGTCTGCCACAGAAGTTATTCATTTCCCTCTGTGTAGAGTTTTCACTTACCTTTAGCTGCAGTTAATTAGCAGTCTTGAGATCAGCCTGTGATCACAGAATCTGTTTGAGGGAATATAGAAAAGGAAAGGCATAGAATTGAGTTCTTGGAGTGACCCTGAAGCGATCACTATCCTCAAGCTATTTTTCTGTAAAATGAGAATAATATAACTCACTATTCAAGATTTTCCTAAAGATTACATTTATATATATGTAAAATTTTACATATTTAACATATTTAATATACTTAATATATGAACATATTATATATGGATGCATATATATGTTTATATACACAGATACATACATACATACATATATATATATATGCATGCATATATATATGTAAGTATTTACTATGTAGGAATTATTATTATCATTACTATTACTCTGAGTGTACTCTGGGGAATTACTCCATTTGGCTATCTATCTCACCTGTGCCTAGGCCTTATTTTGATGACACTATTGATTGGCCTATCAACCCTTGTGGACCACTTTCTAAAAAGACACAAGTGGGACAAAATATCCTTTTCTAGCAAATCAACCCAAAATTTACATCTCTAAGATAGGGCCATGACTCCTGCTTCTCCTCTTGCAGCTCAAAAACTAACATGGTGCAGAGCACGGAAGTGTAGGGGAGGTGCCAATGGATGAAAGGGTGCACCTTTGGTCTTAGCCTGCTCCTCTTGTTCAGTGTGACCATGGACAAATTAACCTTTTCCCTCAGCAGAGGGAGCTAATGGGCTGGGGCCACTCTTCTTGACTTGCCCTGAGGATCTCCAGTACTGGTTGTCTCCTTTCCTGGGTCCACCTTTTAGAGAATGGGGAAGAGCTTAGCCCTCTTTGCAGGCAGAGCGACTGCTGTATTTGTGTTGTAGCATAGACGACTCCTACAGGTCCAGTCGCACAAATCAACCTTGTGACTGCCATGATATGAAGACAGGCATGCATAGGCATTGCTTATTTAAGACACTTAGAGAAGGTTTATAATTATGGTAGAAATCATAAAACTTTGTATAATTTATAGGGTTCTTAGATGTCTTCTTGCCTGAAAATATTGCCTTTACCCAAACTAAATGCTGCCTAAAATTCCGTCTTTTGAGAGTCAGTCCTTTGATTTAAAATAGATGGCATTCAAGTTCCCAGGCAGACTGCAGGTGGGGGAGAAATGGCATATTACAATTAATATTCACTATGTTCTAGGAAAATTAGCTATTAAAATTTCTTTGAGGTTACAGATAAACCTCAAAATCAGAATACTGATTTTGAATTGACAGATTTAGGGGAGAGAGAAAGTATGGCAAGATAATCATGGCCATAACACCTTGGGTGTCAATCAGATGAGATAGACTCCTGAAAGGAAAAATGCCAGGTATCAGTAGGTTCTATTTACAAAAACCGACCTTGCAGGGAATCAAAAGTAAGGTACTCAGTGGTTTGTAATCACTAGGAAATTGGAAGGGAAGGGAACTATGAGAAGAAGCCATAAGAAGGTGAACTGAAGCTCTCTGGCCACTGCCAGATGGTTATACTACCCTCCCTCAGAGCTGTGACCATCCCAGAACCCTGTAACTCATACCATTTTTAACAACTGTGCCATGTTTATGTACCTCCCTCAAATCGTCAGGCCCCAGACAAATCCCAGGAAGAGGTGAGTCATGGAAATTCATCCAAGGTGTCAACACTCTGATCAGAAGACATCAGATTGCAATAGCTGTGCAGAAAAAAAAAGACAATCTAGAAGTTCTCCCACCTCATGTCATTCAATCTACTCCTGTCTCTCTCCCCAGACCTCCTAGCTACTTTCCTAAGTCACTGTTCATTAATACTTTGGTTATAAGTTATCCATCTCTAGGGATAGCTTTTTGGATAGCCTCCTCCTACTTTTCCAGAGTAGACAAATTATTGTGGTAGATTATTGGATTAGTTGTTAGAGCACTAATAATGGTGCATAACCATTTCTCACCAGCCTAGCCATTGATCTATCTGTCAAACAAGAATCTCTTAAGTCCCTTTTAATTCAATTGTTTTATAATTCACTTAAACATTTAAAATTCCCAAATAAAACATATGTTCTACCCTCAGAACACTGATATCCTGCCCCAGACCTCCACCTGCAGTCTTCTTTCTCTATTTCTTTTGTAGATAAATCTATATGTATGCATGTGTGTATCTGTATATAAATTCTATTTCTATTTTCACTTCACATGCACACCAGAGTCGTTGATTGATTTTCAGGACCCATTTAACTAAATAGTTTTCTCTGCTCCTTGTTCCCAACCTTTTGTTCCTTTCATAAAGGCAGGACAATGTCTTCCCAAGGCGTAAACTGATAATTTTCTCTTTAGCAGAGGAAACTGAAGAGTCAGTTGTCTCACAATCTGATTAGCTATTAAAGGGTTGGGTGTCCCTTTTTGATTACAGGGGTTGAGATCTTGCTACCTTCCACCTCCAAGGGACCATTAGATAACAGTTTCCTCAGTAAATGCTGGAGGGTCGATAGGATTTCATGGGAGATGAAACTATTTACCTGATGATAAATCAATAATCTTCTCAAAAAGGTTTCTTGTAAATTCAACAAAGCAAAGGTGACTTTCCTTTCTTTTTTCAAATCTTCTTTGCTCATAGCTAGCTTGATTTTTTTTTTAAAGACATAGAGGTGTATATATGAGCATGTTTGTGAGTGTATGACTGTGTGAAAGCATGTGTATGTGTATGTAAGTATATAAGTGTGCATATAGTTGTGTGAAAGTGGAGAAAAATGTTGTGTGTTTATGAATGTGTAAGTATATTTTCTAGACTATCAATACATTCCAGATGTCCTGTTGCTCCCTTATGTTCTACACAACCACATAACATTTCTTTCAAATATTCTTACCTGCCAACCACCACCAAATGTACACATACAAAGCAAATATTTGTCTTCCAATGGATTGTTGCCCAAGGAAAGTCATGGGAGAGTAGTGTTGGTTTGTAAACATTTATAACATCACAGTGCAAGGTCATGAACTGTGATCTCTCAGAGCCCTCTAACTCATGCCATTTTTAACAACTGTGCCATGTGTATGTACCTCCCTCAAATCTTCACAGAAGCCTTAGTCTATCTCAAGCTGGACTGCATGTCATATAACTTGAAGTTAGATAATATTATATGATGATGCTTGCCTGCCCCAGGTCCCTTTTGGGGGAATAAAAAAAGGAAAGTATAGTCTATGTTATGTTTACTCCTCTTTGTATAAATTATTTTATCTAACTCTTCCCTTTTGAAGATGTTCATATTTCTACCATCACCCTAATCTAGGCCCACTTTATGTGCTTGACTCTTTAGTAGACTCCATTTCTTCCAACTTTCCTCTAATCCGTCATGTCTGGGTCGACCATATAATAACATATTGTTCTAAAACAGATCTAAATGCCCCTTAAACAACATGCATATTTTTGCCTAAAATTTAAGAGCATTCACAATTCAACCCAGAGACTACTCATCTAGCTTTACTCATCAGTACATAAGTGACCCTCATCTCTGGTTGCCTATTAAGAGTCACCAGGGGGTCTCAGGCCAGAACAAGTATATTGGGGTATCTGCAAGAGATGGGGGGGGGGCGGGCAACCATCCATCTCTTCCTACGATGGACGGTTTTCCTAAGATACAAAATTGTGCAAGTATTTGGCCAGTTGATAAGTGAGGGACCTGAGCCCTTCATCAAAATGTTTTCCTGTTATTTCCGAGACTCACTAAAAGGGATGCTTACGTGCTCCTTATGTTCAACCAGCATCTTGGCACCTTCATCAGTTGAATCTAGGCTAAGCTGCTACTATCTTGCACATTGTTCATTTTCTTGTGGCTTGGCCAAGGCACAGTGCTCATTCTCTCTACCTGAATTAACTGCAAGATTTCTCCACAGTTACTCACACAACACATAGGCACTCAACTTGATCTTTGAGGTCTCTGCTTTTCTGTCAAATTGCCTCCATAGGAGAGGTGGAAGCCCTGCTCTCCAACACCATGTACGGAATCAAAAAGCCCTTTGTCCATACAGAGAAGTTCAGCTTTCATCACTGAGAAGTTCTTTACAAAAAGAATAGTTAACATTCCAGTTGAAGGATTTATACTTGGCGTCAATCCACTATGTACTGTTTTTACTATAAACAGTTAATAAAAAATTTGTCCTATACTTGAATGACTATACAGTTATTTTGGTAGCTATTCCAAAACAAAGCCTAACAAAAAGACATATTTCAAAATGACTTGCTGTCTTTATCCATAGAAACTACACTGAGTGGCCAGATTATTATGACCACCTAACGTTTGTAGGAAAATTAGCTATAATTTCGTGCTGAAGTTGCTAGAGAGCCAGACCATTATAAATAGGGAAGCAGGTTGTTTACCACAACAGTAGAAGTGATTTTTTTCTGAAAATATGGTAAACAACGCAATTTAACAGCCTTTTTAAAAATATATCTTTATTTATTTCAGAGAGAAGGGAAAGGGAGGGATAGAAACATCAATGATGAGAGAGAATCATTGATCAGCTGCCTCTTGCACGTCCCCAAATGGTGATCAAGCCCGCAATGCAGGCATGTGCCCTTGACTGGAATCGAACCTGGGACCCTTCAGTCCGCAGGCTGACACTCTATCTACTGAGCCAAACCAGCTAGGGCTTTAACAGCCTTTGAATGTGGGATGATTGTTGGCGCTCAGAGTCATGGAGCAAGTATCAGCAAAAGAGCCAAAGGCCTGTTCGAATATCTTTGCTGTCTGCAGTTGCCAAGATAAAATGCCCCCAATTCGCACAGGAACACAAGGATTGGACAGTCGAGCATTGGAAAAAAGTCATGTGGTCTGATGAATCACATTTCCAGTTGCATCATGCAGATGTCAGAATGAGAATTTGGCAGAAACAGCATAAGAGCATGCACCCCACGTGCATGAGCACAACCCTTCAAGCTGGTGGGGGCAGTGTTATGGTTTGGGGCATGTTTTTCTGGCATGATTTGGGCCCCTTAATTCATGTGGAACAACATCTGATAGCACAACAAAGCTAAGTGTCGTGGCTGATCAAGTTCATCTTATCATGTTGATGGCATATCCCAATGGAGATGGCTTCTTCCAATGAAACAATGAGCCATACCACAGTGCTCAGATTGTGCAGGAGTGGTTTCAAAGAACATGATGGAGACTTTACCTTGCTTAGGTGGCCCCCACAATCACCAGATCTCAATCCAATTGAGCATTTGTAGGAAGAAGTTAAAAGAACCATCAGGCAGCTGGTTCCACAACCATCAAATCTCACAGAACTGGACAGTGCTATTCATCAGGCATGGTGTCAGATTCCTCGCATCACCTTTCAACATCTCATGGAGTCAATGCCAAGAAGAATCACTGTAGTATTGAAGGCAAAAGATGGCCTAATGAAGTACTGATGGGACTGATGGGGTGGTCATAATAATCTGGTCACTCTATATATATACTGTTAAATCACATTGTTTACCCATATCTTCAGGGGAAAAAAATCACTAATACTGTTGTGGTAAAGAACCTGCTTCTTTAGTTATAATGGTCTGGCCCTCTAGCAACTTCAGCACAAAATTATAGCTAATTTTGCCTACAAACGTCAGGTGGTCATAATAATCTGGCCACTCAATGTATTAGAAACACTTAAATTTAGTTCTCTTGAAAAAAACTATTTCTAAATACCTTACTGCAAATATTTACTTGATGTATATAAATATATATTTCTATTGATGCATCCACATTTGACCTCTCTCCATTTACACATATGAGAGTGTGTGTGTGTGTGTGTGTGTGTATATATATATATATATATATATATATATATATATGTATTTGTGTATATTTCTCCCCATTTTTCCTACTTTTTTTGCCTTTCCCCATTTATTTTGCCAGTTTTTCAACTAAATATCTCAGCAGAAAACAAGGAACACAAAATGAAGCACAAGAGCAAAATAAATTAAATTTTCACTTGTAAACTACAAAATAGATATTTGAAATTCGCAAAGAGGAAAAGCATTTGAAGTCTCCAGACTCTTTGATTTGAAGAGTTTAACACCTGAAGGGCTACTGAGGTCTTGCAATTTGTAGCTGGGGCAAAAGGGCAATGAAATTTAAATTATTACTCCTGGTATAACTTCATTTGTATTCATAGTGTGGTAAAATATTTTCATTATATATAAGGAAAGAGGGGAAATAGAGGAAAATACATATATGAATATGTATAATATATTAAACCAAATATGCAGTGTTTTATTTTTCTGTTTCTAGATGAAATTACACTGCTTCTATCACATTAATGCTTGCCTAATATGCATTAATAATACTGAGAATCATAGAAAAAAGTGACCTCTGCTGTTTTCTAGAGTGTTGAGGTGAATTCTTATAACTTGCTCTGTTTTAGATGATTACATTGATCTCTATGTGCTAAACCTATTAACTTTGTATTTTGCTTAACCCTCACAACAATGCCAGGACTTATTATTTACATATTTTACAAAGAAGTGAACTCAAGTTCATGAAGGTTATGAAAGTTGACAGTGATTAAAGATGAAGGAAGTTGTAGAAATCAGACACAAAGTCACATTCTTGGGCTCTGAGACGCAAGTTCTTTCCACCACACCACATTATCTCTTTCCACCCTTCTGAACTCATATCTCCAGCTCTGTCTTCTCCAGGCCCAGTAAAAGCACACTCCAGTATTCCTAGTAATCCTGGTTGTAAAATGGTTTGTTGGTTAAAAACAAGGTGTGGGGAATTCCATGATAGGGAATTGAGTACCTGTTGAATCCACAGGCAGAGCCAATACATAAAGCATGCAGAACAGGCACATCCATATTCTCATAAAGTGCAAAATTTAATATTTCTTCTGGTGAGAATAAATCACTTTCAATTCCATAAAAAAAAGAGGTCTGATATAATTGACCTGCCATGAGTGCCAGTTAGTGCCTTGGGATATGAGACTCAATTGTGATATAACATTAATTTTTGCTGCTGGCAGATGGAGTACTCAGCAGTGGCAGTTACCTGATCAGCCTAGTGAGAAATCATGTGTTTGAGGCTATGCTTAACTCTCCTCACTGTCACCAGAGCCACCTTTATTCGTAAGTTCATTGAACAAATGTGGAGTGGCAGAGATTAGAAGCTGAATATAGTAACAAAGGCAGTTCTCCTGCTCACATGATTACTGAGAGTCGTGTTAATTGTTGGAAGCACCCACTTGAGGTACAGCTATTTTTATATTCTGGACAACTTTAAGAATTGCATCCATGAATCTTTTACCAAAAGCTTCTTATCAATAATCTTTGAATATTTTTTTCAATTCCAAGTCTCTAGCATCTCTCCAAACCACTGCCACCCCATACATGGAAGTGATGTATATCCATATGACAAGAGTCTCTTCTTTCAAAGAAGATAATAATCATATTTAGCACTTACAATGTTCCCAGTAGAAGAATTACTATCTGTACTATTGTAGTGGCTGTCACTGTGTGGGGCTATAAGAGGGAAACAATTCACCCTTGGCTGATGCCAATGCATTAGGCTTAATCAGCTGTAAATAAAGTTGTTTTCTTTTCAACCAGTTTCTAACAGGAGGACTCTTTATGAGATCATAGTTTAGAAGAAATGATAGTACAGCCACAGGAGTGGACACATTGGAGATGTCAGTCACCTGACCATGCAACTTTTGGGGAACTTTCGACATACTTAAACCCAACCCTCCATATCTCATACCCTATTGAGGATGTCCTGCTGAGCACACTCAACTTTGTGGCATACAAGCTTATGATAGTGGCTGAGGAGGTGAGGTGACTGATGACTCATGTATCGAGCAGAGTTCAATCAGAGAAGCATAGCTAGTAGGATTTATGTGTATATATATATATGCATGAATGTACACACATGCATGTATATACAAATACATGAATATACATACATGCATACATATATGAAGTGGCATAGAATAGAGGCTGAATAATACAAATATATACATGCATGTATATATGTATATGTATATGTATACATATATATATATATATATATATATATATATATATCAAAAACACACACATATAACATAAACACAAACATTGCTTTATTAAAGGCTAGGAAGAAGTTTTATGTAATTTGCATGTAACATTATTTTCGCTCTCATTTTTTTTTTCAGCTATCCAGCCTGCTCTTCTTTCTAGGGCTTCTCAAAATGCAAGAATAAAGAGCAATGGTGTGCAATTATGGTTGCTTTATATGTGGTCATCATATTCAGATGCAAAGTCTTCATTATGGTTATATTCAAGTAGAACTTTAAAGTATTGTCAAACTATTCTGTCTGTCTCAGGGATGCTTTTAACAGTAACCACTGCCAAAGTACCTGTTTGACATACCATTTTGATGATCATTCCAGACCTGTTGCTTACTTAGTAACTACTCCTAATCTTGTCTCTTGGTCTCTGTCATTCCAGAATACCATCAATCCCATTGCCACTAGAGAGCTGAGTTCAACACTTTCCACCTATTCTCTTGCCTTATTGAGAAGTCTTTTCACTACAGAGCTTTACAAACACCTTAATGCATCCCTAACATTACATTTCTCAATGTCATAGTAAATATATTTTTCATTATTATTTCTGTGGACATATTTAAACAAAGGTGAGCCAGTGGCACTTGATAAGCCCATGCCATCTTTTTAAGCTCTACTATATGTTTTCTTCTTTAAAAACTAAGAAATTTGGGGCACCTCAACTTTATTTAATGTAAGCCACTCTTTTTAAAAATATATATATTTTGTATTGATTTTTTACAGAGAGGAAGGGAGAGGGATAGAGAGATAGAAACATCGATGAGAGAGAAACATCGATCAGCTGCCTCCTGCACACCTCCTACTGGGGATGTGCCCGCAACCAACGTACATGCCCTTTACTGGAATCGAACCTGGGACCCTTCAGTCCGCAGGCTGACGCTCTATCCACTGAGCCAAACCGGTTAGGGCTGTAAGCCACTCTTATGTCTAGTTTTCAATAATCTAATTCCTGGTATTTGCCAGTCTATATTAGAGATAGTTTCTCCTCCTGGACTTGAATCTTTGTGTATTGTTTTGGGTCAAACTATAGTTATAGAAATGGTAAGCTGCATGTGAAGGCAATAGGCATTTCCTTGAAAAAATAACTGAATCCATGGTCTTCAAATAAGATAGGAAGAGCCTCATTAGCCCAGGATTGGTGTGGGGGGACATAGCTATTAGTGTTGTTTGGGTACATTCAAATGTTTGGGGGGTTCAGAATTCTCAAAGTGAATGAAATCATCTCAAATCCTAATGTTAGAATTTTTTAAGATCTAACTTTCCCCCGGTCAATGCCTTTATATTTTTATCAAGATTTGAAAAGACTCTGAATGCTGACTTAGTTGTTTCATGAAATCTCACCACCAGTCTCTGAATCTGGCACCAAAGAAGAATATGAGATTCTTTTGAAGGGAATCATAAAAACTTATTGGATCTTTGGCCAGGACTTGATGTAGGATTTCATAACTTGCCTCTATCATTTTCTTGCTTTATGCTTTCCAGTTCAGTTGAAAGCAGCAGCCCATCCCACTGTCATTATAGCCTTTACACCTTTCAAGATTGCCTACATAAGCATGGCCTTGCTTTTAATGGGTATATCTTTCCCTGGACAAAAGGCCATAATTTCACCATTAAGTTTTATAGATTGCTAGGAGCCTAATCTCTCTTGCCAACTAGACCACCACTACCTGCAAACCAACAAGATCAGATAAACAATCCCAACTACTGTTTTTTAATGTCTCTTGCCTGAAACCTTTCTGCCATCAATTATTGTATCTTTCAAAGTTCTTAGTGGCAAATGCCATAATCTCCTACAACTCTAGCTCTTTTAGGCAGAAAGTGGGTTTTATATAAGCATCTTACAGAATTTCTAGTAGTTCAGATGCTAGATGACAGAGCAGGGAGAGGCTTTTAGCAAAATAGTATTCTTAACAATATCTAGTAACCTCTGTTCTACGAGGACACTCACATCACCTAATTGCTTCAAAAGAGTCAGTCTCCATGTGTGTTCTCTGTCCCGTCACATTACCAACTACCTGTTCCCAAGCCTTATATGGTACATTTGCTTGGTGCAATTTAGGTGACACACAGAAGCCATGTTGAAAATGTTTAGCTTTCTGGCCTCTAAAGGGCAGGAATACACTAAAAGGGAGAGTTGGCATTGGGTAACCTAATTGGCATGATCTAGGCCAGTGGTCGGCAAACTGCGGCCCCTTGAGTGTGGCTCTTCCACAAAATACCACGCACGAGCGCTCACGTACAGTGTGATTGAAACTTTGTGGCTACACTCACGGGGCCAAAGAGCCTCATGTGGCTCGTGAGCTGCGGTTTGCTGACCACGAATCTAGGCAAAGTGCTGTGCAGGCAGAAATCGACCAGTCAATCATAGCTCTATTAATAATAATGAATATTATTGAGTTGAATTTGACGCCTTTAAGTAATCCTCCCAATACCTAAGATACTTGGTGAAATTAAATTTGACTCTCCTATGTGCTATCTTGTAACTCTGGTATTTTCCTTGTCCCTCTCCCCTTCCACTAATGCAAACTCTCTAAGGACTATGTGGTGGACTTCTGTTATGCCCCATGAGACTTTTGAAGGTACCTTCAGCAACATGATAGCATAGCTATGAACTCAGTCATCTACATTGAAATCCTGACACATCCATGTTAGTAAATGTATCATCTTGAACAAATACTCACTTCTCTGATTTTAGATTCTGTTCTCTAGACAGTTCTGGAAATTTTTTTTTAATATATATTTTATTGATTTTTTTTTTTTTAACAGCGGGAAGGGAGAGGGATAAAGAGTTAGAAACATCAATGAGAGAGAAACATCGATCAGCTGCCGCCTGCACTTCCCCCACTGGGGATGTGCCCGCAACAAAGGCACATGCTCTTGACCGGAATCGAACCCGGGACTCCTCAGTCCGCAGGCCGACGCTCCATCCACTGAACCAAACCGGCCAGGGCTATTCTGAAAATTTTTTAAATAAATTTAAAGCAATTAGTACGGTTATAGGAATTACAAAATGTTACATGATTAAGTGCCCTGCCAGAGAATGCACTGCTAGAGAATAAACGTGTTTTCTTTTGTTTTTTATTTGAGATTTTGTTATTTCTTTTTCCCTTTTCTTATACTAGAGAGATGCCATATTTTTCATATGGTAATCTAAGATAGACTGTCACTTGGAATTATTGAGAGGTGCCACCCTGAACTGGTAGGTTTTGAGTAAATTATCAAATTGTTTATGGAGAGGAATGTAACAAAACCTTTTGATTGGTGAGAATGTTGTACCATCATCTTAGGAAATGCAGTTACTAGAAAGAAAAGCAGATGAGTTTTCCAAGTGTGAAAAGTAGCAAACACATGCATGAGTCCTGATCCAGTACTGTGAGGTTGGGGCTGGGTATGTCAAGTTCAATAGGTGATTATTAAGAGCTGTGATCCTGAGAACCCAAGGAAAGGTGACCCTGACCCTGGGAAATGGGAGTGGGGGTATCATTCTTTTTAAAAATCTACTATGGTCCGCACAGAGATCTGAAGGAGCAGAAACCCTATCAGAGAGGTTGGCTGGGATGATCCATCACACTCCGTTACCACTCTACAGCAGCAAGAAACTAGCATCCTGAACTCAATCATACTAAAATTCTTGTAGACTGAAAGTTTTCTTTAAGATTCCGGCATAATTAAATAGAAAAGGAGGAAAATACTGAAATTCCTGATATTAAACAGGTGAGAGACTGAACAATTTATCTGAAATAATTAGAGACGTGGGTGTGAAGATATACCTGTGGAGTAAATCACACCATTCACTCACATTTAGTGTGACTTGCTTTTCAATCCAGATTTTCTCCTCTAACTTTTGCAATAAATATCTAGAATTTAGATGTGTCATTCAAAACTGAGGGGTAGTTTTAAGTAATTTGTTATAATTCTCCAATGTTCTGTTAGGCTTTCTGGTTTTCTTTTTTTCTTCTTCTTCTTTTGGGGGATTGAAGCCAAATTCACTTAAATTGAGAAAAGGCATTTATTTTGTAACTGTTCCTTAACATCTTCCTAGCACAACCCTATGTTTTTTTTCCCTCTGTGGATTACAGTTATTTGAAACATTTTAGAAATATCAGCAATATAAAAACACCATGGACTTTTAAAGCTGACTATATTTTACCTAGTAGTGTGCTCAGCATCTAACACTTTTGGGTAATTGATGGGGTTGGGTGGTTGAAGAAAAAAAAAGGCTGTTGGCAGTTTTCAGAGTCTATAGAGCAATATGTGGAAGCCTTCAAACCAAGAGAGATCATAAGACACTAATAAATTTTATATATAAAATTAGGACATTGCCTCCTCGTGAGACTCAATGAATTATCCGGTGGGTTTGCATATATAGATAAGTCATTTGTAAATGTCTGTTTATTCAGTGATCTCTCTGTCCCAGGTGAACTCATAGCACTCACTGCTGGCACTGCTCACTGAGTAAAGCATTCTAAGTGTGCTGAGATGCTGTAGTCTGAAGCCTTGATGGCTTCTTTCCTGATAGAATAATTTCTGTGAAGGCCAGTACCTGATTCAGAAGGCTCAATTTGGGAAAAAAAATCAACACATTGTCCATTAATGTGGCCCACCATGATGGGAGTATCCCACAGTGATGCCCAAATTCCGCAGTAGTCACATTACAGATGTTATTAGCATCCCCTGCTGTGTCCTCTGTTTCCTCCTTTCCTTATTCCTTCCTCCAGTGTGACTCATCTGGCCGGGAATAACTCCACTCCTGTTTCTGCCTGGATTTATTACATGGCAGCTTTCTTCATTTCCATTTGATGGTTTCAGAGTGACTGAACCAAAACCACACAGGGACTTTTATCTTGTAGCTTAGCAATTAGAGCTAATACTGCTAGAATCATTCTCTGGGGTCTGAGTTCAAAACAAGAGCATTGACTCCACATTTTGTATCTCCCACATGTGGCAATACAGGGAGGTTAGATTAGAAGTGAGGATTAGCCAATACATGGGTTTGTGAAAGACCCACTACACCAAGCATGTCAAACTCAAAGGCTAACACAGGAACGAGGCATGCGGCCTGTAGGCCGCAAGTTTGACATGCTTGCACTATGCAGATGCTCCTTTTTTACATTCCATATATAAGTGAGATCGTCCAATACTTGTCCTTCTCTGCCTGACTTATTTGCCTTAGCATATGTCCAGCAAGATTTATCTATGTTGTAGCAAATGGTAGGCTTTTCTTGTTTTATATGGGTGAATAATAATATTCCATCACATCACTTCTTTAGCCATTCATTAGTCAATGAACACTTACATTGTTTCTGTGTCTTGGCTCTTGTGAATAATAATACTGCTATGAACATGGGGGTGAAGATATATTTTCAAATTAGTGTTTTTTTTCCTTTGGCTATATTTCTAAAAGTGGAATTGCTGTGTCTGGTTCATATTGTCATTTTATTTTTTTATTTTTTGAGGATCTCTCATACTGTTTTGCATAGTAGCTCTATCCATTTACTATCCCCCAACAGTGCATAGGGGTTCCCTTTTCTCCACATCCTCACCAGTATCTGTTATCTCTGGTCTTTTTCATGATGGCCATTCTAATGAGCATGAGATGATATCTTATTGTGGTTCTGATTTGCCTTTCCCTAATGACTGGGGATGTTGAGCATCTTTTCATGTACCTGTTGGTCTTTATCTGTCTTTTTTGGAGAAAAGCCTATTCAGTTCTTCTGCCCACTTTTTTGAAAAAAATATATTTTATTGATTTTTTACAGAGAAGACGGGAGAGAAATAGAGAGTTAGAAACATCCATCAGCTGCCTCCTGCACACGCCCTACTGGGGATGTGCCCGCAACCAAGGTACATGACCTTGACCGGAATCAAAATTGGGACCTTTCAGTCCGCAAGCCGACGCTCTATATCCACTGAGCCAAACCGGTTAGGGCTCTCTGCTCATTTTTAATTGAATTATTTAATTGAGTTGCATGAGTTTTATTATACATTTGGATTACGATCCCCTTATCAGATATATGGTTTGCAAATATTTTTCCTATTCCATAGGTTGTCTTTTTACTTGGTTGATTTTTTTTTTTTTCTTTGCATACAGCTTTTTAGTTCCACTTGCTTCTTTTGTTATAATTAACCTAGTTTCTTAAAGGAGGGGAAGTATCCTTGTCTCAATATATAAAAATCATCATGACTTTTAATCCTAAATATTTTCTTTCCATTTTGATCTGTTAATTTTACAATATTTTTTTTCAAGTTTTCTTTCACAGCTAAACATCTTGAATGAGTGGCCTATACTTGCTGTCTTCACTTTCTGTGTCCCATTGCCTTCTAGAATCCCTCTTTTGCTCCTCCTGACTGATTTCCAATAAGAAACAGATACACTCAAAAGCTAAGATTATTTAAGGAAGTACTGTTTATAAAGAAAATATAAGAAATGGTGCAAATACCTGGGGTTAGTATTATAGAAGCTAAGGGGAGTCACCACTAGGCCCCAGAGAGGGGACTAGTTAATGGGATTCTGAGGAGAGAGTCAGGTAGAGAGACTACCTTAAGAAGAAGGATCCTTACAGTGGAAGAGCAAGGAAACACATATCCTTCCCTCTGTCTCCTCCATCCTTCCAATATCTTGGTGTTCCCCACTGGACAAACCCCATAGAAGCCAGATGGTAAGAAAGCACATTGATGACATATACACATCAGCTTTTTAAGGCAAAATGCAAGTAAAGAAGGTGTTCAAAGGACAGGGGATGGAGGAGAGCGGGGGGGGGGGGGGGGGGGGGGAAGGTACCAGGCATATTTCACCTGAACATTCCATTGAAAATCTACCTGCAAAAATCAACTCCCCTCTAATCTTCAAACTCAATGCCCTCATTTACATAACACTTTTACATATCATCTCACCCATATTACCTTTTTACCTGGATCTTGTGAACTCCTTACTCCTGATTTTTTTTTTTTTTTTTTTTTTGCTATACTTTGGTTTGTTTTTAACTTCCATGCACACGACTACATGTTCTTTTCCTATTGCTCCCCATCCATTTTCCATGTGTCCTTTAACTCTTCCTCCCCATTTGCATGGCACATGCCTCTGGAGTAATCTGCCTACTAAACCTTCCACCGCCCTAACATCAGGCTCATTCTACTAAGATACAACCCTTGTCATGACATTTTTCCTCCTAAAATAATTTGTTAGCTCCTTTTTGCCCACAGGATAAACACCACACAGAGACTTTTTGTAGTCTAGTGCCTGTTGAGATTTCCACCCTAATCTTCTGCTCTTTTCTCCCACACCCTGCATTCAGGAAGACTATTTCAAATTCTCTAAGCATGTTCATGCCAGTTAGATTGGAAAACACTCCCCACTTGGTCAAATTGCTTTTGTTCCCTTTCTGCCTAATGCACTATTTTATCCTTCCAGACCCAGCTCAAATGTGTTGTAATCTGTTAGGTCTGCTTTGCCTCTTCCCAGGAAGAATTGATCCCTCTCTCTGTGGTGCTCCAGGGGCAGTTCCATAGCCGTTTGCCCTAATTTCTGTTTGGGCCCTAAATGTGTAAGCTTCAACCAGTGTTTAAGGTGGGAGCACTGTTTCTCTTGTCCTTGTATTGCCAGAATATATCAGAGTGTCTGGCACATGGAAAGTTTCCCAAAATATTTGCTAAATGAGTGATAGGTGACTGGCTAGATATACCACCCTCTGCCTGGTATCTAAAGAGCTTTCCTTGTATAGATTAGGAGATACCCTCATATGTACAACAAACTGCAGCCAGACAGAGTCCTGGGAAGAGCTATGTGACTCAGCTAGGCAGCATTTTGTTTATTTTGTATTTTCCCTTTAACTTTATTTAATTTATTGGGGTAACACTGGTTAATAGGATCATGTAGGTTTCAGGTGTGGATTTCTATGTTACAAGATCTGTATACTGTACTGTGTGTCCATGACCCAAAGTCAAATCATCTTCTGTCGCCATATAGTAGGCCCCCTTCACCTCCACCCCCCTCTACCCCTTTCCTCTGACAACCACCACACTGCTGTTTGTGTCCATAAGTTTCAGTTTTATATCCCACATATGAGTGAAATTATATGGTTCTTAGCTTTTTCTGCTGGACATATTTCACTTAGCATAATATTCTCAATGTCCATCCATGTGGTCACAAATGGCATTATTTCACCCTTTCTTATCGCTCAGTAGTATTCTATTGTGTATATATACCATGTTTTATTAACCAGTCCTCTATCACAGGGCACTTTTGTTGTTTCTATGACTTTGCACCATGAATAATGCTGCAATGGACACAGGGGTGTGAATACATGATTTCGAGTTTTTCAGAGGGATTCCTGGGTCATATGGTAGCTCTATTCTTAATTTTTTGAGGAATTGCCAGAACGCTTTCCTGAGTGTTCTACCAGTCTACATTCCCACCAGCAGTGGATGAGGGTTCCCTTTTCTCCACAACACAAGGTTGCCGTGAGTGGATACTCTTCTATTATCACTTGTCTCAGCAGGCAGGGTTCTTTTAGAGTAGATAACAGATAAGGAAAGGTTTCAGTGGGAGCCAGTTTTGCATTGAGAAGAGTACCCACTAATGACAACCTTGTATAAAGAACATAAGAAGTTCTCTTTTGTGTAAAATGTGGCCAACCAATTGGCAGAGCCCTCTCTCTTATAAGACTCCTGGGCATTCATACAGTTCCCCTCTCATGCCCCTTCAATAGGTCTACAGAGAAATGGACTCTCCCGATTGGACTCACACCTGCAGCCTGCTTTCTGGGCCGCATCTGGTGACCCCCACTGACTTGTTTCTCTACCCTCCTGGGTTCCTGCCCTTTTTTCTCCTTTCATTCCCTCACTTTGCCACCAGTTCCCAAATACAATTCTCCTTGATCTTTCAAAATAAACTTTGGAAAACCATTAAACACAACACTCAAATAATTAGCAATTGGAAAACAGATTCTCTTTTCCTCAACATTATATATAGGTGGCTTATCTTAAAAAAATATATCAAGAGTGGGTCCCTGACCTATGGGACAATATAACTGAGTTGGATAATCTTTTCTGGGAATTTGAGAAGACAGATCACAGAGGCAGACAGCTTGGTTAGTGGAACACAGACAGGATTACTACTTATCTTCTTGCAGGTCAGTGACCTTTGTATCAGAAGGACACAGCCATATATGATGGTCCTGGTGTAAAACTTAATCTTTATTTCTAATACTTAGCAAGGCCATTGCAATGCACAAGTTCAGGATGGACTGATCTCATACCATACAATGTGAATGACTCTCTACTAATTATAAAACCAATAATACTGTTTTGCACTACATTTAAATTGCTTAGTTACTTGTTTGGTGACCATCAGGAAACTGTAATCTCTGTGAGGACAGGCCCTTTCTTATTCATCACAGTATCCTTAGTACCTAGCACAGGGCCTACATAGGATCAAAACAAAAAGAAAAAAATATATCAAGAGTGGGAAAAATATTTGTGTTGTTCTCTCTAAGGTAGCAAACACAAGGAAGTAAAACAAAAGGTGTTTCCATCTTAAAGGAGTTAGCGCTTATATCCCATCACAATAGCTCTACCTAAGGTGAGTCATGAATGCAGTCTCTTTCTAAACTCTTGAGATTGTGCTCCCCCTGGAGCAGATAAGCTCAATCCTCACCATTCAAAACCAGGTCTCCTTCCAAGTCAATAAGACTCAGTATGGACTAGATTACAGAGTCCTGATTTAACCCATTGTACACCATTGTACATGCAAGTGACAGACCTTCTCTACACGCCACACCCATCTATTAAAAAAATGTTTTCCCTAAATGGCAGCCCTGACCAACTTTAAAATCATTTTTTGTGAGAATTTTCAGCTGAAAATATTCAAGAACAACTGAACTGTGAGTCATATATTTATTTTTATAATATTCATTGCAAATTGATTATTTTAATTCAAAATATCGTGACATGTGGAGATGGTTTCCATTTTGAACGCGTGATAGTTAACTGGTTAAGTTCTTAAAGCTTTCAAGAGCCCCAGTTTATATATAAATATCTCTGAAGTGGCATTTGCCTTCATTGGATAATACCTTAAAGGATAGTTAATACTTTAGTTCACAATCCTCTGAATGCAACATTTATTTTTAAAAGAATGGGACCAAGAAAAAGCATTTATTGGTCATTTGGATGTGGGCCAGAGTGTTGTTAAATGGGTTAGAGAATTTCAGACATTTTAAAAACTTCACTATTTTACCAAGAAATGAGGTTGAACATAATTTTTTAATAGCTGATAACTGCAGTGTTTTCCTGTTTCTCTCCTTCCCTTCCACATGCATGTCTCATTTGCTGAAAACAGAAGTACAAGAAATCTCATTTCTATTGCTCCAAGCATTGGATAATTATTTGGGCCAATACTTCTCATGAGGGATTTACAATATTCTAGGCAGTGGCACACGTTCTGGTTAGTGTGTTAAGCTGGGGAACTTTCTCATTATTTCAAAATAGCTGGTATTTTCTCTTTCTCGATTCCAGAATAATTTGAAAATGTATCAATTAGGATGTTCCCATGGGCATAGTGGTGAAGGTCTCAGTTCAACAGAACAGTTGTCCTAATTCTTTATATTTTTATAGGCCAGCTGTAGAGCGCCAGACTCTCTGAGTCAGGACATGTTACAGGAAATAAACAATCTACCAAAGAGGCCATATTTTGACAGGAACGTGGGATGGCTCTTCTCTATTTGTCTTGGGCCAGAACAAAAAGTGTATTATCCATTTCCTTTCTCATTTCATTTTTTTCTCCAAAAAAAGTGGCTGTGACAACCCGATCTTTCCCAGAAGACACTGGACACAGCAAAAAACTAGAATATTTATAGAGGAAATCAAGAGATCAGTCAACATTAACATGTCTCTAGCTGGCAATTAAAGGGAAAATGTTCTATTATATTTGCTTACTCAGTTTCACAAATCATCGGAGAAGAGTGATAGACTCAGTGATAGGAAATCTAAATCTAGTTCTATCACTTACTGGAACTTAAATGTGAACAATGAAGTGTAACTTATTTCAATTTCAGTTTCCTAAGTTGTATTGTGTGATCCTGATAATGTGACCAGTCCACATTATTGATTTGGTATGATACTAGTAGATAACAGTGGGATTCTCACCAGAGCACAAAGATGAGTTTATACTCTGAAATCTAATAAAGAAGTAGCAAAAGCCAGACCCAAGTAAAGTTTGATAGATTGTGTGGACCACATTAAATCTCTTATATATTCATACAATATATCAGCGGGTGGTTTTATGTAGACTGAGATTATTCTTCCTAGAGCCTGGTTCTCTGGATGCCCAAATAAACTCAGTTCTATTCTCTCCCATTCCTGTGTAGTAGTCCTAGGAAAGCATGACGTGTGAAGACATCAACAGTACGTTGGTATTAATATGTCAGGAAAATGTGGTATTTGAAATTGAATAGAGAAAGGAGAAAGTTGTAAATGGTTTTTCAACAGCCCTAAAGAGGAGATTCTCAATGTCTTATGGATCTCGGGCTATTATAACCAAAATCATTTGCTGAGATCCTATTGCATGCTCTGATGACATGTTTGCTACACACAATTTTTGTTATAGTTTTGCTTTTTATGTAGATCTTTTTCTCAGGAATGATAGCATTGATCAGTAATCTTGAATATCCTAGGCCTTTTGGAAGTTGTATTTCATATACTAAACTAATTATTTAGACTCTGATTTTGGTTGACATGAGACAGACCATAGAACAATGCTCATTTCTGTATGTTCTTTAAATTTGGAACATGAGAATCTACTTCTCTCAGGACGAAACTTGTGCCAAGATCTCCTAATCCAGTGGTTCTCAACCTGTGGGTCGCGACCCCTTTGGCGGTCGAACGGCTCTTTCATAGGGGTCGCCTAAGACCATCCTGCATGTCAGATATTTACATTATGATTCATAACAGTAGCAGAATTACAGTTATGAAGTAGCAACGAAAATAATTTTATGGTTGGGTCACAACATGAGGAACTCTATTTAAAGGGCCAGAAGGTTGAGAACCACTGTTAATCAGAGCACTAAATGTCACCTTAATACCATGGCTTTAAAAGTATAACATGAGATCTCATTCGATCTTATTTTTTTTAATAAAAAAAATCTATATTTTTAGATAATAGCTTCACAAGCAGTTGTAAGACATAATACAGAGAGATCTGGTATACTCATTAAACTATTCCCCTCAATGGTAACATTTTTTAAAAATTTTTATTTGATTGTTTAAAGTATTGCATATAGAAGTACATAAGTCTCCTTTTTTTCTTCATTGACCTTCCCCCAGCCTCAGTGGTAACATTTTGGAAAACTATAATGTAGTAGAAAATTGGATACTGACATCGATTCAGTCAAGATACAGAATATTCCCATTACCACAAGAATCCCTCTTGTTGACCTTGTCTAGCCACACATACTCTCATCCCCACTCCCTCCTTAACCCTTGGTGTTAATCTGCTCTTTGTTTCTATGATTTTGACATTTCAGGAATGGTATGTAAATGAAGTTTACATTCCATACCTGTGACATCCACTAAAACCCAAGAGAGGGGCTCCTCATTACTGCTCAGTTGGGGTGGCAGTTCTGGCTTCCCAATAGGCCTCTGCTTATATCTCCTGGCTGAGAAAGGCCCAAAAATTTCTTTCCTGTTCTCAGGTTCTCCACTGATTCCATGGCAGGAGGCGGGGATGGTAGGCCTGGATACCACTGGTAGTGCTCAAAGTCCTGCCCAGCCAGCATGGCTCAGTAGTTGAGTGACTGTTAAGTAGGCCTCCTATGTACCTCTCACTTTAGGAGTAGAGAGTAGTTGCCTCATTACTGATGTTTGGGGGTGGAAGTCCAGACTCCTAATGTGGTCTCCACTGACACCATCAGGAATGCCTTGCTTCCACCCCGTGGGGTCAAAGTGTTGGGTCCTTATTCAACCTTCTCTGCCAGCTCCTCAGGGAGTCCTGAGGCACCTCATGAGAGCCTCACACAGGAAGAAATCTTGGCTTCCCAATTTGCCTTTTCTGGTTTGCGTGTGGATGGGCCACAGTGATATTGGTGGCATTTGTTTGGGGCAAAAATTATTGTCTAAAAGTTTTATATTCGCCAGGCTGCCATTTTTATAGAGCAAACTTTCACCAAGGCTTTTTTCCCCCTATGCCCATTGCATTTTGGGGTTGTTAGTTTCCTCAGCTCCAGTTTGGGATATAAAAGACAGAAAGAAAAATCAAGGACTCAACATCAGGTTCTACCTTGGGTCCTGAGTTCCTGAGCCTGTCTTCTCTCTAATAGTTGTCTCAAATGTAAGAAAACAAACATGTTTTCCATATAATGCTTGGGTTTTTTTAATTGTCTCATCCAGTTTTTGTTTGTTTATTTTAATAAGTATGTGAAAATATCTAGCACAATTCCCCCAGCTCAGAGTTAGGCATCAGTGTTCATTAGGAAAGTTATTTATTTGGATTTATAATACTCCTACAGCTATAAACCCTCTGATTATTCTGGGCACAGTTCATTCCCCACAACTGAAGAAAGACTTCTCCCAATACTCACATACCTCATGATAACCTCCCTCCTCAAACTCGCAACACTCACTTCCTATTCTATTTGTTCAGCAAAACCTATTTGTTCCACAGTGGAAGTAAACAACTGTTTATTGACTGACTATGCTATAGTGAGCAAACTACTAAAGCAAGTCTCATGTTCTTCATGTGTAAAATATTGAAACTAGCAACTAGTAAGTGGCAGTGATAGGACTTCACCCATGCCTAAATCTAAAATTCTATTATAGAACTTCTTGAAGGATTGATAGCTTGGATCCAAAGTAGGAGGTCAGAATATTCTTCATATGGCTAATTTAGTATCAGATAGTTTTAGAATGCAGTTTTTATTGTAGCGATTGATGTTATTGATTTTAATCTTTACATATTACAGTAGAGTTGTTAGAAGGTTATCATCCCCTTGGGAGGCCATATAGCCTCATGACTAACACTGCAGACTTTGGAGCTGTGGAGGGCAGAAGAATGGTCACTCAAAACATGTCTAAATCTTAATCTGGAGCCTGTGAAAATGTTACCTTACAAACCAAAAGAGACTTTACCGGTATATTTAAGTTAAGAATCTTGAGGTGGGAGACTATTCTGTTACTCGATGGGCCGGTGGAATCCCAAGGGTCCTTATAAGTACAGGAGTGAGAAAGAAGGGGCAGAGTCAGAGAGATTTGGCGATGCTAGGCTGCTGGCTCTCAAGATAGAGAAAGAGGCAACAAGCCAGGGAGTGCAAATGCCTCTGAAAGCTGGAAAGGACAAGGAAATTAATTCTCCCCGAGAATATCTAGAAAGATTTTGGCCCTGACAACACTTTGATTTTAGGCCAGTAAGAACCATTTGGACTTCTGACCTTCAGAACTATAAGATAAAAAAAAATTATATTGTTTTAAGCCACCAAGTTTGTGCTCATTTGTTATAGGTACAACACTAGTAGAAAACTAATACTAGAGTCAAATGGTCAGAGCCCAAATTCCAGCTCTGACATTTATTATATATCTGACCTTGAGTAAGGAAGTTAATTTCTACACGATAGCTGTTTCATCTTTAAAATGGAAATAAGAATAGTTCCCGCATCATAGGAAAAAACTATGCTTTATATGTAAAAAGCTATTAAGACAATATTAGGCAAATAGTAAGCAAGCAATGTCAACTACTAGTAGTATAGTAGTAGTAACTCCCCATTTGTACAAAGAATATGATTAAAAACAAAATGAATAATTTATAAAAATATATTCCTGCATCATGTATTGCTTTTAACATTTTGTACATATAATCTCTCTCTCTCTCTCTCTCTCTCTCTCTCTCTCTCTCTCTCTCTCTCTCTCTCACACACACACACACACACACACACACACACACACACACACCTCAATTAAAAATCAAGGGAATAGTAAACGCAGAATAATCCAGAATAGTGGTTATATCTAAGAAGGAGCCTACATGTTAGGATATAGGAGGAGCATAAAATTTTGAACAATACAAGAATGTTCTAGTTCTTTAGTCAAATGGTAAGTTTATGGGTGTTTTCTTGATTTTATGCTTAGTAACTTACATACATATTTCTTTTGTGTCATATGCTAAGTAATACATTTTTCTAAAGGCTATGAATAAAATTTGAAAAACATTACAGATCTTTACTCATTGCTCTATTATGCTATGGTAACAAACAACTCCAAAAATCTCAGTGGCTTACCAAAGTGGATGTTTATTTCTTATTCATTCTACATGTTCCATGTCGAGCTGGGGCAGCTCTGCTCAGGCTGATTTCCATGTCCCCAAACTGACCAAGGATTCATTCTGCCAAGTGTTTTAGAACCACTGAAACAGTGGGAGGGGGAAGAGAGGCAAATTGTGCACTGGCTTTTAATTGTTTCCTCACGGAAATGGCATATGTCACTTCTGCATATATCTCATTGGTCAAAGAAAATCACATGGCCACATCCACATTAAAAGAGAATGCATATGTATAAACATTGCATGTGACTATAAGGTAAAGAGCGACAAATATTTTGTGAAGAATATTAATGATTCTCACAGTCCACCCTGCAGGGCACTAAATTTTTGTCACTTTCTCCGTCACTATCCAGACACTGGCCATAATACACACTGTATATGAATATTTTCTGCATATACAATTTTGTGAAATTCAAATAACAGATCTAGGAAATATGCTGTGGTATAGTAAAAGAATGATGAAAAACTCTGCCTTAAAAGTTAAAATCATAACTTTTAAGTTATGGGGGTTTATAAATTCTGGTGTCAGAGGTGAAGAAAGGGTAATATCCTATCTATACAGGGTCTGGAAAAATACCCAGGAAAGTTGTAGGGTGAACTACTAGCTGGTAGTTAGAGTCAATGCATATGTTAGTTTTCATGTGAAATACGTGATTCAATTTAAAACTGATAGGTCAGTCCTAACCAGTTTTGCTCAGTGGATAGAGAGCCGGCCTGTGGACTGAAGGGTCCCGGGTTTGATTCCGGTCAAGGGCATGTACCTTGGTTGCAGATGCATCCCCAGTAGGGGGTGTGCAGGAGGCAGCTGATCGATGCTTCTAACTCTCTATCCCTCTCCCTTCCTCTCTGTAAAAAATCAATAAAATATATAAAAAAAATAAAAAATAAAACTGATAGGTCATTGCTACAATATAACTAAGCACAATGTATGCCTAAGAGCCTGTATTTTAAATTATATTCAATTAAATATGTCCATGGAAGTAGAATTTAAGTCTCTGCGATACCCTACTACAGGACAAAAACCCACATTTTAAAATATTTTATTACTAAAATATTTTAGACGATCAAATACAATTTTACAAGAAGAATCTTTATAAAACGATGAAATCTATTGTGGAATAAAACCATCTGGAAACAGAGCCTGATGAATAGCTGTAGCTGTAGAGCCAACCAGAGATTCCCTCCCTCCTGTTCCTGCTGCAGCTCTCCACACTTGTCCATGCATCACAATACAAAGTGCCCTAAAGAGCCGGCCAACGGCCCCCTCCTGCCCTTTCTCCTCAGTAGAACTGATGATTCTTAGGTGGTTCTTAGGAATTTGCTGTATGGAATAGAGGGGATGGTGGAAGCACAGACCTGGAAACATTTGCTAACAATGTGCAAAGTTACATGAGTCAATGTTGAAGTCAGAAGCAGGGAAGGAAAAAGGCCAACAGTCTTGAAAAAATTGTGGTAGGCCTGCCACCCGCCTCCCCCTTCTCCATCTCTCTCTCCACTGTCTTGTTGTCAACACTCACGGTTAAGCTTCTGGAAAATGCTCTCTGCTTGATGAAAATCAAAAGCTAACATATCCTTCTTCTAGGTTGTCTTGATTTCATGTTACTGCCTTGTTTCAAGACAATCTCTAATGGCCTCATTCATTATGATTCTTTTCATACATACAGCATTTGTATTGAAAGAAAATAGTATAACATGGCAAAACATTTTGAAGAAAATGATCCATAATTCTATCACTCTGAAATAACTATTTTGATTTTCATGCATACTTTGCCCAAATATATACCTATTTTTATAGTTGTAATTCTAGCATACAATTTTGCTTACTGTTTTTCCTTGATGCCTTGTCCTAAACATTTTGTTGCATTTTTCTACATATCTTTCATTAGCATTTTAATAGCTACATAAAGTTCCATCTAGTTGATGCACTGTAATTTATCTTTTCCTAGTTTGGGAATTTTGATTTTTTAAAGTTTCTTTTCCCCTACTGTATATGACACAGAGAAATGAATATTTTGTGCACTACAAACTTTTAAAAAACATTTCTACATGTGCACATTATCTTGTTTAATACAAAATTACAAGATAACAGGAGCTTGATTGAGCACATACACATATATGTTCTCTTATTACACAAACACTGTCAGCAAGCTTTCTCAGAGCTAGAATTTGCATTAGAAACCATTAAACTTCTGATTGATAAACTGAAGCTCAATGGTAGGACCTGCTGTTATCTTGTATAAGTAACCTCATTGAAGAATGAGGAAACTGAAATATAGAACAAAATATATCAACAAATTAGAAGCAGGAATTAATTCTATCTCAGCCTACATTCTGTACTGGACCTTCTCATCTCCTATTGCTGTGTCATTATTAACCAAATTATGGTTTTTAGGCTATAAATTAGAACTATTAATAAATGTTGATTGCATTCTTAGACTACTTAGTTAATGCTTTTATAGCTAGATAAATAGGCTTCCTGGATTCAGGTGTCTCAGCCAATTCTATTTTAAACATATAACATTGAATTATGATGGGATATAGCATGGAATCTAAAGCATGTGAATTGAATAGTTGATTTGTCAATCTCTTTTGAGTATTAATCAGATATGTAATCATGTACAACAGAAAGGTACCGAGGTGAAATACACTAGTTTTGTCAAGGTTTTAACTAGATAGCCCCATGCATTCTAGGAACTTATATTCTACCTCTTAGACACACTAAATGAAATCAGATTAATACATAATGATACAGAGTCAGTAAAGGGGTCCAGACTGACACACCTTCAGAGTAGTGCAAATAATAAAAACCTAATGAAGCTAGGGAGCTAAGACAATATGGAGTAGTGAGATTCATAATGACTGGGCAATACATACCACACCCAAATTATCTAAATTCAAATGTCATAAAATAATGTTCAAATCAATCAAAGCAAATATGAGGGCCAGATGCACTTGCCATGGGTATGCAACCCTTGAAATGCATGTGTTATGGTATAAGAACTGCTATTGTCACAGGAGGTAAAATGTGAACTGAGAGGAGTCAAGCAAGGTATCTCAGGAGACACAGGACTTAAATTGGATTCTGCTGCAGGCTGAGTTCCTCTGGAAGCTTACTCTGAGATGGAAGCTAGGATGCAGAAACTTTATTATGAAGTGCTCTCAGGATTAGAACTAAGTTTTCTGCATTTTAGTAAAGCACACGTTTTAATGATAAGTTTCTACATTCAAATGCAAATTCTGACACTATCTACAGGACCTGGAGCCAGTCACTGACCTAAAACAAACAAAACCATTTTCTTCAAATTGTTCCTTTAAAAACTATGTAGGCAATGTATGTAAGATATTTGACATATATTATGTACATAATGGGTACTCAATAAGTGAATATGTTGTTGCAAAATAGTCATATTTTATATTCCTCTGAAGGCTTTTGAGAGGTGGGACCAATAGGCAGGGGCATAAATGTCTTATTATCTAGGAGCTTTAAATCCGGGAGACCTGGATTCACCATTAGCCAACCTGCTTGCTACCAACCCCAATAGGGTATATAAGAATAAAAGTGTTGCCCTAACCGGTTTGGCTCAGTGGATAGAGCATCGGCCTGCAGACTCAAGGGTCCCAGGTTCGATTCCGGTCAAGGGCATGTACCTTGGTTGTGGGCACATCCCCGGTAGGGAGTACGCAGGAGGCAGCTGATCGATGTTTCTGGCTCTCTATCCCTCTCCCTTCCTCTCTGTAAAAAAAAAAATCAATAAAATATATATTTTTTAAAAAGAATAAAAGTGTTGTGGGAAGATAAAAGCAAGTCGCAAATGTAGGTAGAAAGCTAGATCTATTCTCATCCCTACAAATACCTCATTTCTGATCTACAGCCCAGCATTTTCCTTCCCAGCTTCCTTCAACCCATCTAGACTGGTGCAGTAATAAGTGAGATTTGAAAGCACAAATGTGAAGGAGCAAAGTTCCCAGTGTGGTGGAATTTAATAATGCAGCAAGTACTTTTTGAATAGGAAATAACTCTTAAAAGATTTCTTTTCATGTAATTCCAGGCTCAGTTCAGTGAAATCCTCTTGAAGTCTCTTGAATTTATGTCTTGCTTCTCCTTTCAGGCTCCCTGGACTTGTGCTATTTGAGCTTTTGCAGCACAATAGACTCCATGTTCCCATAGAGTACATGTGGCCAGAGACAGAGCCAAGGAGAGGGAGAATAAATACACAAAAAAATAGTAATAATAACCTCATTTACTTAGTGGGTATATTTTAATAGCAAAGTTTATTCAGTAATTTGGGACAGAAACAAATACTAATACACAGGCATACCTTGAAAACACTGTGGCTTTGATTCCAGACCACTGCAATAAGTCAAATATTGCAATAAAGGGAGTCACATGGATATTTTGCTTTCTCAATGCATATAAAAGATATGGTTATTCTATGTAAGCAATGTATGTAAGATATTTGACATATATTATGTACATAATGGGTACTCAATAAGTGAATATGCTGTTGTAAAAGTCACATTGTTCATATTATTGAGTAATAGCATTATATCTAAAAATGTTCATACCTTAATTATAAATACTTTATTGCTAAGAAATTCTCACCATTATTGGAGCCTTCTGCAAGTCATCATCTTTTTGCTGGTGAAGACTCTTGCCTCCAATTTGTAAAAAGTGCAGTGCCCGTGAAGCACAATAAACAAGGTGTGCCTGTCTATATTATCCATTTCATTTGACCTCACTGATAGTATTGGTCTGGAAATAGGCCAGCCTCAGACAGACTCTGAATCCACGACAACCCTTTGAAATTTGTGCCTGCATCATCTTGTCCTTTAAATATCTGAGATAATCTTCTCTTTGCTTAGTCTGTATAATCAACATTTCTCATACTGTCACAAAATTGCTTTGTGGCTGGCCGTCTGGCTCAGGGGAGATAGCATTGGTCCTTGGACTGAAGGGACCTGAGTTCAATTCTGGTCAAGGGCACATACCTTGGTTGCAGATTCAATCCCAGTTAGGGTGCTTGCAGGAGGCAACTGATCGATGTGTCTCTCTCACATCAAAGTTTCTTTCTCCCTCTCACTCTCTCTTCCCCCTTCCCCCCACATTCTCTCTAAATATCAATAGGAAAATATTGTATTAGGTTTTAAAAAAAGTGCTTTGTGCCAGAACCTTCTCATATACTAATGCTCACAATATTCCTTCATTTACCTATTTTTTAAATAAAGAAACTGAGGCACATAACCCTATTTTGATACTCATTTATCAATATATACATGTACAATACCATCGCATTGTGCATCTCTTACTTACGCAATGTTATGTCAGTTAAATTTTAATAAAGCTGGGGGAAATATTAAATATTAAAGAAAACATCAGAAACAAATGAAAAATCCTTAAGCACAAAAATATTCTTTAATGATTTTGTTTTGCTTAACATTAGCAATGCTTCTCAGTTTTTGATGTGTGTATGTGTGTCTTTGTGTATTTGTCATCCATCATCAGTCTCTTTAATCTGACCTAAAATTATTATTTTTTTTTCCTGTGGGGCATTTTTAAGTGTGGCAGTGGTTTCCAAACTTTGATGCGTGCACGCATGCACACACACACACACACACACACACATATTCTAGAAATATTTTTAAAAATATACATATATAGGCCCCTCAACCAACATATCTTGGGGTAGAAAAGGAGGAAGTAGAGAACTGTACATGTTTTGAAGACAACAACAAACAGCACATAGTGATACTGATCTAGAGCAGAGATGAGATGCCCTGTGCTTTGTCATGACACCTAATTGGTTTTTTTTTTAATTAAATCTTTATTGTTCAAATTATTACAGTTGTTCCTCTTCCCACCCCCACCCCCCCATAGCTCCCCTCCACCCGGTTCCCACCCCACCCTCTTCCCTTACTCCCTGACTTTCCTCATCCATAGGTATACAATTTTTGTCCAGTCTCTTCCTGCACCCTCTGCACCCCTTTCCCCCCAGAATTGTCAGTCCACTCCCTTTCTATGCCCCTGATTCTGTTATATTCACTAGTTTATTCTGTTCATCAGATTTTTTATTCACTTGATTTTTAGATTCACTTGTTGATAGATATGTATTTGTTGTTCATCATTTTTATCTTTACCTGTTTCTTCTTCTTCCTCTTCTTAAAGAGTACCTTTCATTGAATGAATAAGGAAGGGATTTTTTTGTTAGATTCTGTTGTATGTGGCCATAAAAAGATGGCTGTGAGAGATGTGGTAAGGGGCTTGGGGTGGGCCAGTGGGGATTTGTGGAGAACTTTTAGGTAGAAGCTTTCAAGTACAAGTAGGAGCTACTTCTGAATTAACTGACAGGCAAGGCTGGCTTAATTCCTGAGAAGATGTTGGTCTAGCCTCCCTGTTCTTGTCTAGGGAATGGTTTAAAGAGACGGGAAAAGAGGGACACCTAGACACAGAAATCCGCGTCCTGTGGGGAAACATCTAGACAACACCATACCTCTAATTTAAATCTCTATCTATCTATCTATCTATCTATCTATCTGTCTGTCTGTCTGTCTGTCTGTCTATCTATCTATCTATCTATCTATCTGTCTGTCTATCTATCTATCTATCTATCTATCAATCATCTATCTATTATATATCTATCTATATGTATGTACATACATATAGATAGGTATAGATATCTCTAATCTATATCTATCTATCTATCTATCTATCTATCTATCTATCTATCTATCTATCTATCTGTCTGTCTGTCTATCTATCTATCTATCTATCTATCTACCTGTCTGTCTATCTATCTATCTATCTATCTATCTATCATCTATCTATCTATCTATCTATCAATCATCTATCTATTATATATCTATCTATATGTATGTACATACATATAGATAGGTATAGATATCTCTAATCTATATCTATCTATCTATCTATCTATCTATCTATCTATCTATCTATTTAAATGGGATAGCTAAAAGGTTTGTTGAAGGAGCCAATTTGCACTAGCATATATTTTATGAATTCATTTAAACATGGAGAAATGTGAACATTTAAGTAAAATCATATGTGATATTCACTAACAACTGGCTCACCTCAGAATCCATATGCCTTGAGTGCCTGCTATGCTAGGATTTCTCACAAGCAGTATCTACTTAATTTTCACAACAACACTCTGGCGCCCCTATTAGTATCCCCATTCTTAAT
The DNA here is from genome assembly GCF_963259705.1 of Myotis daubentonii. Lineage (NCBI taxonomy): Eukaryota > Metazoa > Chordata > Mammalia > Chiroptera > Vespertilionidae > Myotis > Myotis daubentonii. Next base: position 29,747,814 of record NC_081851.1, read on the forward strand.
GAGAAATGACACTCGGGGGTAAAGTCCCTTGCCCCAAATCACAATGCTCATTTACGGCAGAAACAAGAATTCAACCCAGGCCATCACTCATTGCTTTCCCGATTAAAAATTACTCCTCTGCTCCACTCTACCTGAATTCCTGACATTAGAAATTTATTTTCACAAGAACACAATGACTCAGTATGTCTATTGAGAAATGTAAAAAGAGACCAACAGCGAAAACAGGCACTTGTTAAAATGGTTATGAAAATGTTTCCTCCCTAAGTTTGAGAGCATTCTGGGGAGAGTTGGGGCTGAAGCTCCGCAGGGTTAGTGTTCATCAATTTCTCTTACATCTCCTTCCCCAGGACTGATGAGAGGAAAGCGTATGTAAAATCTCCATATCCATGGCTAGAAGGAATTCAAAAATAATGCAGAGGCCCTGGCCAGTGTTGCTCAGTGGTTAGCATGTCAGCCTGTGCACTGAATGGTCCCCAGTTCAATTCCCAGTCAAAGGCATGTACCTGAATTGTGGGTTCAATCCCTGCTTCACCACTCCAGTTGGGGCGGGTTCAGGAGGCAACCAATTGATGTGTATCTCTCACATCAATATTTCTGTCTCTCTCCCTCCCTCCATTCCTTCCTCTCTCTCTCTTTTTCCTCTCTCCTTCTCCCTCCCTTCTTCACTCTCTCTAAAAACCAGTGGAAAAAATATCCTCTGGTGAGGATTAACAACAGCAATAAATAAATAAATAATGCAGAGAAGGAAACTAAAGCCCAGAAAGCACGTATGACATGTCTTCTTGGAAACAATGTTAATATGGATCAAGCATGGAACATATCAGTGAACTTAATTTTCAGTAAAAAATCTATAACCTTAGCTTATTTGGACAGCTTTTCTTCTTTTTTAATTATAAGGGTAGCAGGACAAATGTAGACTAAAGCCTTCTTTATTACAACTTCTAGTAATTGAAATTTTATCTAATTCCTGTCACAATGTGTCTATTAGAGTATGCTTCCCCTATTCTGGCCATGCTGTTATTTTATCTCAAGGGTAAATATCATTTTATTTACCTTTTATATATATATTCTTGTGGGGATTTAAAATATATCCAGGAATTATAATAAAAGAATGCTCTGATTAATTTCATTTAAATAATACAGGAAGAGGTATATTTGGGGCTGAGGACAAGTTTAAAATTTCTACACAGCAAGCTATTTGAACAAGAAATAATCTGTAGTCACACAGAGCTTAGCCTTGAGCAGGGAGAGTTTTCCTCTCCCTTAACAAGTGCCCCATATATGATACCAAATAATATCAAAATCAGAAATCTGTCTCCTCAATTAGTTCACTATTTTTGGTTATTTGATATCTAGTGTTATTTCAGGCATTAAAATATAAGATCATATAATTTTTAAAGTAATTTATATCCCCTTACATTTTATGTTAGAAAAGAAGTGTTTACTGGGGATCTAAAAATGTTTACAGTCGGTGGCTAAAATTTTTCTGAACATAATTCTTAGAAAAGGAAATAGGTCACTTATTAGTCTTTGCCTCAAATGTTGAAGATAGAGCTTGAGTCAGTTAGATATACTGCAGTAAAAATAAAGGCATTTACATGCAGCCACATGGATGAAATCTAGTTACATGTGGAAAAAAGGATGTTCTCTGAACTACATAGAGCAGTGATGGGGAACCTATGACACGTGTGTCAGAGATGACACGTGAACTCATTTTTTTTGGTTGATTTTTCTTTGTTAAATGACATTTAAATATATAAAATATAAAAAATATAAATCTTTGTTTTACTATGGTTACAAATATCAAAAAATTTCTATATGTGACACAGCACCAGAGTTAAGTTAGGGTTTTCAAAATGCTGACACACCGAGCTCAAAAGGTTCGCCATCACTGACATAGAGCGTGATGCCCTTTGCATGAAGTGCAAGAATAAGAAAAGTAAATATATATATATATATATATATATATATATCCCACTGCACAAAATTTATGCACTCAGGGGAGGATCCCTCTGCCTGGCCTGCACCCTTTCACAGCCTGTGACCCCTTGGGGGATGTCCAACTGATGGCTTAGGTCCGTTCCCCATGGGCCTAAGCCGTCAGTTGGATATCCTTAGCACTGCCTTGGAGACAGGAGAGGCTCCTGCCACTGCCGCTGCACTGGGCAGTCATGAGCCCAGCTTCCAGCTGGGCAGCACTCCCCCTGTGGGAGCACACTGACCACCAGGGGGCAGTTCCTGCATTGAGAGTCATAGCGACTGGTTGTTTCTCCATTCAGTTGATTTGCATATTAGCCTTTTATTATATAGGATATGTGTATAAAGAATTATTTTAAAGTAGGTGTAGTATAAACATAAAATTAAGTATGGAAAAGTGGGAAGAGGGTCAGAGATAAGAGCATAGAGATCTATGTAGTTTATTGGCAATGTTCTTATTAGATGTTCAGTGTTATGCATATTGTTGAAAGTAAACTAGTGAATAAAAAATTATGATTATGGCCAAGAAACCATGATGGGAGTGTGTCATGAACCTAGCATTGTGATTTATCTAAACTATGCCCGAGGTTCATTTAGATATGAGAGATGGAACAGAGAGGACAAAAGGGAGAGAGAGAAAGAGTTGAGAATAGCCAAAATAAGTAAATAAGTTTGGGAGATATAAGAACCTCTAAGAAAGAGAAATTAAAGTTGTAAAATTTTATTTCAGTAATTTTACATTTAATATTTGGCCCTTGTTAAACTACCCCAGATTACTTCACCTGCCCCTCCTTGACTTTCCCTCATTCAATAAATATTTATTGAATACCCTCCTATTTTCAGACATCATGTCAAAGATATTTCTTGATTTTATGGGGATGGCAGTTCATCTTTGGCAAAAACAGATACTAATATACTAAACTAGTACTTATTCATTTTTAAGTACAATAATAAAAATTTGCTATGTACTGGTAAGAGTGGAAAATAGAATAAACCATAAAACGAACCAGTGATTACACTTTTAAGGAAACTCAGAGGGTTTCTATTTTATATTCTTTCTCTCCTTAAAAAAGCTTTAACATACATTCCTTTGTAGAAAACTTGAAAAATATGTTTTATAAAGAAGAAAATAGGAGTGCCTAGAATTCCACTATCTCGAGATAAACACTGTTAGAATTTTGATATATTTCCTTACAGTATTTTTTCCTGTGGATATACATATTATAAAATTATGAACGTAGTATATATTCAAGTCTGTGTCCAAAAGGCAAGAAACCCTATTATGTGTATTGCATTGACTCATTTATATCTCGGATAAATGTGGGCAGTACATATGGTCACCGCCACTGAGGATGGACTGACTGCATGGATCCATCTGTCTCTCATGTCCTCAAACTTCTGGGAGATTTTAGTGTTCTCATGTTACCTAGCACCACTCCAGGAATGTCCTGACGAAATTCTATTTAGAGAAAAAAAAACTTTGTAAGATTTTATGATCAAGGTCTTGACCAATTTCTTTTCAGTTTTCTCCCTCAACTATATTAACATAAAATCCCATATCTCATAACAATTATATCTAAAGGAGCAAGATAAAAAAAAGCTCTAGTGTTTAAGGTGTTTTTTTTTTATTTGAATTTGTATCACCTGTAGAAATCACTTATTATTGTACTGTTCCTATATTTCTTGGTGCCTGGCTAAACACTAAATGAATGGTATCCCGTTGTCTTCGTCCAGTTGGGCTGCCATAACAAAAATACAATAAACTGTGTGGCTTCTAAACAACAGAAATTCACTTCTTGCAGTTCTGGAAGGTAGGAAGCCAAGATCAAGATGCTGTCAGGTGACGGGGTGTCTGGAGAGTGCCAACTTCCTTGTTTGCAGATGGTCATCTTTTTGCTGTGTCCTCACGTGGTTGAAAGGATTACTAGGGAATTCACTAGGTCTCTTTTATAAGGACACTTATTAGATTAAATTAAGTCTCCACCCTCATAAACTAATCACCCCTGAAAGTCCAACCTTCTAACACCATAGCATTTGGTGTTAGGAGTTAACACAGTGATGGTGAACCTTTTGAGCTCGGCGTGTCAGCCTTTTGAAAAACCCTAACGTAACTCTGGTGCCGTGTCACATATAGAAATTTTTTGATATTTGCAACAATAGTAAAACAAAGACTTATATTTTTTATATTTATTTTATATATTTAAATACCATTTAACAAAGAAAAATCAACCAAAAAAATGAGTTCGAGTGTCACCTCTGACACACGTGTCATAGGTTCGTCATCACTGACTTAACATATGCATTTTGGAATCACACAAGCATTCAGTCTATCAACCAGATCTAAGGAAAGCCGATATGCTACAAGAGAAATTGGCTTCAATTCTCTAAAGAAGAGTTAGGCAGAGATACTATCAAAATCAGTTTTTATCTTTCAACTTGACATTCAGCTTAGCTAAGTCCGTTTCTGACCAGCCTTCTGTGGTGTGCTACCAATAGCTCATATTGTGTGCTTCTCCTTTCAATTCTGTGATGTGATGTGGCAGCCATACTGGGAGTGTTTGCACCAAGGAAATGGGCATACACTATAAACCACCTTTTTGTTTTATTCCAGACAGTTGTTACACATTTCCTAGCATACCAGATCCACCTTTCACTTTCTTTTACTCATTAGCAGAAACTGAATTAGTTCTTTGCCCCCCTCACTGCAAGCCATTGCCATTAGCAAAGCCTGGCCAAAATGAAGTTGGCATGTAGACTCATCTTGCAAGAATTAAACAGCAGCGCTGAAACCGGTTTGGCTCAGTGGATAGAGCGTCGGCCAGCGGACTGAAAGGTCCCAGGTTCGATTCCGGTCAAGGGCATGTACCTGGGTTGCGGGCACATCCCCAGTGGGAGATGTGCAGGATGCAGCTGATTGATGTTTCTCTCTCATCGGTGTTTCTAACTCTCTCTCTCTCCCTTCCTCTCTGTAAAAAATCAATAAAATATATTTTTTTTAAAAAAAGAATTAAACAGCAGTTCACCAGGTACAACCTGTGTTTCTAGACATATTTCAATGCCCAATCTACCAGTCCCGATGAACATCCTACTCGGTGCATCATTTCTTTTGAAATATTCTCTGTAATACTTTCCTCCCAGAAGTATCAGGATTTTCTAATGTTCCATTTCTTGCATGTCCTTCAGATAGTAAAACCATGAGGTATCATTATGGCTTGACAGTTGTACAAATGTGGGAGTGGGAAGAATTACGGTGCTTTATGCCCCAAGATCCAAGCCTATTATAATATGAACAAACTTTTAAATTTTTATTTTAGGAAATAGATATATTTATTTTAAAACCCTTGTTTTCAGTGCTTTTAAACCCAACACGGGTACAATAAGCAAGGTGTGTGTGTATGTGTGTGTTATTTAAAAAAGTGTAGGTGTGTTCCACATAAGAAAAACATAAGTAAAAGAACCCAAAAAGTGAGGGAAATTTTTATATTTTTAACTTCAAGAAGCTGCTCTATAAATCATTCTACACACACACACACACACACACACACACACACACACACACACTTTTGAGGTAGGGTATTACATAGTATTCATGGCTGATGTAGCCACATAGATTTTTTTTTCCATTGGCAAGATAATTGGCGATTAAAAATGCATATATCTGTGTTGTGCTTTTGTGTGTGTGCATGCATATATGTGTAGTATATAGTTTTGTTTCTGTTATTGTTGTTTCACCTAAATAATTTCAATAAGAGCTGAATTTCCCGCTTGGCTTCGATTAAGGCGAAAGAAACTAAGTAAAATCGTGTTCTATTTTCTTTTGCCTGACTACTCTATTTTAAGTGCTGGCAATGCTGCAGTTCCTTTTTCTCCCATAGGCTCTGTGTAGGAAAAATTACATGTTGACTTATAGGAAGACAGGAATTGACTTACAAATGGAAATAGACAAGTTCAAAGGCACATTGTTGTGAGGTAACAGTGAAAAGGCCACTCATGACCAAGCATTGCTGTGGCAGGATCCCTGAGCCGAAGAAATATGACTTCAAAAGATGTGTTAAGGGCCACATTAAATAAAAATCCACTGAAAGATACCTGGAGTGGCAGTATCTGGATCAAAGTGAACCCAACATATTCTCTGCCAAGGGCATTCCTTCTGTTTCTGACACACTTTGAATTTTTAGAGGTAGAATCTTTACATTTCTTGAGAAAGTTCACATCTGGAATACACCATCTTTAATGATGTTACTCTCTCTTCAAAGACAGGAAGTGGTGTTGCTTACAGTGACAAAGTTTTGAAAATTGTCATCTTGGGTGTGGCTCTAAGGCATCAATCCCAGCCTTGATTGTAACAAGTACACTAAGGATGATGCATTGGAGGCATTCTGCTGCATTAGACCAAATTTTATTAGTATGTGGAATATCTGGAAGGATTAAAATTCTATAGAGAAGGAAAAAAATGAGAGTATGATAATGGATATTAATACTTACTATATAATATTTGAATAAGTATGGGGTTTTGTGTTTCTTAATCTCAAAAAATGAAAAATAATTTTTAATATTGTAACTAATAATTTAAAATCTTTCTTTTTAAAGAAGAAAAAGAAGAGAACTGGAGGGAGAGTGAGGAAAAGGGGGAAGGGAAAAGGAGAATTAGCACTCTGATCCCACTTTCACCTCACTATTTCCTCCCGCCTTTTCTTTTTCTATCAAAGAACCTCTGATGTCCTCTCTCCCTCATGCTCCACACATGGAACAGAGGGCCGTTGCTCACACTTCAGCATTGTCATCATATTATAAACAAGTTCAATCACATCCTAATTAGACAGTAAGCTTCTTCAGAGGAATAAATATCTTAGATCAGAACTTAATTAAACTTCATAACTTTCTTATGTGGAACACACCTACCCTCTTTAAATAAACTTCATAACTTGTTTCATACCTTGCAAATATGTATCAATAAATGATTGCTAATTCCCCTGTACCATTCTCTTTACCACCCACCCATCATTCTCCCAAAATGTCAAGCTCAGGTGAATAATTTCAGAGGAGCTTTGGCTGTGTCACTTGCCTTCTCAAACGCTTACTAGTCCCTTCCAGTGATTATTAACGTTTGGGAGTCTAGTCATTGTGAAAATGTGATCATTCAGCATTTAACACCATTGTCACCACCAATGCTCCCACTTTTATTGGCACCATCAGCATGACCATGTGGGCATCAGTATTAGCAGAAAACTATTATGTTCCTTAGTAGTTGACACAATTTTATACTACAGCAGCTCAATAATAAAAATTTCCTCCATTTTACAAATGTACAAACTAAGCTTTTCAAAGGAAAAATACCAATCTGGAAGATACAAAACTAGATACATAATAACAATTTTAACCCATGTCTATCTGAGAGCTGGTACTCTTAATCTGTATGTCCAATATGCATCACATTCATAGATTTTACAGTAAAATGTACATCTGACAATAAGCTCTGATGTGTTAAACCACATATTTAAGTTTTAAATTTATCAGTTGTTCAGTGATTATTGTACAGCCCCATACCCACCTTTCTAGTCTGCTCTGAATTGGTGGGACTGGGGTATCGAAAACTACATTTCACAGACTCCTTTAACTTCTAGCTTCTCAAGTTCTGTCCATGGGAAGGACAGGTTGGAGATTAGAATGCAAGAGGAAGGGAGAAGACCTCTGATCCAGCTCTTACATAGTCTTATGGTCCTATCTTGTTTCAGCAGGAGGAGAAAGGTGACTTGGAATTCCAGAAAGTCAGAACTAATCAAAAACACTTCAGTTACTCTTGTAGGTACATAGCAAAATGGCTTCAAAAATGGAGACTTACTACCACAGCCCAAGGATTGTATTCCTTAACCTAGAGGTGGCCCGCATGGATTCTTTTTGTCTCTTCTAACACCTCCTCATTTTGCACTTCTGGTCCTACAAACATAGCTGTAAACAATTGTTGATATAAAAGATCCTCTCTTAGATTTAACCAATATGGCTATATTTTCCTGATTGGGTTAAAATGGAAACAGGAATGGGCCCAGATAACTAACTCTCAAATATTGGAAACTGGGATTAGTTATATCATCTCATTGGATTTGTAAGTAGAAGTAACTTCATTGACCTTGGTAAAGGGGATTTTGATAACCCATGGAAAGTAGTGGCATTACAAATAGTTTAGTTATCAATGGTAGCTTGAAATAAAGCATATTTTAAGGTAAGAAGATAGATTTTAAGTGTTTGCACCACACTACCAACAACAAAAAAAGTGAGGGGATGGATGTGAATTAACTTGTGGTGATCATTTCACAATTTATATGTATTTAAAACGATCACATTGTATACCATGTTTATTTGTCAACTAGACCTCAATAAAGCTGGAAACAAATGAAAATGAAATAAATAAAATAAAAGCATTAGGAGACTAGATGCTAATGCACTTGACCATTATAGTTATAATGATTATAATAAGAATCATGTGACCAACTGGATCTTTCTTACCACATTAGAGAGATCATAGAAAGGAATGACAGGTTCAGAGACCTGAATTCTCAACTCAAGTCACAAATCTGGTTATATTCTATGATGAGCCAAAAATATGTTTTAATAAACACAGGATTGAGATAGTTGACAATAAGAACCAGATTTGATCTTACAGTCTAAGTTGAATTGGTTGAATTGACACCTTTGCCAAGTCTCTGATGTTTAGAGCCTTGAATGTCCAGGATTGGGTCCTGACATTTGTGTAGACATTTAGTTGCACTCAAATGAACATGATAACCTTGAATCCCTAAATCCCCTTTAGTCTCTCTCTCTAAAGCAATTAACCTGTTTGTTTTTTTCCCCGTAGATACTAGACTTTCCTCTTTAAATACCTGTAATTACTTCACCTAAGGCCATTGTCTCTGAAGGGATGCTGAATCTCTTCAAAAGGATCCCTATTGTAATCACTTATTTTTTTATAGAGAATCTTTCTTTTTCTAATGTTATATTACAGTGGACACTCAATATTACTTTATTTTAGTTTCAGGTGTACAGAATGATTAGAAAATTATATAATTTATGAAGTGATCTCTGATAATTGAAGTACCCACTGGGCACTATACATATTTATTACAATACTAGAGGCCTGGTGCATGAAAATGCATGCACTGGATGGGGGGATCCCTCAGCCTGGCCTGCCCCCTCTCACAGTCTGGGAGCCCTAAGGGGTAGGAGGCGACCCAAAGATTAGGGAAAGGCGACACCCCCATTGCACCTCTGCTGCTTCCACTGCCAGCAGTGCAAGCCTTGGCTGGCACTGGTTACCTGAGCCTCAGGCAGCGCTGGGTGCCTGGGCAGCTGCCATATGAGGCTTGCCTGCCCCTCTAGCTGGCCCTGGGCAGCTGGACAGCCAACAGCTGAGGCTTGCCTGCACCTTGGGCTGGCCCTGGGCAGCTGGGGGGCTGAGGGGACTGGGGGACTCCGGAGGCAGGCGTGTGGCTTTGCCGTGTGCCTGCTGCCCCAGCGGGGGTGAGGGGAATGGGTGCAGCCATCTTGTGGCTGTGGGCGCCACCATCTTTGAGGGCATGGCATTCAACTAGCATATTCCCTCCTTATTGGCTGTGGGCACTGCCATCTTTGAGGGTGGAGCAGTCAATTAACATATTCCCTCCTTATTGGCTATGGGCCCCACCATCTTTGCGATGACATGAGGGTCAATTAGCATATTCCCTCTGTATTAGATAGGATCATTGACTATATTCCCAATGCTGAAACTTACAACTCTGACTGTTTTGTAACCACCAATTTGTACTTCTTAATACCTTCACCTTTTTTACCCAGTCCTCTAATTCTCTTCCCCTCTGGCAACTAAGTTTGTTCTCTGCATCAATGAGTCTGTTTCTGTTTTGTTTGTTCATTTATTTTGTTCTTTAGAATCCACATATAAGTGAGCTCATACTGTATTTGTCTCTTTCTGACTGATTTATTTCATTTAGCATAATACTCTCTAGGTCTTTCCATGCTGTCACAAATGTTAAGAGTTCACTTTTTTATGGCTGAGTAATATTCCATTGTATATTAAATGTACCACTTCTTTTTTATCCACTCATCTATTGAAGGGCGCTTGGGTTGCTTTCATAGGTTGGTTGTTGTAAATGACACTGCTGTGGTCACAGGGCTGCATATACCAGAAGTGGAATTGTTGGGTCCTACGGCAGTTCCATTTTTACTTTTTTGAGGAACCTCCATATGTTTTTCATAGTGGCTGCACTAATCTGCATTCCCACCAACAGTGCACAAAGATTCCCTTTTCTCCACATCCTCACCAACACTTGTTTGCTGATTTATTGATGACAGCCATTCTGACAGGTGTGAAGATGATATCTCACTGTGGTTTTAATTTGCATTTCTCTGAAAATTAGTGATGTTGAACATCTTTTCAGGTCTATTGGCCAGATATATGCCCTCTTTGAAGAAGTGTCTTTTCAGGTCCTCTGTCCATTTTTTAAATGGATTTTTTGTTTATTTGGTCTATACCAGTAGTTGTATGAGTTCTTATAAATTTTGAATATTAACCCCCTTTCAGATATATCGTTGGCAAATATTTTCTCCCACTCAGCAGGTTGTGTTTTTGTTTTTGTTGTTTTGTTGGTAGTTTCCTTTGCTGTGCAAAAAATTTAATTTGGTGTGTTGTCATTTCTTTTGTTTCTCTTACCCAAGGAGATATATTAGAAAAAATATTGCTATAAGAAATGTCTGAGATTTTACTACTTATGTTTTCTTCTAGGATTTTATAGTTTCAAGCCTTACATTTAAGTTTTTAATCTATTTTGTGTTTATTTTTGTATACGGTGTAACAAAGTGGTCTAGTTTCATTATTTTTCATGTATCTGTTCAGATTTCTCAACACCATTTATTGAATAGACTGTCTTTATCCCATTGTATCTGAAGTTTAGAAGCCAGACTTTCCTTAGTAGCAGAAAATAATTCCAAAATTTAAGGAGTTAGAAATGTTTCAGTTCTTTTTTCTTGGAGCAAGCCATTGTCCAGTAGGCCTCCTGATAAGTCCAAAGGATATTCATTTTACTAAGATCTCCAAATATACATGAATACACCAGCATCCTTGTACAGCTTAGTGTAGTAGCTTTCCTCTGTATACTGAGATGCAGGTAGGAGATGGTGATATTGAGATGAATTTCCTAACTTCAATCAGAATAATGGAATCCCATATTGGCAGAGGCCCTGGCTTCTGCTTAATTTTCAGATATAAGGTGAGTGCAACTTCTGTAAGGTGAGCAGGGCCTAATTAATCATCACCTTTAGAGATATTTGTGTTGACTAACTTATCATGGTGTCACTAGGAATAAAATAGATAAATATCAAAGTGTTCCTAGAGAAGGAAAAGTCACTCACAGGTCACCTTCTCCATTTTGGTGAAGTCTGGGGAGATTATTATGGGAGCAATGTAGTGAGGGGGAGGCATATGCATTAGTTTTGAGGTATGGGCAGGTCTCTTCCTGGAATTGGAGCACCACCCCTTTTCTTCCTTATATGGTCTGAGTGGGGTCTGTCCTGGCACCAGTGGGTGTGTCAGTTAGCATGCTGGTGTATTATAATCAGGGTATAATGAGGTTTAAGGGCTCCTAGAGGTCAAACTCAGCACCAATTTGGTTTACGCTGGCTCTGGTCGGTTTTTGTGTTTCTAGCCTCCTTCCTTCCCCTTCCAACCTCACCCCCCTCCCCCCGCCACACACACACCTTGTAACTGAAATAAAAAGATAAATACACCAGGTTCCAACAGCCAGGGACCTACAGCCATGGTGACAAAAGTGTTACTCCATCTGTAAAATCAGAAAAATATTAGATCTGGTGAGTAGAGATAAGGCTTGACTCTCCACAGTGGGGTGTCACATCTCTAGTCTAGTTCCCAGTGCAAATTCATGTCAGGCTTGGATCCCCTTTAATGAAGATGAAGCTGGAACCCTTGGGGAAAGAAATTATGATACTGCCACACTTATATACTATAGATCAAGCATGTCAAACTCATGGCCTACAGGCTGCATGTCTCCTTTATTTGGCCAGTGTTAGCCTTTGAGTTTGACATGCTTGCTGTAGATCATCCTCAAAAGTATTGTTAAAAAGACCTGTGTCAGAGCACTGGCAAAAGAGAAATTACCAGACATTTCAGGGATTATTAGATACTGGATCATGTTTGGTGCTAATCCTGGAGATCTGGAATGACACTGCGTTCCTCTGGAGGGTGGAGGCTGATGGAGATCTAGTAAAAAGTGAAGATTTGGCCTAACACTCATTCTTAATTACTAAAGTGGTTCTGTAGACACACCCTATGATTTCTCCCCCTCTAGTCTCTTAGTGCATGATTGGAATAAATACATCCTGAAACTGATCTAATTGCCACCTAGGTTCACCGATCCATAGGTATGAGGCATATTGGAGTAGGAAAAAAAATAAATATGAACACTTCATTCCAAAATGGTAAATCTAAGACAATAATGCAATCCTGAGAAAATTAAAGGAAATAATGTCACCATTAAAAACTTCAAAGAGTCCTGGCTGGGTAGCTCATGTGGTTGGAGCATCATCCCATATGCCAAAAAGTTGCCAGTTCAATTCCCTGTCAAGGACACATACCTGGGTTGCAGGTTCAATCCCTAGTCAGGGTGGATATGGGAGGCAACCAATTGATGTTTCTCTCATATGGGTGTTTCTCTCACATCGCTGTTTCTCTCTCTCTCCCTTTCTGTTTCTCTAAAATCAATAAACATATTTTCAGGTAAGGATAAAAAAACTTTTTTAAAAAAACCTTGAAAGATGCAGGAGTGGTGATTCTTAAAACATCTTTTTTAACCTTTGAACTATGCAGAAGGTGATTGGATCATAGAGAATGATTTTAAATTACAAATGGAATCATATAATGACTTCAATTTTACAGAAGTAGAAACTAAGGCTCTTATAGAGAAGAACTCATAGTTAGTGAATAAGATAATGAGGATTGAAACCCACATCTGGCTAAATGAGAGACTTTTTCCAATCAGTATGATAAGTATGTGTCCCACTCATGGATTCTAGGGAATCTACAAAATAAAAAAATTCTAATCTGTTATATCTCATATTTAAGACCTTGTAAAACTGGAGTTACAGAATCTCTCTCCCTTTCTCTCTCTCTGAAACACACACACACATACACACACCACTTTTTTACAATGCAATTTAAATTCACCCTTTCTTATTATGCTTTTCTATCAACGCAGCCCATTGATGTCTTACCCTCCTTTGTTTTGTGTAATTTGTGTAATGTTTTCCCCAGTATGTCTATGTGTGTGTGTATATATGTATGTATGTATGTATACATATATACACATACATATATACATACATATATATACATATACCATTTGCATTATTTAGCTCTCTTATTTTTTTGTTTTTCATGTATTTATGACTTAGACTCTGAGCACAGTGTATATCTTTGGATGTTATGAACCTGAAGGAGTTAACAGGCACATGGAAAGAAGGTGGGGACCTAAAATATCACAGACCTAAATTTGAATTTTGGCTTGCACGTATTAGCTATGTGGTTTAGCCTCAGAGATTGAACCTCACCGTCTGGAAAATGGAGTTACTTGTAACTCTTCTTGGGTTTGGGGTGAGGATTGTACATGACATTGTAAGTGAAAGTGCCTCAGGGGTAGAATATGCTTCAGAAATTCTCTTCCCATCTGGTACTTTTTCCTAACCTGTGAATCCCTTTGGTGTACCTCTTTAGCACTCACAAGTATTCATTTTAAAGTGTGGAATATTCAAACTTAAAGAGATTTAAAAACTTATCTTGGGCCATACAATGGCACAGAAAAAAGATTCTAAGTAACCTGGTACTCAGCATCACCTTAAGAGAGAAACGGCAAAGAGAAATCCATCTCCAAATGAGGGAACAGAGCCATGGGAGGGACCTGGGAGATTCTAAGAGGAGCAAGCATGCTTCCAACAAATCCCACAATTGCTACCCCATAAGCGAGAGATGGAAACAAGCACCTGATACAGAACTATTCTTGCACCATCTGAAAAATAGGAAATGTACATCTCCTTGACACCCATGAACACCCACCCCATCCTACCCCACCATCCAAATAACTCACCCAGCACCAGGTTCCTACAAGGCTTTTGCTAGAAGTGTGCTGTCCTTATTGAATTCTGAACATACCTCTTATTAGTGCATTATAATTTAATTTTCTGTTTATCTGTCCATCATCACAAAACTATCAGCTTCTTTAGAACCAGTAGTGAATCTCCATTTTACCATCTCCATTTTACCGGCACTTAGAGTAGTGCTTGGCACAAATGTAGCATTCCATAAATTACTGATGAGTGAATTGATGCTAAATTTGCAACTCACAGAACACATTATGGTTGTTTTCATGAATTAGTTTATGTTCATAAACTGGCTAGTGTGGCTCAGTTGTTTGGGGATCTTTCCATGAACCAAGAGGTTGGTGGTTCAATTCTTGGTCAGGGCAAATGACCTTGTTGTAGGCTTAATCCCCAGTGGGGGTTGTGCAGGAGGCAGCCTGTTGATGCTTCCCTCTCCCATCAATGTTTCTCTTTCTCTCTCCCCCTCCCTTCTTCTCTCTCTAAAAATCAATTAAACATCTTAAAATAATAAGAAAGAGACATCAGAAGATGGAATACTCTCAAATTGAAAAATAAAAGTATTAATTGTGAAATGTTAAATATTTTGAAAGTTTGTGGAAGAGAGGGAGCAGGGGTTGGCCAACTGTGGCCTATATGCCAAATCTGGCCTGCCAACTGCTTTTGTAAACACAGTTTGATTAGAGCACATGTGCTTACTTGTTTATGTCATGTCTGGGTTGCTTTTACACCACAACAGTAGAGTTGAGTAGTTGGGACAGAGCTTAACTGAGCAACAAAGCTGAAAATATTCACTTACTACCTGGCCCTTCACAGAAAAAGTGTGCCAACTCCTGCTTTTGATCACGTAAACAACTTTCACATTTTTTTAATTTCATATGAAAATTTTAATTTCATTAAAATTCCTACATTGCCCTTTGAATATAATTGTTTGCAGAAGCTGTCTCTGAATATTATTGCTGAAACACATGAAATTCTAGATACTGTTAATAAAATGAGAGATGTATTCTGGTCTGATATGAGTGCTGGATTCAGACTGAAAAGATAATAACATTCTTAAACCTTATGTCCTGATCTCAAGAGCAATGTTCTTATGGTGATGGGTGATCTCTTCCCCACCCACTCCCACGTACCTTCATGCCAGGGGCCATTGGCCTGTCCGTCCCATAACACGTCATTCTTTCTTCATTTCACAAAGCATAACAGACACCAAGTCACCTTCTCTCTGCTCAGTGCAGAGCCATGAAGGCGTGGCCAGATTCGGAGACATTTTGTCTTCAGTTGCTGTTTCCCCCTTTCTGTTTATTTGTGGAATAAGACTGACCATTCTTTGTGTCTCCTCAGTGCATCTTCAGCACTGGATTGATTTATGATACTAGGTTGTTCTCAAATATGTACTTTTTAAACCTTTTATTGATGTGTAAAAAGTTGCATTTTTAACGTATAAAAGTTGTTGAGTTTGGAAATAATTTTATACCCTGGAAACCATCACCACTATCAAGGCTATAAAAATATTCATCACCTCCCAAAGTTTCCTCTTGATCCCTGTATTATAACTTATAAAAATTTTTAACAGAGCATTTACCTTTAGCAAATTTTAGGTATATGATTTTATATATATATATTACATTATATGTGTGTGTGTGTGTGTGTGTGTGTGTAATTGACAGCTATGACACTATTCTGTATAGAAGGTCTCCAGAACTTACCTTGCATAACTAAAACTTTGTACCATTTCCTCCTCCTCCCAGCCTCTGGAAACTACCATTCTACTCTCTTCTGTATGACTCTGACTCTCTTAGATGCCACATGTAAGTGAGATCATACAGCATTTGTCTTTCTGTGTCTGGCTTACTTCACTTCGTAAACATTTTGTGAACAACCTTAGTGTGATGTTTTCCAGTTCCAGGGTTGAACCTCACATTTCCCCCAAATCTATTACATAACCACACACTCTTCTGTTCCTTTCCACAAGTACTCCAGATAATTTAGTCTCTCAGGATTACTGACTTTGCCAGTGTACCCCATTTCCGGGCACTTCTGGGGTGATCACTACTAAAAAGAGGAGGCACAATCTGCCTCACCTTATTGCTAGGACTCTTACAACAGGCATTTGGAAAGTATCCTTATAAAAATTCCTAAAAATACTATATATTTCATGTGGGCTTGTGAATGTCTATAAATTATAAAGAAAAATGCAATATGCATTATAAACTCACATTAGAGGCTATCTTTGTGGAGGAAAGAAACAGACACGGATCAGATCGGAAGTAAAAGTGAGGAGAGTGTGAGCATTATATGTAATGGCCTAAATATGTTTTTTAAAGAAAAAAATTATGTATAGTTTGTGTAGTTGACAGTTATTTAACAACCTCCTCCAAAGAATTCTAAGTATCAGTAAGCGCCGTGTGATAAAAATGTAATCGGGTAACACAGGAAGTTAGACAAGGTTATCTTCCCTATGCCACCAAATCCCAAATTACGGGGTGCTTTTTACCCCATTCTCCATGGCAGACAAAGGTAAGTTCTGGAGACCTTCTATACAGAATAGTGTCATAGCTGTCAATTACACACACACACACACACACACACACACATATAATGTAATATATATATATAAAATCATGTGGGGAGGAATGGGTCTTCCTCTCTGAACTCTGACACATATGTGATCTGGAGCTCCTTATTCTTCTTCTACATGAGATCTCAAACTCAGTTCTTAAATAAGACCTAAAGTCAGTTCTACTACTTTACCCATGTTCTTGGCCAGATGCTCAAATTTCCCGTTTTCATCCATTGTGTACCTGCAATTTTTAGTTGTTTAGAAAGAGTATAAATCAAACCTCTTTTCTCTCTGACCACATTTCTCTGAGACAACCATTTACCCATCAGTGATTCTGTAGATTTTCTTTCTGTCAGTATCCAGACACCTTTATATGCTCTTCCCTCTACAAGAGCATCATGTCCACACCAACAACAGAGCCTTTAGAGCAGACATCTTTGGACCCCTTCAGCCTCTGTCTGGTTTAATTCATAGCAGTGATAATTTTCTGAGTTCAGATTCATTTTATGCTGACAAATCCCACCTCAAGGGTATGCTGTGAGTCAACTAGTATGACCTTTCTCAGTTGGATTTTCTCCAATTCCTCTGAAGCTTACAAGCTCCACCCAGAAATGCAGGATAGTTAATGTCCATTGGGTTTGTTCAAGCCCACAGTCCTTCTGGTGAATAATTAAAAATAAATAATAAATTTTTATTTCTGATAGTATGGAGTTGATCACTGCTGATATTACATTTATGAAAGTAATAAATGAAGGTGAGGGAGCGGAGAACACCAACGTCTTTGATCAATTCAGTGATGATTGTACTGTGTAGGCCAAATTTGATGGTGGGAGATGCTTCTATTCTAACTGGGGTCCCTAAAGCCAGTCGTGGAGATAGGATTCCAGAATAGCATAAGGAAGGTTGGAACATATAAGCATCAGAGACAAGATGCAATGTAATTACTGTAATAAACATCTGGAATGTTAACTAGGGAGCCCCAACTACAGAGATGTATGACAATGCCTAATAAATAATATGCTACTACAGACAAGCTATATGGCTAGCACACTGTGGGATTTTTTGACTTATGTATTCAACAAGATGGAGAACAGGAGAATAGAAGATTAAGGTCAGCACCATAATGGAAAATTATGATCCTTCATCCAGTTTCTAGATGGAGCCAGTTCTCAGTCCCAGGAGCAAATCCCCTAATGCAGATATAATGTAAGTAATAAATAGCCCTCAATTATTCCCCAAGGGAACTGTGTCCACTTACTTGAAACTTTACTAGAGAACAGAAATACATATGAGTTATTGAAATGACACTGATGACCAGGAACTCAAATGTAATCTAGCTCCATCCTGGCTAGAATGGAGATTTACGAAGGCCGGAGAAGATATGTAGTCCCCATTTAAGTCTTGGTCAGTGTGCCCAGTGGGTCTGTACAACACCAGAGAGTTATTTTCTTCTTCCTACAGTGAATGATTGGGATGGATATTTTTAGTAACTGATAAAATTTGTTCTCTGACCTGTGGGGTAGATGTCATGAAGGTCAAAATTGCCAAGTGAAATTCCTGAGACTCCTTCTCCATCCATGATGGTAAATCAGAAGCGATACCCCATCCCAGGTGGAGCTATAGAGCTTAGTATAACCCTTCAGGCTTTAAAAGATGAAGAGGAAGTCATATCTGTCCTATCCCTATTCAATTAACCAGTATGTTCCCTGAAAATTCCCAAGTGGAAAGTTTCAGGTTTACTGAGTACGATTACCAGATCTCTAACACTTGGTATGAGGCTGTTGATCTGGACATAAAGTTATTTTCAATAGCAATGAATAAGGAGGATGAGATGTAAGTTGCATTTATGAGGGTATGATGACAGGACCTATTTACTCATATTAAAATTATAACCCATGTCTTAACCTCTGAGAGAACATAGCCTATAGAGACCTTAATTGTTTTGACATCCACAGAACATAATTCTTGTCCACTATATTAATCCTATCATGACCTTGTGAATAGGAAATGACAAGTACTTTAGATGCCCTAATAAAACACAGGAGGGTCAGAAATGGTGAAATAAAAACCTACAAAAATTTAGAAGAGGCCATATTGGAGTCTGAGCATGTCAGAACGTACCCCTTAGTGGCACATACTATTTGGAGGTAACTTCTATTTCTATCTTTGGGGTGTTTGATCATAAAAGAAAATTGGATTCTGTGAAATCCTTTACATTATTAATTGAGGTGATCATGTGATTTTTTTCCTTCATTCTATTAAGGTAGTGTATCACATTGATTGATTTTATATGTTGAAACATACCTGCATACCTAGAATATATCCCACTTCATCATGCTTATGCAAGTCTTTTAATGTGCTGTTCAATGCTCAAGTTTTGTTGATAATGTTTGCATTAATATTCATCAGGGATATTTGTCTATAGTTTTCTTTTCTTATAGTATCTTTGTATGGATTTAGTATCAGGGTAATGCTGCCCTCACAGATAGAGTGTGGAAGTGTTCCCTCCTTTTTTTTTATTTGGAAGAGTTTGAGGGGGACCAGTGTTTATTCTTCTTAAAATGTTTGGTGGAGTTCACAAGTCAAGCTATCTAACCCTGGACTTTTATTTATTGGGAGGTTTGGATGACTGACTACATTTCCTTATGAGTCTGTTCAGATTTTCCATTTCTTCATGATTTAGTATTGTTAGGTTTGTGTTATGTAGGAATTCATTTCTTCTAGGTTATCCAATTATCCAATTTGTTGGTGTACAGTTGTCCATAGCACTCTCTTGTAATTATGTTTACTTCTGTAAATCACTAGTAACGTTCCCTATTTCATTTATATAGTGGAGCCTTGACTTACGAGTGTCCTGACTAACGAGTTTTTTGAGATACCAGTTGTCTCTTGGCCCATTTTTTCCATTGAGTTGATAGAGTAACTTGAGTTAACGTTAATGAGCTCCTTAAGGAGCTGCTTAAGGAGCTCAGTCTCAGAACGAATTAAACTCGTAAGTCAAGGCCCCAGTGTAATTTTAGTTATTTGGGTCTTCTTTTTCTCTTAGTCAATCTAGCTAAAGGTTTGTCAATTTTGTTGATTTATTTCAAAGAACCAAATCTTGGTTTTGTTAATTTTTTCTCTTTTGTTTTTCTATTTTCCGTTTTTAAAATTAAATTTGATTGGGGTGACATTGGTCAACGTGAATATATAGGTTTCCTGTGTGAATTTCTAAATTACAAAATCTGTATATAGCACATGTGCCCACCACCCAAAGTCAAATCTTCTGTCACCTCATATTAGGACTCCTTTTCCCCCATCCCCCCTCCCTCTGGCAACTACACACTGCTATTTGTGTTCATAAGTTTCAGTTTTATATCCCACATCTGAGTGAAATCATATGGTTCTTAGTTTTTTCTGTCTGACTTATTTCACTTACCATAATGTTCTCAAGGTCCATCCCTGTTGTTGTAAATGATGCTATTTCATCCTTTCTGAGTAGTAATCTATTGTGTATATATACCACATCCTCTTTATCCAGTCCTCTATCATAGGGCACTTTGGTTGTTTACATGTTTTGGCCACAGTGAATAATGCTGCAATGAAGGTAGAGGTGCACATATCTTTGGGTATAAATTATTTCATTTTCTTACCTAGTCTTCATCAGTTTCTTCATTTATTAGCTATGGGTTTAGTTGTGTTTTTTACTAGTTCCTTGAGGTATAAATTTAGCTTGCTGATGTGAGACTTTCTTCCTTTTTTTACTGTAAGCATTTGCAATGATATGAGCACCTCCGCGCCCCGCCCCCCCCCCCTCCCCTTAGCACTCTTTGCTGCATCCCATAAGTTTTGGTATGTTATGCTTTTATTTTTACTTATCAAAATATTTTCAGATTTCTTTTGTGACATTTTTTCTAACCCACTGGTCAATAGTATTGTTTAATTTCTACATATTTCAAGATCTTCCATTGTTCCTTCTGCTATTGATTCTAGTTTCATTCCACTGTGATCAGAAAAGAAACTTTATATAATTTCAATCTTTTTAAATTGATTGTTTTTTTATGGCCTAAAATATGTACTATTCTGGAGAATATTCCATCTGCACTTTAGAAAAAAATGTGCATGCTGTATATGTCTGTTGGATCCAACTCATCTATCATGCTGTTCAAGTTTGCTATTTCCTTATTGATCTTCTGTCTAAGTGTCCTACCCACTATTAAAAGTAGGGTATTGATATTTCCTTCTATTCCTTCTAGAGATATTTCTCATTTCAATTTTATCCAGGCTTGCTTTATATATTTAAACTTTTATGTTTGATGTATAAATGATCATAATTTTTATATCTTCTTGGTGCACTGACCTTTCTGTTATTATACAGTGCCCTTCTTGTATGTAGTAACAGTTTTGACCTAATGTCTGTCTTGTCTGGTATTAGGATAGCTACCCCTGCTTTCTTTTGGTTATTATTGGCATGGAATATTTTTTTCCATCCTTTCACTTTCAACCTAAGTATTTCCTTAGACCTAATGTCATTTGTAGAAAACATATAGTTGGATATTTGAAGAAACAGTCACTTCTCTCAGTCTTTATGGACTGGACCTTTGAAGGGAAAAGCCTTTAGGAATCAACCTGGCCTGAAGGCTTATGGTCTTCTCAGGCCTTTCTAAGCATGCCTGCTCTCTGGGCCTGTGCATGTCCTTTCCCCCCCAATCTCCCCACAGTCATGGCTGCTTTTAAATGTCTTATGTTCCCTAAGAGACTCGCCACTGCTTCTTCTCAAGGTCTCACATGTTTTATTCCTCTGTCAAAAGCTCTTGCCTCCAGGAGCCTGCAGGTTTGTTTCACCCCTTCAGCTCTTTCATGCCATGGTGCCTGCAACTGTTTTTAGTGGCCTCCAACTTCATATCCAAACTGTGCCACCATTTCCCCCAGTGCTCCAAATTAGGGAAGATAGAAAGCAGTCCCTTGGGTGTCTCCAGAGAGGTCAGGGCAATGCAAACAATTTTTGCTCATTTCCTTCAATTACATGGGAAGAACCAGGAATTGGACAGCTTCCTTCTGACCACGCTATGCCAGAGAAAGGGAAGGACATAGGCAAGTCCCCAAATTTTATTCCATAGTGAGTGTGGTTTCTTTTATTTTGCTTTATTTTATTTTAGTATTTTTAGTTAGACATCTACTTGGCTGTTACAAATCCTCAACTGATTTCTAGAATTTCCCCAAAACTACTTTGGTCACTATGTCATTCATTTGTTTCCATGGGGGAACAAAGGACTGGAGCTTCCTAGTTCACCATCTTGCTAATGACACTCCACAGCACTAGTATTATTAAAATAATGATTAACAACAGCCTTTCAGAGTTAATTTTCTTCCTTTCATTACCTTTAAAAGTGCCATAATCTTCAAGCAGAGTAAGTACTTACCTCTTTGATTTGGTTAATATGTAATGGCAAAGCAATAATAATCAAATGACTTACATTCTAGTACCAGCAAATTTAGGGACTACAATTTATAAAATCCCAGTGTTTTTAATGCTCACTTTGCTTGGTGGTCCATCTGTACATATAATTTTATAGGTTTGCCAAGAAATCATAATGTGACTAATGAGTGGGGCAGAGAAATAACTACTGTGTAACACCAGAGAAGGCAGAACATATTGGGGACTAAAGTATTTGGGTATGGATTAATGGAAGAGGTAGGATTTGGAAACTAGTAAATGATAATTATATTCTAAATTAAAGTTAACAATAAATAAACTTGATAAGAGAGATTCTAAAGCATACATGTAAAAATGTCAAAATTCAACATCCATTTTTTATAAAAGCTCTCAACAAAGTGGAGGGAATGCACCTCAACATAAGGTGGCAAATGTTTTCTTCCATTCTGTAGGTTGGCCTTTCATTTTTGTTTCATTTGCTATGCAGAAGTATTTTAGTTTAATGTAGTCCCATTTGTTCATTTTTGGTTTTGGTGCCCTTGCTTTTGGTTTCAGATTTTAAAAGTCATCACCAAGACCAACCAATGGTAAGGAGCTTACTATTTTTCATCCTAGGAATTTTTTAGTTTCAAGTCTTACATACAAGTCTTTAATCCACTTTGAATTAATTTTTGTGTACAGTGTAAGATAGTTCAGTTTCATTCTTCTGCATCTGCCTGCCCAGTTTTCCAACCTCTATTTATTGAAAAGGCTGTCATTTACCTATTATATATTCTTGGCTCATTTGTCATAAATTGATCATAAAAGCATGGGTTTACTTCTGAATCATTAATCTGTGTGTCTGTTTTTAAGACAATACCATACCATTTTGATTACTATAGCTTTGTTATATAGTTGTTTAAAATCAAGGAGTGTTCTTTCTCAAGATTGACTTGGCTACATGAGGTTCTTTGTGATTTCATGCAAATTTTTAGGATTGTTTGTTCTATTTCTATGAAAAATTACATTGGAAAATTTGATAGTGATTATACTAAACTAGAGGCCCAGTACATGAAATTTGTGCATGAGTAGGGTACCTGTTGGCCGGGGCCTTTCTTCCAGCTGCTGGCCAGGGCATCCCTTCATTCCACACCACCCCCTGGTGGTCAGCGCACGTCATAGGGAGTGATTGAACTCCCAAACTCCTGTGAGGACGATTTGCACATTAGGCTTTTATATATATAGACTAGAGGCCCAGTGCACAAAAATTAGTGCACTTGGGGGGGGGTCCTCAGCCTGGCCTGTGCCCTCTTGCAGTCTGGAACCCCTTGGGGGATGACCACCTGCTGGCTTAGGCCTGCTCCCCGGGGGATTGGGCCTAAGCTGGCAATCAGACATCCCTCTGGCAGCCTGGAAGCCCTCAGGGGATGTCCACTTGCCAGCAGGGAGCAGACCTAAGTTGCAGTCAGACATCCTTAGTGCTGCTGAGGAGGCAGGAGAGGCTCCCACCACCACTGCTGTACTGGCAGCCATCAGCCTGGCTTGTGGCTGAGCAGAGCTCCCCAAATGGGAGCGCACTGACCACCAGAGTGCAGCTCCTGCATTGAGCGTCTGCCCCCTGGTGGCCAATGTGTGTCATAGTGACCAGTCATTCCCAATCATTCTGCTGTTAGGGTCAGTTTGCATATTACCCTTTTACTATATAGGATAGAGGCCTGGTGCACAGGTGAGGGCTGGCTGTTTTGCCCTGAAGGCTGTCCTGGATCACGGTGGGGGTCCCGCTTGGGTGCCTGGCCAGCCCTGGGTGAGGGGCTGATGGCTGTTTTCAGACTGGCCACACCCCCTTTAGGGTGGGGGTCCCCACTGGGGTGCCTGGCCAGTCTGGGTGAGGGGCTGAGGGCCATTTTCAGGATGGCTGGCAACTGAAGCTCCCAGCCTCTCCTTTTTTTCTTTTTTTTTTATTCTGGGATTTATTTACCTTCTATAATTGAAACTTTGTTGCTGTCACTGGAGCCAAGAACTGCCTCCTGCTCACTGCAGCTCTGAGGCCACGGCCTGCTGGAAGCAGGTATCTGGGGTTTGTTTAGCTTCTATAATTTAAACTTTGTTGCTGTCACTGGAGCTAAGAGCCAGCTCCATGGCCATGGCCGGCTGAAAGGAGGTATCTGGGGTTTGTTTAGCTTCTATAATTGAAACTTTGTTGCTTTTGGAGCTCAGAGCCGGGCCGCGACAGGTGGGGAGCCTTGGCTTCCTCCATCACTAGAGCAAGCAAGCCTCCTGCTTGCTTCAGCTGTGTGGCTGCCGGCCGCCATCTTGGTTGGCGGTTAATTTGCATATCTCACTGATTAGCCAATGGGAAGTGTAGCGTAGGTATGGTCAATTGCCCTTTTGTCTTTTATTAGATAGGATATGTAGATTGCTTTGGGGAGCAAGGAAAATTGAACAATATTAATTCTTCCAATCCATGAGCATGTAGTATCTTCCCATTTATGTTCAATCTCTTTCATTTCATGTCCTTAGTTAAATTTATTTTCAGGTATTTTCTTTTTTATGACATTGCAGTTAAGATTGTTTTATTTTTCTTAGTTCATTATTAGTGTAGAGAAACACAGATGATTTTTGTATATTGATTTTATATACTGCAACATTACTTAGTTAATTATTCCTAACAGTGTTTTTTTTGTTGTTGTTATTTTGGTTGCATGTTTAGGGTTTACTGTATATAATATGTCATCTGAAAATAATGATAGTTTTTGTTCCTCCATTTTTATTTGGTTCCCTTTACTTTTTCTTGCCTAATTTCTCTGATTGGGGCTTCCAATACTACGTTGAGTGAAAGTAGCAAGGTTGGGCATCCTTGTCTTGTTACCGATCTTAAAGGAAAAGCTTTTCACCATTGAGTATGATGTTAGCTATGTACTTGTCATATATGGCCTGTATTAGGTCTGCACACTTTAAGGGGGCAGGATTGTGGAACTAGTGAGCTAATGATTAGTCTTAAAAATCAGCGTCTAGCTTTTATTGTGGCTTCTCCACCTGACTGTTCTCAACCTGAGTGGAATTTCACCACCCAGTGGTGGTGGTGGTTGGCAGTGGTATGAGCAGAACCATGTCTAAATAAGATTTTGGACTATTCTCTCCTTCCATAAGTCCTTAGTCTCTTTTCATTGAGACCTTGCACTAAAGCTAATGCAAGATTGGTCCCAGTGTGTTTTGACATTGCTAAGAAACACATACATATTTTACCAGGAGTCTTCTGGAGACATATTGTAACTTGCTAACCCAGGGGTGGGCAAACTTTTTGACTCAAGGGCCACAATGGGTTCTTAAACTGGACCGGAGGGCTGGAACAAAAGCATGGATGGAGTGTTTGTGTGAACTAATATAAATTCAAAGTAAACATCATTACATAAAAGGGTACGGTCTTTTTTTTCCCCCAATAGTTTTATTCATTTCAAATGGGCCGGATCCGGCCCACAGGCCGTAGTTTGCCCACAGCTGTGCTAACCTATAGGCATCATTTAAATGGGAAGATTTGGGGGCATTCAGATGAATATTTGGGGTCCCTTTCTCACCCTCTGGCCATAGCTGAAAGACTACTACTCCTTCTTAGTAATGAGACAGAGGCCCTATGTTCACAATTTAGATTAAAAAGTGTTTAAAATGAATAAGATACTTTGAAATTAATGGGCAGATATTGGATTCAGTTTCTCTCTGGGAACCCATTAAGTTTCTTCAATTTAGCCCAGGGCTGAACATGGCCCACAAAAATCTAACACATGACTGTCTCATTTTAGATTCAGCCTGAAAGTAAATAAAAACAAATGGAAAATATAAAATGAAACAATTCCTGGACTCTCAGGATGATCCAGATTTTTTTTTATATCACCTATTTTACCCCCAATTTTTAAAAACAAACAAGATGCTCTGATCTTTTATTAAGTATGCACTTAAAGAAAGAAAACATTCTTCAACTGTCGAGATTAAATGCGTTTATTTTGAGTTAGTGGATACAATGCCATAGTCGATACCAGCACTCCAAGCTACACCTATGTATTTGCCTCTAAACCTTTACACGTTGTCAGTTTCCATTCCTCTAACATCCAACCACTGGGCCTCCTATTTCTAGCAAAATCATCGTTCAATTTTTTTTAAAAAAAGTAAAAGCAAGATTGAACACTCTATTGTGCTTCCAGTGCCCACAGAAGAATTATAATTGTCTCAAATAAATGTTTATTGTTTTCAGTGACGGGGAAAAATCGATTCCATGAGCACTAGTAACGGCACTACTAGAAGAGAAAGAACAGAATACAGATTAAAAGAAGCATATTTAGGCTGGAGGAGTTAGTTTCCCCTTCATTAAAAAAAATCGACATATTATGGATAGGACTTCAAAGTTCAGTTGTTTCATTTGTGGGCCACACACTTAAGCATACTGGCTAGGATATTTTTGCATCGAAATGGAAGCAATACAAGCTTTATGTTCTACCATTAACACTTCCAGATTTTTCACTTAATATACCTGCCAACCAAATGATTCCTGCATGCATTAGAATTTGCTCTTGTAGCGTTAAGTTTATGTTTCCCCTCCCTCCCACTCCCGTAAACATTGTGATACAAACTCTTCACCAGATTTTATGAGAATGTTGCAAAGAACAGCTCTGTGCCACCTCAGGACAGGGCGTCCCCGTCCCCTCTCCAGGCTTACAGATGGGTCAGTAGTATTGATCCCACCGCATCCTGCATGCAAACAGACTCCGCTCCCATAATTTCCCCATGCCTGAGGCACACAAGTCGGCAGGTATGCATACAAAAAATGGATTGAAAAAGGAAAGGAAAGAAAAAAGAAAGAAAGAAAAGGCGTTCTTGTTAAAGCCTATCGTCCTAGAAGGAATCCATTGCTTTGAATTCACTTAAGGCCTGCACAGGCGAGATGTGTTTCTTCTGAGACCCTCGCCTAACTCGAGTCTGGAATTCTTCAGGCTTTTCTCTCTTCACAAGGGGCTTCTTCTCCGGAGCCTTCATCTTCCAAGACACAACAGGGGAGTTGACAGCTGCTGTCCCATAGACCTTCTGGTATTTGGTCGAGGCCACATAGGATGCTTTTACCGTGAGGACAACAGCGTTCATCAGGTTTTTAGCTGCCTGGATGAGCGACGTGGCGCTGTCCAGCTAGAGTGAGATACACCTGGGTTAGTCAAGGCACAACATTCACAAGACGGTGGTACAAGTTCACAGTTAAAACAAAGCTTTGCTTGTGCAACTCTACAGCACTGCCCCAAGGAGCAAATGACTATGTGGTAAGGTGAATAGGACATCAGTCATCTATCTTCTCCCAAGGTAAAAAGAAAAAAAAAAGATTATGATGCATAATTTATTAAAGTCCAGATACCTCTAAAGCAAAACTCTCTCTCTTTTGAGCACATAAGAATTCCAATGTTAACAAAAGTTTTTCAAAGTAGAATATCTCATATTACTACTCTTGTATTACTACATTAGGCTGATTGGTAATAGAAACATTCACTCACATGTTTGAAAAGCATTTGGCAGACACTGAAGAATTTAAGGTATTGGGGTTACACTGTAATTGTATGCCCCACCCCCCCAGCAGAGGTATACATCTATTTATAGGTTATTTCCTCATCTTCAGTTTAGGGATGCAGGCAGCTAAGCAGAGGAACACCCATGGGTGTTCTGGCTTTTGCTTAAGTGTTTATTAAGCTTGAGTACCCATTTACCTATTCTCAGGTTTTGAATATACCTCTTATAAGAATATCAATTATTGTGCCAGGCTGTTGTAGGTCAGGGAGACCCAGGTCCTGGTGTTAATGAAATATTGATTTAGCACTATGTGCCAAACACCATTGCAGTTCCCCGTTTAACTCTCACAACAATCTATGAAGTGGCAATTATTGTCATTGCTATTTTGTACTAAGACGACCGGCACATGCAGAGGTCTAGTAACCTCCATGGTTTTATGCAGCGTAAGTGATGAAGTCCTCACAGACTGGATTACTGTACCATACTGCCACGTTGCTCAGGATAATTTCAAAAACACTATGACAACTCAGAGCACAGTGGGTATAGAAGCTCATCCCCAGACCCTCAGGCCAAGGATTTTTTTAAGGCCATCTCTCTTCTGCTTTTAGCTAGTTAGACAGTGTGGTGCTGTAGGATACACCATTCAATATATTTCAGCCTTCTTTTTCCTTTACTTCCTGAACCATAGATGCTGGAAAATATCAAAACTACATTTCCCAGACTCCCTGTCCGCCAAAATCTTACATGTAACCCAGTGAAGGGAAAGAAATAACCGCTGGACTGGATATAGGACTCCAGCCTCAGGGACGCTTGAGCATAGTTTGATCGCTCATCCAACTTCTTGTAAAGCGACTAAGGAAATGTATCCATTACTGTTAGATGAGGGATCCAAGGATGTTCCTAAGTAATGTGGTTCCCGGTTATTGTACGACCTGTAATTGATGGACTGTAGCTGCATCAGATAATTGAAAGCCAGGCCTTCAACCTTCTGGGGACAAGATGATTAGCAAAGGGTTCAAGCTCAGGGACCCCAAATGCTGTGACTTCCTTGTGTGATGCAACCTGCACTCTAGCTTCCTGTCATTTCTCGAGACCGAAGTGTGTCCCTAGTTGTGATCTGGAACATGCTGTCCCCTATCCATAATTAAGGTTAAATAAAATTATGCTGAGTTAAGTATTTTATGATGAACTCAATTCTTCCAACACTAAAAAAAAAACACCAAACCAAAACAAAAAAACACACCTATAGAGTCAGATAATTGGGGTTAAAGATATTTTCTATGTGTGAATTCTTTGAAATACCAAAGAAGTGAGGTTTCACCACTGAGGGGGGAAAAAAAGATAAAATGTCAGTATTACATTGACCTTGACCTCAGAATAATGTAGAGAAGTAAAGTGATTTGTGGATTAGAGCCATGATTCAGCAAATATAATTGACTTGCTTTGCGAATTAAATCAACCAAATGGGTAGAGTAACTACTTCCTTTAACACTTCTGTTACACTGTACAAGGTGCACAGATACCAAAATAACTGCTTAACCCAGACTGTTTTAGTTCATACAGCCTAAATTCTTACAGCTAGCTAGGGAAAAGAAAATTCTAGATTATTCATGTAAAAAGAAGAGAGGCTAAGGGTGGATTAGTGCAGTGGTTCTCAAAGAACAGTCTCTGAAACAGCCGGATCAGCATCACCTGGGAACCTGTTAGAAATGCAGTTCCTCAGGCCCATGCAAAACGCTCTCATTTTAAAAATTTTCAATCCAAGGGTTTCTTATGCATAGAAAAAAATTGAAAACCATTGAATTAAGACTTCCCATAGTCTATGGGTTTCATTATTTCATCCATTGAGTTTAGGACTTTCACCATGTGTGAATTTGGTAACATCATAGCCAGTTATCTGACTGAATTTCATTTTTCCATCTTCTTTTTAATGCTCCCAGGTAGAAATATAAATAACTAAGGAAATAGATATGACAGTAATTAATGTTGGGAGAATTAGAAGATCAGTCATGCTTCCTTAAGCTAGATACTATACCCCTTGGCCAATTGATGGTTTCCTATAAGTTTGTCAGGTTTCAAAAATAATAATCACTCATAAAGTTAATTCTATTGTGTGCTATGGTTAAAGAGAGGGTGAAATGATAGAATAGTAGGGGAATTCTGTTGATTTGCTTCAGAGCAATAAAATTAGTAGAAGTAGAAGAGGACATGTCTATTGTATTATTAAATGGTTCCCAAAAAGCAAATCTTGGGAAAACTGAGTGGATCCAAAGAGAAGAGTAATGTAGAGATTTTTACCACAGATTCCATTTTCAGATAGATGGTGTCTAATTCTGCAGCAAAAATATTATAGCCTATCTCTTCTTCAGAACCCCTTTGCTCCCCCAGCCTGGAGCAGGAATCCTGGGAATAAACCTAATTGGTCGAGAGTGAGGCAGCTCTGAAATATAAAGCCAATTACTTCATTCAAGCCACCTGGTACAGCAGGTACCACTTTGTGGCTGGGCAAAGGAAGGAGGGGAAGGACCTGCTAGGTAACCTTGAACAAATATACCCCTAGACCAGTGATGGCAAACCTATGATACCTCTGACACGCGAACTCATTATTTTGGTTGATTTTTCTTTGTTAAATGGCATTTAAATATATAAAATAAATATCAAAAATATAAATCTTTGTTTTACGGTTGCAAATATCAAAAACTTTCTATATGTGACACGGAACCAGAGTTAAGTTAGGGTTTTTCAAAATGCTGACATGCCGAGCTCAAAAGGTTCGCCATCACTGCCCTGGACAATCAGCCCCACTTAAAATTAAAATTTTTACTTTTTAGTAAAACAAAGGATAATTTTTCCATATGCCCTATACCCACTTGACTGAATAGTTATCAGTACAATAAGAATTTGTTTTCTTTAAAAATAGGTCTCCCTAATGCTTGTCCAAAATAGCACTGAGACCTGGTTTCCAAGCGGCACATTTTGCTAAAAAGTTCTTCCTTTAAAAAAAAAAAAGGCATGAAAAAGAGTAAAGCTACAATGGCCAGGAGATTTTTTTTTTTTAATACAAGGTTCTGGAAAACTTATTTAACATAATTGCATTCTATTTTGTGATTTATATTGTAACCATGGCATTTTCAAACAAGACATGCAAATGATTCTGTGCAAAGTTTTAATAATAATCACCAACATTAATTGCGCAATTAGCAGGTGCTTGGCTTTGCCTTAGTCCTTTTAATTAAATTGTGTGATTTAAGTTTCAAAAAACCTTGAAGTAGGAACTTTCATTACCCTCATTTTACAAGTGAGCAAACTGAAGCTTAGCCAGGTAATCTCAGTTGCCTCTGCAGTAACTGGCAAAGCAGAGATTAGGACGGTACTCTCTCTCTCCAAAGCCCACCTTCTGTACCACTACAGGACTTCTCTGAAGCATCCTTTGACCTCCAGGGTCTTGTTTTTCTCAGTGACGACCTGCCATTCAAATGGACCTGTCTCAGTTATCACCTCTTTGTGGGCCACAGCCTCTCCTTTAAACCTGTGAACAGCTTGTAAACATCAGCCTGCATCTCACCTGGTCTGTGATTTTTAGTCTCATCCTCAGAGCCTGAATTCTTTATAACTGGATCTCCTGGCCCCGGTTGTGCTCCTGCTCAGCCCTCCCCAGTCTCTCCTAGCCTTTAGGATGTCCTCCTGCCTTGGGTTCTCCCTCTTGGTGGCAGTGGCTGGAATCTGAGACCTGCTGGTTTCTCTCTGAAGCAAGTTCACTGCACAGCTGTAAGGACTGGTGGTACCCTCATTGGTGTTCTATGCCTTTACCTGGGCTGGTTGCGCTAGCTTTAAAATAGCCTCGAAAGTGGGCCAATCGCAGCTATTCCTCATGCTGGCCTGCATAGACACTGGGCTTTTCTGTAAAAAGAAACACATATTTTCCCTGCTTAAGGGCCTTTCTATTCCTACAAGATGTTCCACTTAGTTCCTATATCTAAGAGACACTCCTAATTTTCATCCACTCTTAAAAATAAGAGCCTACATTTAGCAAATGCGAACAGGAGCCAATCTCTGGACCAGCTCCCTGAGAATCCTTTTTCTTATTCGAGCTCACAACCATTCCTGACACAGGAAGCACTCTTATGCTCCACTAGGATTTAGAGAGCCATACAGCTTGTCCAGCATCACATTACAAATAAGAGGTACAGAAGCCAAGATTTAAATCCAGGCAGCCTAACTCCAGAGCCCATGAGCTCACGGATGCTGCTTCCCAGAGCCATGTATGACAGAAGAATCCACAGCCCCCAAATCAAGCAGGCTGTGCTAGACTAATTCTCTCTATTCCAATTTGTAGGTGTCTGCTGTCCCTAACCACAGGAATTAGGCTGCTCCTAATTCTGTCACTATTCTTTTAAAATATCAAAGTGCTATTTTAAAAAGGCAACAGATGTTTCTTCACATCTTGTTCTCTTGCAGTCCATGAAAAAGCAAATGAGGCAGGGAGAGCTGTTCTACAGCCCTTTTCAATGGGCTTTTTCTGCCTCTGCTTAACGCCACTCAGCTTCTAATGCATCTCTTTCCATATACCATTCTTGTTTTGTATTTTGAATGGAAAGAAAATACTAGAGGGAGAACTTTAATGAGTTGTGATTCTGCCATTAATTGATATTTGTGCTACCTAAGTCCTTATGTCAAAAGATGAAAAGGGCTTACCTCAAAATTTACATGATCATCTAAAGAGTTCTAAAACCCCAGGTCTTAAGTTCCATGCTATTTCATTAAGAAGGGGTTTACACTGCAAGAGGTGTTCCGTTTCCATAGAAACAACTGTGCCTGCATGACTCAACCATGTTCTTTTAAATGAAAGTGCAGCTACATTTCTTGAAACGTTGAATTCTCATTTACTCTTTACCCTGAAGCCTGTCACTCCATCTTTCTACCTACTTATTATTCATCCAAGTATTTCTTCAGGCACCTAGTGTGTATCTATTCTCTGCCAACCACTGGGCTCTGTGGTAGTGCTTTAGTAGGATGTCAGTGCTAAAGGAACAGAGAGAATGGGGAATCTAGCTGGAGTCAGGTAGGGACAGGGTAGGGAAATAAAGCTTCAGGGTGGTCAGGACATCTACACTTGCTTTAATGAGTGAAATAGAAGGTTGTTGGTGACCGAATGGTTGGGCAATGAAGGACAGTTTTTAAATTTCTAGCTTGTACAACTGGATATGTATGGAGGCTCTTATCCCAGAAGATAAGAGGGAAGATGAGGTGGTACAATGCTAAGTTTAACTTTGGACTGACTGGATTTCAGGTGTCTGTGCTACATGTAGTTATTAAAGGGGCATGTGAAATTATGGAAGTGAAACTCAGGAAGCTAGGTCTAATAAATCACATATTTGCTTATTTTGGTCTCCCTCACAACTTCATGAACAGTGTCCTGCATACTATAGGCATATAATTCATGTCAATTCTAATTTCTTCTTCCCTTCATATTATGTAGCATTTATACCGAGAGATATAATAGAATGCTGAATGAAATATTAAATCCATATTTTTAATCAGGTCAAAAAGTCCACTAAGTGTACTAAAAATTCAATATTCTTTTCATAATTGAAGCTATAACATCAAGAAATATCTTAACTATTCCTTGACAGCCAAGGCTACTTTCTGGTTTAAATAATTAGCAATCACTCTTGATAGTAATGGTGAACTTCCTGGGGCCAGCCAACAATAAAATAAATGCAGTTTAGATGATACAGCTGGTTTTAAAAACATACTCATTAAAAAAATTAGCATAGTCAAAGGTGCAAAAACTGTGAAAGAGGTACTGAAAAATGCACTGGATTAACAACATATAACATAGTAAATGGCTTAGGATATTAATGTGAGAGGGCCACATACAATAATTACAAAAGAGAATTAAAAATTTCACTGAATCCTACATTCACCCATTTGAAATATGCATGTTGAGCTAGACATATAACCTGGAAATAAATCTATTTTCAAAAGGCTGATTATTACCAAAAAAATAATAATAAACCACAAATGGCAGTTCATGGAAATCCCAGGTACAAAGCAATCTGTCCTTGAATTCAAAATAATGCAAGTGCCACGAGATTCCTGGCTAAGGTAAATAGAATAAAAGAAACCCAATCCATTTGAAGGTGATTTTGAAATATAATAAAACTGAAAAATTTGCCGTGATTACCTCAAAAAACTTAGCAGTGCCCAGGAGAGGGAACCCTGCCCCATTTGGGCTTAGGCTATTTTATTGTAATTCTCTCAATCAGAGGGGATAGCACTACCAGTTCCGCAAATAAGGTTAGACTACATTTTAACCAAACAACATCTTTTAATGGTAATAACTTAGTGTTTAACCTAAGAACCAGAAGTATTTTAGTGGAACTAGGTTATACACATTCAGGCCTGGGGTACTGTTTTGGAAGGGAAGAAGTTGTGATGGGAGAATGGACAATCAATTGGAAGCAAATACCTGGAGAAAATTGGAATCTTTCCACTAGAGCTGGTCATTTATTTATATTTAAACAGTTATCTACTCAAAGCGAGCCACAAATTGCTTGCAGGGAAGGAAAAAAAAAAGACTTTGCAGCAAGTCAACTTTGCTGTTAATGAATGGGAGGTTAGAAACCCAGGGCATTGACTCTATTATCTGCCAACAAGAACATTTCATGTTCAAAAAATCCATGAGGCTTTGAAGAGATATTTGATCTCCTTAGAAACTCCGATACATTTGAAATATCTGCCTGCTTTTCCCAGAGTCTATATCAATAACACTTTTTTAAAAACTCTAGCCAGTGCAGGGTAATAAATAACTCAGGCAAACAAAGACATGGGAAAAGGCTCAACCTAATTGCATCTTTTCCCACTTTATAGATGTTTACACACTTGCAAAAAAAAGACAATTCCTTTGTGGCGAGCCCTTACTCTGTGCCCTAGTCCACTCACTCTTCCTCACCAAACATCCTCAATGCAGTGAGTTAGCAAAGGTGGATTCCTTCCTGTTAAAACAGTAACCATGGTGATCACAAAGCAGCAATTTGCCATTCACCCCTGTGGTGGCCACATCAGACATTACTAATCAGTCATGGCACTATGCTCCCTCAGAATCTGCTGGGTCATAAGGGTAATAAAACATCTCTACCTCCCTCCTCCAAGAGGCCACATTTTGACAAGAGTTGCCCAAACCAACTTGATAGGTTATCAATTATACCTCTACTTCTGTATTTAAATTAACTTGTTTAATACATTTTGTTTTTATTCCCACTAACAGATCACTGACAAATATTTTTATCTAAATGCTGCATATACTCTTTTTTTACACTTATTACTGACACCTTAATTGCTAATTAGTGGGATCATCAAGCAGGAGACATAAGTATTAACAGAACTGCAAAGCATTTGGGGGGGAGGGGTTAAATCAGGTGATAAAAATTAGCTGGATATATTAACAAGTATGGTGGCTGAAGTGGAAAATGACCATCAGAGGTATAGTGTGATTATTGTTAAAAATAAAAAATAAAAAGCTGCATTGACTCTATTTGTATGAGAACATTTACCAATCCTTGATGACTACTAGTGAAAATACTGTGGGATCACTCCTGTAGAGTTGGATAAATCCCAGGGGGTACTCCCCTTTGAACATGGGATCTTGAAAAGCAAATGTTTTACAACTTTAAGTAGTGAATCAATCATGACAGAAAGGAGGACAAGATATGCGCTATTTTTTCTACAGGGCTACCTTGAGTGATGCCAGGGAGGCAACTGGTGCTCCATCAACACTGAAGACCAGTAGTTAGGAAGCCTGCACACAATGGCTCAAGATTAAGTTGGCAAAGACCTTAGCAGGAAAGCATTGCAATGTTAGGCTAAGAAAAAAAAATTCTCCACAGTGTTGCTAAAAAATTTGCCAACTGGCTCTCGGGTAACTTTCTCAAGTGGACATATTTGTGTCTTCGTTCTTCATTCATTTAGGTAGGTAGTAGCGCTTCATCGTCAGCCAGTCCACTGATTAACTGTCTTCATTTGCATTTTTTCAATTATAGGTAAGTAAACCTTGGGGACTCCCATGAAGGCTTAATTACAGTCAACAAATTTTCTAAATATGGCTTAGGGCCATTTTTCTTACCATTAAAGGCAGTACAGTTTTTGTTCAACCCAAACAAGGCATTCTTGCTAAACTTGGAATCCCAAGGAGAAGTGGGAGTATTGAGGTATGTTGGCCCTTGGAAAGACACAGTTCCCACGTCCATTTTATATATTTCTTCCTCCCTGCACCCTTCCTTTTCCCACACTTTTCCGACTCATTCTCTCTGGGTCGTTCCCACATAACAACCAAACCATGAGAAATAAATCCAATAGGAGAATTACCAATGGAGTTTTAGGCTTCCACCCTAATTGGAAGATATTCCTGGGTAAGAAGACAATCTTTGTGTCACCATGTAGCAGTTCTTCAAAAGGCTAAAGCTTCCTTTAGCCTTCCCTAGAGGGAGCCAGCTAGCAGAAGATCAGTGCCTTTGATTCCTCTGTTTCCCCCATTCTCCCTCCCTGAGCAATATCAACATGACTGGCAGACAAATCTAGGACAGTCATTGTCCAAGAATCCAAGAGAAATAAGTCTTCACAAAATGAATGAACAAGCCACTAATAGACCCTCCAACCTTGTAGGAATGTGCTGAAGGCTAGTTAACACTGTACAAAATAGCTCCTAGGTTCCGGCACACAAAGTGCAACCACTGAGTGAAGAACAAACCAGAGTCAAGGACCACATCTTTGGGGGCTGGTTGGCAGAGAATTGTGCCTAGAAAGTAAGCATAATCTGAGAACCCTGGATTCTTCTTCTCCCTTCTTAAACTTCTCTTCACATTCAACCACAAGGAAATGGATAATTTAGAATTATTCCTGTGCTGGGGAAAGTCACCTCCCATCCACCCCATGCCCCTCTCCTCATCGGGTGAGTGGAAAATGCTGGTAGAAGCCTCCATTGCTGCCTGAGTCCTGGATGAAAAGAGTTGAAGAGCAGACTAGACCCCATCCCCCAGGGACTGTTTGCTGCCTCTCTTTAGGATCCTAGTTCCCTCTTCCTCACCCCTTCCAACTCCTGTCCATTTTCTTTGTTCTGGTAAGATATTCTCCTGCTCTCCCTCCCTTTCTATCTTTTCCTTTCTATAGTGCCTAGGCTCTGGACTCAGACCCCTAGTTCAAAGCCTGATTAAGCTGATCACTGACTATGTGATCTTGAGAGAGCTACTTAGTCTAGCTCTATCCACTTCAAATTTTTAAAGTAAAAGTAAAAATGAAAAAATACCACACATTTATTTAAGTATTTAGGTATTAAATGAGATCATATCCTTCAAGCTAAGTGCTTAGAACATGGTAGGCCCTTAGTAAATCTTAGTGTTTATTATTACTATGATTTATCTTTCCTTAAATCACCATTAAAGAAAGGTATCTTTAAAATTATATTTCTCTAAGTCCTCCTCTTTTACTTTCTTTTTCACGGTTCCCCCATCCAGCATTTGGAGTTCTGTCTTTTTACTAAACCAAGTATCGTCTTGGCTTGCTCTCAATGCCTGAATATTCCAGTTTTAATGTGTTAGGGATAAAGGCATGAAGAAGTTTACAAGGGAAATACATAAGCACCAAAAAAAAAAAATAGATCTGCATCTTTTTTAGTTTTACTATATTCTTTAGCTGAATGAAGGAAAGGAGGGATCAAGCTTCAGCACAAGTAAATTTGGATTTTGTGTAAAAGTGTGACACCCCAAATATCTAAGAACATTTTGTCTTCATTTAACCCCCATAAGCTCTAAAACTAGAGTCAAGATAGCTCTAATAGTAGAGAGAGGGAAGATGATGTTTAGAGATCTAATTTAAGAAGCATAAAATATTTTACCCAACCAAGTATAGGGCCTAATTCCAAAAATACAAGCTGTTCATTTTGGTTAAGATATCATTTCTTATTAAAAAGAAAATGATGTTATCTGGAAAATGTAATACCTTAATTCATTAAAATCTTATATTGTTGTCAGAAGCCAGTTGAGAGTCCCAGCTACCTCAAAAATGGAGCCCTTTCTGGCCTAGAAAGTCTCACCAGTCACTGCAGATCAACCTACCAAGCCCTGTGTTTTATCTCCATCAAACACTTGGGTTCCCTAGACTTGTTTCTTAAAGTCCTAAATCTATTTTTTTATAAGATACGAGCTATTTTAAATCTTTACCTCAGTCTTGAAAGGAGCACCTTCATCTCCAGCTAAGTTGGCCTGTCTCATTAAATCCATCAATAGACTCCAGATATTAAATCTACATATTCTTGAGAGGTTTGTGAATGGCTCATCAGACTAGTTTCCCAGAACATGCATATACCAATCTTGTGCCTTTGTACACACTGTGCTCACATTTATTAATCAAATAAGTTAGCAAAGGGCAGGTCTTGAGAAAAGACTTCCTAAAGAAAAAAATCCAAGATAAATAAAAGTCAAAATCTAAGGAAGGACATTGCCTGGGCCATGACCTGGAAAGACCAGGAAAAAGAAAGTAGGACAGGTGCAAAAAACCACAGTGGACAACATTAAGACAAGCCATACTTGTCAATGCTCCAGGCCTCTTTCAGAGCTAATAAAGCAAGGATGGTTGATATGTGCCCAGTTGCTGTCATTTCTTCATTGGTACCTTTCGCAAGCATGCTCAGTCAATAACAGTACTTTTTTCTACTGATCCTAGAAATGCTCTGAGAATTCGTCTCAAAATATAGGCCAGGCAATTACTAGCAAATGGGGAAAGTTAGAAGTCAAGATAAAACTCATTCATCATCCCCTCTATTCTACCCCACCAAAGGCTATGCTTTGATTAAGAGCAGTATGTTAATATCATTTCTCCTTCATTACAATAATTATCTTCTCACATAATTCATAAAGAATTATTTTTTAAGATATAATGCAGTAAATTGAAGTGAAATGATAGAAACATATGTAACAAAATAATTCACTAACAAAATTTCAGCTCTTCTTTTATTAAAGGAATGAGAATTTGGACAAAAAGAAATGAGTATCATTATTCAAGGGTTCACAAGAGGTCTTCCATATAATGCATAGTTTAAAACCAGTAATTTTAATTAAATTAGTTTTAAATTTGAACAGTTGATCCATAGCTTTTTATAATTAAACACGTTTTTCTGCCTACTTTTAAACATTTTTTGAGCAGACATAGAATAATGCCCTCCAAATCTTTTTCTTTCTTCCTGGTCACTGCTTTTCCCATTGTAAGATGTATACCATTTACCAATTTTATCACATATTCAAATAATTTCCATGTGCTCACATTGTCAGATAGAGGTTTTCTACCTTTAGTTCAACATCCAAAAATGTATTTTCTTCTTAGATTTATTTTTCCCCAACCTCTGCTATATCTCAAACACCTAAAAGCTGGGGTCCTCAAACTTTTTAAACATGGGGCCAGTTCACTGTCCCTCAGACCGTTGGAGGGCCAGACTATAGTTTAAAAAAAAACTATGAGCAAATTCCTATGCACACTGCACATATCTTATTTTGAAGTAAAAAAAAAAAAACGGGAACAAATACAATATTTGTATTTGCATGTGGCCCGAGGGCCGTAGTTTGAGGACCCCTGCCTAAAAGAGTGTCTGGCATCTAGGTCTTCCATAAATATTTGCTACATGTTATTAAATAATTGCAACTTTATGGGTGAGGAAATAAGATGACAGAATTGTCCAAGGGCATAATGCCTAGTCCCATACTCAACTCCCTCAGGTCTCCCACCTGTTCATTCTTCCATGGAAGATTATTAAAAGGCCTGCCATTGACAGGAGTATGGAATTGAGGGACATATTTGAGTAAGTAAAGTGTAGTCAAATGGTAATACAAATCTTATGACCTCTTTCTCTTACTGTGCCCTCAGTGGTAGAGTTTCAGGATTAGGCTCTCCTCAGAAAATAATCACAATTTTATCCTTTGTGTTTATTGCTTTCAGTGTATAAAAGTCTGAATTTTATTTCAAGACTGTTTCCCCTATTAATAGTATCAGCATATGAGACACTAAGCTGTGTTTGCTTGATGTCTTAATAAATGATCTTTAATCCTCAAAACCTATATAAGGTATATACCATCATTCCTTTTTTACATATGAAGAGACTGAAATAGAGAAAAGTTAACATTTTTGTAAACTTAGGTTCACAAAATGTATACTACCATCAGTCCACCGTGACACCATCTTCCCTGACCAGGACTTCACCATAGGCTGTGTCTGCTCTGAATTCTTTATTTCTGGCCATTTGTCTGGAGCTAATCATGAGTTACAGTAGGTATTAACTGTTCACAGGGTTGAGTCATGTGACCAAGCAGTAAGGAGGTGAATTTCCTTATGGCACAAAAGGAGAAATGCAACACCAATTTCCTACCTTGCAAACATGATTCCCATGAAATATGAACTAGGCAAGTACCAGGGACATCATCTTTTACTATTTTCTTGCAACTAAAAATATCTACATGTTCAAAGAAGACTTGATCAAATAACATCTAATTCTCCCTTCTTCTAGTCACCATATAAGTCACTTTCTATTTAACCAAACATGAAAAATATTAATTCTAAATTTCTACAACATTGCCTTTTAGTTTGCCATACAGTGTACACTATGATATAATGTGAGGTTGACTGATATAGTTAAAAAAAACACACACATATAGTTAGTATGTGTCAGAATGTGTAGATAATGGTAACAGCTATTTCCTGTATTTCCTGTTCAATTACTAGTCTATGGAAGACAAAGCTTAGCAATGTCCTTACATTGCACAAAGCACAAGATTACCCATTAGAGAAACTGGCTCTAATCTAATCTTTCCTGTGCCAGTTCGACTGTGAAAGTTAGGGGCACTCTAGTAACCTCTCTGCACTTTTATTTCTTCAGCTGTAAAGTGGGGTTATTAATATTCTATATTTCATCAATTATTCTGAGATCCATGTGGGAAGGCAAATCTAAAACAGTTTAAAATTTAAATAAGTATGTCACTTTAAAGTATTATTGCATAACCTCTGGGTACCATTGGAAGTCCTTTTAAAATCTTCACCATAATTTATTGGATCACCTGGGAACTTTAGGTTCAAACAAACCTCGGCACAGAGAAGGGTATTCCAACAGACTATGGGATACTATGAGGGTACCATAAGCCCTAGCAAAGCAAGAACAAGGTACTCTCAATAGGAGGCAAGCTTTCTTCTTCCACCTGACAGTGGACGAGAGAAGGGATGAAGTATGGTTGGGGTAGTCTAGATACAATCTCATTTTCCCATTTTTGGAGAATGGTTAAGAAATGTGAATCTCAAATAAAACACAGGAAACTTCTTTCAGAGACCTAAACACTGGCTATGGAGTGCAGCCCAAAAAAGAGATGCAGAAGGTCAACTAAAAATGAGGTAAACCATTCTTGTCATATAAGTAGCCAGCTCATCCATGGAGCTGTTCTTGGTGATTCCAGCTCAATTCTCATTATGTTTCTTGTTAGAATCAAATAGTTAGTTGTTTACTTGCTGCTTTCCCTTCAAAAACTTTGTGATACGTTAAAGTCTTGTCTTGAGTGTTAGGTTTCTGGCCACTTAGGAACAAGTACTTCCTAGTGCTTTACTGGCATGTTGTCCAGAAGCATATGGGATTGGGTGTTCGTGTCCCCAGTGTTTAGGCTGCCTCTTCAATTGACCGGCCTATTCATACAAGTCGATTAGTACTCTCTTCATTTGGTAAATGTACTTTGGATGTTTTCCGGATTCAATACATATTGAGCATCCCAAACAACTATATCTGTCCTGTATATTGTTACATCACATAATCCTCACCAAGGAAAAGTGATCCATCACTTTATCCTCACTATTCAATAGATAAAGGAATTGAAGCTTAAGGAGAAGCAACTGGCTAGCTAATCCTATATAATAAAAGGGTTATATGCAAACTGACCCTAACAGCAGAATGATTGGGAATGACTGGTCACTATGACACACACTGACCACCAGGGGGCAGACACTCATCAATGCAGGAGCTGCCCCATGGTGGTCAGTGCGCTCCCACAGGGGGCGCTCTGTTCAGCCACAAGCCAGGCTGATGGCTGCCAGTACAGCGGTGGTGGCAGGAGCCTTTCCCGCCTCCTCAGCAGCACTAAGGATGTCCGACTGCAGCTTAGGCCTGCTCCCCGCTGACAAGTGGACATCCCCTAAGGGCTCCCGGGCTGCCAGAGGGATGTCTGATTGCCAGCTTAGGCCCAATCCCCCTAGGGAGCAGGCCTAAGCCAGTAGGTGGTCATCCCTGAGGGGTCCCAGACTGCGAGAGGGCACAGGCCAGGATGAGAGACGCCCTCCTGAGTGCACAAATTTTTGTGCACCGGGCCTCTAGTAAGACAATAACCAGGGATTTAAATGCACGACTTCAGTTCCCAGGCACAGGGTATTTAGCTACATACTTAGCTCTGGCTGCTTTGGAATACAGTAAGGAACAGAGGGCATTTTAGGTGGTTCCCCTGAGAAGCCAGGGAACTTCTCCATAGAGGTGCCTGCCAGGCTTGGCCTGGTTTGGAACCTCACAGTCTGTTTCTCCCGGACTGTGCATTTAGCTAAAATGCAGCCAAAGCACCAGACCGTTCCATCTAAAACTGGAAATATCATCTCTTTGGTCCAACAAAGTACCTCTACAGCTGGACAACATATTGTCTGTTCCTTTGCAAAAGAGGTTGAGCTATACAAGGAACTTTCAAAACCACAGATTAAAGGCCAGACTATCCTCAAAAGACTGAAAATGCATAACAGTATTGCCACAAATCATAGAAAAGTATCAGTGGGTCCCTTTAAAGCAAGCCTCAAACCTACGATATTAGAAATTTTCTTTGAAAAATAAAAGTACTTCATGAACTTCTGAGAAAATCACAACTTTTCACCAGTGAAGAAAGATAAACATTAAAGGGCCAGAGAGCGTCTGGTACAGTAACTTGCCCCTACTAAAATCATGCTTAGTATTAAGATGAAAGTTTCCTCAAGGCACAATCCCTACCTTGGAGTCCCTGTGAATCTAGCCTTTGACAAAGTTAAATCACCTCCATATTTATAATAAGATATAAAGACCACCTCATTATTTCTTTACCTGATATACTAAAAACTGCCAAGGAAAACTCTTCAAAAATGCTATAGCTACATCTTTGAAAGAAGTAATCTCTGTTATATTTGGACTCCCCACCTGTTACAGTTCTCCAACTTTCTCTTTAAAAACATTCATTCTAAGGTGTGAAACATTCCATTTCCACCTATAACTTTATTTCAAGGGCTCACTCACATTAATTTCAGCATTGCAGAGCTAAATATCATCTTAAAAATACCTGCATAAGTAATTTGCATCTCAATGAGACCATCCTGCTCCATTTCTTAATATGATTTTTAAAAAATATAAACTGTTACTGCTACGTTTCCTTATTTTTTTAAAAATTGTACTTATTTGTTCTCATCAGAGAATAGCTAAAGTGATATGGAATGATCTGTGAAAAGGATTTGTTTTATTAACAAACGTGCTATAAAAACAATTGTTTTAACTTCAATTTCTTGCTTTTTACAAACAAGGATATGAAAGTCATTTTTGCCTTGTTTAAAGTTTTAAACAACATTCTGCCAAAGCTTTTAATTGCCTTTGAGAGTAAAAATGTCTGTGCCTTTAAGACAGGAAGATTTGGGGTAACTAAGGATAGAGGTAAAGACTTTGAAAAGGTGTATTATGATTATGGCCAGAGAATGATTGTGATGGGTTCTCAGGAGTCTTGCTCTAGGAAAGTTTCCAACCCCTCTCTGATGCCAGGTTGGGGGTAGGTAAATGGCACAAGACACTGGAATCATTGTATCTTCCATCTCCCACCCTTTCAGAGGGAAGAGGTAAATGCCTCCGTTTCAGATAGTCTGTATGTTCTAAGTAAAAGGTCAGATTTCAATGAGACCTATGGTTCTCCTCTGGGGTAATTTTGTCTCTCCAACCTAGGATACATTGTGCAATGTCTGAGGACATTTGATTATCACTACTGAAAAACGAGACAACAGAGATGTCTACTAAACATCCTACAATAGACAACCACAACAAACCATTGAAACTAAAAGTTATCCAGACTAGGCAAGGCTAACATAGCCTAATGGAGCAAGTCGAGAGGTTTCTTAGGAAAGGGCTGAAACTGATGCCAAATCCTGGAAAGCTCTCACCATAGCTCAGAGAGCTTTCCTCCCTCTGTTTCCTAGACCTGTATTTTTCGAAGAGTGATCCATGAGTCAGGTGCGTGAGAAACATTTATGAACCAAATACAGATTCCTGATCTCTGGCATGACTTTCAGAACTGTGAAGGCAGAGCCCAGGAATCTCCATTTTAATCTGCTACCCAAGTGAATCTTCTACACATTAAAATATGAGAACAACTCCCTCACTTCTCTATTAAGATCATTCCCTTCTATATTATTACCTCTCCGTAAGCAATTCTTCTAGGACTCCCAATGCCAAGAGAATGTAATCTCTATGAGGGCAGGACTTTAGCTGGTTGTTTACTGCTCTATGTCTCATGGCTCAACTGGAGTTGACATAATGAGAGAACAAGAGGGTACCTACGTCATCCAAATTCTGTCTTTTATGGGGAGAGACAAGATAATGGAAAAACATTAGCTACCCATTTAATTTGTATTTCTACACTCTAGATAATGTGCTAAATGTATGGCACATACTAACACATTTAATTTTTATATCAATGCAATAAAACAATTATGAATATCATCATTTTACACATGAAAAATGGGATTCAGAGAGGACAAGAAACTTGCTTAAGGTCATACAGTAACTATTGGGATTCAGAATTCAATTCATGTTCTATTCAATGGAGAAGAACTATGAACCCATGCCTAACTCTCCCCACTTTTTTTTCCAGATTCCTCATATGATGTAAGAAATTGTTGAAGTGAGGAAACAAATATTCCTGGGAAATCTCCTTAAAGGGGGCTAACAGCTAAGCAGCCCACTGTTTTTGCTCTCTTCCTGCTTTTCTTCTTCCTATATGGGAAATGGTAAGGTGGGGAATTAGCAGTCATCTTAGACTGAAAAGTGAACAGACCATAGTAAAGCAGACCATAAAGTTAGAAGGGGCCTGAGTCCTTGAGGCTAGGCTCTGGGCTTACTCTACTGTCCC
This sequence comes from Myotis daubentonii, assembly GCF_963259705.1. Lineage (NCBI taxonomy): Eukaryota > Metazoa > Chordata > Mammalia > Chiroptera > Vespertilionidae > Myotis > Myotis daubentonii. The sequence continues at coordinate 29,792,638 of NC_081851.1, forward strand.
TGAATTATACAGACCTTCTTGAGAGAGAGACAAACTCTATTTGGATAATTCATCCTATGCAGTTGTAATTAAACCTAATTAAAACATGTGCAAGGCTTTATAAAATTACTAATACTATTATTTGGTGTTAATAATTTAGGATACTTAATTATAAAGCAAAATTTAACATCTACATAGAATTAATATTTTAATATATCATGACCTTTCTGTGGGAGGGCAAATGAAACCAACCATGGCCCTTACTTTCAAATTCTTTTTTAAAGTAAATGACTAATTTGATTCAGTTCTTTTGGAAGAAATTCTGTATGTATCCATACAATAATCTTTATTTTAAAAAAAGTCTACTTAATGTACAAAAAATTTTAAAGTAAATTACAAAGAAATTTGTTAGCTAGAAAAAAATGAATTACTTCATCTTTGGCCCCAAATCTTAATACACTTTGCAGTCTAATATTTAAAATAAAGTCACATGCTTTCAGGTAGGAACACATGAATGAATTAATGATAGACTTCCAAATCATTTATTGGGATTTTTCAGTGTGATAACATTACATTGGCAAAAAGAATGGCAGAGAAGCTAATGTATTAGGCACACATTATGTGCTCCTTGTGCAAAGAACCAGGGAAAAATGAACATTCAGATACATTTGCTATCTTTATGGAGCTTACAGGCTAATTGGGAGACATCACATTAAATGCTATTACATTGCAGTGTCATAGCAGGAATGACAGACAACTAATCATGCTGTGGAAGAATATCAAGGCAGGCTTCCAGAAGCCCTGCAATGTACCAACCAATGACTGTGTGACCTCCAGGTAGTTACTTAAATTCTCTGAATCTCATTTTCCTGGTATTTTTAATGGAAACAACAGTGTCTCCTCTATAGGATGACTGTAAAAGCAGACTGCATTTAAAATGCTTAGCACAGGGCCAGGAACATACTAAGTCCTCATGGCATCCTAGGCAGTATATTAATAATTGTGACTTACTAGGGTCCAGGTGGCATTACTATTCCAATTTATAAATCAGAAGTGAAAGCACAGAGACTCATAATATTGCGCAATATCCCCGCGACTGTAAAACACTCAGTTGATTTCCAAATTCGCATCTAACAGCAGCACCTTGCTCAAATTTTAACACCTACCTTAAAAGAAAAGGGTATTCTCTAACTTATTTTTCAGATCTCTAACTTCAAAATCATGTGTCTGTTACTGTTCTCTGCTTGGCTTTTATTCAGGTAAAAGGCTGGACCTTGTGGTAAATAATTTTGCCTGCACACATTCTTAGAATCACCTAAGGTTACATATGCCCGGGTCGGTGTGATAAAGGCAATCACAGAGCTATGCATCAATGGTAAGAAAACTAAAAAAAAAAAAAAAGACTTGAGGTCGCCATGCTAAAATGCCAAATTTAATTTACGCAGTTAATGGCAGGCATTGGCATCCTACCAGTCAACTGCTTTTAGAATCTGATAGTATCACCATCTCCGCCAAAGAATTTGCTTCAGTTATCAGCACAAACAGATAAATATGGAGAAAAAGCAAGGAAGCTCTCAAAAGCTTTACAAAAGATACTGGTGATCTGGAACAGTGAAACTATATGTGAGACAATTAGGGGGTTGAATCCAGAACTGGGCCTCATTGCTGTAATCTGAGACCTATCTTCTTCCAGACCAGCATTCATTATCACACCTTAGTCAAACATAAGATAATTCTGTCTTCTTACATCTTTGAACAATTGTACAACTGTCTACAGAGACTGACAGGCATAGGATAGCAGCTGTTACCATCAGAGAAAAAAATTAGCACTTTTAAATGATTGATTCAAACATATAGTTATGTAATTAATATACTAAGTAGTGCCACTTGGACCCTAGTAAGTCACAATTATTAATATACTGCCTAGGATGCTGTGAGAACTTAGTATGTAGCCATGTAATTAATATACTAATGTAAAGTAGCCAAATAGTCCTATCAAAGAATACCATTCAGAAACAAATACTGTCCCAGATGATTGCCTCTACCCTTTATCCTGGCAAAATTGAGAGCTGAGGAACAACTTAGCTCTGACCTTCATTAACTCCTTACACTGGAGCAGGACAATGAAATAGGCAAGATGGTCCCTTAAGGTGTATAGTTTCATGCCTTTCCATCAAGGAGATTTAAGAGCATCACTTAGTGATCCTTTATACATAACTAGAGGCCTGATGCACACAATTGGTGCAAGGGGCTCGGCCCTCGCAGCCCCGGCTTCATCCGGAAGGACATCCAGAAGGTTGTTCGGATGCCCAGTCTAATTAGCATATTATGCTTTGAAAGTTCTTTTTATGCTTAACCAAAATTCAGACCAGTTTTCTCAAAAGCATTCTTCAAGTCCAAAAATGTACTTTTCCCCAAGTCTTTTAATACTTGAATACATTTTTCTGAATTTTCTTCCAAGAACATCTATAATAATAAAAGTGCATTATGCTAATTAGACCAGACATCCTTCCGGACAAAGCTGGGGCTGCGAGGGAAGCCTAGGTCCCAGGTGCCTGCCAGTGGCCAGAGGGAAGCAGGTGCCAGCAGCCGGGGGAAGGAAGGCCTACTCGAGCATGAATTTCGTGCATCAGGCCTCTGGTAGATATATAATGAGTCAGTTTGTTGTCTTGTAGAGTTTCCAAAACTTTGCTGTGAAAATGAATCACCTGATATGGGTTGAGGGTCAGATGGGACATTTAACTACAAAATCCAAGAACCTACTCCCTACAATGCTGAATTCAAGAGGTTGACAGCATGGCCACAGAGTCAACATTTTACAGTTAACAGTCTCCTTCCACCCCTTTCCAGGTTTAGCACGCAGATGATCCTCTAGCCATTTTGAAAAACACTCATTACAGCCAGAAAGGGATTAAAAACTTTCTTTGATATCCAGCTGCCACCTGCCTTTCTAATTTCATTTTTCACTTTTCTTCATCTTTCTATCAGCTCTGAAAACTGCAGGTCCAGTCAGCTCTGAATACATCTATGCCATAATACTGTGATCTTTTCGTTTCTCTTGGGCTAGTCCTTTCTCTCCTCCTTCTCTAGGGGATGCCCCCATCATTTTGTATATACTTCAGTTCAAGTGATTATTAAAATATCCATTATATTTTAATGCCATGTCCATCCATAGGAGAGTGATATCACATGTTACTTACCCAATAAATGTTTGTTGAATTATAAACCTAACAGATTCTAATTTTTCTAAAGTTACCTCTTAGGGACGTTAAGGGAAGGTGGAAATAGTTGCCATCCTTGTTCTCTTGAGACAAAAATAATTCTAACATTTCTAACTTCCTTTAATAATCTATATTATCCCACAAAGTTTTATGTAAGTCCTACTTGGACTTTTTTGGGAGAAAGTTTTAAGAGAGTGTTCCTGATGTTGATCTTGCTACTTCATCATTCCCATCTAGGCAAATTTAGCTTTTAAAAGTGACTGTCTGAGATAATATATTCTAAAAATCAATTTTTATGTCATGATAGGAAGTTAAGAAACAGTTCACCGGATGACATAGACAAAGTCCTTAGAATCTGGGATAGGGGGTAATGCAGTTTTCTCCATGAAATTCCAGTCTGTCAGGAAGGCCAAAGTAATAACTCAGAAGGAACTTGGATGGCAAGAAATACAAAAAACAGTGCCTTCTATGTGATGCAAAGTTTACACTGCAAATCAACTATAACAATAGAGAGGCTCTCAAACATAAGTGTTCTTCTTTGTCAAGGTGGGCAAATCATGCCCAAATCAGTAACCTCTTTCCATGTGTATGGGGGAAAGAGACTTACATAATCATGTTTAGTTTTGCTTAGTGTTAAAACCTTCTCAAACTGGCCATTTGAGAGCAGAATCTGGCATGATTCGGGCTCAGAGAAGTTTCCTTTTGCCTTGGAAAACCACCCCAGTTACATGGATTCTCCTTAGCTAATGGGCATTTTCCATAACAATCGACATTTCTAAACCTGTCAATGATAATCCCAGAAAGTCTAAGAGCTAGTTTCCTTCTGTCCTTAATTCCTTCCTTTTATTCATTTCTCTTCCACATTTGTGGCTGCGAGTTATCATATGAACTTTGTTGTAACTGAGAAAATAGCTGCCTAATTACATCTTAATAATCCTTGCAGTTCACTCACTTGCAGCCTCCTCAACTCTTCTAAACAGGTATATCACATACGGTAAAGTCAGCACACGATTAAGGGGGAAGGGCAAATACGGGGCTGGACTATGAGCAATGACTTTGATTTTGATAGATGGCAATTCTAAACACAGGATATCCTTTGTAACATTTACAGTTCTGTGGTCTCACTGACCTGAAATGCTTCCCTGCTGTCCTTTGTATGACAACACAAATCTAAACCACTCTGTTCAAAGTTAGCTGATGGCCTCAGCTTCTCGGAAAGCATTCCCTGTGCAATCCAGCCCACCTCGACCACAGGGATATTTGGGATATTTCTTGGTTCTTTGACACTTAACTGTGTTCACCTCCAAGCTGACACTTGGCATGTATCTAGACTCCCCCAAAAGTTATACATTCCTCAAGAGTAAGAAACAGGCTATACATGCTTCTATCCCCCATAGCACATAGCTCAGTACCTACCAATTCCCAACTCATCAACCCTTCTCAACACCATAATGAAATTTTGCAATATTGCATAAGTAATTTTGAATGTTAGAACCTGAATGAGACCTAGCTCCATCTATTTCCTAGTAGACAGGGATTGTTTTAAATCTCAAAAAGCAGAATAACATAAAAATTAGTTAAAAAATAAATTGATGTTCTAAATCAACACATAGCTAACTATCATTGGCTTGATATTGTCCATTTAAAAATATATAAATTATTAACCAAATAATACTACATCAGATATAGGGTACACTTTAAAAACATAGTTTAGATTAAAATTTTCTTTCTGGTTTGACTAATTGTGGAACCTATAAAAACAACAACAACAACAAAAAAGTCTCATCAACAATTTTTCCCCATAAACCATTTCTTCAAGAATATATGATAAAACCATAGATTTTTAGAGCAGAAATACTTTAGGGTATGTCCATTAGATCATCTATCATCATTTTACAGATGAGAAAACAGGGGCCCAAAAGACTTAAGTAATTTATGTTGTTACCTAATTAGGCAGTGACAGAAATAGGACCAGTGTTCAGATCCCAAATTAATGCAACTTCTGTTCTACTTCACTGTTTCATTTAGAGCACAAATTATGTGTATGTATTTTTAAATTATAACTTAAATACATACAAAATGAATTTTAAAAAAACACTGAACACCACTATAAATGACACATGCACATGAGGATAAACAAGTGCATACACAATGCATTCCATGACATACTCTCTAAATTTGCACAAGCGCACAACACAACCGTTCTTAACTCACGAAGTTTAAAGATGACTGTATTCCAAGGGTTTGTAAAATATGAGCATTTCTTACCTGGCAGCTGTATGAGGGTTGATAAAAGACATTAAAAACTTGAGCTATGATTAGACATCAGATTTTTTTCTGGCACTGAAAGTGGGCTTGTACTGGTGTTTCAGGGGTCTAGCATTTTTAATGGGAGGTAGGCCACAGACTTGAGAGGAGGCACCCAACCTATGTGATGTTACCCACACTGCAATACTAAGCTGATGGCAGGTGATTATCACCCAGACCTTCCTATTGCCCAGCCCTGGCTCTCTTTTTCCTTACTGTGCCTGAAATCACCACCATTGCAATCATATTACATTAGAAAACTTAGGTGGGAAAATTACTCCAGAAATCGCCACACTGCTCCACCCCAGGTGACAAAAGGGCAGTATCAGCTCCAGTCTATTTTTGGACTAGTGGTTTTGAGCTGTTAAAATGCCTAAGTTGGGGAGGAGGGGCGGGAAAATCTACCCATTACACAAAAGCTATTGATGAGAAAGGACTCCTCCTTTTAAACTGCCCCCAATTCTTTAAAACCAATATCCACACTTAGCCAATTAACTGGGGATGCATATATACTTTGAAAAAATAAGTGATACATTTTCAAAACATTTCATAATACTCCTGATCCACAGGCGGATGCTTTTATCCCACCTCATGAGACGTAACAGGGCCTCAGGTTCTGATGTTCAAATCCTTTCAAAAACACCCACCCTGATGCTCAACATCCCTCACAGATTTAACCACCTCTGTGAGCTTCCTTTGCCCTTTTATATAGAAGCTGACATCTTGACAGTTTTAATAGGTACCTAGGAGTGAACAAGGAAGGTGGAGGAAAATGCTCACTCCAGTTGATCTTTTCTTTCTAACTACTAAGGCATATAAAAGAAATAATCGGTAACAGAAACCCCAATGAAACAAAGGACAGCAGCTTTTCAAAGCCCATAACTACCAAGGAATCACACCAAATGGCATCAATATTATGACATGCAACAACAAAAAGGTAGCAAATTGGGTTGTGACACTTTGTAATGTGGCTGTACCCTTTATCTTGCGAGAATGGTGACTCTCTTTTTAAAAATAAATCTTTTAGTCTTTGCATTAGAAACACTTTCACTTGTTTATATCACCACCAATATTGTTGGCAACTCTTATGTATCAGTTTCTTCACCATTTTAACCCACAATTTTGAAGGAGCAGACTGATTCTCTGGACAAACATCAATAAAGGCTATTCTGCGATCCAGAAATCTTTCAAATGAAGAAGAATGCATTCACCTAACTGGTCCTCCCTAAAGAAGCTCACTGAAGGACTACAGAATGAATTCATTCCTCATCCGCAATGACTTCCAGAGCCCATGGGAAGAAAGACTCAGAAATAGAGGAATAAAAATACCAGTTTCATTTCTCAAGTTTAGATCACAGTTGAAGAGTGTATCTGTGCTGTAGAATCCTTCATCTATATAGAGAATAAATAAGTAGATCCTTTCTCCAATGTTGGTTAACAGTAAGTAAAGAGGGCCTGAGTGGCCGCATCTTTACCTCCTTAAAACCCCATTTTCCTGCTTTCAAAAGTAATGTTTACAATGAGACAGATTAGATTAGAAAGCAAAGTTACTCACCATGGAGGAATCACTGCTTCCACTGATCGGAGCTCCCTCAGCACAGGTTGGGAGGTGGGTAGAAAGTTGACTAGCCCTGCCCCCATCTATGACATCACAATCTACCTCATAAAAGGTAGTGAAAGTGTTCTGAACTCCTGTCTGATTTCCGAGAGATACAGAAAAGAGAGCATGAGAGAGAGAGCAAGAGAAAAAAATAAAACGTACCCTATTGGGAAGGGATTAGGGATGTGGAAGAGGGGGTGGGTAATCGGGAGAAAGAGGCATATGAAGGAATTAGGTGCTGAAAGAGATGGGTGGGCCTCTGTGATATTAAACAGCCCGGCCACTAGGTTTGCTCATTGGTTCTCTTGAACAGGTATATGGACCACCTGAGAGAAGGAGGACGAAGAAGCACCCTGCCTTGTCAGGCATTGTAGGGACAACTGCGGTGGGTTCCGAGGGGGCGAATCCCCTATTTAAAGCACCGAAGATCACCAAGAGAGAAAGCAAGGGCTGAAGCTCTTAAAGCCTGGAACGGTACAGGGGGAGTGTCAGATGCCTTTCTCGGAAGTTCCATTGCCCTGCTGTGTGACCTTCACCAAGCCCTCGGGCCTCTGCACATCCAGCCAGTAATGATACGAAGGGGATACTTACCTCTGTTATTGGAATCACTGAAGAACTGAGGCATTCATTGTTGGTAAAATTGCAACTCTTTTTACTCTTCATTTTTGCACCCATGGGTGGATTTTGTGATAAGCACAATTTCCAAGATAAGCCCATGACCAATGCCTATTTCTACCTTTAGGATGTTAACTTTGACATAAAATATTACTGACAGTCTTGACTAAATTTTTCCATGTATACTGAATATCACATACATATAAAGGGGTCCACCTTTAAAACTGGCGAAAAATCAAACAGCATGATTTCTACAGTCATAAGATCCCCTGCACTGCTGCTCTGAGAGGTCAAGTTTAAGTGACTCAGTGATGCGAACTGACCAGACATTTTTGTCACCTGCAGTTATGCTATAGTCATCTAGTTATACCTCTGAATCTATTTTTTTAATCAGCTAAGATGGAAAATTATGTGGAGAGAACTGTTTTTTGTTTTGTTTTTTAAAAATGAAGATTTAAAAGTTTAAATGTGAACTATTCTAAGTTGTCAATTGGTTATTACAATAAAATACAGTGGGGCCTTGACTTACGAGTTTAATTCATTCTGAGACCGAGCTCATTAAGGAACTTGTTAACTCAAATTACTCTATCAACTCAATGCAAAAAATCGGCTGAGAGACAGCTGGTATCTCAAAAAACTTGTTAGTCAGGACACTCGTAAGTCAAGGCCCCACTGTAAATGGAAGGGGTGATATTGAAGAGCAGGGAGGTCCAGAAACCATCCACATCCAGAAGCCAGATCTCTCTCGCCATAGAAAATATTTTAGTAAAAATAAAGATTCAAAATAACAGCTGTAATTCATGGCATAATAAATGAGTGATGCCTAGTTGGCTGTTTCTGTATGCAGATGAAATTCCCAATTTGAAATTATTTCCTTCTGTTTTAAGTCAGTATGGTTCTATTTCTAGTTCTGTCATCCTTAACTCACTGAATAGATAAAGTGTATTTGGTAATCACAATTTAAAATTAAGCAAAATTGACAAATTAGAGAGTATTTTGAAACACAGAAGCTATAAAATTCAAACTAGTTATAGATTTGGCAACATTACTCTCATCTTTTACTCCAAAATGAATGCTAATGACATTTAAAGAATATCCTGAGAGATTAAAGACAATCGAACAGAAAAAAAAAAAATCTGGCTATGAGAAAAAAATTTTCCTTATATTTGACTTTTTCTGTACTAATATTATTAGTAAAACAATAATACTGTTTATATTTTCCTTATTCTATTTCCATTTTATTAATTCCAAGTCTAAATTCAACTTCTATATTTAGCAGTTTTTGTTGCATGAGATTTCCCAATTAATGGCCCTATACAGTCTTCTTATCTTCAAATTTTTACATATTGGATCACTGACTAGTTGGCCTACCCTTGTTTTTTTACACTTTATAATGAACCCATTTGGTTTTAAAAATTTCTTGATTTTTTTTGCCATGGTCATTATTTCTCTATTTCAGAATGATTATTATTTATTATAAACTTATTTGTATCATAGCACCTTTCATACAAAATTTAAAGCTCATTATTTCAAGAGTAATGATGCACTTCCCCGTTTTCCATGAACCTTAAGATTTTTACTACCTAACAAAGAAGGTACCCTTCCCCCTATGTTAAGATATTAAAAAATGGAGTTAAACACTTTATTAAAACAAAGCAAACTGGAATTAGATTTTAATCTATTGTTATTTATTATTGATTATCTGTTGTTTATTTGGAAACTGGAGCCTGGCTTCAGGAACCCAATGCAAAACTAGGCTGCATCAAAAGGATGCCGAGTGGTGAGCTGTGCTGACTTTTTAGTATGATTGAATGCGATGTCTTTAGTTATATTAGTTAAAATAACAAAGCTTTCTTTGACAAAGAATGCAATGCTGGGATCAAATAATTTCCAACTATTCTCAGGATCTAGCTTCTTGACATTTTTTATAAAAACCAAGTCTTACTGCAATTGTGGATTTGATGCATGCTTGTTATGGCATTACCTGAATGGATTAGTTCGCCCTTCAAGACAAGATATGAAGTAATTGCAAGATTTCAGTCAAGAAACCCCATTACTGAAGTCATGAGTATAACTAACTCTGACCAGAGAGATGTAGGGTTGGTTTTGTATTTTTTGTTTGTTGAAAGCAAAGTGTTTTGTTTTATTTTATTTCTTAGTGAAAAAGAATTGAGAAAAGTCAGGTCGAATAATGTGTATGCTCTGAAAGAATGACCTGCCTAATTATTTACAAAGAAATTCACCAGGGAAGACATAATCAGGCAGTGGCATTCAATTTGCTCAAAATGCTATTAAAGAGAAATTACAAGAGAGAATCTGATTTTGATAGCAACAGATTTGAACAAGGAGCTCTTAGATAAAAAAGATTATGTTTTGAGTTGGTTTTATGATACTCTCTCACATACAGAACCTTAGGTTTAAAAGAGTACATGGTTCTTAGAAGATGATGCTGACTGGAACTTCTCCAGGATATTATTATCTCTCATTTGCAAGACAGATTTGCAAAAGGAAATGGATGAAAGGGGTCAAGAGACAAGTTGTGCAGCTTTGACAGAACATCTAGCCAGAGTTCCAGGAAGTCAAGTTCATTATCAGCAAGGCATCTGCACAGATGAAGGTAGTCAGAGAAAAGCAATCAAATAAGATATAGTATTAATAATGTGAGAAAAGATGAAAGTCTAAATTAAGAAAACTTGTCTTCAAGGAAATAGGATTGGTATAAAATATTTTAAATGCATTTATTACCCAGAAGAAATATGACTGTTCAAAATTGAGTAAGACAATGTGTTCTGAAGCATAATAGATATCTGAACCAAGAAAATGCCACATTGCCCATCCAGAAGTCATTTCTATTTGTAAGAGACATGGGCCATAGCATGGCTCATATTTCTTTTCTAAGGGCTGTGATCAAAGCCATATTTCATAAATCATTTAAGTTAAACTGAAGAAAGCATTTGACAAAATAACATGTAGGGGCAAAATGCAAATGATTGTAAGTTAAACACATTTTTACTTATAGAATATAGTAAACCAAGAAACACAGTGCATACACAGAGTTAGCCATCAACACCCTGCTCTTCTGGCTGAGAATATTGAACAGTAAGATTAAAAAAAAAAAAAAACTTAAAAAAACAACAACAAACAATAGACTACACAATCTAATAAAAGCACAATGAACAGGAAAAAAAAATGTATATTTTTCAGGAAAATTATTTGTTACTAGAGATAAAGGTCTTTGAATGCCTTTACCCAACCAATATTTAGAACTATGCCTGTTATGTAGTTGGAATGCAATAGAAATTCTGAATTCAGTGAATCAGAAAATATAATTATATAAACAATAAATAAATACAACTCTTTGAAGTTCTAATTGTTAGTTTTTCATTAGAACTTAGGATTCGTTTTTCATTAGAAAGCAGGAACAACATATGGAAACATTGATCTTTCTCTAGAAAAATATTCTCAAAATGTTATAAAACCTAGTACAGACTTTAAAAATTCTGTTTCTGCTTTGCCAAGGGGGGGGGGGGCGTCTCTTTCTTTCATTTTTCATTATCTGAGGTAATGAAAAATTGTGCAAAATCAAAATGAAATCCCCAGATAATATTTAGCTTATGGTTTTAAAGTTCATCTTTTATTTTTTATATCAAGTTGTTCACATGTTTTCTTTTTCTTCAACTGCCTTCAGTCCAGGAATTCTTGAGGCATCTCCAAGTAGGAACAACAACAACAAAAAAATCACAATGGATTTCTGTAACTAATTCAAAATAATGTATTTCTTGACTAGAGCTGACAAATTCAAATGTATATAGGAAAACCAGAAAGCAAGAACTGAATTACAGATACTGTTTCTAAATAAAGGTATCCACTCAACACTTTGGATTCACATAATTGGTTCAATTGAAGGGAACATGTATACTGGATTTGCCCTCACATATTCAAAACTAGTTGTTTGTTTCTTTTTTAAAGGGGGGGCGAGGAGGTAGCCCCTCTGACACTACTACAGACATTGTTTAAAACATATTAATGAATATCTTTGAATAAAATTAGACAATTACCACATTCAGACAGTATCTCAAAATTAGAATAATGGCCCTAGCCAGTTTGGCTCTGTGGATAGAGCATCAATCTGTGGACTGAAGGGTCCAGGTTTCAATTCCGGTCATGGGCACATGCCTGGGTTGCGGGCTTGATCCTCAGTGTGGGGCATGCAGGAGGCAGCCAATAATAATTCTCCCTCATCATTGATGTTTCTATCTCTCTCTCCCTTCCTTTCTGGCATAATTAAAAATATATTAAAAGTTTAGAATAATGTCTTATGAGAAAATGTTATAAGTCATTACTTCTTAAATAGGGTTGCCAGTGTTTCACAGATATTAAAATATATATCATTGTCCCTCACCTAGGCAAGGTATCTCTCATGTGTCTAATTTTCAAGTTTTCAAAAAATATTATCATTCATTGGCTGCCTCCTGCATGCCCCATAATTCTCAGAATATTAACTGAAATCTAAGGCATTAATTGCTAATAAATTTAGGTGTAAATTACTTGCCTTCCTTCTTTTAACTAGAGGATTTTCAAAGCTTTATAAAACTTCTAACACCCAAATGAATGAAAGTTCATTGACTGAATGACAGGTAATGGCATTGACATTTCTGAGGCAAAAATGTCTTCTTAAAGCCACTAACTCTTTCTACTCTTACAAGTAATAATGCCCTCAAACTAAAATAAAAACTTCTCAGCCCATAAGTTCAGGTGATGCAATCCAATCAATCTACTGAGTAGATCCAAGTTAGGTCAATTCATCTCCCCCTCCAGGTAAGATAAAGAGAGTTATATGCTTGGTTCATGTCCTAGTTAGAGTCTGTTTTCTTATTTTCTGGGATGACAGCATCCTATATAATAAAGAGCTAATATGCTAATTAGACTGGACAGCAGAATGACCTTCCAGAACGTCCAGTGGGTGGGGCCAGAGGGGCGGGTCCATGAGGCAGCCAGGCCTGTGAGGGGTGAGCCTCTTGCACGAATTTCGTGCATCGGGCCTCAAGTTAGAATATAAAGTATTCTAATTCAATAAGATAGCCAACTGGTTTAATTCCATCAATGAATAAATAATGTCTTTCAATGACTAGAATAGATCACATTGGTAAGTGTAGGGTTCCTATCATTGAGTACAGTGGGGCCTTGACTTACGAGTTTAATTCGTTCCTAGACCGACCTCGTTAAGGAGCTCGTTAACTCAAATTACTCTACCAACTCAATGCAAAAAATCGGCGGAGAGACAGCTGGTATCTCCAAAAACTCGTTAGTCGGGACACTCGTAAGTCAAGGCCCCGCTGTATTTAACTGAAAAGCCACATCTTAGAGCAGTGCACCATCCTCCCTTGCACAGAACTATTAGGGGAGACACCTACACAGGTGTGGTGCAATAGACAAAAGTTTTCAATGATAACTGAAACCCAAAAGAGGTTTTTACTTTTCTTCCAAAAATAATGTCTGGAGTTTGTTAAATGTCACTTTTATAACACTGGGACAATGAGTTTGCAGTGAAAAACCACGTAAGGCTTATTTTCTCTGAAGATTTGCATAATTTGGACTACACAAAAATTAAAGACATATACACTGATAGGAATGTAACCAAGGAAGAAATGAGGCAGGAATCAGAATTAAATGGTTATAGTTTTCCTATCTTAACAGATTAGGGGGTAGGTTTTTGGGAGAAAGATTGAATTATACAACAACCCATCTTACTAGCAAAAATTGTGCCATTCTGCAAATGATAAGAAACTATTTTATCTTCTTATGGTTCTCCCTCTATCCACATTTGTAATCTGAATTTTGTTTTTATCTTACTCTTTAGATCTGGTCTCTCCTACTCTTCCTAGATCAAATATTTAACAAATACTTAATGGCCTACCCTCTGAAAGACCTGGATAAAATTCTTTGGAACTGCAGTAAATCCCCTAAGCACATACCCCTCTGATAAAATGAGCACAAAAATGCATTCCAAACCCTAATTAAAATAGCTAGAAATTTAGATTTTTTTCCATTACTACTACACTTTGATCAGTAAAGATGATCAGAAGAAATAAAAAGGAGATTCTCAAAAAAGTTGCTTAAAGTACAGGTCTACATAACCAGGTACAATGCTTATTTCAAATGACTGTTTCATCTCAATTCAAAATACACATTTTATTGAGAAAAAAACGGAACTTTTCAAATGGAATGCAACTTTCATCTCAACAAACCACAATTTTTACATACACATAGTATATGAAATTATACAACTAAATCTCACATTTTATTTTCCCTGAATTGTATTGGACTAGACATGTCATAGTTGTCAACTATTTGTTCTTGCTTTTTGCTTATTCATGGGGTAATGGAGTAAATGTCAAATCAAGTGTATCTCTTATATGTATATGTGTGCAGATCCACATACGTATCTTTGATTACTTGCCAATGTTAGGGAAGATTTGAATATTGTCAGTTTCTGTATTTTTCTGAATGTTTTTCATTTCTTACCATAACTATTCATGTTGATTTTAGCTGAGTTTAATTTTTTTTAATGACTTGAAATATAGGTGGTACAAATGACTGTAATTAACCCCTATTTTCCAATTTTCTCTTTACCAATTCAAATCCTATCAATGTCGCAAACTGTACTTGCTCGCCTTGTCAAGCCTCTCTCCATAACCCAATTGAAATAGATTTACGTTTGGAAAGGAGAGATTTAAAAGGCAAAGAACAAAAGTGCACATTTGCTCAATCCCTCAGGAACAGGTTAGGGCTCCATTCAATCAGCTTGAGGACTTAGGGAACTAACATTCCTCACTTCTAAACTGTGTTTCTACATTTTGTTAGTATCAAAAATATATACACAGCCTTGGGCAGTGTGACTCAGTTGGTTGAGCTTCATCCCATGCACTGCAAGGTTGCTGCTGGTTCGATTCCCAGTCAGGGCACATACCCAGGTTGCTGGTTCAATCCCTGGCCAGGGTGCATATGGAAGGCAACCATTGATGTCTCTCTCTCTCTCTCTCTCTCTCTCTCTCTCTCTATATATATATATATATATATATATATATATATATATATATGCCAATGAATTTAAGAAGTTGGTCGCCAGCCAGAGAGAGAGAGAGAATAATGAATAAAGTATAAGATATATATATACCGTCCCCCTTCATCTCTCTCTCTAAATAATCAATAAAAACATATTTTTGAAAAAAAGGACATGCCTATACAATGAAATTTATTAAATTTCTAATATTTTCTAATAATGAATAAAGTATAAGGTATACAGTGGGGCCTTGACTTACGAGTGTCCTGACTAACGAGTTTTTTGAGATACCAGCTGTCTCTCGGCCAATTTTTTGCGTTGAGTTGATAGAGCAATTAGAGTTAACGAGCTCCTTAACAAGCTCGGTCTCGGAATGAATTAAACTCGTAAGTCAAGGCCCCACTGTATAAATATACCTTCCCCCTTCGTCTCTCTCTCTAAATAATCAATAAAAACATATTTTTGAAAAAAAGAACATGCATATACAATGAAATTTATTAAATTTCTAATATTTTCTTGTGGAGTTAGCTCTAAGTTATATTAAAGTCCCTCCATCTCTGATCTGAGCAACGAACTCCTGCCCAGAGCAGGGATATTGCTCTTGTGTTCTGGCTTCATTGTTATAATGGGGCTCCTGTTGTATTTGAACTTTTTCTTTAAGTGGAATTTTTCAGTTTTATCAGAATGCTAATGTTCAGCATTCTATGTTCTAAAATCCTACATCAGTGTTTCTAATCTTGTTCAGAATAATGAGTAAAGTATAAGTCTTTGGGTAGGTAAAGATAATTGAAGGTTGTAGATGGCTTTGATTTCTCCAGAACTTTGTGTACCTCTTTGTTTTTAAATGTAAAAGAACCCATTAAATCCTATGAAACCTAGTCAACAAAAATTAATTAAAAACACGACAATCAAATATACAGGTAATTTCCATATCATGGCATTGGAACTTATTTGTATTCAAAATGTATTTACATACTTGAAACATTTTGACTCAACTTTTCTCCCATGGTGAATATAATGCTGTCATGTCTAATAGCTCTTACCTGCACGAAACAAATTTATGATGTACTATAATTAAGTTTCTCTTTCCCTTGTTTTCTCTTCTTTCCTCTTTCATGCCACTTCCTTCCTTCCTTCCCTCTCTTTTTCTTCTTCTTTTAACATTTCTTTTCCCAAAATGCATGTCAACTGGCTTAAGAGATTTAATAAGCAAATGCCAAACTAAGCAAACAAAGCCAGTTTATAAACTAATAGACTGTTTTAATCTTCTGGCCTTTGTGCCCTGTGCTTTCACTTTAATATCTCTATCACTTTACTCTTTTTGTTGTTGTTAATCCTCACCAGGAGAAATTTTTCCATTGACTTTTTTAGAGAGAGTGGAAGGGAGGGAAAGAGACAGAGAGAAACATTGATGTGAGAAAGGCACATTGATTAGTTGCCTCCCACATATGCCCCAACCAGGGCTGGGGATTGAGTCTACAACTAAGGTATGTGTCCTTGGCCGGAATCGAACCTAGGACCCTTCAGTCTGTGGGCTGACACTCTACCCACTGAGTCATACCAGCTAGGGCTATCACTCTACTCATTTTTAAATTATTTTTTCCTCTTTACTGTTACCCCTTAGTAACCCAGTTGAGCTGAATTTGCTCCCAAATGCATCTTCTACTTTGAGATTTAATAAGAATGGGACC